>NC_138985.1:61104242-62304242 GCF_964341445.2 Mesoplodon mirus
CGCAACCACAGAAAAGCCCACACGCAGCAACACAGCCAAAAACAGAAAACTAAAAAAAGATTACTCTTGTTACTTTGTGGAGAAGAAGTAGAGGAAGGAAAGAATGGACACAGTGGTGCCTATAAGGAAGCTTAGCTAGTCTAGCCTGGCATCTAGACAGGAAGTTGGCCTGGACTCAGGTATGGCGACAGGGGTAGGTAGAAGTATGCAGATTGCGATTGATTGGATTGTGGGATGGAAGAGGGAGGACTCAAGACTGATACATACTGCATTTTCTGGTTTGAACAATGGGTGAGTGGGGAGCCGTTTATTAAAATAGGAAATTCAGAAGAGGAGCAGGTTTGGATGAAGTAGAATGATTTTAGTATTGGATATTCAATAGCTGAATGGCTATAAGGCCATTGCAGATACAGCCTGGAGCTCAGGAGAGAAAGCCAGGCTGGTGATGGAGATTTGGAATCAGCAGCATAGAAATGACAATGGAAGTCCTGGGAGTGGGTGAGATTGTTCAGGGAGTGGGTGTAGAGTAACCAGCATCAAAGACAGAGACTGAACTAATATAAACAAGGGAAGGGGAAGAGCAGTCAGCAAAGGGGAGTAAAAGGGAGTAGGCAGAGAGGCAGTAGAAAGTTCTGTGTACTACAGAAGTCAGGCAGGAGAATGTTCAACAGTATCCAAGGAGCCGAAAGGGAACACATACACTGGAGAGGCAAAGAGGAGGGACTGTTAGTAACCGTGACAAGAGCAGTGTTTGTGAAGCAGTGGGGCAGGTTGAAGAATACATGGCAGCCAAGGCACTCATTTTAATCACTGTTTAAAAGATAATAACAGGAAATTTTCTTGAGTGCTTTTATGGGTGGGATACTGACTTAGGTACTTTACCTACATTATCTCATTTAATTCTCAAAACAACATCATCTCTACAAAATAGATGCTATTGTTGACAACCACATTTTTCAGATGAAGCACCTAAAGTTTAAAGAAGTTAAGCAGTTACTCAAAAGGAGAGAGACAGTAAGCAGACAGGCTGGAATTTGATCTCAAAGAGTCTGACTCCAGATCGTACACTCTTTCTTTTTTTTTTGCGGTACACAGGCCTCTCACTGCTGTGGCCTCTCCCGTTGCGGAGCACAGGCTCTGGACGTGGAGGCTCAGTGGCCATGGCTCACGGGCCCAGCCGCTCCGCTGGCATGTGGGATCTTCCCAGACCGGGGCACGAACCTGTGTCCCCTGCATTGGCAGGCTGACTCTCAACCAATGCGCCACCAGGGAAGCCCCAGATTGTACACTCTTAAACACTGCACTATACCCTCTAAATGATCTGCCAAAGATAACATTATCACTCCTCTATTCAACCAATCTGCTGTGTGCCAGGCACTACTCCAGATGTTGGTGATCCAACAGTGTACAAGACAACGCTCCTGCCCTCATAGATCTTACTTTCTAGTGGAGGAGATAGATAGTAAACAAATTTAAAAATGCATGTGTACTTTCAGTGTTTAGTGTAATGAATACCAAGAGATCACTCTGGAGAGTGGCTAGAGAGGAGAGCTATTTTAGGTCACAGGCCTTCCTTAGATGACATTTTGGCAAAAACCTAAATGAATTCAGGGACTGAGGCAGGAGAAGATACATTCCAAGCTGAAGGAGGCTGAAGTGCCACAATCCTGAGATGGGGGCGGGGACGGGGGGCGCAGAATGAGTGAGGGGGAAATTGGTAGGTCAGATAGTTGGTAGGGAAGGTGGGGCTGCATCATGCTCAGCCTCAGAGATAAGAGTTTAGCTGTTGTTTTGGGAGTGATAAGAAGTCAGGGGGATTTTGAGCAGGATAACGACAAACTCTGACTCACATTATATTGATATTAGCTTGCAATAAAGCCTGGACTTTGGATTCTGTGACCATCACCCTTTCCATATTCTCTAGAATTGATATGCTATGTGGCTACTGAGCCCTTGAAATGTGACCAGTCCAAACTGAGATGTGCTCTAAATGTTAAATGCACACCAGATTTCAAAGACTTAGTACCAACAAAAGAATGGTATAGATCTCATGGCCAATTTTTTACATTCATTACATGTTGATACGATAACATTTTAGATATATTGGGTAAAATATAATATTCAAATTAATTTCACCTATTTCTTTTTACTTTTTTTAAAAAGATGTGGCTACTAGAAAATTTTTAATTACTATTTATGTGGCTCATGTTATATTTCTTTTGGATAGCACTGGTCTAGACAACTTCCCTTCTGCTTTCGGCTTCAGCATGTTATAAAGACAAATGACATAACTTGTGTAGGGCTCTTTGAGTTTTCTTAAGGAAACATATTATGTAATAACAAGACAAATTATCAAGGATGATAGTTGGCCAAAAAATGTACTGTTCTTTATAGGCCAAAGATAATGTTACTGACTTGATCATGGTTTTGTGTTGTTTTTCCAACAGTGCTGATAAGTTTACACAAAGTCTTCTGTAATGTTTCTCTCCCCACCCATTCCACCCCCTCCTTGTGCTCTCTTATGACCGAAACAGCATGTTTTTGGAATACCTGGCCCAGGTTAAGAATGCAGTTCTCAGCCATGGAAATTTTTCCCTGCACGAAGCATTCAGTCTTGTATAGGTTTGAACCTCAGCTTATTTAACATGATATTCTAATTATCTGGTCTACGCAAGCAAGCAGATCCCAAATGACAGTGATTATATCTGTAATCATAGTTATAGAATACTTTGGCTCTTTTATATTTAATTCTAAATATGGTCAATTAGAATGTACTATTTAGGACTCCCCTGGTGGCACAGTGGTTAAGAATCCTCCTGCCAATACAGGGAACACGGGTTCAAGCCCTGGTCCGGGAAGATCCCACATGCCGCGGAGCAACTAAGCCCGTGCACCACAACTACTGAGCCTGCATTCTAGAGCCCACGAGCCACAAGTACTGAGCCCGCCTGCCAGAACTACTGAAGCCCGCACACCTAGAGCCCGTGCTCCATAGCAAGAGAAGCCACCGCAATGAAAAGTAGCCCTTGCTCGCCGCAACTAGAGCAAGCCCATGCACAGCAATGAAGACCCAACACAGCCAAAAATTAATTAATTAATTAATTAATTTATAAAGGGGAAGGACACCTAATTAAGTCATCAAGATGAGAGATTACTAAAAATAATAATGATGATATATTACCATGTAATTTTTGGTATATAACTGAGAAGAATTCAAAGAACTGAGTCCCACTGCTATCACAAAACTCCATCAGGGGCTTCCCTGGTGGTCCAGCAGTTAAGACTCCACACTCCCAATGCAGGGGGCCCAGATTCAATCCCTGGTCAGGGAACTAGATCCCACACGCATGCCGCAACTAAGGACACCACATGCTGCAACTAAAGATCCCACATCCCGCAACTAAAAAAAAAAAAACATCCTGCATGCCACAACTAAGACCCTGCACAACCAAATAAATAAATAAATATATTTTTTTAAAAACCTCCATCATTCCTATTTACTTATTTAGGTGAAGAGCTTCTCAGCACCTCTATTTGCCAAATCATACATTCAACATTGACACTAAATCCTGTATATTTATCCCTGGATACATGGGGGAGAAAGGCTTTACTCATCTCATTAAGATCTGCAATTCCAATACAATTTTACATTTTATGTTTAATAATTATTCATCAGTATTTGCAATATATTTATGATGTTTTGAGAAATTGTGCAGAATTTTCTAACACTTAGAACCTTATGATCACAGGAAATTTTAAATTACTTCCATATTTCTGTTGCAGAGAAGTATGTTATTCATGAAATACTTTAAAGTATAAAATATATATTAGGAAATGGAATGGAAATACAATTTCAAGAAGAAAAGTGAACAAAGAAGAACTTATTTATGTGTATTTTAAAAGTATTATGGGGCATCAAATTGCTATAATATTTAGATTCTACTGGATAGATTCAAATAGAGATGTGACAGTTTATTTTTAAATGTCATTATTCATAATATACTGGAATATATACATATATGTATATATATATATATGTAACCTAACATGATAAAAATTTTAGGCATCAACTTAAAAATGTGGTGAGGAATGTATTACTTCTTAAAATATTTTAGGAGTACTTGAATGAACATGTCTGGAGACAATGAAAGGAGAAAGTTGTGTTAGACAAGAAAATGATGAAGGAAAGAACAGGCCAGCTGTTGAGACTGACTGCACAATGAAATATGATGACAAAGGACCTGTCTACTCACATTTGCTTTTGTGTCCTTTATCAAAGAGAAAGATCTAACGAGAATGACTGAATGGACATTGTTAAAGAGGAAGAGAAGTTCAAGATGGAAAAAGAAATTGTAACAGTGTACCCATCTCTTTGACAGCCAACAGAAGGTGGTGAGACTAGCAAGGATTTGAGTCCACCAGGACTGACTCAGAATTCTGACTCTGCCAGTATTAGTGATGTGACCATGGCATGATGCTTAACCCACCTCATCTGTATAATGGGCATAAAGCGATTTACCACATAGGGTTAAATTTCATAAATTTCAATGTAAAGTGCTTTGCATAGAGTCAAGCATAGCCATACATAAATAGTGGCTATTTTAATTATTATGTAGCTGTGGGCCTTGGAGCAACTTATCCTACTTAAGTCTCTCTTTCCTCCTCCGTAACACAGGAATAATAACATCAGCCTCCTAGGGTTACTATGAGGATTAAATTGATAATAAACCTGAGAGCACTTATAACACAAAGAAGGCATTCAATAAATATTAGTTCTTTTCACACCCCTTCCTTCTAGCTTCCTATTGATTTAGACAATCCTATGGTACACCTGATGGGATGTCATGAAAAAGAGTCTAATACCAAATACCTGTTTCTAGAATAGTACATTACTTTTATTGTGTCTACTAATAAAAAGACTAAAACTGAAATGATTCTCTTTCTTGTTAAGAGACCAGGGTCTCATATTACAAATGACTCTATCCTTGTGGATATGACCTTTCTGTTTTACTAGCAAATCTCATTAATGACAAAATTATTTTCCTGAAGTTGTGGAAGATAAATATACTGCTGATCTATGACCATGTAATCAATCCTCTCACAAAGAGGACCGCCTCACAAAGAAAAAATTCTTTCCAAGTGTTTCCTTTTCTCTCATGAGTGAAAGAACAAAGCATTTATTAATCTATGGGAATAAATACTGTTGATTAATGTGATTCACATATTTTGAATGGTACCAAGTATGCCCTCTCTTTGCAGCTTTGTGTACAAAACAAAGCCTGGTTTAAGATGAGCTAGGATGCCCGGGAGGGAGTTAGGGAACCAAGTTTCACTGAACAGGCAGGAAATATGTCTAAAGCCACTTCCTCCATTTTAATCTGTGGGGTAATGTCAATTTGGTTCTTTTCAGAAATAATCCGAATAGTTGCTGTCCCTGTTGAAGAGAGGGGTGTAATGCCTCTGAATAGTAGTCCAAATGCATAGGAAGGCCCTATATCAGCCAGGATCCCAGCAAGAAACAGATGGCACACTCCAAAGGAGTGAAAGAAGTATCACTGAACCCGGATAATGGCTATGTGGGCATCTATTATACTAGTTTCTCTATATATGTCTATGTTTGAAATTGTCTATAGTAAAATATATGAAAACGGAGGCGTGTAAAAGAGGGACTGATGATGGGCTTCCCTGGTGGTGCAGTGGTTGAGAGTCCGCCTGCCGATGCAGGGGACGTGGGTTCGTGCCCTGGTCCGGGAGGATCCCACATGCTGTGGAGCGGCTGGGCCCGTGAGCCCTGGCCGCTGAGCCCACTCGTCCGGAGCCTGTGCTCCACAACGGGAGAGGCCACAACAGTGAGAGGCCCGCGTACCGCAAAAAAAAAAAGAGGGACTGATGAAAGTGATTGACAAAGGTGTGGGCAGAGGTTAAAGGAAAACAAGGGAAGGCAATACCTCCCTCCTTCCCCTCCGTACCCCTTCCCCTCACCTGCACAGGACTGGCAAGAGTGGCAGGTGCCACCAGCCTCAGGCTTGAAGGAGCGAGGGAGAGGGACCAGCTCTGGGCACCCAGGGAGACCTGTAGCTGTAGAAAAGGGCCACCATCAGGAATTGTGGCCTTGGGTGGAGGAACTCAGACACCGTTAACCAAGTACATAAATTTGTGAAGCCCAGTGCAAACTGAAAAATCAAGAAAAATATGTAATTAAAGGTCCTGAAATATAAAACTTCAGCTTTTCTTCCACAGTCTTTCCTTCCCTCTCACTTGACTGGTCACGTTTTAAATTTTTTCCATTTAACACCATTTAAAATAAAGAAAAGAATTAAAAGTTATCAGCACAAACTTTACCACTTACATTGTGCAATGTCAGTTTTGGGGGGGTTTTGGGGTTTTTTTTGCAGTATGTGGGCCTCTCACTGTTGTGGCCTCTCCCGTTGCGGAGCACAGGCTCCGGACACGGAGGCTCAGCGGCCATGGCTCACGGGCCCAGCCGCTCCGCGGCATGTGGGATCTTCCTGGACCGGGGCACGAACCCGTGTCCCCTGCATCGGCAGGCAGACTCTCAACCACTGCGCCACCAGGGAAGCCCGCAATGCCAGTTTTAAATGCAATACAAGAGCATTTAACTTGTATGCAGAATCACCAAAATTATCCAATTCATATTTCAAAGTTCATACATAACATATGCATTTTTTTCTTGCTGGAACAGTGGAAACACCCCTCAAAACTAACTCAACTATTCCATTTAACTTCTTTATACACACACATTGTACCAACACTGTCTGCCTTTGGCTGACTAATGAGTAAAGAGCAACTGAAAGGAAAAGGAACTATGGATTGTCCTGTCTTCCCTTTCCTTCTATGGCATCATTTTTAGTGTAAGTGGTTGGCTAATATAGGGAAGTAACATGAGTAAGAAAGGATATGATAGAGCTCCTTGGTTAGTTGGGTTTCTTAGTATGCCACAGCCCTTTGTTTGTTTGTTTGTTCTGGTTCAAGTGGAAGGAGAGGCATTTCGGGCTTAATCAGTCGCAGAGGTTTACCTTGACCTTGCTCTGAGTCTCAATGAACTCCCAAGTGTCATGGATGCACAGAAATGCTATGCCCGTGGAACACTGGAAATGCTGTATGCTAATGGGGCAATCAGAAATGGCATACGTGTATCACATGTATCTCCTCTTTAGTAATCAGACTTTACTAACGAAACACACATTCAAAGATAAAACTAAGAATTTCAAAATGGTGTCAGAAGGGCTTCCCTGGTGGCGCAGTGGTTGAGAGTCTGCCTGCCGATGCAGGGGACACGGGCTCGTGCCCCGGTCCGGGAAGATCCCACATGCCGCGGAGCGGCTGGGCCCGTGAGCCGTGGCCGCTGAGCCTGCGCGTCCAGAGCCTGTTGCTCCGCAACGGGAGAGACCACAACAGTGAGAGGCCCGCGTACCGCAAAAAAAAAAAAAAAATGGTGTCAGCAAAGCATTAAATCAAATGCAGGACCCCTTTGAGTATGGGGCCCTATTGACTGCAGAGGTCACACACCCATGAAAGCTGCCCTGGTGCCAACCCATGGTCAGGCAAGGAAGAAGCCAGGAGAATTATTGTTCTTTCCTTCAGTCCTCCCACCTCGTGCACCACTTACAATAGGTCTTCGTACATGTGAGATATAACAGAAAATATACATATATTGGTCTCTACCCCCTAGTTCATGGTACAGAGCTCCTAAAACACTTTAATTTCCTAAGTGATAAGAGCTTAGGAGCATCCTTTGTTCTAAAGTTCGGTCTTTGACCCCAGTTCCTAAATCCTTTGGAATTTCCTGGATGATAGCAATGTCCTTTGTACTAAGAAGGTGACTCTTTTTTTTTTTTTAAACAACTCTGAATTTTTTTTAAATAAATTTATTTATTTATTTTTGGCTGCATTGGGTCTTCGTTGCTGTGCGCGGGCCCTTCTCAAGTTGCGGCGAGCGGGGGCTACTCTTCGTTGCGGTGCGTGGGCTTCTCATTGTGGTGGCTTCTCTTGTTGCGGAGCACGGGCTCTAGGTGCACGGGCTTCAGTAGTTGTGGCATCAGGCTCAGTAGTTGTGGCTTGCGGGCTCTAGAGTGCAGGCTCAGTAGTTGTGGTGCACAGGCTTAGTTGCTCTGCGGTATGTGGGATCTTCCTGGACCACGGCTCGAACCTGTGTCTCCAGCGTTGGCGGGAGGATTCTTAACCACTGCACCACCAGGGAAGCCCCTAATAAGGTGACTCTTGGTGGGCTCTTGGATGGGGCCTGGTCACCAGAAAGACCAAGCCATGATTAGAAGCTTGGAATTTTCAGCTCACCTCCCATTCTCTCGAGAGGGGAGAAGGGCTGGAAATGGAATTAATGGTCCATCGTGTAGGCATAAAAATCCCAAAATATGAGGTTCTAGAGAGCTTCTATTTTAAGTTGTTGAATACGTGGAGATGCTGGGAGAGTGGAGCATTGGGAGAGGGCATGGAAGCTCCGTTCCCCTTCCCACATGCTTTGCCTTTCATATCTCTTCCATCTGGATGTTCATCTGTATCCTTTATCATACCCTTTAATAAACTGGTAAACATAAGTGTTTCCCTGAGTTCTGTGAGCTATTCGAGCAAATAATCGAATCTAAGGAGGTCAGGGGAATCTCTGATTTGTAGCCAAGTTGAACACAAGTTGTGGGTAACCTGGGGACCTACTACTTGTGATTGGCATCTAAAGTGGTGGGGAGGGGGGCAATCTTGTAGGACTGAGTCTTTATCCTGTGGCATCTGATGCCATCTCCAGGTAGATAGTGTCAGAATTGAGTTGCACTGTAGGACACCTAGCTGGTGTCTCAGAATTGCTTGGTGTGAGAAAAAACCCCACACGTCTGGTGTCAGAAGCATTGTGAGTATGGCAGTAGTGTGAGAGCAAAACAGATATGCAGGAGAAGTGTAGGTTTTTCCTACACAGTACACAATTAGCGCTTGGTAAAAGTGAGAAATTATTATTATGCAATGGCTCGAAATATAGCACTTATACACATTTGGGCAATACTAAAGTTGTAACATTTCTGCAACAGATGAAGACTATGATCCATTTGTTTTACTATGTATAATTTTACAAAAACTATGATTATGAATGGGTGGATTTTTCCATGTTTAATCTCTAGCCAAAGATAAGTATTGTGAAATTTTCATTAACAAAACACAGTCACTTCTGAACTTTTCTCACCAAAAAGCAGAGGTACACCTTACCTTTTTATACCTTGCAGATAAATTGTCCTAGTCCACCATCTCCAAACATTGAGGAAAGATTTTTTTTCTCTTTAATCTTGGTCAATTTATACACTAACATAAGGAGATTAGATGGAATACCAGATCCCATTGAGCAAATAGCTAGGTGGGGCTCTTTTCTCTTTAAAGGCAACTTTAGATTAGAATCAAGTTTGAATAAAATAAACAGTTTAGAGAATGTTAGAGAGGTTTGGTCATCAGTCTTTCTTACTTCTAGAGGTCAAGTTGAAATAAAATAGTAAGAGTCAGACTTTCTGGATTCCTGTGCATATCCAAGCAAGCCCATCACACAACCTCACTAATTTCCATGTCCTCATCCACAGAAGAATCATGTGGAAAGTGCTGCCCAGCCCCATTCCTAAGGTTCTTGTGAGGATTTAAAAAGATTTTTTGTTCGTTAAAAAAAACCTGAGAAACAAAAGCACTCTACAAATGCAAAAAAAATTTATTCAAATAACTTTCTTCTTACCCAATTTCTTTTTTGCACATCATTCAACAGCAGGTAGACTGGCTTATCTGTCAGGAGCAACAGCCCTGAATTAATCCCATTCACATCTTTGAAGTGTTCTTACCAGTATCTGTAAGAAAAAAATCATACTCGATTAACCAAATAGTGTTCTTTAATGTTCATTATAAATAAATGGTGTCTGGTCAATAACAGGTTCTCAATAAAAATTTGTTGAATGAATTCAGAAGTTCTATAATTTAAAACATTTGACATGATTTCACTCCCAAGGCTGTTAAAAGTCAAAACAATGGCTAGGGCTTCCCTGGTGGTGCAGTGGTTGAGAGTCCACCTGCCGATGTAGGGGAGACGGGTTCGTGCCCCAGGCCGGGAAGATTCCACGTGCCGTGGAGCGGCTAGGCCCATGAGCCTTGGCCGCTGAGCCTGCGCATCCAGAGCCGTGAGAGGCCCGAGTACCGGAAAAAAAAAAAAAAAAAAGAAAAACAATGGCTAAAACAACTTAGTTACTAGGGAGACCTAATTTTCATGTAGAGAGAGTTGAATAATAACAAGAACCAGAGCCTTGCAGTAAATGCTCTTCTTCTGGACGACTTGATCACTGTGGTGACTGTCCAGCATGAATGTGTAATAGCAACACATTTATTTAGTATTTCTGTTTAAAAAAACAGTGAACGGTAAAAGTAAAAATTTGAAATGGTATCAAACTCTTAATTGAAACATATTACAGCATAACGTTGGCAAAAAAAATGCACATGGATTTCATAAACTCTGTGAATAAGCAGGACATTTGTAATGTGAACAGTGGAAGAAGAAGGGAGAAAGGGTTAAAGGAGTCATTATAGATTCAAGATATTGGTAAATGCTGTCTGTAATTCATAAAGAAGGCTGAGAAAGTAAAAAGGGATTCTTTGTGTTTTGTTTCTTTGGTTTTTTAACATCATATTAGCAGAGACTTTCTACCATCTGTCTTTCTTCAATATTTGTCTCAACATTTTGCTATTTGTTAGCATTTTTCTCTCTTTAAACAGTTTTATTGAGATACCATTCTCACATACCACATAATTCACCCATTTAGAGTGTACAGTCCAATGGTTTTTAGTATATTCACAAGATTGTACAACCACTACCACCATTTAATTCCAGAACATTTTCATCACCCCTAAAGAAGCCCCTACCTATTAGCAGTCACTCCCCATTTCCACCCCTTCCCCCAGGACAACCATTAATTTACTCTCTTACCTCTATAAATTTGCCTATTCTGGACATTTCACACAGATGGAATCATACAATATGTGGTCTTTTGTGATTGGCTTCTTTCACTTAGATAATGTTTTCAAGGTTCCTTCTGTTGCAGGATGTATCTGTGTTTCATTTCTCTTTGTTGTTGAGTAATATTCCATTGTGTGGAAATACCAAATTTTATTAATTCTTTCATCAAGCAATAGACATTTGGGTTGTTTTCATTTTAAGGCTGTTTTGAATAATACTGCTGTGAACCTTCGTGTGCAAGTTTTTGTGAGTATACATCTAAGAGTGGAGTGGCTGGGTCACATAGCAGCACTGTGCCAACTTTTTAAATAAACTTTTAAAAATTTGAGATACAATTCACATACCACAAAATCCACCATTTTAAAGTGTACACTTTACTGGATTTTAGTATATACACAAGGCTATGCAACCATCATCAACATCTAATTCTAGAAAAATTTCACCACCACAAATAGAAACCCTGTACCCATTACCCTTGAATTAACCTTGGATCAGTAAGCCTAGATGCCTCTGCTCTTTCTTTTGCCTTGGGAAAATGATTTAAAACACATTGTCATTTTTATTAAAATCAGAATTTCAAGTTGGTATTGAAAAATAAGCACATTGACTTTCTAAAATAATGGGTTTATTGAGATGTAATTCACATACCATAAAATTCACACGTTTAAAGTGTACAATTTAGTGGTTTATAGTACATTCACAAAGTTGTGCAATCATTACCACTAATTGCAGAACATTTTCATCGTGCCAAAAAGAAACCCTTTACCCACTACCAGTCATTCCCCATTCTCCCCTTCCCCTAGCCTCTGGCAACCACTAATTTACTCTCTGTCTCTGTAGATTTTCCTATTTTGGACTATGTTTAACTTTCTGAAGTGTAAAAAAGAATTCTTATACCATTGTCCATTAACCACTTCTTTGAAGCATAAATCATTTGGCTACACACACGTGCATTCACACATACACACGCACACACACCTATTGTTTTTTTCACTACTGACATTTTCACACCTCCATGCCACTTTGTTGTACTCACAGGTGAGCTCAGCACCTGTTAAAATACCAAAGTTGGGAAAATACAAGCAGCAGATGGCAAATTATTGGTATCCTCAATAGAGAGATTTACTCATCTCTCCAGTGATCATATAATTACAAACTAAAACAAGATAATTTTTCTTTTTTAATATATTTATTTATTTATTTTTGGCTGTGTTGGGCTTTCGTTGCTGTGTGCGGGCTTCCTCTAGTTGCAGTAAGCGGAGGCTACTGTTTGTTGCGGTGCGCAGGCTCCTCATTGTGGTGGCTTCTCTTGTTGCGGAGCATGGGCTCTAGGCGCAGGGGCTTCAGTAGTTGTGGCATGTGGGCTCAGTAGTTGTGGCTCGTGGGCTCTAGAGTACAGGCTCAGTAGCTGTGGTGCACGGGCTTAGCTGCTACGCAGCATGTGGGATCTTCCGGGAGCAGGGCTCAAACCCATGTCTCCTGCATTGGCAGACGGATTCTTAACCACTGCACCACCAGGGAAGTCCAAAACAAGATAATTTTTAAATCAAAAATACCTCTTCCAAAAGAGAATCTAAACACTATAATACCCAGAATTGCTGAGGATGTAAGCAAAGAGGCACTCTCATACACTGTCAATTGGAATTTAAAGTTTTATAACACTTCTCAAGCCCCATTTGGCCACATGTGTCAAAAACCTTTAACATATGTGTCTTTTTGACCCAGAAATTCCACTTTAAGGAATTTATTATTAGGAAATTATCTTAGGAACCCTTAAAGATGTGTGTGTGTGTGTGTAGGGTTGTTCATTATCTTATTGATATTTAAAATATCAGAAAACAGGAAAAAATTCTAAATATTCTTTAAGAGAAAGAGGTTAGTTACTTAGCTTACCAAAGAGCCATATGATCAATTACCAAGCTGCTGTTAAAAACTATATTGAGGGGCTTCCCTGGTGGCACAGTGGTTGAGAGTCCGCCTGCCGATGCAGGGGACACGGGTTCGTGCCCTGTCTGGGAAGATCCCACATGCTGCGGAGCGGCTGGGCCCGTGAGCCATGGCTGCTGAGCCTGCGTGTCCGGAGCCTGTGCTCCGCAATGGGAGAGGCCACAACAGTGAGAGCTCCGCGTACCGCAAAAAAAAAAAAAAAAAAAAAAAAATTATATTGAGGACCAGTGATGAACAGTGGATTTTAAATAAAAACCACATCATCAATTAGAGTAGCACCCCGCAAAATGAAATACTTAGGTATAAATCTAACAAAGTATGTACAAGAGCTATATGAGAAAAACTCCCAAACTCTAATGAATGAAATCAAATAAATGGAGAGATAGTCTGTGTTCCTGAATAGGAAGAGTCAGTATCACCAATATGTCTGTTCTTCCCAACTTGATTTATAGATTCATTGCAATCCCAATCAAAATCCCAACAAGTTCATTTGTGGATATTGGCAAACAGATTCTAAAGTTTATATGCAGAGGGAAAAGATACAGAAGAGCCAACACAGTATTGAAGAACAAAGTTGGAGGACTAATACTATAGATTTCAAAACTTACTACAGTAAAGCTACAGTAATTAAGACTGCGTGAAATTGGCAAAAGAATAGACAAATAGATAATCAGAACAGAATAGACAGTTCAGAAATAGACCCACATAAATATAGTCAATTGATCTTTGACAAAGAAGCAAAGGCAATACAATGGAGCAAAGACAGTCACTTCGACAAATGGTGCTGGAACAACTAGACATCCACACACAAAAAATGAATCAAGACACAGACTTTAGGCCCTTTACAAAAATAATTCAAAATAGATCATAGACCTGAATATAAAATGCAAAATTATAAACTCCTATAAGATAACATAGCAGAAAACCTAGGTGACTTTTTTGATACACAAAAGGCACAATTCATTAAAGAAATAATTAATACTGGATTTCATTAAAATTAAAAACATTTTCTCTGTGAAAAATGATGTCAAGATAATGAGAAACAAGCCACAGACGAGAGAAAATATTTACGAAAGACACATCTGGTAAAGAACTGTTATACAAAATATACAAAGAATTCTTAAAATACAACAATAAGAAAACAAACAACCCAGTTAAAAAATGGGCCGAAGAATTTAACAGACACCTTGCCAGAGAAGATATACAGATGGCAAATAAGCTATGAAAAGATGCTTCACATCATATGTCATTAGGGAAATGCAAATTAAAACAACAACGAGATAGCACTACGCATCTATTTAGAGTGGCCAGAATGTGGAACACTTACAACACCAAATGCTGGCAAGAATGTGAAGCAACAGGAACACTCATTCATTGCTGGTGGGAATGCAAAATGGTACAGCCACTTGGAAGACAGTTTGGTGGTTTCTTACAAAAGTAAACCTACTCCTACTATATCATCCATCAATCATGCTCCTTGGTGTTTATCCAAAGGAGTTGAAAGTAAATGTCCATACAAAAACCTGCACATGGATGTTTATAGCAGCTTTACTCATAATTGCCCAAACTTGGAAGCTACCAAGATGTCCTTCAGCATGTGAATGGATAAATAAACTGTGGTACATCCAGACAATGGAATAGTATTCTGAAATAAAAAGAAATGAGCTATCAAGCCATGAAAAGACATGGAGGAACCTTAAATGTATATTACTAAGTTAAAGAAATTAACCATATAAGTTAACTATTTATATTTGTTCTCTATGTAATATTGTATTTTAATTTTTAAAATATTATGCAACTTAGCAATAAATACTTTTATAGTTAAAAAAGACCACAAAAGTGGCAATGAATTTTTTTTAAACTCTGAAATATTACAAGATAAATGACATAAATCTTGTGAAAGAGGAAAGGCTTCATCTTTCACTTTGTCAAAAAGTAGTTGCTAAAAAGCAACCAGAGGTTTCAGAAGGGAAAAAAAGCAAAACAAGTCCTTATGTACCCTTTTGCCATGGCACTGGCCCACAGGAAGAACTGAGGAAGGCTGTCAGTCTTTTTAAAACGATGCAGCCCCCACGGTAAAAACTATTCAAGCGATTTTATGTGTTCTAGAAGGAAGTCTTTGAACTAGGGATCCTTCCCTGAGAAAGTTCCTTTTTCAATTACCAAATAGAAAGGAACCCTTTCTGAATATTGTCTTGGAGGATTAGATGTCTGTGGGGATGGATGGATGGATGGATGGATGGATGGATGGATGGATGAATTGATAGGTGGATGGATGGGCAGATGGACAAGTGGATAGATGGACAGTTGGATGGATGGAGGGATAGACAGATGGACAGATGGACGGACACAGGGACAGATGGATGATGAATGGATGGGTGGATAGGTGGGTGGATGGGCGAATAGAAAGCATAGCTGTTGACTACATGAAAACATGGAATAGTCTCTAGAAATGTTAATCCCTTAAGAATTTACAGTTAATTACATAAGTAAATCAACAAATAATTATTGAAAGCCAACTGCTGGACAGTGCATTTGGCAAGGTCCCTAAAGTACATGTCCTTCACCTCATGAAGCATTCAAACTAGAGGCAGAGACAAAGAGCATGCAAATTAATATATCAATTATTAAAAATTATGAAAAGTACTTTCAAGAGAATTATCATTATCATCCTAATTTTTAATTCCATTAAGTTAGAAACAAGTTAGAGGTACCAATTCCTTCTTACAGGAGGAACATTGGCCACCACAGAGAGAGGGGGACCTAAGATCACATTTTAAAAATGTGAATATTGGCCAAGTTGCTTGACCTCTGGGCCAACTTTGCTGCTGCCAAAAAAAAAAAAAAAAAGTGAGAGGGATAAATTTAATTCACATTTGTATTTGAAGATCAACTAAAAAAGTACACTGCAGGGCTTCCCTGGTGGCGCGGTGGTTGGGAGTCCGCCTGCCGATGCAGGGGGCGCGGGTTCGTGCCCCGGTCTGGGAAGATCCCGCGTGCCGCGGAGCGGCTGGGCCCGTGAGCCATGGCCGCTGGGCCTGCGCGTCCGGAGCCTGTGCTCCGCGGGGGGAGAGGCCACAACAGTGAGAGGCCCGCCTACTGCCAAAAAAAAAAAAAAGTACACTGCATATAAAATATATTGCATATACACCAACTCAGAAACATTTATTATAACTGAAATTTAAAAATATTTTTATTAAATATATCTCTTTTCACCTTGTATATCTATAATATCTAACTCTTGGAATTATTTTTAAAATACTGCTACCATACTTAAAAGTATTCCATCACTATTGTATTAAGCTGCCCTCTGGTGGCTTTTAATTTAGTATATATCTTTAACTACATTAGTATCTGACGTGAAGTATATTTAAGGTACTGTAGTTTGTTTAATACCATATTAATTCCTACTTTCTAAATGTACTTATTTGGCAGAGGCTTTGAAATTTTCATTTAATAAAAGTAGACACTGGCTAATGTCCAGAACAGGGAAAAACAATTAGAAAATTCATGAAGCAGAGTTTCTACATCCAGTGCAACGAATCATCACTTATTAGCATTGTTTCTCTTATTATCATTATAGTACAGGAGTGACTGATATGAGCCTCAATCATAAAGCACAGAATATAACAATCAAAAATGCCTGAAAACTAAAATACGTTTATTAAGTAATGGTCCCTCATACATACTAAAGGCTCTCGTATCACACAATACAGTTAACCTTGGCAATGAACGTATAGAATATTCTCATTAATGAATTGGCTAAATGTTTGTCACTGCCCCAAATAATTTTATAGAGCTGTCTTTTAACTTCCTGCCAAAGATAAACGTGATGTACCTGTTGAAAAGATACTTTTGGTCAAACCAGTCTCTTGTCTTTTGATAATAAAATGGAAACTGTCAATCACTTTGGTTTTATTTTGTTGAACTTTCTCTAGTATAATGATTGTAATGTACAAAATGACCTTGATTACAAGAACAATATATTTTAACCATAAGTGTTTGAAAATTAGAGTATCATTCAAATTTTCCTGTTATTATTCTTTTTAGATAAGGCAAGATCTATTTGGACGCATTAAATTATTTATCTTACATGTATACTCTTTAGTTCAGGGAAAGGAGATCCACATTACATGAGATTAAACATTTTTTAAGTTCAAATGTTTATTTAGGTATTTGAGTACCTTCTGTGTGCCTAACCCTGCACTCTAGAAAAGATGTCCATTCCAGAATAGAAGCTCCAAATACATTTTAAGCTGTTGCAAAATCATGGGAATTAGCACTTGAGAGGAAAAGTGCTCCAATGGTTCAGGAAAGAATTGAAAGCTATATTAGCTTCAGGGGGGAATAGAAGCCTCTAGAGGAAATGGCACTTGAACTGGGCTGTGATAGATTGATGGGATTTTGGTGGTAAAGAATCAAATGTTGAGCACATTTCAGATCAGAAAATAAAGATGAAGAAAAAGATGTAAGGGGATCATATGTTGGTGAAAAACGTTGAGGGAACTGAGCTGAACATCAGTCATCTTTTAAAACAAATCTACACAGTGTTATAGTTGAATACAGAAATAAATCTGCAGCTATGTTTAGCAAAATTCAGAAGATTCAAAGCAACAATAGTTTTACCTAATTAGGTAATACATATGAACTGCTATTCATCAGCACCATTGAGCAATTGACCATTATTAGTAGAATTAGTAGGATCTATGGATCAATGGTTATAACAGAGACTAAATGCAATTATTATGTTATTTTAAGCTGCTCAAGTTTTTAAGAACTGAGATACCATTTAAACAGGGAAACGCACAGATCTTATGTGTACAGTTTGGTCAGTTTTCACAAAACTGACACACAGATTTCAGTTCTGACACCTGTGCTCATCCACACTCCCATCAAGATAAAGAATGTTCTATCACAGCAGGAAGTTCTCTCAGCTCATTCCCAGTTATCCCCACCACCACCACCCGCAAGCAACTGCTGTTCTGGTTTCTGTAACCATCGATTACTTTTGCCTGTTCTTGAACTTCATGTAAGTGAAATCATACAGTATGTACTCTTTTCAGTCTGGGTTCTTTTACTCAAGCACAATGTTTGTGAGAGTCATCCTTGTGGTTGTATTAGTAGTTAGTCCTTGTTTATTGCTGAGTTGCATTGAACTGTATGAATATATCACAGTTTATCTACTGTCCTCTTTATGAATACCTGAGCTGGTTCCAAGTTAAGGCTACCAGGAATAAAGCTGCTACGAACTCTTACGTATAGATCTTTGTGTAGTCATCTTTTCATTTCACTAGGGTACATATTTAGGAGTGGGACTGCTGAATTGTATGGTAAGTATATGTTTAACTTTATAAGAAACTGCCAAACAATTTCCCAGAGTGGTTATATCATTTTATACTTCCCCTAAAAACATGAGTCTATAGAGTTTTTATTCTCTTTAGTTTCAGTCATTCTAGAGGGTGTACAGTATCTCATTGTGGTTTAAAATTGTATTTTTGTAAGGACTTAATGATGTTGAGCATTTTTCAAGTGCCTATTGGACATTTCTGTGTCTATTTTGTGAAATGACTGTTCAAACGTTTTTAACTGTTTTTTTCTTTAATATTTTTTATTTTATTTTTTGCTGCGTAGGGTCTTAGTTGTGGCATGTGGGATCTTCTGTTGCGGCGCACAGGCTCCTTGCTACGCTGTGCGGGCTTCTCTCTAGTTGTGGCGTGCAGGCTCCAGAGCACGTGGGCTCTGTAGTTGAGGCACATAGGTTCTCTAGTTGTGGCCCGTGCGCTCATTAGTTACGGTGCGCAGGCTTAGTTGCCCCGTGGCATGTGGGATCTTAGTTCCCTGACCAGGGATCAAACCCGCATCCCCTGAATTGAAAGGAGCGTTCTTAACCACTGGACCACCAGGGAAGTCCTGTGACTATTTTTAAGATTGGATTTTTTAATATTCTTATCAAGTTGCAGGTATTCTTCATATATTTAGGGTGCAGGTGTTTGGTCAGACACATGTGTTGTAAATGTATTCTCCCAGCCTGTGGCTTATCTATTTGGTCTCTTAACATTGTCTTTTTTTTTTTTTTTTGTGGTACGCGGGCCTCTCACTGTTGTGGCCTCTCCCATTGTGGAGCACAGGCTCCGGACGCGCAGGCTCAGCAGCCATGGCTCACGGGCCCAGCTGCTCCGCGGCATGTGGGATCCTCCTGGACCGGGGCACGAACCCGCATCCCCTGCATCGGCAGGCAGACTCTCAACCACTGCGCCACCAGGGAAGCCTCAACATTGTCTTTTTGAAAGTGTTTATTTATTTATTTATTGGCCATGCCGCATGGCTTGTGGGATCTTAGTTCCCTCACCAGGGATCGAACCTGGGCCCACAGTAGTGAAAGCGCTGAGTTTTAACCACTGGACCACTGGGGAATTCCCTGCAAGAGTTTAATATTGATGAAGTCCAATTTACCAATTTTTTTTTCCTTTTATGGTCAGTGTTTCCTGTTTTCCTCAGGAAATCTTTGCCTACCCCAAGATTGCAAAGATATTGTCCTATGATTTCTTCTAGAAGCTTTATCATTTTAGATTTTATGTTTAGGTCTATAATCCATCTTGAATTAATTTTTGTGTATGGTGTGAGGTATGAGTTGAGTTCCATTTTTCCCCACATGAATATCTAGTTTCAGCACTGATGAAATGACTTTACTAAGTTTAATTTCTCTGAAATTATGTCATGACACAGGAAACTTTTAAAAGATTACTGAAAAAAGGGAAATTAGGAGTAAAAAGGGCACTTGACTCATACTTGAGTCATTCTTTGAACTCATACAGCAAACATGCACAAATGGCTGTTAATATTTTAAAAAATACAGCCACCACACATATGAATTTCTGACAGCTCTATTCCCTGAATGAACTAACAAAACTATTTTATATGGAAAGGGTGCTCGATCTGTAGGAGAATCCTGACTTGTTTGAAAACTTGCAGCATCTTTCTATTTCACTAAGTGCCTCTGAAGCCAGTTAAATATTTTGGAGGTGGGGAGGAACCTTGAGTGGACCTTTTGACCGTGCAAAAATAAAACCCAAATCTCTCTAAATAGAAGTGTTAAGGACTCCTAGAAGCTAGACTGCACACAATGACACACAATGGGCTGGGGCAGGCTTTAGACCAGGACAAGAGAAAAAAACCGGATTTTTCTCTCTCTTTGGTCCTCAGATGAGATGGGGGTTTGTGTTCTGGGTAGGTGGTAATTTGGAGGAGGCATAAACATGGGGTAGAAGGAAGGGGTCGAGGGTGGGGTAGGTGAGCAGCATTTTAGCAACAAGTCAAGGAATAAAATCAAAGGTCAGAATCCCCCTTGGGAAAGGTTTAGCTGTGAACCCCTGAATTACTCATTTCCAGTGGCTGGTTTCCTGCATGTTTTTCCATTCTATAGACTCCCAAGTTCTTGGTAAAGTTATAGCTAGATCTTACTTAGGGAAGTTAGGAGAGGGGCTGTGCTTCAGCTTGGAGTGAAATTGAAAGGGTAGGGGGCAGCAACCTCAAAAAAGTGACCTGTGGGGCTTCCCTGATGGCGCAGTGGTTGACAGTCCGCCTGCCAATGCAGGGGACACGAGTTCGTGCCCCGGTCTGGGAAGATTCCACATACCGTGGAGCGGCTGGGCCCGTGAGCCATGGCTGCTGAGCCTGCGTGTCCAGAGCCTGTGCTCCACAACGGGAGAGGCCACAACAGTGAGAGGCCCGCGTACCGCAAAACAAACAAACAAATAAACAAAAACCAAAAAAGTGACCTGTGAAAAGCTGAAAGAATAAACAGAAAAGCTTTGCAACCAGAATATAAACCACAGAGAGAATACCAAGTGTTTGTTTTAGATGTAACATATTCCAACTTATATGAGGCACCGTGTATTTATTGTGAGGATTTCTATGTTTTCAAGTAGGAAATTTAGATTTAGAGAAGGATTAATTAATGAAGCAAAGAGTAGGGTCACACACGACTTGACTCTTTTTTTTTTTTTTTTTTTTGCTGTACGCGGGCCTCTCACTGTTGTGGCCTCTCCCGTTGCGGAGCACAGGCTCCGGACGCACAGGCTCAGCGGCCATGGCTCACGGGCCCAGCCGCTCCGCGGCATATGGGATCCTCCCAGACCGGGGCACGAACCCGTATCCCCTGCATCGGCAGGCGGACTCTCAACCACTGCGCCACCAGGGAGGCCCGACTTGACTCTTTTTTAAAAAAGCAGTTTGAAAGATGAAAGCTAAATGAAGGTTTGAGTGTAATTCTACAGCACAAAAGTTATATTCATGGGATCACCTTGGAATTGTCTGACTTACACAAAATCATCTAAATGAGTGCTTCTCAAATTTTAATGTTCATTCTGAAACTAATATATGTCAATTATACCTCAATACATTTAAAAAAAAACTTTAATGTTCATACAAATAATCTGTGGATTCTGATTCAGAACAAGGATGGGACCTAGGAGTCTATATCTTTAACAAGTCTAAAGCGGCAGTTCTTCAAGTTCTGTGCCTAGACCAGCAGCATCAGTACCACTTGGGAACTGGTCAGAATGAAAATTCTCAGACCACACTTCAGAACTGCTGTCCTGACAACTCTTGAGGTGGGACCCAGCAATCTGACTGAACAAGCCCTCCAGGTGATTCTGATGCACACTCAAGTTGAAAGCCAATGCTCTAGAGCTGCACTGTCAGTCATATGTATAAATTCAAAATGTATAAAATTAAATAAAAGTAAAAATTCACTTCTTCAGCATCATTAGCCACATTTCAAATACTCAATAGCCACATGGGGTAATGGCTACCCTATTGGACAAAGAAGACATGAACATTTCCATCATTGTAAGAAGTTCTGAGACAGTGCTGCTCTAGAGTACTATGTATTTGCAATGCTGGCTTCACATGAGAATCACACAGTGGGATTTTTTTAAAGTACCATTTCTTGGGCCCACACCAGACCAACTGAGTCAGAATCTCTGGGAGTGAGATCTTAATCCTCAAAAACTCCTTCTGCACTTGCCCTAAGCTATGAAGATCACCAGCAGCAGAAGTGGGAATAGGAGGTTGGGTAGATAATCCCATCTACTGCAGTATCAAGGAATGAGAGATGGGTTTTTCTAAAATCCCACACTGGGACTTTGAATGTTTTACCTCCATAAACTTCCTTCCTATGAACAAAACAGAGACAGTATCTTCCTTCAAAGAGTTTATAATTCAGCTGGGCAGTCAGTCCTCAAGTAAACTATAAATAATACAGAGAAACAAGAGTTATGAAATGAGGTATACTATGTGCTTTAGGAATGCACAGCAGAGGAATCTAGGGGTCAGGAAGGATCTTCCCAGACAAGGGACATTTAAGTTGAGTCCATACGGATGAATAGGAATCTTTCAGAAGAATAGGAAGGGTAGAAAGTTTCCCAGGCAAAAACAATAATATGTCCAAAATCTTGAAAGCAAGAGAGACTCTATGGTGAGTTCAAGGAACTGAATGAAGTTCAGAATAACTGGAGTGTGTGGTAACACAGGAGATGGGCTGCAGAGGTTGTTGGGGACCAGATGTCACAGGGCTTTATACATAAGGTGAACTGTTGTCCCATTTTCTCAGACAGTCTCAGCTTACACACCTGTTCCTTCATAATTATTAACAGCACTCCCTTTCACTCTCCAAAGTGCCCCGTTTGGACGATAAATTAAATGATCATATTTCCTACAGGTAAAACTTCAACTTTATCCTAATGGGAACATATTGATGAATTTTAGGCAGAGAATTGACATTGTTACAGTGTTTTGAAACAATTCCTTTGGCTGCAGAGAGAACAATGAATTGAAGACCAGTTAGAAGGCTGTTACAATTATACAGGCAAGAGACGATAGTGTCCTGGAGTTGTGGCATTGTGCATGGAGAAGAGTGGACAGAACTGTGAACTACTAAGAAAAGAGGAAGATACCAATTGAGTGTATGGACAGGTGGGAGTCAAGTTGACCGCTTTTCTAGCTTGGGCAGGGAGTAATATCATTTGCTATGATAGAAGAGGAAGAAGGAAGGAAAACGTTTTTGAGAGAAATGAGGTGTGCTGAATGATTAAAAATGTCAAGTAAAATGAGGTCAGAAAATTCACTGGCCACATTGGTGAGAGAAGTTTTTCTGGATTTTATGGGGCTAATGACTACATTGCAATGGGATGAATAGGAGGTGAATGGAATGGAAGGGAAATGAAGGGAAGAAATCGAGTGGAGGTAACTCAAGAAGCTTGGCTTTAAAGAGCAGGGGAGGGCCTTCCCTGGTGGTGCAGTGTTTAAGAATCCGCCTGCCAATGCAGGGGACATGGGTTCGAGCCCTGGTCCGCGGAGCAACTAATCCCGTGCGCCACAACTACTGAGCCTGTGTTCTAGAGCTCGCAAGCCACAACTCCTGAAGACCGCATGCCTAGAGCCCGTGCTCCACAACAAGAGAAGCCACCGCAATGAGAAGCCCGCACACTGCAACGAAGAGTAGGCCCCGCTCACCGCTAGAGAAAGCCTGCGCACAGCAACGAAGACCCAGCACAGCCAATAAATAAATAAATAAATAAATAAATTTTAAAAAAATAAAGAGGAGGGGAGAAATGTAGCTGTGGGAAATTGAAATTGGAGGTTTCCTTTCTTTTAAGTAGTTTTTCCATGTGTAATTGCTAATTAGAAGGATCAGATAGAGAAGATTTGAAGATGTGGAAAAGAGAAGCAAGAGAGAAGGATCCAGAGCATAAACGAAGGTTTATTAGTTATCTATTGCTACATAAGAACTTATCCCCAAATAGCAGCATAAAACAGTAAATATTTATTATCTCACAGTTCCTGTGTGTCAGAAACCAGGGCACAGCTTAACTGGCACTTCTGGCTCAAAATCTCTCATGAAGTTGCTGTCAGGCTATTTGCTGGGTCTGTGGTCTCATCTGATGGCAACTATGGGGGAAGAGGAGGGAAGAGGATCTGCTTCTATATTTCCTCATGTATTATTGTCACCATTCAGCTTCTCACAGGCTGTTGGGCTAAGAGCCTCAGTTCCTTGTTGGCTGTCAGCCAGTGGCCTCCCTTAGCCCATGAACCTCTCCATAGGGCACCTCACAACATAGCAGCTGGCTTCCTTCAGGGTCAGTAAGTGAGAGAGGAAGAGGGAGCTAGAAAGTACCCAAGACAGAAGTCATAATATGCTTGTTAACCTAACCTCAGAAGTTACATTCTATTACTTTCATTGTATTTTATTTTGGCGGAGAAGTCACCTACGTCCAACCTTCATTCAGGGGGAGGGAATTTCACAGGGTATGAATATCGTTAAGTGAGAGTCATTGGGAGCCATTTTACAGACTGCCTGCCACAGAGTAATAAACTATCAACAGAAGAGGGAGACCTCTTCTCCGGTAATAGAAAGGAAGGGGAAAGAGTTGGATGTAGATCAGGGCAGTTTTGGATAATTGCAGTGAGAATGGAGAGAGTACTTTTCAGATGGCTTCTATTTTCTATGCCAAGTAAGACACACCATTTTTTAAAATTTTTATTTATTTATTTTATTTATTTAGTTTTGGCAGCGTTTGGTCTTCCTTGCTGCGTGTGTGCTTTCTCTAGTTGCGGTGAGTGGGGGCTACTCTTCGTTGCAGTGCATGGGCTTCTTACTGCGTTGGCTTTTCTTGTTGCGGAGCATGGGCTCTAGGCACGCAGGCTTCCATAGCTGTGGCTCGCGGGCTCTAGAGTGCAGGATCAGTAGTTGTGGTGCACGGGCTTCATTGCTCCGCAGCATGTGGGAACTTCCCAGACCAGGGCTTGAACCCGTGTCCCCTGCACTGGCAGGCGGATTCTTAACCACTGCGCCACCAGGGAAGCCCCACACCATCTTTTTTTGAGAGTTAAGAGGAAATTGTTGTTTTGATAGTAGAAAAGCTTTGAAACAATCACTGTTGGGTATAAGAGCAAGAAGTGAGCTGGGAAACAGAGGATTGACTGGGAATATTATGGGCCCAGCTGAAGTGGGGATCCACAAAATTATAGTAAAATCAATCTGCCCAGAAGGGTGATTTTTCTCCAGCAGCACTTAGTAATAGGCAAGAGGAAGTTCTCCATGGCTACTTTCTGATGATTGCCCACCTTCCCTTAGGGTGACATCGAAAGCATGAAAAATTGCTGAGGCTGACACCCAAATTTATATAACCATAAAACTGAACAAAATAGCTGCCAGTGTCAGAGTCTAAAAAAGGAACTTGTCACACAGAGTTTCATTTGCCACAAAATTCATGGAGAGTCAGGTTAGCACAAAATAGGTCAGGTTGCTAAGTTACTGGGTTAGCCAAAAAGTTCGTCGGGTTTTTCCATAACATTTTATGGAAAACTCCAGTCGAACTTTTTGACCAACCCAATATATGCCATAAAGTTGATTATCTGCCTTCACTGGAATTCATGCTTGCTAAAGATAGTTAAACCCATCGACCACAGGAGAGTGTTACAAGTCTTTCATTGCTTATTTTGGAAAAGATTTTTTTTTTAATGAAAAGTCCCCAAAATGAATTTTTGAGAAACAGGTTCACCGGTTTACTCTGCCTTCTGAACAAAACCTAATTAAAGCTCTACTCTGATGCTTCTATTTCTTATATATAAAACTTGTCCTATTCTAAGAAGAATGAGAACCTTTCCCTAGACTGGAGACCTGCCTAGTTACTGGGAGGGGCTATCAACCTGTCACGGTTGGCCCTCTGCCAAGTGAGCTAATCACGTGTCAGCTGCCTTGCTGATGCTTGGCCACTACAGTGGAGGGAAGGCCCTGACAAAAACAGGCATATACAGCACCGTCTCCCACCCTTGTGTGCATGTGTTGCTGGACCATGAAAGTGAAGATATTCAGGCTCCCTAGCCTGACTCCACTCAGCCTTGCCTCACCTCTTTCTTTATATTCTAGTACCTAGGGAAGAAAGGACGTCCAAAGAATAGAATATAAAAAGGCAACATGGGACTTCCCTGGTGGCGCAGTGGCTAAGAATCTGCCTGCCAGTGCAGGGGACACAGGTTTGATCTCTGGTCCGGGAAGATCCCACATGCCACGGAGCAACTAAGCATGTACACCACACTACTGAGCCTGCACTCTAGAGCCTGTGAGCCACAACTACTGAGCCCATGTGCCACAACTACTGAAGCCCGTGCGCCTAGAGCCTGTGCTCCGCAACAGGAGAAGCCACCACGATGAAAAGCCCGCGTGCCTCATCAAAGAGTAGCCCCCGCTCACGCAACTAGAGAAAGCCCACACGCAGCAATGAAGACCCAACACAGCCAAAAATAAATAAGTAAAATAAATAAATTTATATTAAAAAAAAGCAACGTAAGGCAGGAGATAAACTTTTGCTACTCCAGAGACAGTTCAAAGCCAGAACACAAACATGTTGAGATGATAGGCATTGTATTTCTCCATAGTTGAGATTTTCTCAGACAGGAGAGACTGAACAGCAGAGAAACAAGGAAGTTTAGGGCTAGCCAATAAGCATGGTTGACACATTGACCATGATAGAGTAGGACATGGAGACCGGAGGGCCTGAGAGATGTGAAGAGGGCAGTATTGTCGATGAGTGGGTGGTGTTGATAAAGCAGACCAGAGGTGCCAAGGGTGACTGAACCACTGAACTAGAAGGAGAAGCAGTTGTAGCCCTACACTGGGCTTTGAATTCACTCCCTCTGGGAGGTTTACAGTGTTATCATGGTATAATGGCTTTTGCCCACTAACTGCTATGCATGATATGATTTATATGGGAGAATGCTTTCCAGATTCCAGTGTTTTTACAGAGATTTAGTCACCTCTCTTCTGTAGAGTGGAGACTCCTACCTAGATCTTGTGGGAGGAATAGAGCAGCCAAAACAGGCCTGGGTAATCACTAGATATGACAACTGAGAGAGATTAAGTTATGTAACAGGTAAAAATCCTTCCTGGTACAAGATTGCCCTTCAAGCAACATATTCCTTCTAAATATCTTTTCCTTACTATTGAAGGGGAAATGCTCGCTGTAGAAAACTTAGGAAACTGATCCATCCATTTACCCATTCATTCAGTGAAAACACAGAGAGCCTTGGTGGCTTTGTTGGTGTCACAGGGATACAACAACAAATATGGCAGATAAGGTCCCTGCTTTCATGGGCCCTGCTTCCTAGTGAGGGAGACTGCTAAGTAAAAAGCATAATATTTTAGTTAAGGAAAAAATGATCAGGACAATGAGAGGAAGAATGACTGCTGGGTGGGGTGGGGAATGTAGACAATGCATGATTTATCTACAGTAAATCATGTTTTAGCTAGGCCCATGACTACTTAGATATACACTACATTTTTCAACCTTCCTTGCAGCCACTTTATGGATTTATGACTCTCTTTTGACCAGAAATAATAAGTAAAAATTCTAGGTCAAACTCTTAAAAGGAATGTACATTTCCCTTTCCACCTTCCCGTTGGTTGTGAGGTAGAGATGTTGAGAGCCAGAGAAGCTGACCTGTGCCCAGAGAGGAAGCCGGGTCAAGATGGCACAGACATCCTGTCCGCCTGGCTGTCTATCTCAGGGCTCCAACATGGGAGAGAAATTTCCACTTCTACTCTGGGGTCTCTCTGTCACAGAGGCTTACACAGCATTCTAGATAGAATACACCCTTCAAGATTTGAACCTCTGCAAGGGTGGGTGGCAGGATTTTTCTTTTCCATAGTTGTCCCCAATCTTTAGAACAGCTCATATTTGGCACTCAAAAAATGTTGGTTAAATGTTGTTAGGAGCTGAATTGTGTCCTCCCAAAATTAGTATGTTGAAGCCCTAACCCTCAAGTACTGCAGAATGTGACTGTGTTTGGAGACAAGGTGTTTAAAGAGATAATTAAGGTTAAATGATGTCATTAGAGTGAGCCCTGATCCAAAATGACTGATGGTCCTTAGAAGAGTACATTTGGACACAGGCACGTGGGAAAGACCATATAAAGACACAAGAAAACAGCCAGCTACACCATCTACAAGTCAAGGAGAGAAGCCTCAGAAGAAACCAACCCCACTGACACCTTGATTTCAGACTTCTAGCCTCCAGAATTGTGAGAAAATAAATTTCTGTTGTTTAAGCCATCCCGTCTGTGGTTCTTTGTTATGGTAGCCCCAGACAACTAATACAAATGTTTAAATGCTAGGGAAGTTTTTTATAAAAGTTTTGTTTTGTTTTGTTTTTTTAATAAAAGAAGACCTGGAGGATTAATCAAGGTTAGAAAAAAATAGGTAGATAGAAAATGTTTTTCTTCTTTTACTCAAGGATAACTTCAATGTGTGCTAGAATCACTTAAAGTAAAAAGAGACCATTAAAGCTAAAAGGCAAAGTTCAATATTTTCAAGTTTGCTGATGATTTGAGTCACTATGGACTTAGCAATTGACTAGAAATCTAATTACTGCTAAGAAATTCAGAGGAAAGATCGTTCTGTATTTTAAAATTCCCAAGAACATTGCAAATTGCACTACTCACATTATCCACAGTAAAAACGACTGCTTTAAATAGAAATTTCTTATGTAGCTGAAGAGCAAATTCTTATTCAAGTGACAGTAATAGCAGAATTTCAAGATGTGCTCAGACCAAAAAAAGGTATTCTTAAGATTTTCTTTAGAGTTTAATGAGCTAAAAATCTATGACTGCACTCAAGTTAGAAGACAAACTTTTATAAAGTATGTGTTTGTTAAGAACTTTCATTTAAAGTAGTAAAAACCTAAAGAGTAAACAAAAAATATATTTTACTCAAAAGTTACAGGGAGTCTCTCAGAACCAGTAGGCAGAAACTGAAGGTGGCCTCAGGTGAGAGTGGAACCAGGAACTGGAAAGCAGTCAAGATCTTCGGCCACCACTCTTACTTTGTGTGTGTGTCTCTTTCTCTGGGCCCTCTTGGTCTCTCATCTCTGTTCCTTTATTCAGCTTTACTCCCACTCCTATCCTCTTCCTTCTCTCTTGCTCTCTGTGGCCAAAGGTGAAAATGGTAGTGGTGAGGCATGTTATATAAATAGAGCAGACATACCTTTCATCTACAGGAGCAGGGGAAGTTGTTTCTTGGAGAACTAGGGATGAGTTGTTTTCAGGCTAATATATGTTATCATATTCACTTAAAAAAATCCACTTGATTTCTCATCCTTGACATTTTTCTTATTAGAAAAATCACACACTTTTGGTAGCTGAATATAAATACTTTAAAAAATTCACATCATTGTCTTCCTATTTTCTTAATGAATTGTGATTTAAAACAAGATGAAAATGAGCCAGGCATTCTAAAAGATCTTGCTTACAAATTAAGAATTTTATCTTAAGCCAAATAAGAGATTAAATAGAAGAAAAATGAATTTAGCTTGCATTTCTGTTACCCGATATCAAGAACAGAAGGTAGGAGAAGGCAGTCTACATTTATGATGCCTGTAGGCAAAACATGAGGAAAATACTATGTTTTGGAAAAGAAAAAGTGAAGTCCTATTAAGACTTCACTGAGGAGTCTATATTTAGAACTTTTTCCCAAGGCAATTTCAATTGTATTTATGAGGTGGTTTTTTTTGTTTGTTTGTTTTTTATCATCTCAGTGTGTGTTTTAAGTGTCTTTTATGTAATGCTAAATATGAACTTTTGGACAGTTTCAAGAAGTTAAAAGACTAAGTGGCACTGTATTTTTATAACATCACCGAGAAGACTAATGAAATATCATACCAATTTGTTTACACTTTTAATATGCTTCAAACAATAAAGCCATTTTACCTTTAAAAAAAAGCCACACACTTCATTAGGGCATGATTTTATAGGGAACATAGTGATTAGTCATTGAAGTTGATAAAGCTCTATTCTCATGTAGTGTTCCATATGACCTTAAGAAGTTAGTTTCTGGGATTTAGAGTCTCTGCTAGGGGACTAGAATTCTGAGTTGAACCTTCTTAATTGGTACTAAAATCAGGCCGTTGGAGACGGGGAATGAGAAACAAAGATCTTTGTACACATATATACATCTTAAATTTTGACACAAACAGAAGAACCAGTTTTCAAAGTAGGAGTATTTCCTTCCCACATGTTTAGACTGTCCTTACTGAAGAAGCTGATGATGAAGAATTGATGCTTTCAAGAATACAGAGTTTGGGGCGTCCTTGGTGGCACAGTGGTTGAGAGTCCGCCTGCCGATGCAGGGGACATGGGTTTGTGCCCCGGTCTGGGAAGATCTCACAAAGATCCCATATGCTGCTGAGCGGCTGGGCCCGTAAGCCATGGCCGCTGAGCCTGCGCATCCGGAGCCTGTGCTCCGCAACGGCAGCGGCCACAGCAGTGAGAGGCCCGCGTACCACAAAAAAAAAAAAAAAAAAAAAGAATAGAGTTCATTAAATTATTTGAGTCTTTCTCTGACATATATCATATTGTAGCATATTTTCAATTGGCCCAACTGTTGGGTGTTATAAATTTAGCAATAATTTCATGAGTGGATTATTGTTTGGCAGTTTATAGCTCCTTCTCCTTGGAAACTAGGAGGATGCAGATATGAGGGAGGTTGGTACCTAGGTAAAATGGGGCTGACAAAGAAGAGAATTTACACTGACATAGGACCCCCCCCCCACCAGGGTGCAGGGGAGGGAGATGGGGGAGCTAATCCACATCCTTAGGAAGCAGAGCAGCCCAGACATGAGTCATTCACAGAATACCATCAAGAAGCCTATCAGACATGAATCTTTCAGTCAGCAAGTGACAGAAACCTCAGCCCAAATTGGCTTGAGCAAAACCCAAATGAATTAGCTCATAGAACTGGACAGTCCCAGGAGAGTGTTGGCTGTAGGTGTGGCTTATGTGGAAACTTACATGATATAACCATAACCCAGGTCTCTCTATCTCTTGGCTTGGCTTGGTTCTTCTCTGATGTATTGGATTTATTCTAAGACAGGTCCTACCCTCATGGTTGTGAGATAGTTGTCTGAAGCAGTGCCATCCTTCAGTCCAGATAAAAGGGATCCTCCTGTGGACCCTGTACTATAGGGAGTTCTTCTCTGGCTCTCCTTCAGCTATGCCCCTCCCCATGGGGCAAAGAGCCTCAGGAGCCAAAGGCACATACTCCCCCAGAACCCTCTTACATCCCTCTAGATCACACTCTGGATACCACAGACCAAAGGATTCCCTGCCAAAAATCTCCAAGCTAGTTCTCAGCCCTCAGTGGACCTCTCCTTTGAGCCCATCCCCCTGAAGGTGAACTCAACTGACAATCTGCATACCTTTGGGCCCAAGAGTGAGCTGTTTGCAGATGATGTGTATGGAATTTAGATGAGCAGGCTGGGGTGTTCATACATATCTTATGAGTCCCCTTCTGGCAGAGAATTGAGGCTGGAGTGAGAAGAGAAGGGGTTGGGCCAAAATGTGTGTGATCTCTTCATCCAGCCATGTTCCAGAGCAGAAATCTGAAGAGTCTGAGAATTTGAACATTGCCTTCTGGGTCATTATGAAAGTATATTTGTCCAGGTAGGAGAAAAGAACAATTTGTATATGACATTGTGTTGGATTTTATAATTTTTACATTTTTAAGCATATGGTTCTAAGTTTAGAACATAGGCTTCCATTTGTTTCCTTGCTCTGTGAGCTACAAATATTAGAGTCAAATCTGATTAGGTTACAACCTTACAGGTTTAAGTTTAACCAAAGAAGAGGGAACAACTATCCTACAACTTCCAGAGGAAGTCCTGACATTTTCTCTGCTTGGGTCATTTTAGGTCACATTCCCACCTTTGAACCAATCACTGTGGAAATAGGATATCTTGGATCCCAAACTCCATCCCTAGGGCTTAGAACAAAGGCCCACCCAGTCTACTTGAACTAAAATGGGGGAAGGCTGAATCCCAAGCAAAAGTTGGAACTGTCGCTAGAAGGAGGAATGGGTGTTTAAGCTAGAAGGCCAGCCGTGATACTGGGAAATTTTATCTGGTTCTCAGTTGTAAGATATTGATGACTTGTTTTACAGGATGGCCTGGCAGGAACTGTTTGATCCTAGGAGGAGGGCCATCACTATTAGGTAAGGAAGGTGAGAAGGCAGACAGGGCAACTGAGGCAGACCCTGTACACATGGAGAAGCAGGAAGGGGAGAAAGAAAGCTCTAGATAAGGAGTGCCTAGGCATCCAAGGCACACTAGAGACTCTAGGTTTGTCAGAGCAGCCCAGGGATCCAGATCTGGTATGATGAGTTAATTTTGAAAAGTTTGCAGATAGTCTGAGGAACCTATGATTGGACAGAAATGGGTGAAACTGTGCCTATGAGTAGAGGGCATCTGTGGAAAAGACAAAGGAAAGGAGATGAGGCAGGGAAGTGAAACCAGTCTGGCTTTCCCTAACATTACTTCCAGAGAGAAAACTGTTCAAAGAAAAGCTGGTCTCTTGAGTGTGATATTTGCAATGTTAGAACCATTAAGACCAAAACACAGTTTATACACTTTTTAAAAAAGCATTAGATGAGAATATTATTAGTTTTAAGATCCCCAAATCATGTTTATGTTTGCTCTGCCATAATTCATAAAGTTCTAAGCCCTTTATAAACAGGTGGTTTTTACTAATAATCAAATATATTCAATTTACTATCATTACATAGATGGGGAACTAAAGCACAACTTAATTGAAGCCACAAATTGCAGGATTTACTCCCAACCCCTTCCCTATCACTCGCTTTCTTTGCAGGGTTTCTAACGATGTTTCCATTTCTATTGGCTTAATTTTCTGGTTATAACATTTTAAATGTTGCATGAAATAAAACATAGTACCTCATATATTATAGGGACTCATCACATATATGATTTATATGGAAGAAAGTAAGATAGCCTTTACTAATGTCTTAATTCATATCATATTGACTCATAGAAATTTGAACCTAGAAAAATATTTGCCTTAACACAGGCATTTCAAACGCAGGTACTGGATAATGGGAACATCCCAAGATACCTGAAAATCAGCCACTTCTTTGTCTACACATAAGAGTGGCTTTAGATGGGTTAAGACTAAAAGACCTCCTTTTCTATCAATAACTGGGAAACATTAATAGTTGTTTGTGAAAATAGAAAAAATTCTATTGAGGGAAAATATTTACTTCTCAGGAACTCAAGGCCTTGGAGATCAGTTAGCTTAAAACCCCATTTGATGCAAAAATCCTTTCTCCTTTTTTATTGCCTTGACAATAAATAAATTATTGCAAGTTCAGGCAATTCTGCAACATCATTAACAAAGAGCAATGTATGGATGTAAGTTAACAGTCAGGTAGTAGCAGCAACACCACAGAAAGCAAAAGAGATAGACTGGTCCTGGAATGTTGGGAGTCCCAGTCTAGATTCTGCTACTCAGCACTTACTCAAATTTCTTACCAATTATTTCTCACATTATATCAACACTGGGCACGTATCAGCTTTTGATATTTGAAATGCCTGGACATCTTTTAATAGCTTGGCCCTAGGCAACTTTTAAAACTCGTGTTCCTAAAAATTACACTGAAAATTATATTAGAACTCACTGATGTTTTCATTTTCCAGGTTATATATTTTCACCAGTAAGAAGTGCTCAGTAACTTCACTGCCATGGTTTATGGATTGCAAGAAGCATGGAATGATGATGGAGCTGAAGGGTCCCAGATGGATCAAATCAAAAAATCATCTTTCTCATTTTATAGTTGAGGAGACTCAGGCCTAGATCACTTGGCTGGTTAGTAGCAACCCCAAGGATGGGTAAATTAGTGGCTTAATGACACCACTTAAGGACCTAGGTAATTTCCAGTTTTCAGTTCTGCCTCCTTCAAGGTATCAACTTTTTCTACATGCTTATCTCATGATAGGAAAGTAGCTGAAGCAGCTCTGGGAATCACACCTAGATATAACATTGCCCAACTAAAGATGAGGAAGCTGTCTTTCTTGTGTCTTGTTTAAGAGTAAGAAAGCCTTTCCTAGAGGCTTCTAGCAGATTTCTCATTTCTGACTGGGTCATGTGTCCTTTCTAAAACAATGGCAAGTAAAATAAGAATGCCATAGAGCAATTAGGATTTACCTTCTGGGGCTGGAATACGGCCAGCCTCTCACTAGTATGTGGCCACATGGAGGAGAGTGGCTATTTGAACAAAATCAGGGTCATGGTTTTAGCACACGTGTGCAGAGAAATAGATATTGAGTAGGCAACCAATAAAATCTTCTATAATTAGGAGCCCAAAGCCTCAAGTAACAGCTAGAGATCACTGGAAATGATTTATCTTAGAACCTACAGAGCATTTCTTCTGCTGCCTCTTGCTCTACTGCACCTAAATTTTCCCTCCTCTTCCCTGTCTGCCTTACCACCTCCTCCTTCCCTATCCTTTCCCTAAACTGGCTATGAACTAAAATTAGTCTTCTCCACTTTGAGGGCCTACTGTATGCAAAGCATCATACTAATATAACAATCTTTGGGGAGTGTATATTAAAATGCTATAAGCCATATTCCTTAAGTCAGTTTAATTATTTTATCATATTAATCAATTTCTAAACTAAATTGTTATTTAACGTCAAAGACTTGTTTCTTTTTCCTTTTTTTTTTTTTTTAAACCGGGGTAATCAAAGATCTTCCAAGAGAAAAGATTTATACACTGAGTTGCTGCCACCAAAATACATAAAAATCCACATCAATGCATGGGGTTTTTTCTTAAGTGTTCACTGTATCTCAAAAGGCTGATGAATATATTATTTTCTCTACTGGTCATTTCATCCTATGATCAGAATTACATTCTCCACTAGTGGGAGGTCTTTTGTTTCCTTAAAATCCTTTTTTATTATAGTTGATTTTCCCGAAGACCATATTGCTACCATACCGTTGTACTAACTGAGAAGGGGTCAGTTGCCCTGTGTTCCAAAATTTGCTATAAATATTGAAATGAATATTATTCTTTAACTCTGAAGGAATCTAATGTAATCATGAATTATGATATAAATGTATAAAGGAATAAGGCTTGTTATTTTTTAACATAACAAACCTTTGTTAAAGATAAGCCAGTTCATTCACTGGGCGGAAAAGCACAGGAAAGCACCTAGATTTATCAGGAAAGAAAAACCTGTCTGAAGTCTCCACTGAAATATTTACTATTTTTGTGGCTTTCTACAAGGTATTTCTAAATCTTAGTTTTCTTTTCTCTAAAGTAGAAAAAATAAAAACACAAAGAATAGCCTATAATTTATTGTCCAACTGGGACACTTTCTGCATGTTGCCCTCAGAAATTCTTTCAGGTCCTTTGCGAGGAAGTTTTGGTTGAAGTTTAACACATACACAGAAAAGTGTACATATCATAAATGGATTTTCAAAAACTGAATAAATCTATGAAAACAATAACCAGATTTAAAATCTATAAAATTGGAGGGGAAGGAGCAGAGAAGGGCCGAGAGCCATGGTGAGAGGTGGCATTCCTGAATTGGTTGTATGGACGCCTCCCCTTGGGTCCTAGCCCAGCCAAAGCCCCCTGCCTCAGCGGGGAAGGTTCTTTCCCTGTTGGATTCCCACTGCCATCAAGGAAACCTAGGCTGAGATACTAACAGCACATGCCTGAGTCAATGGCCAGAGAATGGAGAAGAGGGAACTTGGTTGGCAAATCAACATCACCTCCGGGGGCTCACAAGGAAGGAAGTTTAAAGCCATGTGGCTGACAGGGTCTTGGTGCTCCGGCCTGGTGTCAGGTCTGAGCCTCTGAGGTGGGAGACATGAGTTCAGGACATTGGACCACCAGAGACCTCCCGGCCCCACATAATATCAATCGGCGAGAGCTCTCCCAAAGATCTCCATCTCAACACTAAGACCCAGCTCCACCCAACGGCCAGCAAGCCCCAGTGCTGGACACCCTGTGCCAAATAACTTGGAAGACAGGAACACAACCCAACCCACTAGCAGAGAGGCTGCCTAAAATCATACTAAGTTCAAAGACACCACAAAACACACCACCGGATGTGGCCCTGCCCACCAGAAAGACAAGATCCAGCCCCACCCACCAGAACACAGGCACCAGTCCCCTCCACCAGGAAGCTTACACAAGCCACTAAACCAACCTCAGCCACTGGGGGCAGACACCAAAAAAAAAAGAAGCTACGAACCTGCGAAAAGGAGACCCCAAATACAGTAAGTTAAAGAAAATGAGAACACAGAGAAATATGCAACAGATGAAGGAGCAAGGTAAAAACTCACTAGAGGAAACAAATGAAGAAGAAATAGGCAGTCTACCTGAAAAAGAACTTAGAGTAATGATAGTAAAGATGATTCAAAATCTTGGAAATAGAATGGAGAAAATACAAGAAATGTTTAACAAGGAACTTGAAGAACTAAATGCAAACAAACAAGGATGAACTACACAATAAATGAAATTAAAAATTCTCTAGAAGGAACCAATAGTAGAGTAACTGAGGCAGAAGAACAGGTAAGTGACCTGGAAGATAAAATAGTGGAAATAACTACCACAGAGCAGAATAAATAAAAAAGAATGAAAAACTTGAGGGCAGTCTCAGAGACCTCTGGGACAATATTAAATGTGCCAATATTCGAATTATAAGGGTCTCAGAAGAAGAAGAGAAAAAGAAAGGGTCTGACGTAGAGAATGGACTTGAGGACATGGGGAGGGGGAAGGGTAAGCTGGGACAAAGTGAGAGAGTGGCATGGACTTATATATAATACCAAATGTAAAATAGCTAGCTAGTGGAAAGCAGCTGCATAGCACAGGGAGACCAGCTCGGTGCTTTGGGACCACCTAGAGAGGTGGGATAGGGACGGGGGTTAGGAGATGCAAGAGGGAGGGAATATGTGGATATATGTATAGCTGATTCACTTTGTTATACAGCAGAAACTAACACACCATTGTGAAGCAATTATACTACAATAAATATGTGGAAAAAAAGAATCTAAGGAGAAGGTGAGAGGTGTTGTAAGTTATTTCATGCAAGGATTTTTCTTAGCTTAATGTGTGAATAAACATGTACTATCTAAAAAAAAAAGAAAGAAAAGAAAGGGGCTGAGAAAATATTTGAAGAGATTATAGTCGAAAACTTCCCTAACATGGGAAAGGAAATAGTCAATCAAGTCCAGGAAGTGCAGAGAGTACCATTCAAGATAAATCCAAGGAGAAACACACCAAGACACATATTAATCAAACTATCAAAAATTAAACACAAAGGGGCTTCCCTGGTGGCGCAGTGGTTGAGAGTCTGCCTGCCGATGCAGGGGACACGGGTTTGTGCCCCGGTCCGGGAAGATCCCACGTGCCGCGGAGTGGCTGGGCCCGTGAGCCATGGCTGCTGAGCCTGCGCATCTGGAGCCTGTGCTCCGCAACGGGAGAGGCCACAACAGTGAGAGGCCCACTTACCGAAAAAAAAAAAAAATTAAACATAAAGAAAAAATATTAAAAGCAGCAAGGGAAAAGCAACAAATACCATACAAGGGAATCCTCATAAAGCTAACAGCTGATCTTTTGGCAGAAACTCTGCAAGCCAGAAGGGAGTGGCAGGACATATTTAAAGTGATGAAAGGTAAAAACCTACAACAAAGATTACTCTATCCAGCAAGGATCTCATTCAGATTTGACAGAGAAATTAAAACCTTTACAGACAAGCAAAAGTTAAGAGAATTCAATATCACCAAACCAGCTTTACAGCAAATGCTAAAGGAACTTCTCTAGGCAGGAAACACAAGAGAAGGAAAAGACCTCCAAAAGCAAACCCAAAACAATTAAGAAAATGGTAATAGGAACATACATATCAATAATTACCTTAAATGTAAATAGATTAAATGCTCCAACCAAAAGACATAGACTGGCTGAATGGATACAAAAAAAAAGACCCGTATATACGCTGTCTACAAGAGACCCACTTCAGACCTAGGGACACATACAGACTGAAAGTGAGGGGATCGAAAAAGATATTCCATACAAATGGAAACCAAAAGAAAGCTGGAGTAACAATTCTCATATCAGACAAAATGGACTTAAAATAAAGACTATTACAAGAGACAAAGAAGGACACTACATAATGATCAAGGGATCGATCCAAGAAGATATAACAATTGCAAATATTTATGCACCCAACATATGAGCACCTCAATACGTAAGGCTAATTCTAACAGCCATAAAAGGGGAAACTGACAGTAACACAATAATAGTAGGGGACTTTAACACCCCACTTTCACCAATGGACAGATCATCCAAACTGAAAATAAATAAAGAAACACAAGCTTTAAATGACATATTAAACAAGATGGATGTAATTGATATTTATAGGACATTCCATCCAAAAACAACAGAATACACATTCTTCTCAAGTGCTCATGGAACATTCTCCAGGATAGATCATATCTTGGGTCACAAATCAAGCGTTGGTAAATTTAAGAAAACTGAAATCGTATCAAGTATCTTTTCCAACCATAATGCTATGAGACTAGATATCAATTACAGGGAAAAAAAACTGTAAGAAATACAAACACATTGAGGCTAAACAATATGCTACTAAATAACCAAGAGATAACTGAAGAAATCAAAGAGGAGATCAAAAAAATACCTAGAAACAAATGACAATGAAAACATGATGACCCAAAACCTATGGGATGCAGCAAAAGAAGTTCTAAGAGGGAAGTTTATAGCGATACAATCCTACCTCAAGAAACAAGAAAAATCTCAAATAAACAACCTAACCTTATACCTAAAGCAATTAGAGAAAGAAGAACAAAAAGACCCCTAAGTTAGCAGAAGGAAAGAACTCATAAAGATCAGATCAGAAATAAATGAAACTTGAGGACATGGGGAGGGGGGAGGGTAAGCTGGGACAAAGTGAGAGAGTAGCACTGACATATATACACTGCCAAATGTAAAATAGATAGCTAGTGGGAAGCAGCTGCATAGCACAGGGAGATCAGCTCTGTGCTTTGTGATGACCTAGAGGGGTGGGAGGGATGCTAGAGGGAGGGGATATGGGGATATATGTATATGTATAGCTGATTCACTTTGTTCTACAGCAGAAACTAACACAACATTAAGAAGCAATTATACTCCAGTAAAGATGTTGGAAAAAAAGAAATAAATGAAAAAGAAATGAAGGAAACAATAGCAAAGATCAATAAAACCAAAAGCTGGTTGTTTGAGAAGGTAAACAAAATTGATAAACCATTAGCCAGACACATCAAGAAAAAAAGGGAGAAGACTGAAATCAATGGAATTAGAAATGAAAAAGGAGAAGTAACAAGTGACACTGCAGAAATACAAAGGTTCATGAGAGATTACTACAAGTGACTATATGCCAATAAAATGGACAACCTGGAAGAAATGGACAAATTCTTAGAAAAGCACAATCTTCCAAGACTGAACCAGGAAGAAATAGAAAATATAAACAGACCAATCACAAGCACTGAAATTGAAACTGTGATTAAAAATCTTCCAACAAACAAAAGTCCAGGACCAGATGGCTTCACAGGCAAATTTTATCAAACATTTAGAGAAGAGCTAACACTTATCCTTCTCAAACTCTTCCAAAATATAGCAGAGGGAGGAACACTCCCAAACTCATTCTATGAGGCCACCATCACCCTGATACCAAAAGCAGACAAAGATGTCACAAAAAAAAAGAAAACTATAGGCCAATGTCACTGATGATCATAGATGCAAAAATCCTCAACAAAATACTAGCAAACAGGGCTTCCCTGGTGGTGCAGAGACTTTTTTATTTTTTATTTTATTTTATTTTTTTATTTATTTTATTTTTTTTTCTTTTTGCGGTATGCGGGCCTCTCACTGTTGTGGCCTCTCCCGTTGCGGAGCACAGGCTCCGGACGCGCAGGCCCAGCGGCCATGGCTCACGGGCCCAACCGCTCCGCGGCATATGGGATCCTCCCAGACCGGGGCACGAACCCGTATCCCCTGCATCGGCAGGCGGACTCTCAACCACTGCGCCACCAGGGAGGCCCCAGAGACTTTTTTAAAAAGCCAATATTTGTTTTGTTTTTTACAAGAAGAGGGCAGAAAAACAAAGCATCCATAGTTCAAAATGCATAATCAAGGGCTTCCCTGGTGGCACAGTGGTTGAGAGTCTGCCTGCCGACACAGGGGACACGGGTTTGTGCCCCGGTCGGGGAAGATCCCACATGCCGCAGAGCGGCTAGGCCAGTGAGCCATGGTCGCTGAGGCTGTGCATTCGGAGCCTGTGCTCTGCAACGGGAGAAGCCACAGCAGTGAGAGGCCCGCATACTGCAAAAAAAAAAAAAAAAAAAAAAAAAAATACTAGCAAACAGAATCCAACAACACATTAAAAGGATCATACACCCTGATCAAGTGGGATTAATCCCAGGGATGCAAGGATTCTTCAATATATGCAAATCAGTCAATGTGATACACCATATTAACAAATTGAAGGATAAAAACAATATGATAATCTCAATAGATGCAGAAAAAGCTTTCAACAAAATTCAACACCTATTTATGATAAAAACTCTCCTGAAGTAGGAATAGAGGGAACCTACCCCAACATAATGAAGGTCATATATGACAAACCCAACGCCAATATTATTCTCAATGGAGAAAAACTGAAACCATTTCCTCTAAGATCAGGAACAAGACAAGGTTGCCCACTCTCACCATTATTATTCAACATAGTTTTGGAAGTTTTAGCCACAGCAATCAGAGAAGAAAAAGAAATAAAAGGAATCCAAATAGGAAAAGAAGTAAAACTGTCACTGTTTGCAGATGACATGATGCTACACGTGGAGAATCCTAAAGATGCTACCAGAAAACTACTAGAGCTAATCAATGAATTTGGTAAAGTAGCAGGATACAAAATTAATGTACAGAAATGTCTTCCATTCCTATACACTACTGATGAAAAATCTGAAAGAGAAATTAAGGAAACACTCCTATTTACCACTGCAACTAAAAGAAAAAAATACTTAGGAATAAACCTGCCTAAGGAGACAAAAGACCTGTATGCAGAAAACTATAGGACACTGATGAAAGAAATTAAAGAGGATACAAACAGATGGAGAGATATACCATGTTCTTGGATTGGAAGAATCAACATTGTGAAAATGACTATACTACCCAAAGCAATCTACACATTCAATGCGATCCCTATCAAATTACCAATGGCATTTTCTACAGAACTAGAACAAAAAGTCTTAAAATTTGTATGGAGACACAAAAGACCCCGAATAGCCAAAGCAGTCTTCAGGGAAAAAAACGGAGCTGGAGGAATCAGACTCCCTGACTTCAGATTATACTACAAAGCTACAGTAATCAAGATAGTATGGTACTGCCACAAAAAGAGAAATATAGATCAATGGAACAGGATAGAAAGCTCAGAGATAAACCCACGCACATATTGTCACCTTATCTTTGACAAAGGAAGCAAGAATATACAATGGAGAAAAGACAGCCTCTTCAATAAGTGGTGCTGGGAAAACTGGACAGCTACATGTGAAGGAATAAAATTAGAATACTCTCTAACACTGTAGACAAAAATAAGCTCAAATGGATTAAAGACCTAAATGTAAGGCCAGAAACTATCAAACTCTTAGAGGAAAACATAGGCAGAACACTGTGTGACATAAATCAAGCAAGATCCTTTTTGACCCACCTCCTAGAGAAATGGAAATAAAAACAAAAATAAACAAATGGGACCTAATGAAACTTCAAAGCTTTTGCACAGCAAAGGAAACCATAAACAAGATGAAAAGACAACCCTCAGAATGGGAGAAAACATTTGCAAATGAAGCAACTGACAAAGGATTAATCTCCAAAATATACAAACAGCCCATGGAGCTCAATATCAAAAAAACAAACAACCCAATCCAAAAATGGGCAGAAGACCTAAATAAACGTTTCTCCAAAGAAGATGTACACATTGCCAACAAACACATGAAAGGATGCTCAACATCACTAATCATTAGAGAAATACAAATCAAAATTACAAAGAGGTATCACCTCACACCAGTCAGAATGGCCATCATCAAAAAATCTACAAACAATAAATGTCGAAAAAGGTGTGGAGAAAAAGGAACTCTCTTGCACCATTGGTGGGAGTGTAAATTGATACAGCCACCTTGGAGAACAGTATGGAGATTCCTTTAAAAACTAAAAATAGAACTACCATATGACCCAGCAATCCCAGTACTGGGCATATACCCTGAGAAAACCATTATTCAAAAAAGTCATGTACCACAATGTTCATTGCAGCTCTATTTAAAATAGCCAGGACATGGAAGCAACATAAGTGTCCACTGACAGATGAATGGATACAGAAGATGTGGCACATATATACAATGGATTGTTACTCAACCATAAAAAGAAATGAAATTGAACTATTTGTAGTGAGGTGGATGAACGTAGAGTCTGTCATATGGAGTGAAGTAAGTCAGAAAGAGAAAAACAAATACCATATGTTAACACATATATATGGAATCTAAAAAAAAAGTCCTGACAAACCTAGGGGCAGGACAGGAATAAAGACGCAGATGTAGAGAATGGACTTGAGGACATGGGGATGGGGAAGGGTAAGCTGGGATGAAGTGAGAGAGTATCAATGACATATATACACTATGAAATGTAAAATAGATAGCTAGTGGGAAGCAGCTACATCGCATAGGGAGATTAGCTCAGTTTTCTATGACCACCTAGACAGGTGGGATAGGGAGAGTGGGAGGGAGGTGCAAGAGGGAGGGGATATGGGGATATATGTATACATATAGTTGATTCACTTTGTTATATAGCAGAAACTAACACAACATTGTAAAGCAATTATACTCCAATTAAGATCTTATAAAAACATCTATAAAATCCAGACTAAGAAATAGAATATTACCAACATTCAAACTGAAATATTTTTGAGAGTGAAAGGTGGCATTATTTCTTTTAACAGCCAATTGAAGTATACTGATATACGATAAACTGTGCATATTTAAATTTATAGTTTGTGCTCGCTTCAGCAGCACATAAACTCAAATTGGAACGATACAGAGGAGATTAGCATGGCCCCTGTGCAAGGATGACACATAAATTCGTGAAGTGTTCTATATTTAACAAATAATGATGATAAAAAAAGTTATAGTTTGATGAGTTTTGGCATACACCTGTGAAACTATTGCCACAGTCAAGATTATAAAAATAGTCACCATCTCAGAAAGTTTCCTCTTTGTAAACCTTTCCTTTCACCCTCATCTTCCCTATCTTCAGGCAACCACAGATCTGCTTTCTGTCACATTTGCATTTTATAGAATTTTATATAAATAGAATTATCCACTTTGTTTTTTTTTGTTGTTTGACTTCTTTCACATAGAGATTCTTACAGATTGTATGTATCAAAAATTTCTTCCTATGGATTTCTGAGTAATATTCCATTGTATAGCTATACTGTAATTGTTTATCCATTCTCCTGTTATTGGACATTTGGGTTTCCATTTTGGAGTTATTCCAAATAAGGCTGCTATGAACATTCATGTAAAAGTCTTGGTATGGACATATGCATTCATTTTTCTTATGTAAACATCTAGATGTGGAATGGCTGGGTGGTATGGTAGATGCACTTAAGTTTTTAAGAAACTATTAAATATTTTCCAAAGTGATTGAACTATTTAACATTCTTTTTTTTTTTTTTTTTCTTTTTGTGGTATGCGGGCCTCCCACTGTTGTGGCCTCTCCTGTCGCGGAGCACAGGCTCCGGACGCGCAGGCCCAGTGACCATGGCTCACGGGCCCAGCCGCTCCGCGGCATGTGGGATCTTCCCGAACCGGGGCACGAACCCGTGTCCCCTGCATCGGCAGGCGGACTCCCAACCATTGCGCCACCAGGGAAGCCCCCTATTTAACATTCTTTATAGCAGTGTTTTGAAATTATATTTGGTCCACATGCACACCAACATTTGGTATGGTCAATGCTTGTTTATAATTTTAGCCATTCTAGTGAGTGTGTAGTATCTCATTTTGGTTTTAATTTACATTTTCCTAATAACTAATGATGGTGAACATGTTTTCATGTGCTTATCTGAGGGGGCTCTATTTTAATTACACTAAGACAACCAGCATAAAGTAGGACTGTCCTGGGCAAACTGAGACATATGGTAGCCTAAACAAAGGCAAATGAAGGTTTGAGTTGTGGATGTTGAAACATCCATGCACCCCTGGAATAAATCCCACTTGAACATGGTGTATGTGATACACCACATTAATAAAATGAATTTAAAAATCATATGGTCATCTCAATAGATGCAGAAAAAGCATTTGACAAAATTCAACATCCATTCATGATAAAAACTCTCAGCAAACTGTGTATAGAGGAAACGTACCTAAACATAATGAAGGCCATATATGACAAGCCCATAGCTAAAATGCTCAATGTTAAAAAACTGAAAGCTTTTCTACCAAGATCAGAAACAAGAAAAGGATGTCCACTCTTGCCACTTTTATTCAACATAGTACTAGAAGTCCTAGCCATACAATTAGTCAAGAAAAAGAAATAAAATACATCCAAATAAAACAGAGGTAAAACTGTCTCTATTTGCAGATGACATGATGTTATATAAAGAAAACCCTAAAGACTCTACCAAAAACTGTTAGAACTAATAAATGCATTCAGTAACATTGCAGGATACAAAATCAATATTTAAAAATCAGTTACATCTTTATGCAATAATAATAGACTATCAGAAAGAGAAATTAAGAAAATAATTCCATTTGTAATTGCATCAAAAAGAATAAAATACCTAGGAATAAATTTAACAATGGAGGTGAAAGGCCTATGCACTGAAAAGTATAAGACATAGATGAAAGAAACTTAAGAAGAAACAAATAGGTGGAAAGATATTCTGTGCTCATTGACTGGAAGAATTAATATTATTAAAATGTCCATACTACTCACAACAATCTACAGATTCAGTGCAACCCCTGTCAAAATTCCAATGACATTTTTCACAGAAGTAGAACAAACATCCCTAAAATTTGTATGGAACCACAAAAGACCCTGAATAGTCAAAGCAATCTTGAGAAAGAAGACAAAGCTGGAGGCACCATGCTCCTGGATTTCAAATTATATTACAAAGCTATAGTAATCAAAACCATATGGTATTGGCATAAAAAACAGACACATAAACCAATGAAACAGAATACAGAGCCCAGAAATTAACCCATGCACATAAGGTGAATTAATTTATGACAAAGAAGCCAGAATATACAATGGAGAAAGGACAGTCCCTTTAATAAGTGGTATTGGGAAAACTGGACAGCTGCAGGCAAAAGAATGAAACTGGACCACTATCTTACACCATATGCAAAACTCAACTCAAGATGGATTAAAGACTTGAATGTAAGACTTGAACCATAAACTTCTAGAAGAAAATATAGGCAGGAAGCTCTTTGACATCAGTCTTGGCAATGACTTTTTGGATTTGACACCAAAACGAAGACAAAAAAAGCAAAAATAAACAAGTGAAACTACATCAGAATTAAAAGCTTCTGCACAGGAAAAGAAACCATCAACAGAATGAAAAGGTAACCTATGGGATGGGAGAAAATATTTGCAAATCATAGATCTAATAAGGGGTTAGTACTCAAAAAATATAAAGAACTCATACAACTCAATAGCAAAAAAACAAACAAAAATTATAGCTATGGGCTTCCCTGGTTGCATAGTGGTTGAGAGTCCGCCTGCTGATGCAGGGGACACGGGTTCGTGCCCCGGTCTGGGAAGATCCCACATGCCGTGGAGCAGCTAGGCCCATGAGCCATGGCCGCTGAGCCTTTGCATCCCGAGCCTGTGCTCCGCAACGGGAGAGGCCACAACAGTGAGAGGCCCGCGTACTGAAAAAAAAAAAAAATTGTAACTACGTGAAGTGATGGAGGTGTTAGCTAATGCTATGTGGTCGTCATTTTGCTATATATATATATATATATATATATATATATATATATATATATATAGCAAATAATTATGTTGTATATCTAAAACAATGTTATGTCAATTAAATCTCAATAATACTGGTGGGGGAGAAGAATGAAGGAGATAAAGGGAGAGTGATATGGGGAAAGAAGAAAAATAGCCCTTCATTGGGTTATAGGTCATGATGATGCTTTGTTAACATAAAGTTACATAAAATTTTATTCTTGTTACTATGTAAGCTAATAATAATAATTCAAGTTGATATTTTTCCCAAAGAAAAAATATGGTAAAAGTTACATTCTTGATTAAGGGATCTGAGGTTCAAACTTTTTATAAAAGTTAGCAAAATGCTATGTTTAAAATTTACACATACACACACATACGGTATGTATCAAGTAGTATACATAGTATATATGAAATAGTATAATACAGTAACTATCTCATAACACTGTACTTAAAATGACTCACTTTCATAGAACATTGTAAATGGTCCCTCCTCCTAAAACAATTCTAGCCTTTCTTTTTCCCTTAGTGCAACAAATCAGAAAGTGTAATATTATAGAATGCTGAGGGCTCTTTTGGAGAAAGTTTGCCAGTCATCTTTGAGACAATTGGGAGAGAATGAAAGACACTTGATTATGCATTTTTCTTTTTTTTTTTTTTTTTGCGGTACGCGGGCCTCTCACTGTTGTGGCCTCTCTCGTTGCGGAGCACAGGCTCCGGACGCGCAGTCTCAGCGGCCATGGCTCAGGGGCCTAGCCACTCCGCGGCACGTGGGATCTTCCCGGGCCGGGGCACAAACCCGTGTCCCCTGCACCGGCAGGCGGACTCTCAACCACTGTGCCACCAGGGAAGCTCTTGATTATGCATTTTGAACTATGGATGCTTTGTTTTTCTGCCCTCTTCTTGTAAAAAACAAAACAAATATTGGCTTTTTAAAAAAATCATTTTTCCCCTTCTAGTTTTTTTTTTAATTGAGGTATAGTTGTTTTACAATGTTGTGTTAGTTTCAGTTGTACAGCAAAGTGATTCAGTTATACATACTTATACATATCTATTCTTTTTCAGATTCTTTTCCATTATAGGTTATCATAAGATCCTGAATATAGCTTCCAGTGCTATACAGTATATCCTTGCTGTTTATCTATTTTATAATATATAGTCGTGTGTATCCGTTTTAAAAATTTTGATTTAACTCTCATTTCTCAACATAAAAGTTGATACAAGATTAGGAAAAAAAAAACCATTCCAGTTGTGAAAAGACTGAGACTAGCCACAGTCCTTATTTGTTGTGTTTGTTTTTTTATGAAAATCTTGGAAGAATTTTCAAGTAAGAAAAATCAAGTCAGTAAGATTTCAGAATTAAAAAAAGGGAGTTATATGCAACAAAATATCTTTATTATTGGCTAAAAATACATAAAATTAGAAAAAATATTGGCAATTGCTAATGTTTATATATACTCCACTGATTTTTTTTCTATTGTAATTATCTTTTCAAATGAAACAACCTCTGTCTGTGGGATAGAGCATGAAGTTTATCCAAGAGAACATGAAACATCCTATTAGCTAGAATCTGTATCTACAGTAAATGATGTCCAGGGGTATTGTGTCATATTTTTATATGAAGTGTTATTGCGATTATTCTGAATAACCTATAATGCTCTGTAGAGAGTAGGGTCTCAAATGTTGTTAGGATTAAACATTGGATACAAAATTATTCTTAAAAATGGAAACTGTTTCCCTAAGGTTTTAGTATTTGATTTCCAGATGACTAGAAGACTGCCTTTAGTATAATCTTATGTGATTTGGGATTTTCACCGTGATGAACAAAGTAAACATTTGAGCTGGAAATCAGTGGAAGTGTTTGAACCAACTAAAAGGATAATAAAAAGCATACTTTATCCTTAACTTTAAAACCAAGTTTTTCTGGTTTATTGTGGTACAGCTGAAAAAGCATTTTCCTCCAGAATTGTTCAGTTTCACTGACAGGGATGTCTTTTCTAGCACAGTAACTCTTTCTTGTATGATTTTAGACAAATTGAAAGAAAATTTCTGAGCTATTATCTCACAGAGAAGCAGCTTTCTTATGAGACAAAAGCTGTATCTTTCCAAGCCTACCTCCATGTCTTAAACCCATTATGATCTTGGACAATTCATTTTGCTGTGGCTGGCTTGTTTAAATTCCTTATCTAACTCAAAAGATCAATTTAGAAAATCAGAAAAACACCATTTTCTTTAATTTGTCACGATCACAAATACTTTAGGGTCAGAACTGAAATTAGGACTAGGTTTCCTAAATCTAAAACTTGATCTCCTCTTCCAAGCATACCACTCAATCTCATGAGGTAAGACATAGAGAAACTCGATAATTAGTATGAAATTTCAGTTAGCAGCTTGTATTAAATTGCTCATTTTTGATCCCTCTCCAGATCGTATCTTCCTAAGGTGAAAACCACCCAAAGTTCTGGTTAGAATGGAGACTCTCTCTGAATCTAGGCTCCTTTCCTCTTTGCTAAATTTACTTTGCTTCCTCTGTTCAAAGCTGACATTTCCTGGAGCCATCTTGATTCAGCATTATCTATACAACTCAAGAGTTTTCAGAAACTCAGCAAAGCTAAGATGTGGGAATTCCCTAGTGGTCCAGTGGTTAGGACTCGGGCTTTCACTGCCATGGGCCCGGGGTTTGATCCCTGGTCGGGGAACTAAGATCCCACAAGCCAAGCAGCGCAGCCTAAAAAAATAAATAAATATTTTTTTAAAAAACCCACAAAGCTGCCTTCCCAGTAAGAACCAAACAGGATGGTACAAGGTGGAGAGTAAGGCTTTTGTCCAGACTGATGTCAGATGAGTGAAAGAGTCTTAGGAAGAATTAATCAGATTCAGTTTTGATTTATATGCTGTTTACTTTAAATCCCAATATGGATATGAGCTCAGAAGTACAAATGAAAATCATATAAAACCTCAGTGTTTCAGGGGCTGCCAGTACTTCCAAATGTTTGCATTCTTTCAAAACAGTCACCATGGAAAATTCAAAGCTTTTTTCAACAACTGCTAAAATCTTTTTGAATTTTTCTTTTCAAATTGCTATCCTATCATAATCAATTTGGGCCCCTCCTTTCCCTCCCTGCCTTTTCATTTTTTCCTCTCCCAAACACACAACAAGTTCTTTATAGCATATCCCTGACTTGGACCAAAAACAGATTATCTGAAACAATCAGTTACCTGTTCTCATCACATATGGCTCTGAATGCCTGTCTGCCATCTCTCAACCATTCATAAAAAATGAAGATGTATTTTATATGTTCTGCAGGTTTTTAAAGACATTTCAAAGGAATAGGTCCAAAGACATTTTAAGTAATATCAGCAGGAGTGAAATAAGTGAATAACTTCAAATGATGAATATTCTCAAGGGAGAAAATTAATTTTGGTTTAGTGTTTGTTAAAAGATGAGTCAGATTAAATTATAGCTATACTTTATATATGTATACACACAAACTACGTGTGTGTGTGTACATAATCTTGAAATCTCTTGTGTAGTTTTAGAAGGAAAGTTAAAATTGAAAGACCGCAAGAGAAGAAAAATCAGCATGTAAAATGCCATGGGAGGAAACACCTGCTGGGAAAACATAAATGTAAAAAAGATCTAACAGGCTTCTTTCATAATTTCACCCAGTAAGGCAGTAATATTTAGAAATAAAAATGTGTGGAAAAGCAGTAACATTTCAATACTTTAACACATTTAAAGGCTCTGGTTCCATTGTCAACTTGTCAGGAATCTAAAAACCTTTAAGAAAACCTTCTGTTTTTCCAATAATCAATTTCAATATGCATTTTACTCCATTATTTTACTTGTTTTCTTTGAATCAGTGAATTTTTAAGAATAAGTTTTAACTTTATAAACCTCAAATTTTGTCTTACTGATATGCTTGTAAAAACTGCATTTACACTTTATCTAGGTGTTTCATTTTGTTACACACCACTGAAAATCCAGTAATCATAAATGCACAACCTTTTATTCCTGAAGCACACACGCAGGGTCTCTTTAATAATTCAAAGTGCTTTCTATAATGATGAAGTCATACTGATGGACTCAGTAGGAAAATTCTAATACTATTAAGTATAACTTAAATAATTCACTGTAGAAACCAGGCATAATAGAGCAAGAAAAATAAATTCTAAGTGCTCAAAACATTTTGCTTTTTCTTACACCAATGTATATTTCTTAAATCACAGTGACAGTTCTCCTCTCTTTTGTTGGAGTACATGACAGCTATTCATATACTGGAGCAGGTGCAAAAGATAAATGCTTTCCTATTAAAGTCAAGAATGTCAGCATTCTGTGTGCAGTGATGGGTAGACCTCCATCATTTTTGCATAAGATGTTTCCTGGGAAAGCTATCACCAGACCATTACTACACTATCAACTTACTCTCATTTCAAATAATTATTCTTCTAAGACAGCCAGCTGAGTTGCACTTTACTTTTTTAGATTCCCTGATAGGTAATGAAAGGAAAATGTCAAACAGAGCACAGAGAACAAGGTTATTCATAATTTCACTTAACACCAAACAACTCCAAAATCATTAATCCTATAAATATAGTATTGTTCATTTTGGAATTATGATATATTGATAATTATTCAATCTGACTATATAAATAAGTGATTGAGAAAAAAGTTTTAAAAAATAGTCAGTAAACAGATGTATATGTATATATATATATATATATATATATATATATATATATATATATGTATGACTGATTCACTTTGTTATAAAGCAGAAACTAATAAAAAAAATAGTCAGTAAATTTTTTTTTTTTTTTCGGTACGTGGGCCTCTCACTGTTGTGGCCTCTCCCGTTGCGGAGCACAGGCTCCAGACGCGCAGGCTCAGCGGCCATGGCTCACGGGCCTAGCTGCTCCGTGGCATGTGGGATCTTCCCGGACCGGGGCACGGACCCGTGTCCCCTGCATCAGCAGGCGGACCCTCAACCACTGCGCCACCAGGGAAGCCCAGTAAATAATTTTTGTAAATACAGAATTATGGCAAATTCTAAAATGAATTAATTAGGACCAGTAATGAAGAAATTAATTGAAACATTCTATTAAAATTAAAATAAAATAAATTAAATATGGCTTAATATTTTATTATTTCTTTTCTTTTTTTTTTTGCGGTACGCGGGCCTCTCACTGTTGTGGCCTCTCCCATTGCGGAGCACAGGCTCCGGATGCGCAGGCCCAGCTGCTCCGCGGCATGTGGGATCTTCCCAGACCGGGGCACGAACCCGTGTCCCCTGCATCAGCAGGCGGACTCTCAACCACTGCGCTACCAGGGAAGCCCCTATTATTTCTTTTGGTATTTATTTATAAAAGCCCTCTTTTGGATGATTGAAAATCAAAAGCCATACTCAGGTTACATAATTAAAACATGATTTGTTTTTCACAATTTAGTAGCAGTGACATGACATATAGAAGATAACACAGTCTATACTGAATTGTTTTGAACAAAGAAGCAAATTAGAACTTACCTTTGTGAAAGGAGAAAAAAAAGAAACTCTCCCCAAAATATGAATTAATGAGATTTTGAAAGATTTGTGAAAATGCCCATATGTATTAACAAAAAATGAATATATTTTTAACATTCTGAAACTTAGCATGCTATTGAGATATGAATCCCTCTAATGAAAAAGATATATTTAAATCTGGCAAGTGTAATTTTATAAATACTCAATATATGTTATATGTGTATATGTTAGGTGATATGTATATATTACATATGTACATATAACAATGGAATATTATTCAGTCATGAGAAAGAAGGAAATCCTGCCATTGTGATAACATGGATGAACCTGGAAGATATTATGCTACATAAAATAAGGCAGACAAAGACAAATACTGTCTTGTATTATCTCACTTATAGGTGGAACCTTAAAAAAAAAAAAAGTCAAACTCATAGAAACAGAGAGTAGAATGGTGGTTACCAGAGGCTAGGGGTGGGGGGAGATCCTCATCAAAGGATACAACCCTTCAGTCATAAGATGAATAAATTCTGTGGATATAATGTACAGTATGGTGACTATTTAATAATACTGTATTTTAACTTGAAATTTGCAAAAAGAGTAGTCTTAAGCATTCCCATCACACACACACACACACACACGCACGCACATACACACGTCACTATGTGAGGTAATGGATGTATGAATTAACTTGATTATGGTAATCATTTCACAATATATATGCATATCAATCATCATGCTGTACTCTTTTATATAATTTTTTTTTTGGCCACCCCACCCAGCTTGTGGGATCTTAGTTCCCCAAAAAGGGATTGAACCTGGGCCCTCGGCAGTGAAAGCACAGAGTCCTAACCACTGGACCGCCAGGGAATTCCCTATATATGTAATTTTATTTGTCAATTATACCTGAGTAAAGCTGGGTTGAAGGGAATAAAGTGAGGACAAACACCAGGAAACAAGCTAAAGTGCAAAGAAAGAGACAGACAGGAGCAAGCTTAGGCTTATTACTTCACGGGAAAAAAGACAGGAAGTTCTCAGATTTTGGTGGAACAAAAGCGATTACTTATTTCTGCATTGCTGTTTCAGTTCTCTAATCAAAGTCAAATTTTCTGCCTGGCATAGAAATCAATCTTTGATCAAGTGTAAGGTCTGTCTTGCTAGAGTTACAGCCACCTCAACTTAAACAAATTTGGTTTTTCCTAGCTCAAGTTATTCCAGCCTTGATAGCATGGGAGAACACTTCTTTTTTGCTTTTTTTTTTCATGTGTCTTTCCTGGCAATTTTTTTTCTTTTTACATCTTTATTGGAGTATAATCGCTTTCCAATGTTGTGTTAGTTTCTGCTGTACAACAAAGTGAATCAGCTATATGTACACGTATATCCCCATATCCCCTACCTCTTGCGTCTCCCTCCCACCCTCCCTATCCCACCCCTCTAGGTCAAGCATGGGAGAACACTTCTAAATATATATAGAATCAAGTTTTATTCCCCCCATTGTGATAATCGATTACTTTCTTCACAATTTTTGGTATCACATCTCCCACCCCCAGTTTAACTGAAGCCATATTAGTTTTATATCAAAGTACTAAAAGTAACAAAAATATCAAATGTAAGTTTATGCCTTCTTTTTCCGAATTTTGCCCAACAGGGAGAGGTTAAAAAAAAAAACTGATGAAACATACCTATTAATGAATATATCAGAACATTACTGAATTTTAATGAAGAAATTATTTGGTATTGAAACAAGCCTGGCATAATTTCACTGTATTAAAAAACCCTCTAATATTTTTCTTACATTGTTAATAGTCATTACTTCTTTTATTTGAAACTATCTATAGCATTAAAAATATATTATCATTGATATATATTCATCAACACAGATTCTAATAATATCGATCATTACCTAAAATTTACTATTGTACAGAAGATTCTGAATAGTGGAGCATTTTTGTAATAATAAATGTAAACAAGATTAGAGTATTTGTTTATCGTCTGGTCATACTGATGAGAAAACAGCAACGTCAGACATAATCATGGGGTGTAGCCTCTAATCCTTCTGCCATATATAAATTTATATGTCAGGTGCTTGCACATTCTATTTTTATACCGCTTTATGTTCAAAGGGAAGAATATGAAGATTGTAAAGCTAGCTAGGAAGGAGATTATTCAAAAGTTTTAAAGAAATCTTTTAAACTAACTATAAAATCTTGTTTCAAGAGCTTTTTAACCCTATAATCACAAATTACTGCACAGTCACAATGTAAAAGTAATGAAATACTCTACAAAAATGTTCAATAGCATTTAAAATTTTAACTTAAGGGAATTTGGAAGTTCAGTCATTCTCAAAGAGGCTGTAAGGATGTTAAAATCCTGAAGGAAATCTGAAAGAAAAAGGACACAGTCATTACTGGAAATGTAATAGAGCGTTAACTCTCAGGTTTCACGTTTAGACTAGAAAGCTTAAGTTCAAGGCCATTACACCAATCTTTATAGAAATGTAATGTTCTCCAACTCATGGTCCTTCCCTTGAAAAGCTGTGCGTGGGTAACAGTGATTATCAACTCAAATTAGTCACACACACTGGGGTAAATTGGAAATGAAAAGCTGCTACAATTACTTGAGCCAACATAAATGATTTATTTCCTTCTGCTGACATGAAAGGAAAAGAGTTGAATGCTCGTGAAGGATAGCATTTACCCACCCTGCACTAAGGTCAAAGAGCTCACTCAGCACAAATATTCCCAGAAAAGGTTCAACCTGGCAGAAAAGAAACCATCTATTCCAAAAGGTCACATCAGCTTAACTTTTCGTCTGCTGTGAGAAAAATCTGTCCAAGTCCATTACTGTAAGGCAGCAGCTGTTCAGTAGAATGATAGCCTCCAAAAGAGAATAGTTTCTCATATGCCCCCGTGCAACTCCTCCACTTCACAGACCACTTCTTGTCTCCTCCGACACCATTCTTCCTCACAACCCCATGGCTTTGCTCTTCCACCTCAGATGCCTACTCCCAAATATTTCTCTACATTTTACAGTCCTAAACCCAGCTGAACATCCAACCCTCTCAGTCAAGTCTAATGCAACCCACACTGCTTTTAGTGGCCTATAAATCCCTCCATAGTCTGACCCCTGCCTATGTATCCAGCTCAACCCTTGCTCACTCCAGCCACGCTGAACTTCAGTTTCTCCAACACCCCAAGCTCTAGCTCGCCTTGGAGCCTCCACCTGGTATTTCCTTCACCTCACTCTGCTGCTGGCTGACTCCTCATTATATTTGGGTCTTTGCTTAAACTCCACTCCCTCGATGCCTTTGTTATTTACCTCAAGTACGTTCCCCACCTTCCTTTCCCCAATTTCAGTCCTTTTGTTTCTTTCCAGCAGTGTCACAATTTTTAAATTATTTTCCTTTGCTCCTCACTTCTTTTGTATTTATACTGGGATCATTGTCTTTTTTTCCCATTATTGAGACATAATTGACATATAACATAGTGTAAGTTTAAGGTATACAATGTGTTGATTTGATACACTTATATATTGCAAAATGATGATTACCATAGCATTAGCTAATATGTCCATCACCTCACATAATTACCATTTCTTTTTTTTTTTTGGCGGGGGGGTAAGAACATTGCAGATCTACTCTCTTAGTAACTTTCCAGTATATAATAAGGTCTTACTAGCTATAATCACCATGCTGCACATGAGATCCTCAGAACTTATTCTCTTTTAACTGGAAGTTTGTACCCTTTGACCAACATCCCCCCTTTTCCCTGATGTTGTCTGTCTTGTTCACATTGTATCCCCAGTGCCTGGCACAAAGCAAAATGCAATAAATGCTTATTCAGTCAAATCCACCCTACCCTGATCTTTTTCTAACTCCCTTTGCTCTTATTGGAATCAGAGCAAAATGAACTCATTATTTACTCAATTTTATCATTATTATTCAAATCAAAACATACACCCTACTATATGCCAGGAACTGTAAGCTGTTGCCAGAACAGTCATTATTTACTGAGTATTCATTATGTGTTAGGCACTGTTATAAGTACTTTACATATGTTATCTCATTGTATCACCACAGCTATGTAAACAATTATTATTATTATTTTTTTTTTTTGTGGTACGCGGGCCCCTCACCACCATGGCCCCTCCCGCCGCGGAGCACAGGCTCCGGATGCGCAGGCCCAGCGGCCATGGCTCACGGGCCCAGCCGCTCCACAGCACGTGGGATCCTCCCAGACCGGGGCACGAACCCATGCCCCCTGCATCGGCAGGCGGACCCCCAACCACTGTGCCACCAGGGAAGCCCACAAGCAATTATTTTTATCCCTATTTTAAAGATGAGGAAGCTGAGACAGAGAGAGTTTAATATGTGCTCCAGATATCACAAACGATGCTATAGCCGAGATTCTGTACTCTATCCAATAAAACACAATTTCCACCTTAAGATAAGTACCAAGAGAGAGCGGAAAGGAAAGTGATCTGAAAAAAGCAAGACATAACAGTTGCTTAAGGGAGATCAGGAAAATGTATTTGAAGGTGGCATTGAAGATGAGATTCGAAAAAAAAAAAAAGTTAGCATTTTGACAAATGAATATCAGGAATTGGTACAAGAGCTCCTCATCAGAAAAATAAATAAATAAATAACAGTGAGAACAAAAATACAGGGAAAGAGACAGTAAGTATGCAAAGGAAATAGTAACAGTAGAGTTACTATATGTTGTCATATCTCTTGAAAGTCCTTGCCTACATCATTGAGAATTTATCTGTGGCTGAAGAAGGAGTGAAAATGAAATCAAGGTTTTGAAATAACAATTACTGTGGACCTATTCTCTAAGTTATTAATTACCTCCCTTGTTCATTATCTATTTCTGGTGACTATTCTCTCAGCAACCGGATTTTAAGTTTTTTGATGGCAGGTACCATGTCCCACACCTTCATCTGAGGGGTTATGAAAGCTGACTCTTGAAAATGTCAGCGGACAGGAAGAAAAGTCAGAGGAGACTAGGGAGAGGCACTACACATAGCGATGTCAATGGTATAGTGATGAAATACTGCCCTTGCCCTCAAGGAGTTAAATTCTGACACAGAGATGAAATGATTTGTGTAAATTCATATAATACAGTAGATATGTTAGAAGAAACACAAAGGGCTACAGCTCTAGATTCTGCAAAGCAAAATTATTTTTAAAATTAATTCCAATAGCTATTTAAATTACAATGGCATTTTCCAAAAGTGTTTATGGACAACTTTTTCAAGACTAAGAACAGTAAATTTCTATGATAATGAATACTTATAAAATAAAAGCTTCTCTGCAATAGTTATTTACATACAACAGTGAAGAGTCTCATCTAAAACTTTATTAATGTGGTTACTATGAATTCTCCTCAGTGAATAATCCAGCTCAGCATTGCCTTTTCTTTTTTGTTTGCGGTACGCGGGCCTCTCACTGTTGTGGCCTCTCCCGTTGTGGAGCACAGGCTCCAGACGCGCAGGCTCAGTGGCCATGGCTCACGGGCCCAGCCACTTCGCGGCATGTGGGATCTTGCCAGACCGGGGCACGAACCCGTGTCCCCTGCATCGGCAGGCGGACTCTCAACCACTGCGCCACCAGGGAAGCCCAGCATTGGCTTTTTATGTTCCCCGCCTGTGGCTTTCTATAATCAAATTCTTGACTGGAGAAATTTAAATAACTTTTTTCCTCTTTCTGTAAAAAGCAATTACTTTCAATTCCTTCACATATTACCACTATACTCCCATTAGAACATTTATCTGAAGTCCCAAACTGAATACACACACACACACACACACACACACACACACACACACAATCCCTAACCCTTTTATTAGGAACCAGCTGAGTTGAAGGTGTGTGGTGACTCTCCTTTATTTACCCTATTGAATGCACATAATTTTTCTTCATTCATTCACTCTAGAGTACCTGACATTCAGTCTTATTTTGCAAGCCTCACTGGAAAATTGTGCTACAAAATCATGAGGAGTCATTTGCCTTTTTTAAAAAGGTTGATGTGTATGATAAACTAGGCTCTGATGACCACAGAAACTTAGAGCTTTAACAATACCTTAGGAAGCATCTAATCCAGAAAAGACCAACTTTGACACAGTATTCCCCACTCCCACCACAGAGGGTCAATATTGCTAATAGATTCTAATGTTCTTTCCCACTGAGCCTGGGCATTACTCAGATTTCTTCTCTACATGATGCTCCAGGCAACCTCTGTCCTGTAAGATAAATCACTTATTGCACATGACCCTTCTCATAGGATAGAAAATGCACTGTAGAAAGCTGCAATCTATTTTCAGCTACCATAGTACCTAATATGCACCAAAGTGCTCCTTAGTATCCTGAAACATCCTAATTGTTTAAAGGCATTGTTGCAGTTTACAAAATAGATTATGTGTATGAGCAACTTTGCCTGTGCCACACATTTGGTGTTCCTGCCCACCCTTGTCCTATACCTTAGCTCTGCTCTATTCTGACTTGATTACTCTGGGCCGCTGCTCCATCTTCTTGGGTGACACCATAACTTCTTTCCACACTCTAGATTAAGGCTCTCCTGAAGGATCCTTTCTTGTCCTTCTGTTCTCTTGACATACTCCACAATTGCTCTCACCCACACCCATGGCTTCATGTAGACTCTTTCTTCATTTAGCTCTTCAGCTCAAATTTCCCCAGCTCCACACCCACAGTCCTAACTCTTGGTTGGAGTTTCTACATGCATGTCTTGCCATTCAACATGAAAACTTTATCCTTCTCACCAAAATGTCCTTGCCCTTCCTCCTGTTTTCCTTCTTTATCTTAACAGCATCATTGTCTTCCAGTTACCCAAGTTGGAAGCCTTGAAATCTCCTTCAGCTCCTCCTTTTTTTTTTTTTTGCATTACGTGGGCTTCTCACTGCTGTGGCCTCTCCCGTTGCGGAGCACAGGCTCTGGACGCGCAGGCCCAACAGCCATGGCTCACGGGCCTAGCCGCTCCGCGGCATGTGGGATCTTCCCAGACCGGGGCACGAACCCGTGTCCCCTGCATCGGCAGGCGGACTCTCAACCACTGCGCCACCAGGGAAGCCCCCAGCTCCTCCTTTTGACACTCTACTTCTAAATGATCAAGAGGGTCTGTGAATTCTAATCTAAAATGTCATTCAAGTCTCCTCCCAATTTCATGCCACCATTCCCATTTGGGCTTTCACCTGTGCCCACTTGAATGACTGGCACTCTCCTAACTTGTCTTCCTGCCTGAATCTCCCCTCTTTAAATCACCTGCCCATCCCATTTCCCTGTCCCCACCCCAATAGTACCATCGAGATATATTTCCTTACAAATAAATGATTGTTATTCCTCACCTTTGCTAAAAAGTGCCTCTACATTTCTTCAAATTAAAGTCAATGTCTCCTTTTACTTTTAAAACAAAGCTCAAATTCCTAAGTGGGGATTTCAAGATTACCCGCAAATAAGGACCAGGTACCTTTCTCATCACATAGCATCATGATTAAAAGCTCAGACCCTGGACCCAGATTGCCCAGCTTTAAGACATTAAGCAGGACTGCTGCACGCACTAGTGTAGGCTGAGGGGTCCTGAGTGAAGCATCTGGCTGAGAGTGAGGGGTGAGAGGGGGTAGAAGTGTAGCCCATGCACCACTCACCAAGCTGTGTCTCAGCACAGGGCTGCTACAGGCTCAGAAGAAAGGACATCATCTTCTATTTCACATATAAGCACTATAAGGGCTCTATTCCCTTATCTATGAAGTACTAAGACATTTCTCATGGGACTGTTTTGAGGATACAGTGAATTAAAGCCCTTAGAATAGTGCCAGGCACATGAGTGCCCAGTAAGTATCAGCCATTAATCCTGCACCTTCCCTGTCCCTTATACTTTAAAGAAATAGTAGAATTTATTTACTATTTTACTCATGTATAACTGTGCTTTTTCACCTTCATGACTTTCATTGCTCCTTCTGTTTCCTTTCTCCCAAACTCCCTCCCCTAACAGCTTTAATCTCTGTCTGTTGATAATTCTGACCACTCTTCAAACTCAGCTGAGCTGACATGATTGCTTCCGTGAAGTCTTACTTGAGCCCTATGAATATGAGTTATATAGACTTTAACTCAACACTTAGGCACCTATGGACCCCTGTTGTGGAACTTACTATACTATATTTTGTACTACCTAAACATACTTATCTCAAGGTCTTCTCTTCCTTGAAAGATTTTAAGTGCCTAAAGGTAACTGTAAGGTTCCTCTATATGTTCCCATAGTGCCTACAGACCTACAGTGACATAACAGGCAATAATAGAACCATTTATTGAGTACCTACTATACGCCAAGCACTATAAAAAATTACTTCTCACACAACTTTTATAGTATTGTTATTTCCCTTTCATATAGGGTGACTTAGTATATAAATAATTTGCTTAGCATTAAACAGTTCAAAAGTGGTAGGCAGAGATTAGAACCTAGGATCTTGCTGGTTCAGGGACTAGACTCCTACTTCATTGTAGTATCTTGCCTGGCTCCTTCCCTTGCCCAGGAGCTACCACATATTGACTGTATATTATATTCCAAGAGCTTTTCCTACATTTTTCCTCAACTTCCTTACAAAGTGGTTATTATTATTCCTATATGCATGAGGAAATCAAGGCTCAGAGATATTAAGCAATTTACCTGAGATCTTACAGTGAGTAAATTCCAGAGGCACCTTATAAAGCTGACCACAGAACTCCCCCATCTCCCAAAAAGCACTTGTCACATTTTAGGAGGAGTCCCTTGAGAAAAATGTTATTGCCTTCACTAATTTTTAAGAATTACAGGGTCTCATTTATATGGTTCTATTTCATTTAGACACCATTTTGACAGAAACCATCACTATATACACTTATAAAAAAAAGTTATTCCTGCATTATATTTTATCAACATTTATCTTTGTATAACTATTAATCCTACCTATTATAAATAACTTGGCAAAAAATGCTTGTTCCTCAAAGAATTTGATGGAGGTTTAAATAAAAATAATCTTGATATCAGAAAGATAAAAGTTATTGATATAAAATGATTGCTTAAATAAGTACTAGGTCAGGAATATGTTGAGAGATTCATATTTAGTACTTGTCATTATTAATTTCACCAGATCATTAGGTTTTGCCTGGTATTTCTATTGCATTCAAGTTATTTGGAAGGTCAAGATAAAATATTAAACCTAATGAAATAAGTAGGCACTGATTTGAATACCAAAATGAATCTTGAACTAAATACCAAGCACAGAGAGAAGAGGGGAAAAAGGAAAGAAGCAGGATCAGAGTTAATCATAGATTTTTTAAAAATTTATATTTTATTTTTGGCTGCGTTGGGTCTTCATTGCTGTGCGCGGGCTTTCTCTAGTTGCGGTGAGTGGGGGCTACTCTTTGTTGTGGTGTGAGGGCTTCTCATTGCAGTGGCTTCTCTTGCTGCAGAGCAGGGGCTCTAGGCTCACAGGCTTCAGTAGTTGTGGCACGCAGGCTCAGCAGTTGTGGCTTGCGGGCCCTAGAGCACAGGCTCAGTAGGTGTGGTGCATGGGTTTAGCTGCTCCACAGCATGTGGGATCTTCCTGGACCAGGGCTCAAACCCGTGTCCCCTGCATTGGCAGGTGGATTCTTAACCACTGTGCCACCAGGGAAGGCCCTAACCATTAGATTTTTCAAAAATATAAGAATATAATTTTGAAAAGGGAAAAATGGGGGGGGTGGTTTTACTGGAAATTAGTCTGATTTACTTTTGGGAAAACAATAATACCAAATTAATTTGCAGCAACTACCAAGGTAATTAAAAGATACTTAAAATAAAGATATTATTTAAAGTTACATGACTTGAATATCATTATTCAATTTTGCCAGGGCTCACTATTGGATTGGAAAAATCCTATTGGTTTTGAGGGAAACAAAAAAAAAGGACAAGTGAAAGTAGAAAAAAATTAATAGAACCAAGATCTTCCCAAGCAAAGAAATAACTCCAAAAGAGTATCCCTCATTATGAAAGCACTAGTTTCTAGAGCTCCCAGAGGATTCTGAGTAAAACTGGACATACTTGCAATGCATTATAAATGTGTAATTACCATTTAAATGGAGGGAGAAACTGGTGAGTGAAATGAGAAAAAGGCATTTTCTTACAGCCAACCAGAAGCTGGCATTTCAGGCAATGATCATCTAATCTACAGTAGAGTCAGGTTAACAAAGCTATTGTCATTCTGCCACTCACCCTCAGCCTTTTAACTGTTTGCTCTCCTCTACCAGGAAGAAACAGAAGGTTAAGTCTGGCTCCACGATTTTCAGTCACAAATTCCCTCATTAGCCTCTGGCATGCTCAATAGATAACTCAACAGTGTATGTTTACCAAAAAACACAAGCAACATAAAAGCGTCTCTTTAATTCTCCCTTTTTATTATTTGGGCACCCAATTTGTAAGAGTAAATGAAATTTTGGAGTAAATTTCTATTGGTTGTACAGTCGTGATGATTAGGGTCATCTCATCTCACCTACAGTCCAATGAAGACTTTCCTTAATAACATCCCTGTTTGTGGATTTGGCCAGGCAGCAACTTGGATGTGGAAAATACTGCCTTACTCCAAAAAGGCAATGAAAGTTTAAAATTTGTCATGTAGATTTCAAAACTCTGGAAAAGTATCAAAGGAGTTTTTATTGGACAGCTGCATAATAAATGATAGAGGGTAAAAGATTTGTCAAGAATCCACACCAATTTCCACACAAATTAAGTGGAAAGACCCCTGTCACATGTATATTTCAGAAGTCTAATCTATTTCTTTTGGATTACTGCTACATTTCTTATGAGATTAGTTACTTTTTATGCTGTGTTTGTCAAAACCCCTTTGGATTTATCAGGATGGCTTATGTTGGCTGGATTAATTGTTGCTTCCATCTCAAAAAACTCAGTATTTAGAGGTAAGAATATAAATGTGAAGGATGAAAAAATTAGTGAAAGGCTGTGCATACTGTGATCAACCATGTGACAAAAGTGATGGGATTATTAGTTACATAATGGTTACTTTATTCTAGCTTTCCCTTTGTATCTTCTTTTGGCTATTTTATTTGGAATCTTTAAACACATTTGTTACAAGTCAGTGTAACAAGATAAGCAAACACCAGTTAGCCATTCAATGGTCTTTTTCATCATCTAAACCAGGGTTCCACAAACTATGGCTCACAAACCATATCTGGCCCTCTCATGTTTTTGTAAATAAAATTTTATTGGAACACAGTCACATATATTCGATTATGTATTGTCTATGGCTGATTTTACATGACAGTAAAGTTGCGTAGACCAGAAGACCCCAAAAGCCTAAAACATTTACTATCTGGCCCTTTATAAGAAAGTCTGCCAATTTCTGACCAAAGCTGTTCCATCTCCTAGTGTTCTAGGAGAAGTTTTATTCTCTGGCGACAACCTTCTACTTCACCACTCTCTGTCCCATTAGATCTGCTTTTTTCTACTTCTCCAAGACAACCATTTTTCAATTACCTTCTTTTCTTAATAAATCTACCATCTTCTGTTTGCATATTTTTCCCTTCTTGGTCACCATCACAATTAATTCTATTCCAAAATTTATTTAACCCAGAAATAAAGCCAGTCACATATGGCCCAATCTCTTCATAGGGTCAATCAAATAATAATAATAATAATAATAATAATAATGATGATTTCAACAACAATGGAAAGATACAATTGAAAGAAATGTTAATATTCACTTCGGTTGTAAAAAAATGCTAAAGTGGAGAGGGAAGAGTGTGCTCTTAACGAGTAGTAGAACATTTCAAATCCTATCTTCCTAGCATCACTATTCTCAATATTCCCCCAAATAAATGACAGCTGCTGTGGTAGATGCCTGGACTTCCCTTTCCGGAAGAAGGCACTCATTCTTCCAGCTGCCAGGCTCTCTTTGATAATTGCCCTCAAAGGGAGCTGCTGCACTCAAAGTTAAGTCTGCTTTTGGAGAGCATCCCACATCTAATGATAGTTGATATGAAGGTTTGGGCCCCTTTGCCTCAATTAGGGAGGCCATCTAGGTTCCAGAACTCTCCATTAAATTTACTGAGGGCTCTGTTGTGACTATATGACAATTCAATTATTCCCCCTGCCCAAGTCTGCTTCTCTCTCTCTCCCTTATATGTGTTATTCCTAAGAGCATTCTCCAATAAATTCTTGCAGGCAAAGCTCTGCCTTGAAGCCCACTTCCCAATTTAAGATAGTTCTCCCTTCAAATACTCTTTCCCTCATTCCATTCTCATCACTCAAACAAAGCCTTCCCTGAATCCCAGTCTTTCCAGCTCTTTATTCCTCTCTCCTCACAGCCTTGTTTCCTCACAATCCTGGGTGAAAACTCTCAACAGAGTTCACTACCTTTTCTTTAAATTTACTGATTAGATATGAACAAGAATAGAAAACTAGGTTCTATAATTTGCCCTAGTATATTCTTATGTCTTATTCTAAGATTTCAAAATATTGCTTTATAGAAGACAGTTTTGGGCTGGAATATCAGGTCTATTTTTAAAAAATCTTTCACTGTTTTATTTTTAACAGAATATGTAACCAAAAAGCATTAAAAATTATAACTTTTACATTATGCATTTGAAAGTCTTTCTATGATTATTATATGGTCAACTGTATAGTAAAAGCTCTTCTGCAACATTTTCCCCCTGCAGTAGCATTTTATTCAAAATAAAATGCTCTGGTACAAAAGTTGGACAGCAAGGCAGCATGAGAAGACATAAATTAAAAAAAAAAAAACTAATATCATCAAGTCCTTCTTTGGTAAGTCTGCTCTGGAAGGAAGAGATGAAAGAAGTAAGGGAAAAGAAAAGACAGAAAGAAGAAAAAGAGAAAGAGGAAGAGGAAGAAAGACAGGACGGGGAGGGGAGGACAACCAACTTGAAACAAATCAAGAGAAAATCACTGTAAATTCATGAATTACTTTACATGGAGAACCTGTGAAGTTCTAGAATGATTATCTTTTCCAGAGAACAAATGTTTAACTTTCTGAAATTTCCAGCATTGGCACAAGTTAGAATAAAGAACTCATCTTTATTATGCTTGGACTTAAAATTAAGAAAAAATGGAAACAAAAAGAATAATGTGAGATGGGGAGAAGTTTAATATCTTTTCCAGATATTAAAATAATTTATATATCCTCCTTAATTAATTATGGTGTTAGGGCATGATTAGCCAGACAAACCAATGGCAGTGAATAGAATAAAAGTATACTCAAATGTGTATGGAAATTTAATTTATTAAAAAAATTCCATCTCACCACTGGCGTAAAAATGGGCTTTTAAAATAAACTGTGCTTGATAGCCATTTGGAAAAAGATAAAATTGGAACTGAATCTCACACCATATATCATGCTTAATTCCTAATGGATCATAGAGCTACATGTTAAAAATGAAACTATTTCAGATTATTTTCATAGGATAAATTCCTAAAAGTGATATTATTGGGATTCAAAGAGCAAAAAAAGGTTCATGCTCTTGATTCATATTAGCAAACTAATTTTTAGAATTCTTGTACTAATTTATACCCCCAAATGTATGACAGTTCCATTCTTATTCAAGTCTAGACAAGAATGTGTGTGATGTGTGTGTCCTATTTTAAAAATATTTAATAAAATATGTGTGTGTGTGGTATAGCTTAAACTTTAGGAGCCCTCATTTGCCCTAGGCCTTTTAAGGTTCTGGGAATATGTGTTCTCAGAGTCAAACATTTTTGTAAAATTAACAAAAAGAAGATTTAAAAACAATTTTTACGAGGGTCTCAAAATTTCATAAGCTTCAGGTCCCACAACACATAAATCAACTCCTGACAATTTTATTAGTTTGAACTGTATGAAATTGTATGTCACAAATGGACAAATCTAGAAATTCATCTGATTTAACTAATACACATTTGGTGACTCATAAGGGGAAAAAAATCTCTTAATAACAGAATACCAGGTCAAAGAGTACCCAAAAAATGTCTTAATAGACACTGTCAGATTGCCTTTTTTAAAGTTTGTATAGATACCCAATCCCTCCAACTGCAAATAAATGCACACATTTCCCTCACAACAGTGGGTGTTAACCAGCGTGACTACATGTTCTCATTTGCGCAAGATACTCCTGGTTTATAACTTTTCTCCCAGAATAATTATTAATAGTACCCCCTTTTACTCTCAAAATGGTCCCAGTTTGGATGATAGATGGTCATCCTAGTGTCACTCATCTTTTAAACTCTAATTTCTCTCCTGGAGATCATTCTGGCCTCTAGGGGGCCTGCAGGCTTCTGGGAGTTACCTGCATTCTCCTTCCTCTTCTTCCTTCTTCACCTGCACTGACAACTTCAGGAGCCATACAATTACAGAGGATGCCTCTAGCTAGGGTCTTCCTTTCTGTGTAGGTGGGTGTAGGAAGTGGCAATAAAAGTATGCGTGTGTGGTTACCCTGTTGAAAGTCAAGCACCTGTGCGTGCACACAACATTCATATACACACGCTCACACACATACACAAAGCGAAATTAGTCATTGTTTTCATACAAGTGACAGTCTCCAGCTGTTCACCATCAAACATGCCAGAGATATGGGCAAGAGGGTCCTAGCACTGGAGGAGGGGTTGGGCAGGGTGACCTTCATATGCCTCCAAGGGCTGAGATTCTGTACTCCAGCAGTAACGATTAACATTTATTAAGAACTTACTGAGTGTCAGGGAAATTCTAAAAATTTTGCCCATAAAATCTCATTTTGTCCCTCAGAGCTACCCACTGATTTATTCACTATTACTGGAGAATGTTAACAAAGGAGTAAACTAAGACCACAGACAGGTTAAGTTAGTTGTCCCATGTGACATACTTAGTAAATGAAGCCTAGATTTCAACTAAGGCAGCCTGACTGAGAAGCTGTTATAGCTCCATTTTCTGCTGCCTTCTATTACATGTGTCAGGCATCGGATATCAGTTTACATTTTACAGATTTATTTCCACTTACTTTCTTAATGATTCTGATTACATTTCTGAAAAGTTACATAATAGAAGGGAGGGAAGTCATGCAGAAAATTCATGCAATATAATTTGAAAGCTTACCATTGAAGAAACTTCCTTCTCTCTCTGGATGATCCAGCTTTTCAGTTATCTATTCATTATATACTATGAGAAGAGAGAATCAATTTACCTTTTCAAAGTCTTTCTAAGAAAAGTCAGTGATGACTTATCTAATTAAAAAAATGCTTAACATAAAATATTTAGTAATAATCATATGATTTCTATTCTGACACTGCAATATTACTGCTATTTTAATATTTAGGGCTCAAATGACTTAAGGTATTATCAACTTGGGTATGAGTTTAACAAAGAGGAAAAGGCCAAACATTTGGTGGTGACCACAAGACTAGTTGTCTCTGCTGACAGAAAACCTGTGGATGCTCAATGAATCCCTAATCCCTTCAAATCATCTTCTGAATTCATTTTCTAGAGAAGTTTGGACCAAGGACCAAGAGGGGCGATATTACTATCACTCCAGGAAAATAACTCTGTGGGTGAGAGGTATCGTGGTCAAATGTGCATAGTGTATGACGTTTTTCAGGTTCCATATTTTCTTCTTCCACAAGTCAGAAGTCTGTTTATACTGTGTCTCGAATAAACACTTGTAAGACTACCACATGCAGTTAGGGTATCAGTAACCTCCCAATTTGTAAGTCTAAAGGACACTCATACATTCAGACCCTCCTTTCTTGATCTCTATGACACCATGCTTCCACTTCCCATCTTCTTCTCAATTCCTTTTGAAGAATCTTGTTTCCTTTATTCAACCTTTTAATATAGGCTATCCCTTGGGCTTGAGATTTTTCTCCTGGGTGGAAAATAATCCTGCTTTCTGAATTTGATTACATTTTATTCCCTACAATGAATCTAGTGTAACTAACTGTTCTCAATCTGTGAACAGATAACGGTTTCTATCTGAAATGAATAAATATCCAACCCTGTGCTCTTTTCAAAGCATTTCTCCTGGTTCACTTTGCTGTGGAATTGAATATGGAGGGAGACAAGTTGAAATGCTGCATCGTCCTCTGCAGCCCTCTGGTGTGATTTTAGTCCTAGGAAGCAGCAATCACCCTGTACTTCAGCTCCTCTCCTCAAATAGCTTTTTGAAACAGTTCGTGATCCCGTTACCATCAAAACAATTTCTACGTAACAAGATCTAGAAGTTAGCAATGGAGTATGTACATGCTTGACAGTTCATTCTTGCCCCTACAAGGTTTACCCTGCTTCTCATTCAGATTTAGTATCATGTCCCAGAGGTCCAGAGCAGCACAATAATATGGATGTCCCCTGATGTTATTTTTAATGGAAATTATAAAGGACCTGCAGTACCCTTTCATCAGTCAATACTTTATGGTTCAATTACCCAGGTGAACAAGGGGGCTATGGTTCTGACTTCAGTTGGGTTCCCAGGATCTAGGCCTGGGCGGAGGACTGTGAGGACCTGCCCAGAGCTGTGCATGTTGAGCTGAAGGGAGCTAAGATCTGAGTTCTGGGTAAGCAGGAGCTTTGTAAGTATGGGAAGGTTTAAAGAATCAAGCTGAAAAGAGTGGAGAGAGGGTCAGTCAGCTAGGTAGGATGAATTGATTTGGGAAAAGTCTTCAAGGATTCCTTAAAGCAAAGTGAAACTTTTGTTCAGTTGCTTTTGTGGAGTGGGAGTTGGGGTAACTGGGAAAGGTATTAATATCCAATTTAGGCTGGAAATTTTAAACTCTTCTCTATCAATATTATGGTTTTTACCCAACCTACACTAGCTATTGAGGTTATAAGAATGTGTTTTAGAAATGAGAACAGTGTTTCCTACTCATACTTTAATTTTGATGCCTGGGATAAGTAAGAGGAAGACTTCCAGCTGTGAGTTACTGAAAGACTCTGGGGCACCTCATCAAACAAATTATAATACTTGCCAGGAGCAGTCCCATGAGGAATGTAAATTGTGTGTGGTCTTCCAGCAATATAGACTTGAGTTCTGTTCAAAAGGATGGTAAACTTAGAGTTAGTGAGGCTTATTTTCAGAATAAAGTTATAATTGGAATTATCTTATTAGATAGACTACATTTATGTAAATTTTTATTACCATTGCTTTATTACATTAAGTTCTCCTTTTATTTATCCACCAGGAGAATTAAAGTGTTTGATTAAGAATACAGTAATACAATTAAAATAAACGAAATATCATTTGAAATATCAATAAGTTAGCAATAGAATTAACAATTGCTTGTTTACTTTTCTGTGTCTTCTCTTAGTAGGATGTAAGCTCCACGAAGGCAAGGATTTATCTTTCTTGTATAATTATGTCCCTAGTGACAACCACACTACTTAAGGCATAATAAATACTCAGTAAATATTTACTAAAATAGATGACAGTCAAAGGAGGCAGTGAGTACATGAGCGGTTAAATATTTATGTTCTCTAACACTTGGAACTTTAAAAAGTGCTTTAACTTAAAATCATATCTGCTAAATAACAAGACTATTAGATCAGATGTAGTAATCAATCTTTTGATGCCCCATTAGTCATTCATTTTTTTAATGAAAGATGGATGTTTCTGGAACCCAAGCAGCATCTTTGGATTATGAAGTACAAGAAGTCCTTAATAAGACAGATTCCTCTAACAGAATGCAGTGCTCATGGAATTAACAAGGTCTAGGAGATCTCTAGAAGAAATAAAAAAAGAAGAGATAGCAAATGAATAGCAGAGCTAAACCAGAACTGAGGGCAGTTGTTGGCCCATATTTGCAGAGAAGCTTCAGAGTTTTCCTTCTAAACTGCAGAAACTTCAGTGATGGATATTTGCTCAGGCCCCTATTCTCTTCTGGGAATAATTAGCCACTTTACTGATAAGCACTGTGCAAAAAAGTGATGACACTTATAAGAGACCAGGATCCTGGGGTGGGGGGGAATATATATATATATATATATATAAAGCAACATGTTTGTCACAGACTCTTGCCACATATGTAATGTACCCTTACTGGTTCTTCCTTCTGGGTATATTTTTTTTCTAAGATGTAAAGAATAAGGAATTATCTTCCATCTTACTCTTTCTTTTATCTTTATATGTTAATAAGAAAAGGATAGGGCTTCCCTGGTGGCGCAGTGGTTGAGCGTCCGTCTGCCGATGCAGGGGACACGGGTTCATGCCCCGGTCCGGGAAGATCCCACGTGCCGCGGAGCGGCTGGGCCCGTGAGCCATGGCCGCTGGGCCTGCGCGTCTGGAGCCTGTGCTCTGCAATGGGAGAGGCCACAACAGTGAGAGGCCCGCGTACAGGAAAAAAAAAAAAAAAAAGGATATAAGGTCTCATAGCCAGAAAAATACAAAGTCTTAGACAAAGAAGTGGTCTTAAGTAAGCAAACATTTGGCCAACACTTACCTTTTCATACAGGCACATTTTACTTACAGACAGGCCTATTAAAGTGCCTCTGCCTTATCTATGGATCTTTCTGTCTTGTCTCTGGGTCCTTCTTGAAAAAAGTGTACAATTTAAAGAAAGAAAATAATACTGTGTTGGCCTGAAGGAGAATGAAGAAAAACAAACTTCTCAACGTGTATGGACTATGAAAATATTTTCCATACCTCTGTGAACTCCTTTTGAAAAAGTGACTTGAGGGCCTCCCTGGTGGCGCAGTGGTTGAGAGTCCGCCTGCCGATGCAGGGGATACGGGTTCGTGCCCCGGTCTGGGAGGATCCCATATGCCGCGGAGCGGCTGGGCCCGTGAGCCATGGCCGCTGAGCCTGTGCGTCCGGAGCCTGTGCTCCGCAACGGGAGAGGCCACAACAGTGAGAGGCCCGCGTACAGCAAAAAAAAAAAAAAAAAAAAAAAAAAAAAGAAAAAGTGACTTGAGAATATACTCCAGCAAAAGGGGAAAAAATGAATCCTAAAAAAAAGGAAGATATGGGATCCAAAAATTTCTTCTCAGTAGAGTAGTGAAAAGAAACTAACTTTTGTAAATTATAACAGGAAGTCACAGGACTTTTAAAAGAATATCTATAAGAAGACAATGAATATATTTTACCAAATACTAGATGATTAATCACAATGATAGGAATAAAGATACAGGTGTCCTGTGTCCTTCTTGACAAGAAATAATGAAGGTAACTAAAACTCTAGGAAATGCAAAAGCTGTATAGGAAAGTCACAATGTAAACATGAAACAAGCTGAAATGTATCATGACTTTGAGAAATGGAGAATAAGGAAAGAGACTCTATTTGATCTTAACACTAGGTAATTCCCTTTCAAGCAATGCAGGTTAGTAATGTAGAATTACCTTTCCTATTTCCACTTCAGTTGTTTCCTAAACAATATTTACACAATCATAATATGTTTTATTATTTTACTAGTTTAAGACATTTTAGATTCAAACTATAGAGTAAGCATTTCAAGATATAAATATAGTTACAGAACAGAATGTAAATATTATACACTTGACAAGGTCAAATGAGTGTGAAAGCTTACAGAATTTAGGAGCTAGAGAGAGAAGAGGACAGGTAGAAGGAAACACAGGGTTCCAAATTTTCTTATCTTAAATAATGGGAGAAGTATTGATGGATAAAGAAACAGAGGACTAAATGGATTACTCAAAGTCAAAAAGATAACCAACAGAAGAAAGATTAGGCATCTTAAGAGCTAGTAATGAACAACAATAGTTACAATTCAAAAATAGCAAAATAGGGCCTCCCTGGTGGCGCAGTGGTTGAGAGTCCGCCTGCTGATGCAGGGGACACGGGTTCGTGCCCCGGTCCGGGAAGATCCCACATGCCACGGAGCGGCTAGGCCCGTGAGCCATGGCCGCTGAGCCTGCGCGTCCGGAGCCTGTGCTCTGCAACAGGAGAGGCCACAACAGTGAGAGGCCAGCATACCGCAAAAAAAAAAAAAGCAAAATAATAATATCCCCTAACAGCAAAATAACAAAAAAATATGGATAGTGCAAGACACATTTTTCAGCTTTCATGATGGGGAGTTGATAGAAAACATGTAAAGTTAAGAAATCATGAAAAGGAGATAAAACCATATTGTTCAAACACGTGGAGGTAGCCAAAAAAAGAACTACAAATAGAATCATATTAAAAGGATTATTTTTGGAGAGGAGGTGTCAGAGGTGGAGTGGGGAGTGGGAAAAATAAACTTTTTTTTTAATAAGGTAAGAAGTTTATTTTTTAAATATTTATTTATTTATTTTTGGCTGCGTCAGGTCTTAGTTGAGGCATGTGGGATATGCAGCACGCGGGACCTTTTGTTGTGGCATGCAGGCTTCTCTCTAGTTGTGGCACACAGTCTCAGTAGTTGTGGCACGTGGGCTCCGGAGCACACAGGTGCAGGCTCTCTAGTTGTGGCACGCAGGCTTAGTTGCCCCGCAGCATGTGCGATCCTAGTTCCCCAACTAGGGATTGAACCCGCGTTCCCTGCCTTGGAAGGTGGATTCTTAACCACTGGACCACCAGGGAAGTCCCGGAATAACCTTTTTATTTTACAATTTTCTGTATCTTTTGAAAAATTTTTCCTTTTCATATGGATGCATATACTGTTTTTATTACATAAAAAGGTAAAACATTTCATGATTACTAGCTTAGCATTCTCTTCAATGATACTATCCTAAAGTGCATTCTTACTAAGGATAAAAGGAACATACATCTGCAGGTAATATTGATAGATGAAGCATTGACAAATGAACACTATAATCAATATTGCAATGAGTAGAAGCATCAGGAATCCAAACATGTCAACTGAAATGTATGAAAAGAAAATAAATATATTTTAAGCTAACAGAAGGTTAATAATTTCTCATAGTTTCATCGTTCCTAATATCATGCAGTCTGATTCTTAAATACAAATTCACCAGTCATTATTAAAAATGATACAGTAACATACATCATATGCTCCAATAAAACTACTCTTAACACAATAATCACTAACATCTGAAAATAACCTGGGTTGCTAAAAAGAGGAAACATTTAATGTCCTTTATCTCCAGATTGGTAAACTATTAGGCCACAGGCTTATTTTTTCCTTTATTTTGTCTCTGGACTCATTCCAGGCAATATCTCAACAGAAAGAATAAATCTCTCAGGTTGCTGTTTCTATGAAGATAAAATAGTAGGTAGCAGGGGATGGTTTGTTGTTTGAGTTTCAGCAGTTCCTTATCAAAAAGGCAGCCAACGCCTGCTGGGAAAGCAGATTTCCAGCACACCTGTAAACTGTATCCCCTCTCAATACTATTTAACTTATCAGCCTGGTGTACCTGTAAAATGAAACTAGAATGGCAGAAGATGAAGTAGGAGACTAGGGTTCCCCATTCATACTAAATACATGAAGTGTCACTTGCTATATATAAGTTCTTTGCTACAACTATGATTTAAATTTACCTGAGGGTACCTGAAGAAAACATGGATTTGTGAGCAAAATTTATATCTTTTCACTTCAATTTTTTAAAAAAACCAAAAATACAACATTACAGATATAAAATTAAAGATTCTTTGATGATTGAGATGAGTTCAGTCCCAGGGAGTCATTGTTCTGAATGTCAATTCTCAGTATTGAACACATTAGCTGAGGAAATATGTTATTAATAATGCTATTGGGCTCAATATGTCCTCAGGACTAGCTTACAAGAAACTCCTTGAGTTCCTAAAACAACTTAAGAACACAAACCTCCCTTTACTGGGTTATGGTTATTGTACATCAGAGTACTTTAGAGACGAAATTTAAAGTATTTAACAATTGGTATGGTAAGGCACCCACAAATCAGAATGAATGTTGACCTAGTTTGAACCAACACTGACTGGAAACAATCAGTATCAGTCTGTATCCGAGGAAACACCAATGAACAGACTTGCTATATTTTAAATAAAGCAAATATAATAATTTATAATTCTTCAATTGTAGCAAATCACTAGTTTGCAAATCAATTGTAAAAAGTACATAAAATTCAAATAAGGACAACTCACTGTGACAGTTCAACCAAAATATAGAACTGAAATGACACCCGAAATATGGAAAACAAATTTTTCTGCAAGCCCTTTCTTCACTGCACCAAAAACAGTGTATTTGGAAAGAAAAATAATAAAAGCAGTGTCCAAGTATAATAACCACAATCCCAGTAAGTTTCTAGTACTAGTTCAATACGTATTCAGTATATAACAGCCATCATCATCATCATCATTTTATTATTATTATTTGTAGTTGATGCTGTTGGGGGTCTGCCACTTTACCAGATCCACTTTACCAGGCCCATGCACACAAACCTAGCTGCAATGAGGGCTGACTGCCAACGGCTCAAGCTGCCCTTCTTCTTGCATTGTCCTCGTGGATAGGGACCATCTTGCCTGTGAGGTTACTTCCACCTCTGTCAGGAATTGACCGGTATATGGGCCGGTATATGGGGTTCCAAACAATGGACATCCTTGCCTCAAGGCAGGCACAACTCTGCTATGTAACTTTTTGCCCCAGGGCTGCCCATGGTTCAGGCCAAGTGTAGGCTTTAGCTGAGATCACATCTTTGCTTGGCTCTTGTCCCTTAGGTTCTCTGGGTCCCTTACTCCTTCATAGACTTTTGCTGGACAGCAGTCACTCAAGAAATCACATGTACCTGAATCCCTTTTTCAGGCTCTGTAGTTAGAGAACTAAATCTAAGACATTATTTCACAAAGTAGTAATAATGACTTCAGAAGACGGGGTGTTTTTCGTTGGTGGTGTTTGTTTGTTTTTTCCCTCTCTCTTTCTAACACTCTATCCCATTCCCCTTGTCTGCAGCATTCACACTTTCCTCTGGGGATTCCTCTTCTGTTACATGTGGGCCTGGTGGTGCTGTCAACCAGCCTTGCTTTACCCCCTCTCCCCTTTTGGCTCACTGGTGGCCAGATGATCATGTGGAAATAGGAAAATTGAATTCTAAGTCTCTTGCTGAAGTAAGCAAAAGCAAGGTACAATGGTGGCAACCACCGTGGAAGATAAGACTAGAACCTGGAAGATTAAAAAAAAAATGCAGACAGAGTGGTAAAAATGGCTGTCACTTACACAGGGCCTACCATGTGACAGGCACCATTCTGAGCCCTTTATATATATTAACTCATTTCATCCTCATGACAACCCTGTAAGCCAGGTACTGTTATAGCCACTTTATAGAGGAGGAGAATAAGGCACAGAGCAGTCAAATGACTCACATAAGGTCACATACCTAGTACACAGGGAAGCTTAGGTTCTAATGTAATCAATTTGGTTCTATGCTGGTAACCAATCCTATAAGACTGATCCCAGACCCCTCCCAATCACTTCTTGCTCTATATCCTGAGACCAGCAGGGTATACATTCCATTGTAAAAAGTCACCCCTTAGACACTGCCTGAGAGCAAGAGATATATCACAGGCCAACTTTTGTTTCATGTTAACCAAGATCAAAGGTCAAATGAAGGCAGATTTAAGATTGAAGCCATTTTGGCTAAATGGGTCCTGTCCTCTTAGACTGTTGCTTAAAGACTGGAACTTCAGGGCCTCCCTGGTGGCGCAGTGGTTGAGAGTCCGCCTGCCGATGCAGGGGATACGGGTTCGTGCCCCGGTCTGGGAGGATCCCATGTGCCGCGGAGCGGCTGGGCCCGTGAGCCATGGCCGCTGAGCCTGCGCGTCCGGAGCCTGTGCTCCGCAACGGGGGAGGCCACAACAGTGAGAGGCCCGCAAAAAAAAAAAAAAAAAAAAAAAAAAAAGACTGGAACTTCAAAGTCAAAGCCTACATTCAAGGATTACAGCCCAGAGACTTCAGGCCTTGGTTATTAGATCTCAGAGTTTTGTTGTTGTTGTTGTTGTATTTTGCGGTATGCGGGCCTCTCACTGTTGTGGCCTCTCCCGTTGTGGAGCAACAGGCTCCGGACGCGCAGGCTCAGTGTCCATGGCTCACCGGCCTAGCCACTCCGCGGCATGTGGGATCTTCCCGGACCGGGGCACGAACCCGTATCCCCTGCATCAGCAGGCGGACTCTCAACCACTGAGCCACCAGGGAAGCCCCAGATCTCAGAGTTTTTAGGAATCAAGTTCATGCCATCTAGCAGGGTTTTAAGAGAGATGAACTGCCAGAAAAAACCTGAACCTGTCAGAGAGGAGCTTGTGGTCACTTAGCGCTAAGCTGATTCCCTGGCCCCGATAACCAGATTCACAGCACATGAGCTCCTAAAGCAGTGCAGTCCCCAGAAGAGACATTCTTCCCTGTGCCTCTCTCTGATAGGAGCTCAGAGAACAACGGAAAAGGGAGCTCCTGCGCAGGGTAAGCCTGGGGCAGCCAGATGGGTGACCAATAACTCATTGCTTGGCCAGGGAAACTCAACAGAGCGTCTGCACACCATGTACATCTCTCTGACATTCCAAAGTTATAGCTGGGGGGCAATAACTGACAATGACTCTGGGTAAGTACAATTTTACTTGAGGGTTGGTTGCATTAATTAACAGGAGCATTTTTTTAAATTTAGGGATGGAGAAAATAGAATATGTGCTTCCTGAAAGGTCAAAGCATGAAACACGGTAGCCTAAGGTAGTTTACTTTTTTCCTCTCTGTCTGCCCAGATTGTGCCACCATCCTTCTTCCTCTGGTAACCCACACACTCTTACCTTTTCGGACCTCTTCCCCACCTTTATGTGGGTCTGCAGCTATCAGTCAGCTATGCTCCACCACTTTCCTCCTCCTGGAATCACCTGACCCAGGCAATGGCACTCAGAGTAGCCCATCCCTCTGGCTCAGTAACTAGTGCTGGACTGGACATAAGACCCAAATAGGGTCAATCAGAATCTTCTGTGGAATTGTGTACAGGCATTGGGAGAGGTCTGCTGGGAGCCTGCCTCTTCCCCAGCTATATGGAAAATGTTCATTTGCCATAGAAGAAAATGAGGTCAATACCCAGAGTGAGGCAGAGCTGGGAGATAAAAAGAGAGAGAGGAAATGGGAACAACATCCTTTAAGACTCAGCTGTGCATGATGTCAAGGCCACCCTGGACTTACCAGTTTTGTGAGTTAATAAATTCTCTTTTTTAATAAAGTAGTTTGAGTTGGGTGTCTGTCAGTTACCTCAAAGAGATTTGACCAATTCCTTTTTTTTTCTATGTGGACCATCTTTAAAGTCCTTATTGAATCTTACAATATTGTTTCTGTTTTATGGGTTTTTTTGCCTGGAGGCATGTGGGATCTTAGCTCCCCATCCAAGGTTCGAACCTGCACCCCCTGCACTGGAAGGTGAAGTCTTAACCACTGGACCGCCAAGAAAGTCCTTGACTAATTCCTTAACTAAGGCTAAAAAGTCTTCAAAGAGAACTTCAAATTAACCAGAGGAACAGTACAATATATTCAACATCTCTAAATTAGTAATGCGTAATTTAAGACAAATTACATGAATTTTTTTCTTGTAGCTAAGGAAGATGACCCATATAAATACAAAGCCATGCCAACCTCAGACCCTTAAGAGAGTGAGAAGTGAGAAGTCAGCTAACAGACTTTAGAATGATGGCTAATATCATTAAAATGAAAAAATGCAGAAAGGGGGAAGGTATATAGTAATGTTTAATGGTTTGTTAACATTGTATAAACTAAATGGTTTAATACTTATACTGGCCAAAAATATTAAATAAGTGTTATTGTGCAAAGAGGGATTTTAAAGTAGTGGACATAGAGAGGATAAAAAGAGCATTTACTAATTATTTATGGGCAAATGCTAGATATAATGGAAGTTAGGTTACATTGATATATAAAGCATTGTTTTCTAGAGGTTGAAAATTTAACTGGCAGGTACAGTATTTCCACTCTATAAAAAACAAATGTTTCTAAATGGAAGAATATTAGAATTTCAAAAGGAGTGGAACAGATAATAAATGTAATAGGAGTTCATAGCGAAAGTTCTCACTTCTAGTTGATTGGATAAGATTTCTTTCAGAGAATAGGAAGAATTTGTCTGAGCTTTGAAGAAAAGGTAAAATCTGTGCAGGAAGGAAGGGCTTTAGACACAGAAGCTATGGTAGAATAAAGAACAGGTTTCCACTGTGGCAGGAGTGAAATCCGTCGTCATGAAATTTTGTGGAATTATTTGGAAAGGTAAACTTTTCTCAGATTGTGATGGGTTTGGAACCAGACTAAAGAGTGTTTTTTCTTTTCTTTTTTTTAAATTGAAGTATAATTTTTTCAAACAAAAAATTGTTTTGTTTTTGAAGTATAATTTTCTAGAAGCAAGTACATGTTTGCACTAAATTTTTCCTTTGTTTATTTCTAGATTCTCAAGGAACGGCTTAAAATGCAGAAATACTTCTTAATAACCACTCTTAGTCATTCCTACTATTAAAAAATTGTGTAAAACAAAGTTTGGCATATCTTTTAGACTACAACTGTGTGACTGTGTAAACTGTGTAAACTGTGTGACTTCATAACATTCCCAAGACAATTTCCTCACATAAAAGTTAACTTACTTTACTATTTTCTGTGCACAATTGACAATTTTTCCATACAGTACATGCTGCAAAAAAATTAAGTACAAAAATATAAATGCAAAGCCTATTTATTGCTCAACTTTATATAAAATGCATTTTATTAAGTCATTCCTGTTTCATGGCAAATGTATCCATACCCTGAGCGTTTTCCTTTATTATTTTCATATGTCTAGACACTTTCTCATTGATACCAGTTAAATCCTAACTCCTTACTTTCTCCTCTTACTCAGAAAAATATGAAATAGCATCATCCAACTTTGATTAGCCAAGTAAGTTCTAAAAAATAACTTTCCTCTCCTAAACTAACTCCCTGGTCCCAACCAGGCATCTAAAGCTACGCACCTGAATCAAATTGGGGTAATCCCACACCACACTCATTGATCCAGGGAGAAGGAATCTGAGCAAGTCAGTCCAATCAGAATCCTCCTTCCACGATTTACAGATTGGAACTTGAGGGTTAGGGGTAGTGCGGAGCCTCTGTCTCCAACTTTTCAAAAATTTAAACTGGATTGTCTTTATGTAGTTATAAAAGTGACACATGTTCAATATAAGAAATAAGTATACATAAAAAAATAAAAATCAGCTGAAATTCCACCATCCAGAGAAACTCTGATGCTTCATCTTACTTTAAATAAATTATTTCCATGATCTAAACTTGGATTTTGCCATCATTCCAAATGACTGCAACCATGAAATCTTAAATACCAATATTCTAGTCTCTGACTAGAATCTTCTTACCCTTCCTCTCTTGTTTGCCTTTTGACACACTCAGACCTTCACTTTTCTTGACCTTTCCATTGTTTTCCAAATCTGTTTGCCCCTCATGGCCTCATTCCCTTCTCTTTAGCCTGAACTTCATGTCATTGAATGACCCGATCTGGGTCCATCTCAGAGATTTAGACTGAGTATTTGTATAACTAACCAGCAATCTTTCTTATAGTCTTTCTTGCTGTTACTGAAGAATCAATGGGGGACAGCTAACTTACATGACAATGTGCTACATGAAGCAATAGGTTCTTTTCTTCTTTTACTCTGTTCCTGAAGAAAGAGGTACTAGCTATTTCCACAGCATTCTCAGGACCAGATTCTTCCTATACCCTCTTAAAGACCCAACTTTTTTGTGTATTTTTCTCTCTAGTCACTTCCTTCCTCTTGATTACATTTTCGTAATTTCTGCAGCATCATTCTCTCCTAGTTCTCTTGGAACATCTCTGGCCATTCCTTTTTGAGTTTCCTGACTGGTTCCATTCCCTCTATCAATGTCTAAAACGTTGTTATTACATAAAATTCCATCCTTGTTCCTCTTCTCTTCTTCCATGAGGGATCACAATTTCAAATACCTAGAGATGCCAGGCATCAACATATATTATACCAGATATCAAAACAAAAACTTTCTTTTTTGCAAAGAATTGCAAAGAATTAATTAATAATTTAAAAAAATAGAACAACTGAATCAGACAAGCTGATTCTAAAGTTTATCTGGAATTACAAATTTTTGATGAACAGCTAAGAGAAAAATTGGGGGGGAAGATAACAAGATTTCATATGTTACTATTCTCTATATTACATCCTTACATTTACTTTGTTGATTTCTGATATAGGCATGTAAAATAAGTCTATATGGCTTTTAATTTGTTAAATGTTCTTTTTATTTCTATCACCTTTGACTGCATCTATTTCAAAACTATGTTGTTAGGTGAACAAAGTTTCATAATATGTCATCTTCATGTATTGTGTTGTACATTAGTATGGAATATCGCTTATTCGTCTACTTAAAGATTTTTTATTTAAATTCGATGTTATCTAACATTAATATTGCTACACTTGCTTTATTTTTCATTAGCATTTGCAAGGTATATATTATTCCATCAATTTATTCTTTCTTGCTTTATTTCCTCTAGTCACACCCTGAAGTCACACCTGTTTCTGTTTCTATATGAGCGGTTCCTTAAAAATTTTTGAGAGATATATTTTATATTCTTCTTTCTATCATTGCTTAATCAGGATCTACCTTCTCTACCTATATAAGGATCCTAATATGCTTTAACTTTCTTCCTTTCCCTTCCCACACCATTCCCCAGGTAGAAATCATCCGGAATTTTAATTATTATTAAATGCTTATCAATTATTATTAGACTATTAATGTATTTAAATTGCTACTGACTTGTAATCAATCATTTATAAAAGTTTTACTGGTTTCTTTGCTTACTACTCTTTCTTGAATCCCACATTTCCCCTTAGTTTATATTCGTTTTGCTGAATAATATCCATGAGTACACCTTTCTCAGAAAGGGTCTGTGAGTGACAGAAATCACTCTGATTATATATAACATAGGGAACTTAGTACTGGGAATCAGGTATGCAGGTGATAGAAGAGATTGAGAAATCTACCAGGGGGAAGACAATGAAGACCCACTTCCCCCCAGATATCAGCACATGCTAGGCTAGAGGTCAGAGGAAGGAGGCAGCTAGCAGAGTCCAATATAATAAGTATATGTAGAGTCTGCATGACAAATATTCTTGGTGTGTTCACCATTACATAAATAAACAAATGGGTACTACAGAAATAAAGAGAAAACCTGGAAACTTTGCCTCATGTTCAAATTACTTAGCCTTCATTTCCTTGGAGAAATCTGCCTCTTCATCTCATTCTGATATCTTGACTTTGAGATATGTTTCACTGAATCTATTTCTCATTTGGTGGTTCTCTAGCTCAGCACTTGTGGGGAAATTTTCATCTGTTCCTTGAGTTATGTTTTCTTCTAGGACAGATTAGCTGTTTTTCTGCATGGGAGCATATACTCCATTATTTATTCTGTTAGCTACGCAGTGTTTGCATAGGTTCTATATTGTCTATTTTCATCTTACTAATGATTAGATAGCTCTGTTCAGACCTTCTATTTGTGTTGACACAGTAGAAGTGACATTTTGACCACCTTACCACTGTCCTTGAAATTTTTTTTCTGACAAACTACAGTTTTACTGTATTTTATGCTCTATTCACTTGGTTGTTCTCAGTATTTGACAAAGGGAGAGAACTCAGGTGAGTCTGTGTCAGACTTTGTTATAATATCTGGGCTCTACACTCTCTTCTGAGGTTTTATCATTTTCCACTGCCAAGGTTCACTCTAGCTAATTGGAGATATATCCCATTTCTGTACAGGGAATATTTCTGGATTGTAGATCTGCCCCTAAATCCAGTTTGTAGCCCAGGAACTTGTGTTTCCATCAGAGTGAGATCCACTGTTCAGTGTCTCCGTTTTTCTTATTTCTCCTCCAAAACCATTTCTCTGTAGATCTTCAGAACAGGTGAAGAATAGGACACCCACTCAATATGCATCTCTCTAGATCTGGGAGTACTAATGAAAATTCTTGGAATTTAGTGACTCAGTCATTTCTAAGGGCTGATGGTGGCATTTGGAGTGTTACCATGCTTGCTATTCTATTTTGATCTAGAATCTTCTATTTCTTTCCTAGCTTGCCACTTGCTTTTTAGGCCATACCCCTTTGTTTTCTGGTTGCTCCCAGTAAGAGAATTTCTCTACATTTTAGTATTTTTTAATGCATTCATTAGGTACTGGAAAAGAAGATTCTTAACCCAAAGTTCCAAGAGCAAACTACAATTTCTTGGGATATTGCTTACTAAGCTCTCAAATGTAAATGAAACATCAGGGTTAAAAGCCCTGGGAATCAAAGCAACCCGCTTAGGAGGGGATCTCACTTGATGTGGGATCATTAACAAAGTCCTGTGGGTTGCCTGTGGGAAAGGTCTATCACTCAGACCACCAGCAGGGATGTAGGTGGAGATCTCAGTGAAAGGTTAGAATCCCTTTCCCAGTTTTGGAAGTGAAAGAGTCATAATGTCTAAGAAACCATATCCTTATAAAATAGGAAGGTTGAGTGCAAGTTCAAAGGGGAAATTACCCCAGGCTAGGAAGCAAACACTCAGGGGAGGCCCAGGACAGGCTGACCAGGCTTTCCCTCCCAAAGGGGAGCTGTTTCCTCAGAAACACTGACTGGGTTTGTCAGCCCTAGAACCAAGCTAGCTATAAGACAGACTATGTTATCCATGATTCTTGATTTATTTTTGTTTACTCCCTTTTTCTTCTTCCTCAACATTTTAACAGGGTTTTTTGAAAAACTCTAGTATGACTCCAATTTGTTAGGGAACAAAGGGAGGGATTTGTTTCTATGTTTGGCCTATGTTTTTAGGCACTTTTCCTGGGAAGAACATGGCAGGGATGGTATGAGAACACTGTTCCTCTTGAAGTATGTATGGGAATGATTGAGAGGTTAAATGAGAGAAAAATGTATGGGAAAGATAAAACCAAAGGAAACAAGCCAGATCTTTTGATTCAGCCTCTCCCTATCCTCCACCCTCTCAAAGGAGAGTCTCATTTCAGTGCAAAGCTAAGAGCTTTGGGTTTGGTTTTAGGAAGGAAGACACTCACAGATACTATCTTTTTGACTCTGAAAACCAGAAAGCGGTAATTATTCTGTCTTATAGTCTTCATAAAAATGGCACTCTTGGCTTTACAGGGCATTTTCCAAGTAGTTCAAATCCTGTCCTTATTCTATCTATACAATTCCAGTTTAGGATACTGAAAACCTTATCTCCAGGTTCATGAATTTAACTCAGTACAACTTTTAATGTTTCAGAATTTCTTCAGTTGGGGAGGGGAACCAAAGAAAGTCTCCAAACCAAGTAATTATTTCTTAAGATAAGACCCAAGTTAAGTACTTTATTAACTAAGACCGTACAACACTAAGAAAGACTAGCTATGGCCACTGAGTGGGGTCTGATTAGAACAAAACCCAACACCTTATTCACAGCACAAAGCTTTGTGCTATAGGTCATGCAAAACGCGGGGGTGGGGAACATGCTTTCCACATTTAAAACTGTTTTAATCCACTTTTCACACTTCAGATAAAGCAAATGAATTTGAGTCCAATTTAATTGGATTTCACCAAAAACGTTAAGATCCTTTAAAAATGTCTTCCTGCCAACACCAAAAGGCAACTTTAGAGATGAAAATCTCAGCCTGCCAGCGTGGCACAACCAGTAGGAAATACAACGGTGGTGGCACGCCTGGGGCAGCAGCTTCTGGGCTCAGGATGGCTTACCATCATCCATAGATTTTGGTCTGTGCTTGTTCTTGTGTCTGGAGACCTGGGAAAAACTATTCTCTGAGAAGGTGATAAACAGTTGGACGAGAAAGAGGGAGAAGAATACTGGCAGGAGCATTTGACTCTACGACTGCGGCCGGCACATGGCTCCTCGGCCCTGGGTTCCGCCGGTTGCTGGCCAGTGGGACCGCGGTGGGCACCAGGTACCAAGCTGGACCCGCGGACCCACTCATGGACTGTGACCTGTCCCAATCCCAGCCCCTTCTGAGGCAGCCCCTTCCGAGCCCTGGACCCCAGCATAATTCGAAGAATTTTAGTACCCCTCATGTTCCAGCCAGAACGCGGAATGTTTGTAATGCAACCCTGGTCCGCGCTGGCCTGGGGCTCGCGAGGGCCCTGACCACCGCCTACAGTTTGTCCACTGGTCTGGATGGAGGTCTATTTCCCTCCAAAGCCCACAGCTTTTCCCTGCTTGGCCGTTGCTTTTGAAGAAGGCCTGGATTCTAATTTCCACCACTCAATAGCTGGAAAGCAGTAGCAGCTTTTTTTTTTTTTTTTTTTTGCGGTACGCGGGCCTCTCACTGCTGTGGCCTCTCCTGTTGCGGAGCACAGGCTCCGGACGCGCAGGCTCAGCGGCCATGGCTCACGGGCCTAGCCGCTCCACGGCATGCGGGATCCTCCCGGACTGGGGCACGAACCCGTGTCCCCTGCATCGGCAGGCAGACTCTCAACCTCTGCGCCACCAGGGAAGCCCAGTAGCAGCTTTCTGTGCCGCTTTCCTCAGATATAAGGGAACTGCCATCCACCACGCCCCATGGGAGTTATTGTGCTACTGATAAGTGATGAGGTCCTGAAACTCACAACTCTCTCAATCCTTGACCTTGTCTTTGACTAGTATGTGGCCCTGTGGCATGCTCTAATGTAGTTTCCCAAAGTATGGTGTATTTTAAGTGGTATGCAGTGAGTATCTTTTATTTTCATAGTTATGAATTTATTTTTAATGTGTATGGGGAAAAATATAACTAGTAGTTGATATAATGGCAACAATATATGCTTTTAAAGTACATCTATGTAAAAATGTCAGGTTTCAGAAATATAAATAGTAGCATAATTTAAAGGGTAAGGCAAAATTGTGAAGGTGGTTCCAGAATGACTGAAATTTGAGCAATACTGCCTCATCGTGGAGGGGGTATGGTAGGGAGGAACAGGGCATTGAGGTTTGTCCTTGTCCGGGATCTGTCTTGGTTTGTTTTTTAAGGCTGAATGCTGGAGTTGTCCCATGGCACCCTTGACATATTGATCTAGACTCGACCCTGAGGACTATGGATCCAGTACTGACAATAAAGATGGTGAAGGGGAAAATGTACAGAGTCCCAGGCTGTCTTTTCCTTGCCTCTTTGTAATGCAGAGGACAGACAGAGCTATAATATGAAAAGTGCTCTTATAAACTGACAAAAGGACAAAAAGAAAAACAATAGTCATTTCAGAAGAAGAAACATGTTCCTGCTGATCCTTTTGGACACTGTATCAGACTGTCCTGGAATCAAATTCTTCTATCATCTAAGTCAATAATTCCCCTTTTGCTTAAGCCAGTTTGAGTTACGTTTTCTGTCTCTTTGAGCCTTCCTCAACAGCAACATATCGAGACTCCTCATAGGGGGACTTCCCTGGTGGTTAAGAATCTGCCTGCCAACGCAGGGGACACAGGTTCGAGCCCTGGTCCGGGAAGATCCCACATATGCCACGGAGCAACTAAGCCCGTGCGCCACAACTACTGAGCCTGCGCTCTAGAGCCGGTACTCTGCAACAAGAGAAGCCACCAAAATAGAAGCCCGCGCACCACAACGAAGAGTAGCCCCCGCTCGCTACAACCAGAGAAGAGCCCGTGCACAGCAACATTTATTTAAAAAAAAAAAAAGACCCCTCATAGGAAGGAAAAATGGTGATAACATATTTGTGATAATCGTTCTTAAACGAAGTCCCTGTTCTCCTTCCTGGTGCTGATGTAAATATCTGCAGTGAGGAAAGGGAATATGTAAGTCTACAAATCCCGTGTATAAAGCTCGGTCTACCATAACAAAATACTAGACTGGTGGCCTAAACAACAGTTAATTTCTCACATTTCTGGAAGCTGGAAGTCCAAGGTCAAGGTGCCGGCAGGGTTTGTCTCTCCTGAGGCCCCTCTCCTTGGCTTGTACACGGCCACCTACATACTGTGTCCTCATATGGCCTAGCCTCTATGTGTGCACACACCTGGTGTCTATTCCTCTTCCCGTAAGGACACCAGTCCTACTGGATTAGTGCCCCGCCCTTACGGCCTCATTTAACCTAACTTACCCCCTCAAAGGCCCTATCTCCAAATACAGTCACATTAGGATTAGGGCTTCAACATATGAATTCTGGGGGGCACATTCAGTCCCTAACAGTCAGGCATAGCACTTTTCCCTCATCACGAGATTCACTCTTTGTCCTTCAGAATTATTCCTGTCAAAAAAAATTCATTCCTGGGTTTCCCTGGTGGCGCAGTGGTTGAGAGTCCTCCTGCCAATGCAGGGGACACGGGTTCGTGCGCTGGTCCGGGAAGATCCCACATGCCGTGGAGCGGCTGGGCCCGTGAGCCATGGCCGCTGAGCCTGCGCGTCCGGAGCCTGTGCTCCACAACGGGAGAGGCCACAGCAGTGAGAGGCCCGGGTACCGCAAAATAAATAAATAAATAAATAAATAAATAAATAAAAATAAAATAAGCAAAACCTTTAAAAAAAATTCATCCTTGTGCACATGAAAACTTTGTTGTTTTCTCTCTACTTTGCATTTTTTCCAAATCATCATCATTCTTGCCTTTATCAAAAGCAAGTGTGTGCCTATTAAAATAGTTTTTTCAGTACTTTCACTGCTTTTGTGTTTATTGGGTGGAGAGTTAATGTTTGTAAAACATTTAAAAAATAGTAAAAGAAAAAACCCAACTCTTTTAGGTTTTCAACCTAAAACATGTGTTGGTGGGGGATTCCCCTCACAACAACGCTCTGGACGACTGCTGGGTGTCCCTCAATTCAACTAAATTCTGAGGCTGTCTACCCAGAGGTAGCATTAGATTCTACAGGGTAAGGGTTTGGTCCCACAAGACTGCACCCCTACCCCTGACACACTTCAGACACCAGCTGAAAGTCCACATTATCACCTGAGTTACTGACCAACCCGCTATAAACTCGAGGTTCTGACAACCCTCTCCTCAGGTCCAATTAATTTGCTAGAGTGGCTCACAGAATGCAGAGGAACATTTTACTTTCAAAATCACCAGCTTATTATAAAGGGACACAACTCAGGAGCAGCCAGATGGGAGAGGTCCATAGGGCAAGATATGGGGAAAGGGTGAGGAGCTTCCATGTGCTCTCCAGGAGCACCACCCTCCCTGCATTTCCTTGTGTTCACCAACTGGGAAGATCTTCAAACCTAGTCCTTTTTCATTTTTATGGAGGCTTCGTTACATAGGTGTGCTTGATTCAATTACCGGCCACGGGCAACTCATTCAACCTCCAGCCTCTCTCTTCTGGGGGGGGGGGAGGGGGAGGGGATGACTGGCAATCAGCCCCCATCCTTAGATGGGGGCTCCAAAAGTCACCTCATCAACATAACAAAAGACTGTCCTCACTTAGGAAATTTCAAGGGATTGACTGAAGTACAGTTGATTTCCAACAGTATGTTAGTTTCAGGGATACAGCATAGTGAGTATTTTTATAGATTATACTCCATTAAAACTTGAGTATTTTTATAGATTACACTCCATTAAAACTTATCACAAAATAATGGCTGTAGGAAATTCCAAGGGTTTTAGGAGATCTGTGCCAGAAATGGGATGAAGACCAAATATATATTTCTTATTATAAATCACAGTATCACAAGAGCCAACAGACTCGAGAACAATGCACAGCCCTAAAGGACTGACATGACTGCTAATGCCATCTGTTGGTGGCAACAGAAATGACATGTTTATAGTCTGGATAATAGCTTTGGTCAGATCTATCGAAGTGCATACACTGAACGTTTGAAGGTAAAGGAACGTTATCTTTCTTGACCTTCTGTATTTCGTTCCCCTTAATCAAGGGCCCAGGAAGGCTAATTGAAGGGAATTCAATGAAGGAGTAACAAAAACAAATAAAGGATGGTGGAGCACCCTGGGACATCAAAGGGAAGCTATTACCAGAGAGGGTGATATCCAGAGAGAACTGAAGAGAGGCTACCTGACAGGAGCTGTGGCCATAAGGTAGAGAAAATACAGTTTGGCTGAGTAGTGAGAATAAATACCCTGACCCTCTCTTTTCTCCTACTATCTAGGCTCCCAAAGTCAAAGAGGTAAAGAAACTAAGGTAATGCAAACTATAGAGGTCAGGGCAGGGCAGAGAAGGGTGGAGAACGGATTTGGAAGGTTGGCTGGTGAATAATCCATACCTTTCCTTCACAAAATAAATAGCCCTCTCCTCTGATATATATTTATACACAAATATGTATTTGTATATAAAATCACCTTGTATCATGGATACTCATTTTATGTGTTTGGCTCCCTATACTAAACCAGGTTGAATTCTTACGTGTCTCATTCATGGTGTTAAGTACTCCATTATAGAAGGAACTCATAAATAAATGACTGAATACTTATTGTCTGTCCCCACAGCTTAAAATTTTTCTGGGGGAATACAGGGCAAACATACCCTATTTTATGTTATGTCTTAATGCCCAGTGAATTCCATCTGACTCCTAAGTATAATAAAGACATCAATAACACAAACAGGGGCTTCCCTGGTGGCACAGTGGTTAAGAATCCGCCTGCCAATGCAGGGGACACAGGTTCGAGCCCTGGTCCGGTAAGATCCCACATGCCACGGAGCAACTAAGCCTGTGCACCACAACTACTGAGCCTGTGCTCTAGAGCCTGCGAGCCACAACTACTGAGCCTGTGTGCCACAACTACTGAAGCCCGTGCACCTAGAGCCTGTGCTCCACAACAAGAGAAGCCACTGCAATGAGAAGCCCATGCACTGCAACAAAGAGTAGCCCCTGCTCGCCGCAACTAGAGAAAGCCCGCGTGCAGCAACAAAGATCCAGTGCAGCCAAATATAAATAAATAAATAAATTTATTTATTTATTATTTTTAATTTTTGAATTTTATTTTATTTTTTTATACAGCAGGTTCTTATTAGTCATCCATTTTATACACATCAGTGTACACATGTCAATCCCACTCACCCAATTCATCACACCACCATCCCCACGCCCTCCATGGCTTTCCCCCACCCGGTGTCCATACGTTTGTTCTCTACATCTGTGTCTCCATTTCTGCCCTGCAAACTGGTTTATCTGTACCATTTTTCTAGGTTCCACATATATGCGTTAATATACTATGTTTGTTTTTCTCTTTCTGACTTACTTCACTCTGTATGACAGTCTGTAGATCCATCCATGTCTCAACAAATGACCCAATTTCATTCCTTTTTATGGCTGAGTAATATTCCATTGTATATATGTACCAATTCTTCTTTATCCATTTGTCTGTCGATAGGCATTTAGGTTGCTTCCATGACCTGGCTATTGTAAATAGTGCTGCAATGAACATTGGGTTGCATATATCTTTTTGAATTATGGTTTTCTCTGGGTATATGCCCAGTAGTGGGATTACTGGATCATATGGTAATTCTATTTTTAGTTTTTTAAGGAACCTCCATACTGTTCTCTATAGTGGCTGTATCAATTTACATTCCCACCAACAGTGCAACAGGGTTCCCTTTTCTCCACACGCTCTCCAACATTTGTTGCTTGTAGATTTTCTGAGGATGCCCATTCTAACTGGGGTGAGGTGATACCTCATTGTAGTTTTGATTTGCATTTCCCTAATAATTAGTGATGTTGAGCAGCTTTTCATGTGCTTCTTGGCCATCTGTATGTCTTCTTTGGAGAAATGTCTATCTAGGTCTTCTGCCCATTTTTGGATTGCATTGTTTGTTTTTTTAATATTGAGCTGCATGAGCTGTTTATATATTTTGGAGATTAATCCTTTGTCCATTGATTCGTTTGCAAATATTTTCTCCCATTCTGAGGGTTGTCTTTTCAATTTGTTTATGGTTTCTTTTGCTGTGCAAAAGCTTTGAAGTTTCACTAGGTCCCATTTAAATTTATAAAAATTTGTAAGTTTATAAATTTATTAAAAAAAGAATCAGTCATGGCTATATGCTAGGAATTAAAAAAAAACTAACACAAACAGGAGTTTTCCTGGCTGCTGGCTATAAGTGTACATGAGAAACAAATTCAAATAGCAGAATCTAAGAGATTTTCCATCACAATTTAGCTTTTAAAAATTAAATTTGCAATATTAAAAAAAATAAGACTAGCTCACTTATCTTTGCTTTTGGCTTTGAAAGTCCACACTTTTATTTTTTATTTGTTTAATTTAATCTTTTATTTTATATGGGAGTATAGTTGATTTACAATGCTGTGTTAGTTTCAGGTGTACAGCAAAGTGATTCAGTTATACATATATCCAGTCTTTTTTCATATACTTTTCCCATATAGATTATTAATGGAAGTGAATTGAGTTTATCTCCAATAGAAACACTAAAGTCAAAATTTATAGCATTTGAATGTTATCTAACAGCTGAACTTTAATAACTAAACATCCTGTTGAAGGCAAGCAGATGAAAAGTCCCCAGGATACTACAGATTAATTAGTGAGTACTGTTAAACCTGGTGTCTATGCCCCTTTCCCCCAAACACATAGAGAAATTATGTTTTGGTGACTGATGTTCTTTTGTTCAGGCCATTTTACCTGCGGACCACTGAGCTGTAAACGTTGTCGGATATGACGTTTAAGACAAACACGCAACTGTACTCATCACTTGCTGTCTAATTACTACAGTTGGCTTAATGACAGGGTTTGCCATCAATATTTCAGTAGTACTGCAGTAATAGAGCAGATAGTTCTCCAAATGTCACATTCTTTTTTATGTGCCCAACCAGGGGAAAGAAAGCATGGTGGGGATTGATTTCTTGGTACTTTGTTGTTATAGAAAAAAGGAATGTTTATAATCTATTAGACATTTCTGAGGGCACGTATAACATGAAAAGGGCATTTCAATGGAAAATGTACATTCTGGTTGGTCATTGTTGTTAAGTGCATTGTTCAGCAAATGTTCCGCGATATTGAGTTTCAGGCATCAGTTGAATTGTATTATGGTGAAATTTGTGATTAAGGTAAGCTAACTCAAAATGACAAGCCAAGGGCTTTTAAAACCCACATTTCAATGAAATCTGGCAGCACAAAAACAGCTGCTCTAAGTCTGCTCCTCTAATATTTCAAAGGAAGAATAGCAATGGATTTCTGATACCATATGTGCCAACTGCAGAAATTCTAGAACAGCCTGAGAGACCCTGGGTGAAAGGTCACACTCTGCCTTATACAGATGGCACATTTAATTATTAAAGAGCAATTTTAATCATTTAATCATTTCAAACCCTGAAATGAAAGGTCTTCTCGGATACCTCGAAGCTTGTTGCAACCTAAGCTCTGCTGTCATACTTCTATGGAACCAGTAAGAAGCATATGTGATTTCATATCCTAACTTGATTTATGTTCTCATGTGAGTTGAATTTGTTTTGCAGGATCTAAAAGACATTTTTGAGAAAAAAAAAAAAACAAACCTGAAGGTCATGTCTTTGGCAGAGAATTTACCTACCCCTAGCAGGAAAATTAAATCTAAATCCTTGCTTCAGACTTAAATCAGGCTCAGATTCCTCAGGAGGATGGCTGAATGGCCCCTTCTTTCAGCAGATTGTTTGCAGTTCTGCTGGAAATTTTTGCATCTAGCCTCGAAAAATTTTTCAGAAAAAATCTCCTTAGCTTTTGTTCATATCGTTGCATATCTGGTATGCAATGTCCCGTAAATGTTAGGCCCTCCTCTCATCCTCTCATCAAATGTGTGCATGCACAGGTTTGCATTCATACATTGGAATTTAAGGTTATGTGACTTGGCAAGAACCATGGAATAAAATCAAGGATAATTCCACCAATCTATAAAGGCAAAATGAAATGCAAATCTTAGAATTAGCATGTCCATTAGATAAAGAAAATGATACTATTACTAAACCAATAATAATAGCAAATATTTATTGATTATTTATTATGTGTCAGGCACTGTCCTAAGCTCTTTACATGTTAAAACCATAACAGTTTGATGGAAAGGTGTTATAATTATCTCTATTTTACAAATGAGGAAACAGGCACAGATAGGTTGATGTCTATAAGGTCATATGGCTGGTAAGTGGTAGAGCCAGGATGCCAAACCAGGCCACTGAAATTTCAAAACCCATGAGTGTGTCAATACTCTCCAGTTAAAGACCACCAGGAACACATCTGTAGTTGAACAAGTTGGGTTTATTTCTTATTACAGAGAGGGAGGATGCACAGTATGGGGAAACATGGGGTATCTCAGTGAGTGCGTGTTTAAAAGGACTTATTAAAGGATCTGGTCTTGGGAAGAGCTTAAGGAAGCAGGATTTTTCTCTGGATTGGATGCTATCAGGAAATGGGGATGATTCTATGATTGGGTATCTTAATAAATCTTATGTAGAAAGGAGGAGATTAGAGAGCTGTAAGTGGTAAAGCAGCAGCAGCAGTCACTCATATTAGCCAAGATAGGGGCACAGAAGGTCACCCAGAAAATAGGTAGAGGAGTCTGGATTTGAACCCAGGCAGTCCACTCTGGAGTCTCCACAATTACCTGCTCTACAGCCAAAGGCAACAGGAGCAGCAGCAGAAGCAAAACAGGGGTGATGGGAGAGAAGTTTTAGGAAGAACCTTGGCTATATAGTCAAGCCGAGTGTCAAAGTGGGAGACGAGCACCACAGAAGTCTCCTATGGTAGCTAACTGCTCTAACAATAGTCTGAGTGTTTTTTTTTTTTTTTTTAAGTCCCTTTAGGGTACCTTTTTGCTTTCCTGGAAGCCTTACAGTTCAGCCTAACCATAAGTACTCACCGAATGGGCTCTTCTCAGTTTTGAAAGCTCAGCCCTATTATTCATGTGTGTCATAAGGCTACTTTCTCCAAAAGGACTAAGGTCCATGCTGATGTCCTGATGTCCCCAGTAGACTTGATGGAGGATCCCTTCCCAGCATCCTCAAGCCTATTTTCCACAGGAATCATCTCCTTCTGGGGTCCTATATGCCTTTTCTGCAATTGCCAGGAGGTTCTGCCGGGAGACTGCTATATTAAGCTTTCATAAAAAGCAGACTAAGGAGGAATGAAATGGACATCTGTTGTGTGCTACTGTACAGCAATTTTCCTCCTTTCTTGGGTAAGAAAACCCTGATTTCCCCTGGGAACTTCCCCAGCACGTGTAGTCCTGGAAGGACTTGGAAATGAAGGTGACCTCCCTGCTACTCTCCTTCGGCCACCAACACACATACCACCTGGCACAAGCCAGGCAAATCAGTCTCTCTTTTCCAGGGGTCTGGATCTTGAGTGGAGCGACACAGACAGGAATATGTGTAAAGCTGACACGTGGCAGTTACCTGCAGAGACTGTCCATTCGTTCCTGTTATCCAGATCCCCAGAGCTGCCTTCATCCCTTTCCTTCCTGAAGCTTAACTGTTCAACATTTTCTTTGACTCTCTGAGCTACCTAGGATATTTCCAATAACTTTTTTCCTTAAGTTAGTCAGTTCCTATTGTTTGCATCCAAAGAATTCTAATTGACACACAGAGTTTATTAGATAATATTTTCTATTGAGTAAAGTTTGGGGGAAATGTCCTTTAACAAAGTCAGTTCAGGGCTTCCCTGGTGGTGCAGTGGTTAAGAATCTGCCTGCCAATGCAGGGGACACGGGTCCAAGCCCTGGTCCGGGAAGATCCCACATGCCATGGAGCAACTAAGCCCATGTGCTACAACTACTGAGTCTGCGCTCTAGAGCCCGCAAGCCACAACTACTGAGCCCGCGCACCACAACTACTGAAGCCCGCGCACCTAGAGCCTGTGCTCCACAACAAGAGAAGTCACTACAATGAAAAGCCCACGCACCGCAACTAAGAGTAGCCCCCGCTCGCCACAACTAGAAGAAGCCCGCGCACAGCAACGAAGATCCAAAACAGCCAAAAATAAAATAAATTTTAAAAAAACAAAAACAAACAAACAAAAAACAATGTCAGTTCAAAATAATATGAAAGGACATACAGTTAAATCTCTGGCTTCCAGTTCACATGGAAACCATACTATGTTCTCCCATGAGACTCTTGCTTTATTAAGACTACTGATTATTTTGCCCAGCACTGATAGGTGGTCAGAATAAACGGCCACAAAGATAATGGGTCTTTGACCTTGATTTTCATTATGTGACTATTTTTCTTCTCAATGGGAACAGATGATGTTGACTTCACAGCTCTTCTCCAACTTGTTTTTTACTGACAAACAAAAAGAGAACAGCTTTGTTTCATTCTGTTTACAGAGAAATATGATTAGGAGCTTCATAAATCTAAAGACGATTTCTCCACAAAGTCCACTGTTCTATAAAAATCACAGATATTAAGTGGGATACTATGCTCTTCTTGAAATAAAAGTCACCCATTTGCTTCCAATTCTTTGGCCTTTTGGTGCTCCATTTGTAGTCACACCAAGGAATAAAGTCTTTGGGCAACATAGCAAGAAAAGAACATGGTTATAACTATACTTCTAGAAAGACATTTGGGATGGGGACTAGGAGGCACTTCCTGAATATCTGCATTGGAACATATGCTTGTAGATACTGGAGACTGATTTTATTTTAGAAATCAGATATCCTTAGGAACTCTTTACTCTGCAAAACAGCAGGTCACACTGAGAAATATGATCATTCTAAAAATGCCTGCCTGTTCTTATTTTCAGATGATTGCCCACCTGGAAAATCCAAGAGAATCTACAAGCTATGAGAATAAATGAGTTCAAAAAGTTTTCTTGATTCCAAATCAATAGTGTTCTCATATGCTAGTCATAACCAATTGGAAAATGTAATTGAAACGAAGGTCCCATCTACAATATCATAAAAGCTAAAGGTATAAATCTATCAGCTTCAAATATCAACATAATTCCCAAAACAACCTTGAATGTAAAAAATAAATTGCAGAATGGTAGATACAAGATATTTATATAAATGATAATTTATCTTTTTATATAGATACAAAACATATTAAAAAATTTAAATGCTACAGTACTATATAAACATTTATGGATTAATGTAAAAATTTTAGGTTGCTGGTTACCTCTGAGCAGTGCAAGAAAAGAATGGGATGGGGGAAACATTCACTGGGACTTTATTACTTAAGAAAAAATCTGAAGCAAACATATGGTAAAATGATAGGTGTGTTGTAGCTGGATGGTGAATATCATTATTATTTTCTTCAGGGGATCATCATTATTTACTATAACTTTATTTATATTTCATAAAAAATGTTTTTAAATGCCACTGTAATTATAAGGAATAGTACAAATTTTTTTTATTGTTCTCTTTTGCCAAGTGGAGAATCCAAGTATGAAGGTGTGAATGGCTTTGTTTTTCTTAGGCACTTCACCAGCAATTTAGTCAGAGATGAAGCATGCAACAAGTTGGAACCTACGTGACCAGAGTTGATACTCTTTAGACAAACAACCTTCTACAATTCCCCTTATGGAGAAAATTATCTCTCCAGCTTTTTTAAAACAGAAGTGGTTTTCATGGCCCTAGACTAGGGAGAAAAATGTCCTGAGTCCTGGTGCCAATTTTACCACTATTTGGTGACCTTGGAGAAGTTACTGTCTCTTGTCCTCAGTTTCTTCTTTTGTACAATAAAATGTAGGTACTCCCTGGTTACCCTTCTCACAGGCTTGTTGTGCAGAATAAATGAGGTAATGCAAATGTGAGACTGTTTACTGTTGTAAAAATGTTAGAGCATCGTGTGTACACAGTTTTCACTGACTCTCAGACTGAATGTTATGAAAAGCCATGTAGTTAAGATGTTGGGGGAGTGCAAAGACAATCACTTTTGGGGGAAAAAGAGTAAACTCTGCCTAATATCAAAGGCTTGATATCAGGAGAATGATAATGTACAAAGAGGATTTAATCCCAAGGATTCTCTTTAGAAGAAAGTGTACAGAGATGTTATTTTAGTGCTTTTTTCCCTAAGTTACTAGAGGGTACTATTTGAAGAATTTCATTCTTCTCTTATCAGAGTGAGATGTTTGGTAGAAATTAAGATGATTTAGGTTATTTTTGTTGGGATAAAGGCTATCCTCTGGGAGTTACTTTAACTGGAAAGAGAATGTCAACTATTTTTAAATTTTTATCTACAGACGTAGAAAGGCAGTGGTTAAAAGCAAGAACTCAGTAGCTCCACTGTCTGGGTTTGAATCCAGACTCTGCCACTTGTAACTGATGCCAACTTATTAACCTCTTTCCCCTCAGTCTCTTCCTAAGTAAAATGGAGATGATGACGGTACCTAACTTTAGGCTATTGGGGTTTTAGAGAAGGCAATCGTACCTCTCCCCAGGGATGGACCTAGGTTTTGTGGGGTCTGAAGTTTATATTTTTGAGGGATCTCTTTAAGAGAAAGAATATAAAATTATAAATACAAAGTTATAGGGCCACAGAAGGAGTCCTGAAACTTAAGCTTTATTACCTTCGTGGTATATCTACCTCTACCTTTCTCTACCCTTCAAGCCAGGAACCAACTGAGAAAGTAGACACAGTTGGAGATCAAAATACAGCCAAACAATCCTTTATCTACAATTCAAAATTCGAAAAGTTCTAAAAACCAAAAGTGTTTTTGCAACTCATTTGGCAGCAAAATCCAACATCATCTGAACTCATTTGACAATAAAATCTAATCTGACTTAATATGATATAGTCTTAGTTTATCCAACTCTGTGTGAATATTCATACCTTTTATTGCAGAAATAACAATGTGTTTGACAATGAGGAGTTGTCCCAGAACCTGTAAATGTACCATATAACCTTTCTAAAATCTGAAAATTTCTCAAATTTGAGACCCACCTGGTTCCAGGAGTTTCAGATAAGGAATTGTGTACAGTGTCAGGCATATTACAGATAAAGCTGAATTGAGGAACACATCGGAACCCCAGGAGTACAGGGGCAGGGTCCTCCAGTGTGTACAGAGGGGCAGAGAACCCCCTGGACTAGGGAACAGGTCTCCCTGGGGAATGAGCTGCTGCTGCTTTTCCTTCTCTCAAACTTACCAACTCTCCCAAACTCGTCCTGAGGAGGAAGGAGTTACATGAGGGGCACATTTGAGAAGCCCAAAGAGGCACTCCCAAAGGAAGAACCCGGAGAGTGGAGAAGAAACATGGCAAACAGGAAAAAATATCCCCCACTGAGAATACGGTTATTGTGAAGACGAAATAAAACCATGACTTAAAGAGCTTAGCCTTGTTCCTGACCCATAGGAAGCCTCAGTAGAAGCTGGGGCCACTGTTATATATATAAACCTCATGCACCGAGTAGTTTCCCTTTGGCCTCACTCTCAGGATAGCTTGACCCTTCCCAACTCTGGTCTCTTTCTTGGAGGGTGAGGGAGCTATTTAGAGCAGTTAGATCACCCTCAAAACAGTGATGGCTCTTAAGGGATAGATTTCATCTTGTATTTTTATTTTTTTTTCTCCTTCTCTCATATGTTCTTTGTCCTGATTTCTTCATCCACTTATTTTATATTTTACTTTATCTGGTTACATTTTACTTATTTTTAAACTTTGTATGTTTTTAGTAATGACTTTAAATCCTTTCTGGGACAAGGCTGAGCATAATTATATACATAATTTTAAAATAATTCAAAGAATGTCAAAAGTATTTGCTACTTATTCCACATAAAATATAGATGAAATCAGTCCGTACGGAGGAGAAATCCTAGGATTAAGAGGTCTTGCATGACTGAAATTTGGTGGAGGAAATAACCTTCATGTCAGATATTTTTGTATCCAATTATCTTCTGACTCCATGAACCAGAAATTTCTCCTTTTAAAACTATTAAGGAGTATATCATCTTATTTTATAAGAAATACCTGACAAATCAAACTTCTTAATGATAAAATAGGTTGTTGGAGTGGGGAAGAGAGAGTGGGCAGCGCTAGGCTTTTGGGTAAGTAAATCGTAAGCTACATGAAATTACAATTAATGTATCTTACAGAGATCTGTACACAGGAATTAATCAACTCTAGTATACATATATATTTTTTACTTTTTATAATCACAAATATAATGTGTCCACTGTAAAGTATTTGGGAAGTAGAAATTAGTACAAAAGAAAACAATAAAAATTACCCAAATCCTTCAACTTTGAGATCACTGTTAACATTTTGGTGTATATCCACCCAGTCTTTTTTCTTTACACAGACATTCTTCTATTTTCTAAAGTGGGATCATGTTTTACTTATCATTTATAACTTGCTTTTTCAGTTAACTACAGATCCTAAAATATCTCCCCATGTTATTAACTATTACTTTAAAATAATTTTTATAACATACATAATACATGTTCATGGTAATATGTTCAAGTTGTAGAAAACTGTGCCATAGAGACAAAAGTAAAATTCTACTTATCTCACCAATATCTCATGTGCACTCCCTAGAAGTGTCCACTGCTAATAGTTGTATGTATGCACATGTGTAAATGTGTGTACTATACATCCTTTCAGATATTTTCTGTGCCTTTGCAGGGAAATAATTTTTCTACATAAAAGGAATCATATTATCAATATTATTCTACCCTTTGCATATTTTTGACACCTCTTCTCATCAGTATGGATACCTACCTCAATCTTAAGAGCTATATTTACATTTACCAATCTCCTTTACATTGTTAGGGGAAAACAAAGTTACCTACTTTACTAAAATACCACATAGATAAAAGACTAAATGTAAAAAACAAAACAAAAAACTATAAATAACATACATGAGTATGTTCCATAACTAAACATACACAATTTAAAATTTTTATCCTCTGGGAGAGGAGACAGCCTTTTAAAATATGACATAAAACAAAAATTATAAAGGAAAAAACTGATATACCTGACTACATAAATATTAAACCTTTCCAAAGCAAAACAAACAAATAAAAAATCACAAAGTATAAATAACAAATGACAAACTGGGAAAAATATTTTCAATGTAAATTACAGATAAATGACTAATTTCCTCAATGTGTGCTGGCACTTCACTGATAAAGAAAAACAAGGCCAAACAAAATAAAAAACAAACGAAAGCAAAAGGAAAAATAGCCATAAAAAGATGAACTGCCCATTCATAAAGAAATGAACATTAAAACAAAAATGAACTTTTGGTAATTGTCATTGTTGGTATGATGTGAAGAACTATGTATTCACAGTTACAGTAGGAGTATAAATTGGTGCAACCTTCTTTGGAGGGTGAATTGATAATATCAACATTCTAAATACACACATCCTTTCACTCAGGAATTCCACTCCTTGGTCTTTATCCCATATAATTAAGTATGTAAAAGGTGTGTATAAGAATATTTGTTATAGTGTGGTTTATATAGCAAGTTCTCACATTTAAATGAATTTAAGGAAAATATGTGAAACCATTTCTTAGAATTACTTAGAATAACCACTAGATGTCACAATTTTTCCACAAAAATAAGGCTATAGCTATAGCCAAGGTAGATCAATCAAATTTGAAGGCTAGAAAGAACTTTCTATATATAGTGCTTCACTTTAAGATAATTGGTATGTACACATGCCACCCAGTGCAACTCTACAACAAGGACAATTTAATATATCACAAAGTACTTTGCAAAACAGAACATTTCACAAAGTGATCTTCAAATTATCTTTTTAAAAAATGTTTTTCTCATAAAGAAGTCTCAATGAATTTTTATATGTTTTTACAAAACTTTAGCCTAAAATGCACTAAAATGGGGTAGGCTTATATGATGTGATTTGGGAGCTTCTAGGAGGAACTCAGGCTTCAAAGACTCTCACCATAAACATGCATAATAACTTAAATTCCACCACTGAAGATTAATTTTGAGGAGTTTAAGATTTTCCAATCTTTAAAAGTGTTAACTGTAAAATACCTCTGGATGAGGTGACCCTTCAAGTACTATTGCTGAATAGTTTTAAAGATTCATTGAGTTTAAACACGAACAAGGCCCACTGTGAAAGAACCATCAAAAGGGTGCCTAGAAAAAGAGATGGGGTGGGATGACAGCACACTAGAAAGCAGTGGCTCTTAGCCTGGGCTCTGCATGTCCACTCTATTGTCCTTTAAGCTAAATACGACACAATTCAGTGTGATCTTACTTCTGAGAAATGTGAATACTTTGCGGAACCTATGACCCTAGATAACATTTGGCTTTTCAAAATCTGTATTGTCACAGGTATTTCCTAATGCTCTTATATCGAGCTGCATATTTTATGTTGATCTAAAGTAAATAAGCACAAATATATTAGGAAACAGATATCATTTGTTTCTGTACTCATAAACTAATAGCTAAAGCAGATATTGAAACCTAACACACACTTAGTTCCATTTAAGAAGTTCCAAATATAAGCAACTGCATGTAGACATAAGGCTAAATAAATGTTTGGCTTTAAAATAAGAATTTATCAAAGAAAGCAGTAGGAGATGCAAATTAAACAGGAAAGTGAATCAACAATGTTAGGTGATAACTTTTACAAATAGTTGCTCATTAATTTAGTTTTATATCAAATATAAAATACAATCATAGTAATGAAAAGGGCTAAGAAGGTCTCACCTTGGCAAAACAAAATATGGAATATCAAACCTGAAGATGCAGCTGCTTTTTAAAAATCTTTCATTTGCAAGGAATTACATTAACGAAGTGATATGTGTAAGGATATTTAGCTATAGATACCAGTCAGTTCCTAATACCTTCAGTCCATGGTGCTTTCTACAATTTTCAAAGCAGGTTTACATACTTTATGTGATTTTCTCCTATAGAATTACTTTTTTTGGGTTGGTATAAAAAATACTAACAGCCTATTATCAATTTTCTCTATCCAATCTACAGGTCAAACTAAATTAAATATCTTTAACCTTAGGCACTTCAAAAAGAGGAAAATAGGTCTGCCTACTGAGTTTGTGGACAAATTTTTTAAAGCTAGAGATGACATCAGCACCCAGGCCCCTAGCCACCTACCCCCCAGCTCAGAGTAGAACCCACTCACAGCTCTGGCACGTGTCTCTTTCAGATGGACATGGTTTATAACTGATGAAATAGTAATACCTTCTCCTGGACCATGCCATGTTCCATTTTTCCTGTCCTAGAACTAAAGGGTAAGGGCTGCATCTTTATCCTAACATGATGGAAGAACAGTGTGGTAGCTCTATACTGTTTAAGGGCTAGGTCTTTTTTTTCACCTAATTTATTTTATGTCATATTATTGGAGAACTGTGCAAATACACACCCTTCTCTCTTATAGACCAGGGGTCTTCTAAGTGGGATGCACCCATGATGATCCACTAGGGCAGTGGTCCACAAATTCCAACCCAGCCAAGTCCAGCCTACCACTTTTCTTTTCTCGAAATGTTTTATTGAGGTAAAATACACATAACATAAAATTTACTATCTAGGGCTTCCCTGTTAGTGCAGTGGTTGAGAATCTGCCTGCCAATGCAGGGGACACAGGTTCGAGCCCTGGTCTGGGAAGATCCCACATGCCGCAGAGCAACTAGGCCCATGCACCACAACTACTGAGCCTGTGCTCTAGAGTCTGCGAGCCACAACTACTGAGCCTGCGCATCTGGAGCCTGTGCTCCACAACAAGAGAGGCCGCGACAGTGAGAGGCCTGTGCACCACGACGAAGAGTGGCCCCGGCTCACCGCAACTAGAGAAAGCCCTCGCACAGAAACGAAGACCCAACACAGCCAAAAATAAATAAATAAATAAATACATACATACATACATAAATTTATTTTAAAAAAAAAAGAAGTAAGGTTGATGTTACTGGTCTCAATGTACAGATGTAGAAACTGAGAAACAGGAGCAGGGATTTTCACATGCCTGCACAATGTTGCCCACTTAGTCAGACAAGACCTGGAACTACAGAGATCTCTGTGCTCCTGACTCCACATCCAGTGCTCTCTCTGTTACATCCCACTGGAACAAATTAAGAATTTCAAGACAGCAACCAGACTATTAAACCAAGGGTAGAGCCCTGCTGAGCACAGGGCCTCACGTGACTGCATGAGGTCCCATGAAGCCAGTCCTGCCCTCATGACACAATGCCTTCCAAAAGCACAGATCCAGCGGGAGCTGGGGGAGCGCAGGGGGGTGCTTCTTATATGTTCTTGGTATAATTTGTCTCTATGCCACAGTAAAAGCATTGCTAATTTCTCTTGGCAGTGAGAGTGACTTTGCTTCTAACAAAAAATTCAGAGGCATCTGTAGAAACAAAAACAAATATATAAACACAGAAAAAAAAGGCTGCCAGTCTCTTGATAAGTGACTGATGATAGCAGGCTTTCTAAGTAAAGATGATTTTTCTTTTTTCTTTGCCATTTTTCTCTTTGGAACATCTTAAACTTCGATTCCTTTACTTCCTTAACAATCACATACTTTTGTTCTCTGAATAAACTGAATTTCTGTTCATCATTCTTTCATGGTATCACTTCTAAAAGCAAGAATTTCACTTGAGCTGCACTATAGATAATTCTCATTTACCACAAGGTGTTAGGTCTTCCTCAATTCTTGCTCTGTTCCCTGTCAAAGCTAGTTTAATCCCACTGGCATTGCGGTTCCACCCAGGGGGCGGGGGTGGGGAGGGGGGGTGGAAATTACTAGTCTCTCCCTACTCCACTTTACCATTAATGGCTTTCTCCACCTTGTACAGGCTGGGTGGAGAGAGAAGCAACCTAAAAAGAGTAGGGAAAGTTGGCTTCTGATGTTTTCCATTGCTGAGCCATCCACTGCCGCCGGCCACCCCCATCCCAGGTCTCATTTTCTCCTATGAATCTCTTATTTCCCAACCAAGGAGCTCAGTGCCCTTAGGCTGCTGCCCTCTGGGCATCCTAAGCCACCTAGCTTGCCCCCTTTACAGGCCAAGTGTTAGGAAAGCAAACAGATTAACTTTACTGCACTGAAATATCAATACAATTCAGCTTCCCTCTCCCAACGCTTATCTCACAATTGCTGCCACAGGCTTTTATCTTGTTATTTGTTCTACCAAAGGGAGGTATTACTTGTCAACTCAACAGCCTAATGAGTCTCAGAATCAGCTATTTCCTCATCTACCTAGGAAACTATCAGTTGTATTTTCTTCCTGAAGGGCTGACCCCAAAAATAATTGGACAGTTAGATAAAAACAAATGATTTTTTTACAGGTATAATTTAGTTGTTCCTGGTAACCAGAGAACAACATAACCACTATGTATATCCGATTGACTGTAAATGCATTTAACATCTATTCCAAACTCCATGAATGTTTATTCTTCAGTTTATTTCCCTGACAACAAAGGCAGTCACTTATAACCTAACCAGAATTAGAGAGAACTCTGCTCCCAACCTAAGCTCAGATTTTTCTCACCTCCCACCCCCAACATACACACTTCAGATTAGGCTCTTTTACCACATTTTGGCAAAAAATATTCAGCACTTTCCAAGGGAATCTGGGATCATGAGAGAGATTTTTTTTCTGATATGGAGCAAGGAAATCTCACAATACCTCTTCATAGCATAAAAACAAATATTCCTCAAGATTGCCCCCCTGCATTTGCTTTATGCTCTTTGTATTAGTCATCTATTGCTGTATAACAAATTGCCCCCCAAACACAGCATCTTAAAACAACAATAAGCATTATTTCACACAGGGTGTGTGGGTCAGGATGTTGGGGGCAGCTTGGCTGGGTGATTCTGGCTTGGGATCTTTCAATCAGGTTGCTATCAAGATGTTGGCCAGGGCTGCAGTGATCTGAAATCTGCTTCCAACATGGCTTTCTTACATGGCTGGAAAACTGGTACTGGCTGTTGGTAGGAGGGCTTGGTTCTTCCTAAATTAACCATACGGCTGTGTATGTCCTCACAACATGGCAGCTGGCTTCCCCTCAGAGCAAGTGATCCAAGATAGAGAGGCAGAAGCTACAACATCTTTTATGACCTATAACCTCAGAAGTCACAGGCTATCATTTCTGCAAAATTTTATTGGTAACACATGTCAGCCCTGTTCAGTGTGGGATAGAACTGCATAAGGATATGAATACCAGGAAGCAGGGATCACTGGGGGCCATCTTAAAGGCTAGCTATCACATTCATCATGCCATACAGGAAACAGAAATTCCTTGAGTAAGGTATGTAACCAATCTAGAGGTCCCTGAGAAGGGATATTCCCTATTATTTATTCTTGAATTTGCATTGTTACACATTAGACTTGTGAGATATTGTGTCAATAATTGCTAAAAGTCTGATCAGCTGTGGACACAGTGAAAAAAATCTCTTTCTAGATAACTTGTGTGGCTGTGCTATGCCAGGCATTTTGTTTTTCCTGGCTCTATATTCTTTGATGTAGTCTTACCTGTTCTACTGCACAAGACCTACCACTCAGACTTAAAACAAGAGTTTAGACTGTTCTGAGAGGTAATTGTTGAATTATTTTAAGTAGAGGAGAGACTAGGTCATACTTGCATTCATTAGGTTCCTTCTGTTGTCTGTGTACAGGATGGGTTGGTGGTGGGGAGGGACATAGAGCAATACTGGAGGTACAGAGGCCCATTAAAAGTCTATTTCAGAGTCCCTTTATCACAGATAAGGTTTTACAGCTCTCAGCACTTGCTATAATTCCCAGTTTCCCAGGGGAGGAGGGAGGGAGGGAGGGAGGAAAGAAAAAAAGGAAAAAAAACCCAAACCCTAACTTGTAGCATTTGCCAATTTCTGTGGCATCAGTACTTCCACCATGGCCAATTTCAAACTACCAACATGATGTCACTGGGCGAGGAGTTGGGAAGAGATGTGCACAACCGGCCAGTACCACCGGGCTCCAGCATCCACTGCTACCTTCGAGCTGTTAAAGCAGAAGCAGCCAGGAGCAAGTTAGCAGGTCAGAACATGAGCCAAAGCCCTCATTCACGTGGCCAGCAAGGGGAAAGATAGGCTTCCTAGGCACCTGCTCACCCCAGAGGGGGACTGCCAGGACCTGGGGTCCCCACTATCTGCAGAAACCTCCTGGTGCTAAACTCCCCACCTGGACTGTCCAGAACACAAGATTAGCCTGAGAGTGAGGACAAGAAAAGGGACATGGGGATAGAGGCAAAAATTATTTTAAAATTTAAATGAATTATCTGGATTTATTTACTAGAAGTACCCTTTCAAACTGTTAAAGAGTGAATCTTGGAGCGAGGCCATTATATATAAAGCAGTTGAAGTATCAATAATGCCTTTTCTCTTAATGAGAAGCTGTTAACTTTTTTCTATAAAGCAAAACCCTGGAGACATGAATCTGTATTTTTTTCTATAGAGGATTTTAATGAACAAGGACCACGCAAAATCATGATTACTACATTCCTGCTAACAGGACCCAGTCATACTGGGTTTTTCATACAAAATAAGAAAAAATTTCTGTCCTCATTCACCATCTCATTTTCTTCGTCAAAATTTGCTGAAGGATTTGTTTCACATAACAGTCTGGAAAGCTGGCATATTTCCAAACAAATTAAAACAAACAAACCCAAATTTCCTGTTAATAGCAGATTTGGATATGACTGTTAGGCAGGCTATAGTTGTGCTTTTTCTCTCTGAGTTCCACAGTCCTGCAGTGAGGTTTTAAAGGGCTCTGGCATGCTATGTCACTGACAGAGAACCTTCCTGGGCTGGAGGGTGGTGAGACATCCACCAGGGACAGGGAGAATGACCTTCTCCTAGAAAGGTTACTCCAGTGTGGAGGAGGGGAAAGAAGGGGAGATAGCCCTTAGGCTAACCTATCAGTATACTTCAGGATTGAAGATACTGCTAAGCAATGAAATGGGACAGCTAATTAAGATCCCATGAGTCCTGTGGTTCTGTCACTTTGATTTACATCTCTTCTGCAAGGACCTTTCCTTTTTATTTTTCCCAGAGAAACCTGACACAAGCTCTTCAAATTCTCTCCTAAAAGAGTTACTATAGGAAATATTTTAGAGACAACTTAGACTGTAAGGTTTTATGCTTTTCTATTAAAATGAAGAGGTGTGAGATCAGGAGAGGTAGAGAAGGAGGCAAAAAGTAAAAGTGGAACTGACATACTGCACGTTTCCTCAAGATTAGTCTCAAGCTATGTATTTTTAATGGAAACACCACAAAAGCAATGATCTGACCTTCTTGTTGCATCATATTAGAAGGTGCATGGTGTTGGTTTGTTGTATTGGTGATAAATTTAATCACTTGGTTAAGGCTGTGTCTGTCAAGTTCATCCACTAATAGTTACTACTTTTCCTTCCGAAATTAGTAATTTGTGGAGCAGTATTTTGAGACAACGTAAATATCCTTTCTCATCAAACTTTCATCAACTAGTTTCAATTCTATTGATGTTTTCCCAACTCCATCTATTTTTCCATATTTATTATTTGGTATTTTACTGTAAGAAACAACTTTTCTTTCTTCCCATTTGTATCAGTAGGGATGCATGGATTTTTGCTTTATTCAATGGATTATAACCCATTACTATTATTTATTTTGATGCTCAGATTGTCCCAGATTTGGCCAGTGGGAACCTCTTTAAGCCGGCTTCTGTGTAATTGGATAAATCCCCATCGTTCTTTGACCATTTCCTTTATGGAAGACGATGTGCTGGGCTCATCTTGTACTTTCCCTACCCCAGGAGTGAAATCAGTCTTTTCTCCAAGGAGCTCTGTGTAGGGTGTATTTTTAAAACACTGGTCTTGGATAGTGCTTGCAAGGCATCTATATTTCTCACTTCTGGTTGGTAAATCAGTCTCTTGTGAATTTGGTTAGCATGAAGAGTTTCTCTAGCATTTCAGCCACCCTCAGTGAGACTGTGCAACCAAGGGGCAGACTCCGGACTGTGGTGCATTAGTATAATCAGCTATGGGGATGGCCAGCTTGAAGCAGCTTTGGATTTCCAGCGCAACGTACGGCTCTGGCATCTAGTCTCACCAGAGAGCCTTGGGTTCAGTGAGGAGTGCTTGTGAATGCTCTCACCAGGAGGCAGAAAACTAAGAGCTCATTCCAGGCTCCAGAAATTCTGAGGTGACTTACCTGGTAGGACTGCTTTTCCTGTTAACCTTGAGTTCTGAAGAATAAGGAAGGATCCTGCCACTTAACCATCTGAGAAATCCCAATCTCCAAGATCACAGACCGCCGAAACACTCCATTGATGAGGCAAGTCTGGCACATTTGACTTTATTTGGTGTTTTTTTTTGTGGAATGTTGAAATAGTCCAGTGAACTCCTAAGACCACTCTTAGAAATGAAGGGTCCTGATGCTTCTGAGATAGTAATGCCAAGTTTTCCAATTCTGTTCCAATTGCTATTCTACAGGGCTTTAAGTGGTGCTGTGTCTTTTTCAATTTGCACATATTTGAGAAACATGTCTCGAAATATTTCAACTTAAAGCACTGACGAAATGAGGAAACAGAAACTTGTAAAAATACATCTTTTAATAAACATCAAGTACAGTGCAGTTTTATCGAGGTTTTACATTGCAGTTTACAGCAAACATATTATCTATTATAGTGTATATTTATTTACAAGTAAAGTAAGCTCAGGGTTTATTTTTCTCCCATGGTTGGATAAACCAGATCTGGTGGATCATACTACATTTAAGCTTTTCCAAGCTTCTGTAAAAGGCCTTTAACATTAAGAGACTTGTAACAACAACAAAAAGATATCCCCCATCACAATGATAGACTGATGAATGCTCAAAAGTTATTAAAAAGAATTATAAATACTTGATTTCCTTTGATGGCTTTGAAGAATAGCTCCTGATAGCAAATCTGAAATATTAACGACAGTAAGGGAAACAACTGTTTCTTTTGCCAAGTGAATCTATAATAAATACTAATTAGAGGCTACAGATTATGAAAAGAATCCAAAAGATTCTTACAGGAAAAGTTTAAAATTTTATATACATGATCCCATGGACTAAAAACTGTCTAGAATATTAATGGCTGAGTCTGCTTTTAACACTGTTTATACAAAGAATGGTGGAATTCTTGACACTTTTGGACAATTTCAGTGAGAGAGGGGACAGAAATTAATTAACAAAGAGGGAAATTAATATTAATCTCAAAATTCTACCTGCCGCTGTCTTGGAATGATCAAGACTCAGCTATATCTGAGAAGAATTAAAAGAACTGAAGGAAATCAGAAGCTATAGCTAAGAAACCATAGTTTTGCATGCTTTCAACGGATGGCACTTAAAAATTATACAACTGTATTTACTTGCTATATACATAAACTAGTGTTTGTAATTAGAAACAAAAGTACCATTTACATCCACAGAAGTACCAGAAGCATACTCAGATTTGCAAAAGAGGCACAATAATCTGTTAACCATGCAACTAGCTGTCTGTGAATTTTGTAATGGGTAATAGAACAAAATCCCCATGAACACAGTACTAATGTGTAGCAAATTACATCAAATAAACAGCTCAAATTCATAAGGGTAAACACCCAATATCCCTGAATTTCTAAGCATTCATCTCGGTGTTAACATGGTTTCCTCTAAATGTTACCCCATTAGAAGAGAGATTTTAAATATTCCTCCCTCTTTAATACATCATCATACTTTCAGAGGTGAAAAGGGAACAATTTAATCTTTACCACTTTTGCCCATCCATTCTTATGAATCTGATATCATGTTATTACAGTGTCTAGGCTAATGTAGGTGCTCTAAAGGATCCAACAAACTGAATTTCTGGGTTCTAAATATTGCTGGTATTGTACAATAAGCCTGTCTGCCAGAAAGCCATGTCTCTGGATGAAATATATCCCTAGATCAATGATTGAGAAGTGAAGACCAGCTGTCACTGAAGTCAGACTGTTCCCTAATTGTCAGATAACAGTTTGATCTTCTCTATTTAATTAAAATTTCTTAGTAGATGGGACCAGACCTCATACTTTGCATGTATCCTCTATAGCACCTAGTAAAGTATTGGGCAAAGATATATCCTCAAGGAAATAATTAGTGAGGGGGGCAGGAACTGAATCAAGGGTGAATGTGGTCATGGTGAAGTCATGCCTCACTTCACCCATCACCCAAAAGGCAGTCACCAGAATGAATCTCTGATGTTGTCACTGAAGAACAGATGCTCGTCCCCTACCACTGTCTAAAGGAGAAGTAACCACTCGGGCCTCTTTATTTCTTTCTCTTAGTCACTAAGAGATTATATGTGGGCATGAGTACCACTTGGTGGATGATATCTGGAGGAAAGTTTTTCTGCCTCAGAAGAAGCACCAATCCATCACATGGCACACTTTGACTTTAATAATACAACTTATAGAACTATTAACTTTTAAAATTATGTTAAATGTTATCCATACTAATAGATATTTTAAATGTTAGGCTTATTCTCTCTGACATTACTTAAAATACATTTTATTTTTAAACACAGGCATGAGGTAGAAGATAAGAACTCACAAAAGAAAGTCATCTTCAAAATACCGAACTCTATTCAATATATTTCACCCCGAGAAAGAAGTAAGAAAAGTTACAGCCTAAGCTGGTAGACTGGCTACTGTTAAAATATTACCCTTACCTGAAAAAAAATTTTGAATTTGAAATTGCCCTTTTTTCCCAATTTAAAGTATTATAGCAAAAGGACAATACACAATCTGAAATACTCATAAGGATCGCTTATAAGAGCTTCTCTTAGCAATCATTTTTTACTATGTTGCTCTAAATCACCTCAATTGAGACACAGGTCCTTTCCACCGAAATAACTGGTCAGATATCAACCTGGAGGTTAAAAATCCTTCTAGCATAAGAAGATAAAAGGAATGATTCATATTTAAATATTGTACTTTTCATAAAAACTAGCAGCACTTCATCTTACTAAGACATACTAATTTGGCTTCACTGACTGATCAAAGGAAAAGGTATATAGGTCCAAAATAGCTCCTTGCACAAGGGAAATGTGAGGCTACAAGTTTTCTTTAGCAACTATTTCCCCACTAGGTGGTGTGTGAAACTACTGGAATGTCGATTTCTATAGCAGAGAGGCGGGAGCGTGCTGAATAGGGCTGTGAATATGTATGCATAGTGGGAGGATGGGAGTACAGCGGTTGCCAGAAAGGAGAAGGCAAAGATTTGCATGCACAGTACCAAATAAGCAGTAGAAGGGAAGTCGTAAACAAGCCCCCAGCACTAGCAATAGTGACATACACTGCATAGTCAAACATAAAGACTGGCTCGAACTTCCTGTTCAGATGGATGTTATAAAAGATGACCCAGATGGATGGGGAGAGGCTCACAGTACCTGCCAGGAAAAACAGCAGCCCGGCCACCAGATGGCAGCCGGCACTATTGACCAGACACTTGGCCAGTTTGATGTTGGGCACCGAGGACCTGAAGGCGGTGTTACACATTCCAATCAGGCAGAGCAGCAGGGCCCCCGTTGCAATCAGGATGCTGAGGGGCAGGGCAAACTGGAGGACCCGCAGGTCCAGCTGGTCAACTGATGAGTACCAAGTAGTGTCATACATCAGGCAGTCATTGCCCCCGTCGTACCGGGCACACTTCACCCACAGGCCTGTGTAAACAGTCAGGTTCTTCTCATTTCTGTTGAATGTGATCAGTCGTAATTTTCTCCAGTTGGGAAGCAGAGTCCCCGCAAAGAGGCCTGCTACCGAGGCGATTCCACACAGGAAGGAGAGGACCGTGGCTGCATGGACATCCCGACAGCCCATGGCAGGCAGGCTTGTGCAGTACTGCCAGTCAGACTAGGGGGTGACACACAAGAGGACAAATCATGAGGGGACAATAGGAGAGCATGGTGCTGACGGGAAACACAAACCAATGACATCAATGCAAACAGGGAAATTCTGTCCCTTGTCTCCTCTCCATGTACCATATGAATGTATATAAGCACACATGCATGTGACCTCAGAGCACAGCTGCACACACACACGATTGCTTACTACTGCCTGGGTCATACAGCAACTAAAGTCTTCACACATGAGTGTTTTTCTACACAGTGAATCAGAGGAACAACCAAAATAATTTCAGATTCTCTTAACATCACATCAGGAATTCTCTCTGTTGTCCAAAATCACTCATTCAACAACCACATATCAAGCACTTTGATGTGTCAGACACTCAAATATACAGGGTCAAACACTCATCAACCGTCAACTACAAACAACACAACTTCGGCTTCAAATGCTCACGCAAATGTAAAATGAGACCAGCATAAAAGACAAAGGCGTAGGGAAAGAAGCACTACAGGGCAGCAGAGTGGTTGAGTGCAGACTCTGAGCCAGACTGCTTGGGTTCCAATCCCCAATTACTCACTTACTAGCCAAGTGACCAAAGTCACCTTGGGTCAACAACAATACTTCAGTGTGCCTCATTTTCCTCATCTGTAAAATGGGAAAATTAACTGTGCCTACCTCACAGGGTTTTCTAAGTATTCAATGAGTTAATATAATGTCAAATGCTTAAAGTTACATCTGGCGCCTTCTAAGTGTGATACAAGCATTAACTACTTCTTAGCACTCAGTGATCAGCTCAGTGCTTGGCATTCTGGAGCAGTTCAAAGAACATCTGTTGAATAAATGTTAAATAAAAAAAAAAGCAAACATCTCATTCCTATATACCAGGCATACCAGAAAATCACAAAACGTAAATAGACTCCTCTCCAATGAGACTCAAACGAAAAAGAGAGAACAACGGTCCCTGAAATTATTCTACTCATCTACTTCCTGACTACTTCAAGATGACGGGCATGCATTTCAGGTTATTAAACTATTGGTTATTGGTTATTATACTAATATACTATGATTGGTTAGTCTACTATTACTGCTCATATAAGATGAACACAAAGATTTCTGAAGTAATGACAACCTATCTCTATTAATGCTATTATGAGAAAAAAGAAAAAAAGTAGCCAGGCCTTTCATCTCAAATTAAAAGGCTATGTTCTTTTTCTGTATATGACAAATTATAAGAACCAGTATATTATTCAGCTTTATTTCTTCAAGAGTTTGAAACTCACTCTCCAAACACCACTCAAATGTATTTTCTCTGCCTTCCATCATGCCTCCTATGAGACAACAGAACAGACTATTTTACTTTACTATATATTTAATGCAATCACATGAACTAGGAATAATTTTACTAGCAGAAAACATATACGTATGTGTACATACCTATACACACACACACATATATAAGCGTACAATATAAAAATCAGAGTTTAAGCACAAGTGACCATTTTTTAAAGTCCTCAAGTTAAGCATAACTAGTTCTAAGTTTCTCTGTTCTTAGTTTACTACTTGTTTATCATGTTGTCTTCTATCAATATTACCAAAAGTAGTAATTGTTTAAGAAAATGTTATGGATGAAAATACTTCAAACAAAGGAATTATGGTCCTAATTTATTTTTTTCCTGCAAATTTTAAATGCTTAATTTTAGCAACCAACCAATCACTTTAGTCCAACAATGGAAACTCTGGTGCAAGTTTGAGGATGTTTACCCTGGAAAATGCCACTACTGTTGTCAGTCTCTAGAATCCAGCTTCCTGTTAGTTTCTGCTCATTTGCCTGTCCCCCTAGTATACTGTAAGTAACTTGCACAGTGCCTGGCACAAGAGTCATTTTAGGAATATTTGAATAAATAAATACTGGGCACCGACCCAAGGCCACAGCAACTCACAAAGGTAGGCTATTAATGACATAGAACTGGACAAGGAAGTAGCCATTACTAAGCAATCATTCATTCAACAGGTATTTACTGAGTGTCTAGCACATGCAAAACACTCTGTTAGGCCCTAGAGGGACACTGAGGCCATTAAGATCTGGACCTTGCCCCAGTGTGTTAACAGTCAGACTGAGGGAAAGAATATGCTGTTTTATAAGAACTCAAAATGCTGATAATGAAAGAGATGTCTGATTATTACATATCAAGTGATTATTGTTAGGTATTAAGCAAAGTGACCCAATAAGATACCTGTTCATAAAAATGTATCATTCAGTGTTAAGAGAAAAACTGAGCAATGAAAGAGAATGAAGATTTAATCAATGTTGTGAAGATGTAAGAAAAAGGTTCCCCCAGTTTCTTTCAAAGCTTCAGAACTCCTTCAGATAACCCATGCAAAGTCCTAACCCAATCACAATTCCTTCCTGCTTTCAGAGGTAGAGGACAAATACTTGGAGTATCAATGTAATTGAGATTTCTTCAATCAAGCTGCCCTGTACCCCTGATTCCTACAACACAAATGGAATGAGAAAAAAGATCAGTATGAATTACTTTGTTATTGATAAATAAATTTCTGTATTCTTAGCCTACAGACTATCAAATGACACTAATAAACAGAGGTGGGTCAATAGTCAATATCTATTTCACTATCAAGTATGTTCAAATTTATCCTGCATCAAATCAATACAAGTGTTATATCAGTCCCCTGAATTTGTGTCTGCTGAAGTATTCTTAGCTCAGATCCCAGAGACTAACTAACAGTCCTATTTTAGAGAGCCAACAAGTATACCATGGCATTTTTCAGAAGGGAAATACTATTAACCTCTATTTAACTAAATTTCAGTCTCAGTGCTGGAATTAATGTCCTTGCTCTTTGTAACGTTCTTTGGCTGCTTTTTTTTTTTTTTTTTTTTTTTGCGGTACGCGGGCATCTCACTGTTGTGGCCTCTCCCGTTGCAGAGCACAGGCTCCGGACGCGCAGGCTCAGCAGCCATGGCTCACGGGCCTAGCCGCTCCGTGGCATGTGGGATCTTCCCGGACCTGGGCACGAACCCATGTCCTCTGCATCGGCAGGTGGACTCTCAACCACTGCGCCACCAGGGAAGCCCAGCTGCTTTACTTTTTATACCCTGTTCTTAACTCCACATATGTATGATTTGATGGTAAGTAGTATATCTCACTAGAGGGATGACGTAACAATTTTATAGGGATAGTTGGGAAAAGGAATATGTTTAGTGATTTAAAACTGAAAGATAATGCTGACTCTTAGAGCTATACCAATTAATTTTGAATCTGGTATAATTTTTTCAAATGCAAGTCAAATGCAAATCTGATCATTTCACTACATTTCTTACCATTCAATAGCTTCCTATTGAATAGCTTCCTCAGAATAAAGTTTTAAATCTTTCCCATAGTTTCCAAAGTTTTAAATCCCACCATTTGGTTCCTGCCAGATTCTCAATCTCCTTATTGTGTCATTCTCCCACCTTACATATTACAGTCTATGAGGCCATACTGCTTTTCCTTTAACTTCTCAAATTTTGTTTTTCAATTTGGCTAAGGGCTTTTTCTCATGCTGTTTTTCCTCCTAGAACTTTCTTAATCCCATCCTATTCTTTGCTTAGCTAACTTGTACTCATCTTTCTGGTTTCCAGGGAGTCTGACCCTAAACCCCCCCTCTCTTCCCCCACCCTTCACCTTCCCCCTGCCCCTAGTTACACGCTCTGGCTGCACCTTCGCACTTTTTCTTTGGTAGCAGTGATTATGCTTATATTCCCTGTTCAGTGTTTATCTTTCTCACCAGACTGTAAATTTCAGGAGGACAGAGAGCCTTCTGTTTTATTCACTGTGTCCAACACTGGCACACAGAAGGCACTCAATTATTTGTTGAATGAATGAACAAACAAATGGAAGGTCCATGTGAGTATGGTCAGGACACAGAAAGTTAATAATTTGCTCTAGGATCAGTTCCACTCATTTCATTCATTCATACTCTGTTTTGAAGCCTTCAAACTGCTTCTAGAATGTGCCCCTGCTTTCCATTCTTTATTGGCCAAAGCCTCTCATTTTTAAAAGTTAAGTTCATTTTCTTCCCCCAGAAACTTCCCAAGAAAGATGAGGCCATTCCCAGGTATTTATATACAGCCTATGCTTGTAGAAACACATATCTAAGTTTGGCGACACTGGTTAACTTCCACAGTGGTTAGAGATTCGATCAATTATGGCTCTGTTGATTCTCGTGTTTTCAAATTAACAGGTATGTTACATACGGGATTCGCCCCTTGCCATTAAGACTGGTTCATATATCAAATTAATGCTTGCTTATCAAAGTTAAACAATTTATTATATTTTTATTTATATTTCCTCTTTAAAATATTTCTCCCAGTGAGGAAAAAAACATCTTTTTGCCATATGAAAACCCCTTATTAGCGACTGCAGCAAATGTGCAAGGCTAAGAACACAGTTTAACAATCTGAGGAGCACCCATGAACACTAGCTGGCTGACAGTCTTGAGCTGGGTTGTATATACAGATGTGTCGGCTTGCTGTTTCCATCTGGGAGGCAGCTTGGTATTGTAACCCAGGCAACTCAAGACTCATATGCCAGTCATAAACTACCATTTTCAAACTGGGAAAGTCACCTATGTCCTCTGCATCTCAAATTTCTCAAATGTCCCCCAAGGTAGCTGTGAGATCATAAATAGTAAAGCCCTTTGTAAAGCAGAATAGGGTCAGGAATTTAAGTCTGTAATGATTATTGTAGGTTTATCTGAGAGCATTCTCTTTGAGAGTAGTTACTGACCAAATCAGACAAGAACTCTGTTCAAAACACCCACTGCACATTTGTCATCTAACTGTTCCACAATGACTTGCAGAGAAGTAGATGGATAAATTTTTGTACACAATTAAAGGTTATCAAAGATATTTCAAATAAAAATATTTTCAAAAGAATATCTTTCCTGTGGTTTGGAATAGAGTTCAAAGACGTTTGGAGCAGGAATAGTGGCTAAGAGCTTAAAGAATTACCAGATCCACTGTTGTATTTTCTCAGGAACAATTCTAAGGAATAGCTACATAAGAACACATCTGTAATAGCAGCTACATTAATCCTTGGTAGTAACACCAGCAGTCCCTTCTACCGTAATTTGGGTTTTCTTAGAAACTGTAGATCATCAACATAACACTTGCAATGGCGGTCTGTCCTATAACTTTATTTTGTTAAACAAGAGAAAAAAGTGTCATCTGATATATGGTAGCAAAAGGAAGAGATATAATCAAGGAATGTACTTACTCTTTGAGGTACTTGATAGTTCTAAAACAACTTTAATCAACTTAGAAGAAATATATGCACATCTGAACACACAGCACAGATGATCTGGACCTAAAGAAATAGGAAAAGTACTTCAGATTAATATGGTACTAGTTTAAAAACTCAATTTGAATTCACAGGGCATTAGGAGAAATAATTAGCAATCATCTGCAATCAATGAAATCTTAAACCAAAAAAGGTGGTCAGGGCTTCCCTGGTGGCGCAGTGGTTGAGAGTCCGCCTGCCGACGCAGGGGACACGGGTTCGTGCCCCGGCCCGAGAAGATCCCACGTGCCGCGGAGCGGCTGGGCCCGTGAGCCATGGCCGCTGAGCCTGCGCGTCTGGAGCCTGTGCTCCGCAACATGAGAGGCCACAACAGTCAAAGGCCCACGTACCGCAAAAAAAAAAAAAAGGTGGTCAATGGGTTAAAAAAAAAAAAAAAGGCAGTTTATTCTTAAATTCACACAATATCTATATGTGAGATACAGAAGAAAAAATTAACCCTCATTTTGTGATTCGAGAAGATAGGAAAAATAAGGATAAAAGTCACTGTACTGTCCTGGAAATAGATGATCAATATTTAATGAATTTTTTAGATCCTTTCATGACTATAGTGAAAGAATGGAGGGCCGATAAAACACTTATGATTAGTTGTCTTGGCATAAAAGACATTCATGATGTTTCTTTTATACCTTTTAAAAGGATACTTTTAAAAGGATACTGACAACATAACTAGTCCAAGCTGATTTGTACTATGCCTCCTAAAATTTGCATCTAGAATGTTTTTTGAGTTTATTGCTCCACCAATAGCTCAACCTGCCATTTAAACGTTTCCATGTATCTTTCTTAAGCATCAACAACTTCCTCTTCAAATACTATTTACCTCAAATAGGAGGATGAGAAGGAAAACTTGTAAACACCTGAAAACTTCCTGGGTTAAGGCTGTATCACTAGCCCTACTACGATCATTAAGTAGAATGATGTTCCCAACAGTCTGCACAGAAGTGATTTCAATCAGGTGGTGTTTTGCTTTTGTTTTTGTTTTTCTCTTTTCCAGATGTATGTCTGGGTTGGTTTCAAGCACAACTGCTCACTCCAAAGTTAAGTGAAATCATTTTTACAATAGAAAATACACAACAGGATCTCTGAGCAATCTTTTTTTAAAATTAATTAATTTATTTATTCATTTATTTTTGGCTGTGGTGGGTCTTCGTTTCTGTGCGAGGGCTTTCTCTAGTTGCGGCGAGCGGGGGCCCCTCTTCATCGCGGTGCGCGGGCCTCTCACTGTCGTGGCCTCTCTTGTTGCGGAGCACAGGCTCCAGACGCGCAGGCTCAGTAGTTGTGGCACACGGGCCTAGTTGCTCCGCGGCATGTGGGATCCTCCCAGACCAGGGCTCGAACCCGTGTCCCCTGCATTGGCAGACAGATCCTCAACCACTGCGCCACCAGGGAAGCCCTCTGAGCAGTCTTTTTTTTTTTTTTTTTTTTTTTTTGCGGTACGCGGGCCTCTCACTGTTGTGGCCTCTCCCGTTGTGGAGCACAGGCTCCGGACGCGCAGGCTCAGCGGCCATGGCTCGCGGGCCCAGCCGCTCCGCGGCACGTGGGATCTTCCCGGACCGGGGCACGAACCCGTGTCCCCTACATCGGCAGGCGGACTCTCAACCACTGCGCCACCAGGGAAGCCCTCTGAGCAATCATTTTTAAGTGGGGTCACCAAGTCTGGCTTTCTAATGTCGTGACTAGCGTCTTGCAAAGCCTGTAACACAGAACTTGGGCTTCAGAGGAAAACAAATCAAGCTTCCAGAGAAGCCTCCCCTCCCCCCCCCACCCTCCTCTCACTCCCTTTGAGCTGTGTCCTCAGGAGCACCAGAGGGAGCAGAAAAAAGGAGGAAAAAAAAAAAAAAAGAGCTTTCCAGGTTAGAACCAATGGAAAGAGACCACAACAGTGACTATGAACGCTCTCAGAAAAACCCATCTCTGAAACACTAGTGGGTTGAACAGTGAGCAGGTCATCATTACACAACCAGCATGAGCTGCTGATTCAAAAATAGCAACCTGCAGCTCCACACCGAACACCCGGCCAGGCAAGCCCCAAGCCCCTGGCTGCCCCGACCAGACACCTAGACATTTTCATACTCCTGAGTCCAAAATAATTTTTTAGAGCTCTACCAAATACCTCCTCATTCAGTGGTCACGTCCGCAAATGTGGTCAGCATTTTTCAAAGCTAAATGACTCCCGTCGTTTAAGCAACCTTACACAAAATCCTCAACTACTTATGCAAAAGACCCAGAAATTGTAACATTCTTGACCAGACCTACCTGTTTCTCACATCCAGAGCATTTTACTCGCCCACACTGAGGAACCTCTTAGAGCGTCTCCCTCTCCGCGTCCCAGGAAGTGCGTTCCCAGTGAGCCACACCGGAGGCTTCTGGGACTCGTAGTCAGGTTCCCTAAATCAGAACGTCCTGGATGACTGGAAGACTACAATTCCCAAAATCCACTGGGCCGGCAGTCCCAGGCAATATCCTGGGACCACCTCCCGCCCTCTGCTCCGCTTCCCACCTCCACCATTCCTCTAGCACCTTCAGTTCCGTCCAGATTTGAGTTATAGGTCTAAAAAACAGTTAAAGGAAACAAAACTAAAAATAGTTTTGAGTTGGGTACCCAAGTAAATATTTCCCACTAAATGATTTATTTACCACTTTCAGTGGGAAAGGGGGAGGGAGGGTCAGAGTGTTTTTTGTTTTTATATCATTTTTTTTCCACCTGCTGTTTCTCAAGTAACTTTAATTCAAAACAATCAATATGCCATTGAGGCATATTTGGAGGTGGCCTGCCCTGGGCAGATGCTGAAGTGTCATGATCATACATACACATAAATGGAGATAAAGTAAATGTGGCAAATATTGATAATCGTTAAATCTAGAGAGAGTAAGTATACGAGTGTTCATTATACTATTCAAATTCTCTGTACCTTTGAACATTTTCAAAATAAAAAGTTTGAGAAAAAGTATCATAGTTTTAAATGAAAGTAAAGGATGGCATCCATCCCTATCTGTCGGAAGCCATCCTGGAGCCATTGCACCATGACAAAGTCATGAGTAACGGAAGGCGAAACTGCAAGGCAGCGCCGTGCCAGGAAGGTGGACTACAGCTCCGTTGTTATGTTTTATGATAATAAACTTACATACAGGGGCAATTTTGGGGGGATGTTGCTCCACGTGAAAGAAAAATTCCTCTAGGACTCCCCCTCCTGAAACTACCACAGAATGGGAAGTACCCACTAAACCCCCGGGGAAATAGGTAAAGAATTAAGAGCCTGGAACTAAGGGGATGTTTTTATGAAAAACACCCTCTAGTATGGAGTTATGGCCATGGGCCAGAGTTCCTGATGACGACATAGGAGATTTATGGTTCTATTATAAAGGAAGATTAATTATAGAAAAACAAATGACTAGAGCAGAATTCGTTGCCAGGATAGGGAGAAAACACTGTCTCAGTTAAAGGAAACAACGAGAAAGAGCATGCAGGTACATTGTAAATATTTTCATGGAACCATTGTAAAAGGTTGCCCATGCAAGAAGAAAAATAGGAACAAGTAGCTCCAACTTTTACAATTAAAATAATCATATAACTGCTTGACTTGGTTACTAAGAAACAACCTGTGATTAATGGGAACTTGGGGAAATATTTTAATAGGATATCTAGAAACTAGGGGATATTTGTTTTAAAAAATCTTTATAGAACATTTTGAGGTTTGATTGTGTTAAAATTGTTTGGCCACGTACCTGGTAATGTAATCAGCTACAATATATAAACCTGTGATTGTAAACAATAAAGAAGAATGAAGAAGATGAATGAAGAATAAAGACATGAGAAAGAGAAACATGCAATGCTGATACTTTAACAAGTGTAATAGAATTATTTCCTTCGCCGACGCTATCCATCCCTCGGGTATCCCTGGACTCGCTGGAGCTGGACTCCGGCACCTATCCCACTCTGCCGCTGTATGACCTTGGGCAAGTTAAATAACCTCTTTGTAGCTCAGGATCTCATCTGTAATAATAATGTATTTATATCAGAAACTATGGTGAGGATTAAATGAGTTACTATACATAGACAGTAAACGTGTCTATCACACAATAAGGACTTTACATATTTGCTATTTCCATTTGACATTTTTGTGTTGCTCTAGTAACGGGACTATGTGTTAGTAATGAAAAAGGCTACTATCTGTGCACTGCTACCACTTTCTCATCTTCCATACTGCTTCAGAGGATGTAAGGTGATTTAAGGCCAGAAGCAATCCGATCCCAAAGCCAGACCTAGAGATGTAACAATGTGAGGGACAGCATTGGGTGTTAAAAGGATTTCTGGGTACAATAAGGCTCTGGGCTCCAGGCCAGCTCTGGCAATAGCAGATGGATGATGACGATATGACACAGGATTCTTTGCTGTGAACTTCAGTTCTCTAATCTATAAAACTGAATTGAATCAAATAACTGTGTACAAAACCATTTTATAATTTATTTCCCCATCATTGATGACTACCTTTTTAGCAGACTTTAGCTGAGATGTATATGTAGTTGATAATATGTTTTTTAAAGCTATAAAAGGAAGGGAAGACAATCCTATTTTTAGACTTATTGATCAAGTTCAGCTCTATGGTTAGCCTGCCTTTGGTACGGAAAAGATTAAATGAAATACTTACATGCCCTAGTGGGACTAGAATGTTGGAATACCATTCTCAGAAGTACTTTACGTAAGACTTTGAGCAATTAACAATCCTGGCTTCCAAGTTCACTGCAATATACCGTTCATCTCCAAAATTCTACGAAGATTCTCATTTAGTTATCTATTAGTTTCCTATTGCTGCTTCAACAAATTACCACAAACTCAGTGGCTTAAAACACCACAAATTTATTATCTTACAGTTCTGGAGGTCAGAAGTCTGACAGGGTCTCCCTGGGCTAGAATCAAGGTATCAGCTGTGTTTTTTTCTGGAAGCAAGAGCTGTGTTTTTTTCTGGAAGCTCCAGGGAAATCTCCTTTTCCTTCTACTTCTCCAGTTCCTGAGGACACCTTCATTCCTTAGCTTGTGGCCCCCTTCCATCTTCAAACCCAGCAATGACCGGCTGAGTCTTTCAACATCTAGATCACTTCATCTTACATTCTTCTGCCTCCCTCTTCTAGCTTTTAAGAACCCTTGTGATTAAAATTGACCCATCTGTACTACCCAGGATAATTTTTCTATTTTATGGTCATCTGACTTGCAACCTTAATTCTGTAACAGAGCATATTCAGATTCCAGAGAGGAGAAGGAGGATATCTTTAGGGGACTATTATTCTGCCTACTACGGTCACTAATAACCTCTTTCTGCTTGAATCCAAAGGCTTCTTTTTGGTCCTAATTCTCTTCCACCAGCTTCAGGTCCACATTACACAATTCAGACCACCTTTTTCCCTAAACTTTTCTTCCTTGGATATGGAAACATCAATATTTCTACCTTTCTTCTAGTTTATCTGATTAATTCACTGTCCACCAGCTGCTTTCACTTCTTCACATAAAGATATTTTAACAGTTTCCTTACATATATTATCAATTAAAAAAATAATAGATAACACTGTATACCAAGCACTTTTTCATGGACTCTCTAATTTAATCACCATCACCTCATATTAATGACAAAGAAATTGAGATGCAGAAAGGTTAAATAATTTGCCCAAAGTCAAGAAGTGGTTAAGTGGTAGATCTTCCTAAAAGGTGGCTGTCACTATTCAGAATTCTCCAGACTCAGGACAGTTTCCTATTTTTGGATTTCTGCCTCTAAGATCTTACTTAAATCTAACTGCTCATTGAAGCTATTCCTGAACTTGAAATGACCTCATACTATCCTCTTTGCTCACTCAAATCTTACCTACCTCCCCGCTGCTCTGAATATTTGTATCTCCTCTAAACTACATAGTAAACTACACAGTTCAACCTCAAATTGTAAATTAACTTGCACACACTCTTCCTTTTCCATGTGTTAGTCATATCTCACCATAGTATTTCTCCAACTCCATGACTGAAATTCAGCAAATTTAGATTAATGAAAAAACCCATAAACTTGTTTTTAGAGGAGACTGTCAAATAAAAATAATAGATAACATTATAATCGGGAAGTTGGCAAGTATAGTTGGGAAGTAAATTTTTACTATTAGTTGGGAAGTGTGGAAAGAAAGAAGGGAAGCATTGTGGGTTGAATATGTCCCTCAAAACTTCATCTACTGGGATTCCCTGGTGGCGCAGTGGTTGAGAGTCCGTCTGCCGATGCAGGGGACACAGGTTCGTGCACCAGTCTGGGAAGATCCCACATGCCGCGGAGTGGCTGGGCTCGTGAGCCATGGCCGCTGGGCCTGCGCGTCCGGAGCCTGTGCTCCGCAGCGGGAGAGGCCACAACAGTGAGAGGCCCGCATACCGCAAAACAGACAAACAAACAAACAAACAAACAAACTGTTAGGCGAGCGAGCAAGGGCACCTGTTTATTGTTTTCAGTTCCTCGTGCTGCAGCACACAGAACAAGCTCCCCCTTGCTTGAAAATAAAAACTGTTAGGAATGTGTCGTCTACTGTAACATAGGTAGGACGACAGCACTTGTTCCTGATCTTTAATAAAGTTACTAGTGAAGAGGGGAAGGAGCTGGGAGGGGATGGGACTGTACAACAGAACTGGCTTAAAGTACAATAATTGAAGGCTTTTTCCTGGAATTGCTTGCAGGTGTTTTAAATCTTTTGTCTTTTACCATGCCTATTACCCCTCCTCCCACCACGACTATTTTTTGTATGGATTTTTTTTTAAACATCTTTATTGGAGTATAATTGCTTTACAATGGTGTGTTAGTTTCTGCTTTATGGGAAGCCCATATACTCCATTTTTAAAGAGAAACCTGTATGTTAAACATTTGATGAATGTGTTACAAATTTGGGATTATGACATTAATGGCTCTTTTAAGTTTGTGAGTTTTCTGGTTCATATTTTTATAGGAAAGGCCATGTGTGCTCAGTATTGTTCTTACTATTTCTCTTGACCCTGGGAGTAGTACCAGTTCACAGAAAGATTTGTTTTTGAAGCTGATGCTCAATTATTATGCAGTACTCTTATTTCCCCCCATTAGGATTTGGTTGACCAGGGGCTTTTATTTACTCTATCATTTAACCATGCTTCAAATCCATCCAAAGCCATAAGCTTTTACTCAATGTCTGCTCTGGATTTAAGCTATTGTCAATCTCCCTCAATTTGTAGCAAACCATAAACAAATAAAACTGAAGGTATGTTTTAGCTTTATAATCATATCCTTTTTCTTAATATAAGAATATTACACCATGGCCTTTCTAAAGCCTTTTATATAGAAATAATACCAATAACAATGTTTAACAACAAATAAGAAAATGAAGGCACTGGTCAGAAGATACTGACAATTTCAGAAAAATATATTGAAATATGTGCCATGAACAAAGGAAGCTCTTGTCCTTTGCTTTCAACTTTCAATGCACTCAGAGTTTACAAAATAAATAGGAAAAAAATTGCCTTGCTATATTTGCTCCAGAATTAGTTGTAATATAAATTGCATATCCTGTTCTTCAAATTCCAAGTATTTCAAAGGAAAGGACATGATTCAGATAACACCTATGCTTCACATAGCTTAGTATCTGGGTACCCCAAAAGATTTCATTTCTATTATGAACACATTAATAATATACACAAAGGAGATTACTTCCTTTGAAGTCTTCCAAATACCCAACAACTATTAATTAAGCAACTGTCTTACAATGAGAAACAGAAAAAAATTGTTTTAAATTAGGACACCCTAAAATTAGTGGTTAGTTATAGTCAGAAAAGGTAGTTGAAATTGCCGCTGGCTTCTCATCCAACTGAGGCAATGAGCCCACATTTTACTCCTAAGTTATCCACAAGGAAATACTCCAACTTTCCAACATACATACTTTTCTTTCTCCTTTCCTCATTTCTATTACCTATTTGATTTTGCTTTTCCTTCAGCTGGCTTGTGACACTCAATCAAAGCTAAAAAGAGTCCTCTGATACTTTCCCTGTACTTGCTACCTCCGATCACAAAACAGAAAATAAATAGAACGCTTCCCTGAAATATCTCTTTAAGAAAAAAAAACAGATATTTTTCATTACTAAACTCTGCAGTAAAGATTGTAACATGTTGTCTGCCAATATTTGTCAACTATGTTTACCTCTTAATTCCCAAGGTATATAAACTTTTGTAAGGCAAATACTTTTTTGTAATTATAAAATATTTTAGATCACGAAAAGGTTAAAAAAAAAACCCCAAAACACTCACGTACCTACCATCCAACTTAACAATTTGGACTTCAAAAAAAATGTTGCCATATTTTTGAAATTGTCTTTTGTATAAAGTTTACCAATTTATATTATTCCTCATTTTCATTTTGTTTTTTAAGCTATAACTTGTAAGTATATTTCTATGCTGTTGCTTTGAAACATTATTTTTAATGTACCTTAACGGTATTACAAATTTCTTGATGGAACTTAACTTTGTTAACTGAATATTTTATCTGAACTTTGCAAAAACCCTGTGAAACTACTTGGAAAATACTCCACGTCTTTGTGTACATTTTTAGCAAGAAAAACAAATCTGTAGCTTTCATTAACTTTCTCTGACCTCTATCCTCACAAAGCAAATGAACACTGAGCTAAAAGAAAACATAACTTTACAGGAAGACTAACTGGATAAATCCTGAAATAAAATACCCTTGACCTAATTTTGCCCATTATGAAAGCAGATTTTTCCCCTTGATTATATAATATATGTTTACCACTTAAAAGAAAACATTTATTTTACAAAAAGGTCATTTCACTATGATAAATAATATGGATATATATTACAAAAAGAACAATAGGTTTCTGAAATTTTTTTTTCATAGGTGAAATATTCAGAGCACAGATCCAACCTCACAGTATGGTATACTTAATACTTGACAGTGTCTGGTAGCATAAATTTGTAATTTATGATGGTAAATGACTCTGAAATAGCAAGCTCTGCAAGAATGACTGGGACTTGGTAAAAATGTGTTAAACACAGTGTATTGATACCCTGGCCATTCAGTACTATAACAATTAAGGATCAAATTAAGGATTCAGTACTATAACAAAACTATTTAACGAAGAAGTATTAAGGGGCTTCCCTGGTGGCGCAGTGGTTAAGAGTGCACCTGCCGATGCAGGGGACATGGGTTTGTGCCCCAGTCCGGGAAGATCCCACATGCCGCGGAGCAGCTGGGCCCGTGAGCCATGGCTGCTGAGCCTGCACGTCCGGAGCCTGTGCTCCGCAACGGGAGAGGCCACAACAGTGAGAGGCTCGCGTACCGCAAAAAAAAAAAAATAAAAAAAAAATAAGTATTAAGGACAAAATAAATGGCAGTTAAAATATTTATTTCAAAATAAATCTTGATTTAAAATTTATTTTTTATAAAATAAAAAAGGAATTCAGATTTTCTTCTTTCATTTAGAATAAAAATCAACCATCAGAAAAAGGTACATAGAGTACACTTTTGGTAAGAAAATACAAATAATGGAACATTTTAGTGAGTTACATAAAATGTTTCAGTTAGTCGTGGAGGAGTCACCTGGGTAATACAGACACAACAAATAAGCTACAATTCCTCTTATCCCTCAACACACATCTACTATCCTTTGCCACAGCAAAAAATAAGATTATGATGTCAGAACTTCAGAAATTCGCCTGATCAAACTGTCATCACACTGCTACTTGTTCATACTTAGGAAATAACAGAAGTGAAAAAGAGAAAAATGACACTCAAGTTATAAATGTAAAACATACCCAATACGAAACATGGTCACTATGATCAGTAAAGATGTTCAAATTCCAAACGCTTTCCTCACTCTTACTCCTTTGCTGTAAAGTGCTCTATTCCCCTGCAGCTTCTGATGTTGAACGTGAGATCCATGAGGGCAGCAGGTCCTGTCTATTCCCCTTAATACTGTACTTGCAGCGCCCCGCACAGTGCCTGGCACAGGGGAGACACTCAATAAATAGCTGTGCAATGAAAAGAAACACAAGAAAAGCCAGTGATCTGGGGACTGGGATGGGAGGTGGGAGTGGGGAATAGAAAACAGAACAAATAAAAGAAGTCACTCACATTGTCATATCAGAAGAAATTTAAGTAGAATGATAGTGCCATTTTTATTTAATACTTATAGCCACATGTTAAGGCTTCACTTAGCCTTAAATTCCAGAACAATTCCTAATAGCTTAAAAGTAGCACTGAAGAATAATTTTTAGCAGCTCATTAACTTGCTACTATTTTGTAAAAACAAAAAAACCTTGGAAAGTCTTATATAATGAACTCATTTAGGCAAAAAGATATATGCATTAAAAAATTCTGCAAGAACATGTGGTTTTCTGTGAGAACTGGAGAGCCTGATGCAGAAAGATGGGAACTTTTCTTTACTTTATATGCTTTTGTACTGTTTAAATTTTATTTTATTTTACAATTAACATGTATATTTTATAATAAAATGCATTAAGAGAAAATGTATAATATGTAAGTATTTTTGAAAGTCAGGCAGAAATTTAGAAATTATAATCTCCTGAGAATATACTGACGATGGATAATACTGTTTAATATTGTACTTCCTATTTATTCTCCTTACTAAAATATGAAAGTATACAGTGAAACAGACTAGGACACAATAAAATGAGACATACATCAGCGTGTCCAAAGCAAGAAAAAAATACTCTTATACTTAAGAAAAATTTCCAAAAGCTGAAATCGCAAAGATCTATCTACTGATTATCAATGGTCTTTATCACTGAATATGTTCAAATTTAGGGTTTGAGGTTTTCCAAAAAAGAGAACTATTATATATTTAGTAGAACCAGGTACATGACAGACTTAAAGACAAACAAACAAAACCTAGCTGCTCATAAGGAATCCTTTATATAATTTAAAAAATGATCTCACTAGAGACATATGTACAGGAATATTATAGGATTTTATTATAGGTGAATTGGCCATAAAATTATAAACTGTCATTTTTAACCCTCAGTTACTTTTTTTTTTTACTGTTGATAGATTTAAGTACAAAACATCTTTAAAAAGTATGGTTCTTGAATGATGGCATATACACCAGGTTAGTAACAACTAACCTTCTAAAAAATGTCTGTGGAAAAGCTTCCAAATGAATGCAATTTCGATATCACTTTTAACAGATTTAAGTTATATCTATTCTGCCACTAGTAACAGCATTCTTTGATGGTAGCTCACTATAAGATACTGTATTGGAAATACGTAAATTAAGCAACTGCTTCTTATGATACGCATCATTTTCCTGGTTGGTGTGTTCATCCAGAGATTTCCTTATACAGTTCTTTAGTTCATCAATTCCTTCTCCAGTAACTGCAGAGATGGGGATGATGTGTTGGAACTCCACGGTCCTCTCTGGAATCATACTTTTTTCAAATAAATGCAAAAAATCTGAAACAAAGAACATAAAACTAGGCTGATTTTCACTGTCTTTGAAAGTAAGTCAAAACTATGCTAGAGGTTTGACTTGTGAACCAGTGAACCGAAAACTAAGCATTTTAAATTTCTTTTTTCCTTCTCTTTCTAATAATGTCTCAGAAGCTTTGGTTTTTACTAGTGACAATGGTAAGGTTCTTGGCACGTGACAGGTACTTAATAAATATCTGTTGCATGAATATATTTTAAACAAAATTAAGTGTAAGTAAAAGATGAATCACAGAAGATGATTTACTTACAGAAGCAATAAATTTTGTTTTGGGGCAGCTCAATAAAGTAAGACAACATAGATTTTCTGAAAGAACTTTCCTATAACATAACATCATTTGTGATTTGGACTATTCTAGCTTGCTTCAGTACACAGGTGGCCTTTAATTGTCCTAATGGCTTATCATCACTGGTGCTATGAGCCATACTAAAATTGAAAAGAATTCAAGGAGTTCAATTCATCATTTTAGATGAATCCAATCTATCACCCCACAGGGGCTGACAGCCATTATATAACTTTTCCTTTTTCCCTGCCACCAAGGCAACAGAAGTAGGGATGCTATACTGATGGGATGGATCAACACTGACATGAACTGGAAAGGCTGCCTAAAAGAGGTTAGCCAAACCAACACAGAGCTTGGATTCTGAGATCCATTTACCCCCAAGGAAGTCCGAGAGGCTAACTAGGGAATTATCACTGAGGGGACTACATTGTTTTATGATGGTCCAAAATAGCCACAAGCTCCTGAATTACCCTCCCTTCTGGTACCTCCTCTGAAAATTCGCTTTTCTGCAAGATCAGCCAGCAAATAGATCTAATGACCTCATAAAGCAAATGACATTAAGGAATAAAGGTTTATTTATAAATATTCCAGAGAATATTTATATCCCAAAGTAACTTATTAACTCAAGGACAGCCCAATATGTAAATTATACGGGGTGTGGGGTAGATTTTGAGAGGGGAGAGGGGATCTTCTGGTGCTGCCTGATAGTCCTAGTACATTATAATTTAGTTTCCCCAGTTTTTATCACAAGGATAAAAAGAGAGATTAGGTCTATTTAGAAACATGTTAACTACTTACCTTCCACCCTACTTTCCTCATTTGTGCAAAAGGTCCTCTACTAGACTCAGAAAAATGAAAGCATCATCACTGTAGGATACAGAGTGTTCTGCAAAGGTCAATACTCAAAACTATGAAGAATCCCTTTAAATGTCTTTACACATAATGGTCCATTTAGGAACAAATTTCAAACAAATCCTTTTGGAGTAACAGCATCTATTATTCTGTAGCCCACATACATAGTGACTCAAGTTCTTTTTAGAAGATTCGTACTCCTCAGAGATCTACAGACCTGGCGCTGCAAAGACACATACCTCTTTGTAGAACTATTAGCTCTGTTTTAAAATTCACGATGTACTAGGGGAATGAAGTTCTAGAACTGGTGAAATACGTTAACAGACTTCACAGGTAGATGCTGAGTTTATTCTCTTCTGATCCAAATCCCATTAACTCTTTAAGAGCCCACTTTAAGCTTTACTTCTTCATGAGGCCTGACATTTGCAGCTCAAATTAATCTTTCTTTCCTTCTGTCTCCTCTAACTTATTGTCCATATCACACATTCTGAAATGGGGTATTATTTTTTACAGTGTTATTTAGAAGTTTCATATGGTATGTGTTCTTTCTTCAAAGATACTTTTTTTTTAAGAGTAGCAACTTTCAGTTTTCTTTTCCACTGATTATAGTACCTAGCACTCTCTGCAAATAGCAAGTATTCATTAAATTGGCACTAAATGAATGAATGGGTTTACCTTTAGGATTCTGGAGTTGGTTCATCAGTACATGGAATTTATCTTGGGCATCTGGCAAGTCCATTTTATTAACTGCCAGGAGTGCAGGTTTTGTCTGAAGTTCCTCTCTGTACAACTCCAACTCCTTTAAGTCAAAGAGAAAAACCAAATAATTTTATTAAAATATCTATATAAATGACCTATTTGGTAATGTCTTTCTTTACTTTATAGGCCTGGGTAATCTAGGGCCCATTCTCACCTCTGAAATGCAGTAAGTCCCAATAACCACAAAACTAATTAACAAAGGAAATGCAGAAAATGCTTACTAGTTAAGTCATGTGTTAATACATTTTAGCTCACATGACATCCTAGAGACAATTGTGATTTTGTGCCTAGAGCCAAATACAGATATCTGGATGTCTAGTAAGCACATAAATAAAATTCAGAACTAGATAGTGACAGCTTAATGCTATACCTGTATTATTCTTGGAAAAAGTTAAATATGCTTAGAAGTAAATGTTTGTGACTATGGATTATGCAGTGGTTTTGTATATTTGACACTAAAAGCATGAGCAAAAGAAAAAATAGACAAAGGGGACTTCACTAAAATTTAAAATTCTGTACTTCAAGAGACAACCTAAAGAAAGTGAAAAGACAACTGAAAGAATAGGAGAAAATATTTGCAAATCATATATCTGATAAGGGATTTGTATTTAAATTATAAAGATCTCCTACAACTTAACAATTAAAAGACAACCCATTTTAAAAATGGGCAAAGAATGTGAACAGATATTTCTCCAAAGACATACAAATGGCTAATGAGCACATAAAAAGATGCTCAACATCATTAGTCACATTTCTCAACATCATTTCTCATTGAAGAAATGCAAATCACAACCACAATGAAATACCACTTCATCCCTACTAGGAAGGCTAAAATAAAAAGACAATAATGAGTGTTGACATTAATGTGGAAAAATTGGAACCTTCATACATTGCTAGTAAGATTGTAAAATGGTGTAATGCTACAGTCACTCTGGAAAACAGTTTGGCAGTTCCCCAAAATGTTAAACATAGAATAATCATATTATCCAGCAATTCTACTCCTAGGTATATACCCAAGAGAAATGAAAACATATCCACACAAAAACCTGTACACAAATGTTCACAGCAGTGTTATCAATAACAGGCAAAAAGTAGCAAATGAAATAGGATATAAAAGTCCTGAAGATAAACAACATCATGTTGTGTTAGAGAGAAATCACTGGCTGGATATAGAATGTATGGGGCGTGGCCAGGGGTGGGGGGAGGGCGGAGAAAAATAGAAATACAGTGCTTGGTAAGAACCCAACCTTGCCAGACCTCGTAAACCATGTCCATGTTAGACTTTAACCTAACAGCAATGGGAGCCCATTGAAGTGTTTTAAGCAGGGAACAAACATCTGCTTGGTTCTTTAACAAAGATCACTGTAGCTGTCATATAAAACATGGCCTGGAGAGAACTAAGACTGGAAGCAGGGAGACAAGCTGGAGGGACTTAGAACATTCTAGTAAGAGGGGTTGATGATTATAACAGTGTGGGTGAAGACAAGTAGCTACATTTCAGAGAAATTTAGGATATAAAACAGTCAGGGCTTGATACAGGTGGTAAGAAAGATAGAATCACTACCACCGAGGTTTCTGGCTTACATATTCAGTAAAGTTCTGGGGGAGGCTGGAGAATTAAAAAAAAAAAAAAAAAAGTTCAGTTCTATACATATTAAATTTGAGAAGTTAATGGGACATCCAATCAAAGATGTCCAATAGGCAGCTGATTTAAAACATAACCAAAATATCTGAGTATCAGAGAACCTAAAAAGTAGACTGAGAAATAGTCTAAGAAGTAGGAATAAAAGTTAAGCAAGATACAGTCTGAGAAGTATGTAACAGGGATTTGGAATCAAGGAAGGTTTTAATGATTACAACAGTTTGAGGAGCAGGTGAATATCGCAAAACTGGAGACAGCAAGTTTAGATAATTCTTTAATTAACATCAAAGCTTTAAAAAGTAGAGGCAGGGCTTCCCTGGTGGCACAGTGGTTGAGAGTCCGCCTGCCGATACAGGGGACACGGGTTCGTGCCCCAGTCCAGGAAGATCCCACATGCCGCGGAGCGGCTGGGCCCATGAGCCATGGCCGCTGAGCCTGCACGTCCGGAGCCTGTGCTCCGCAACGGGAGAGGCCACAACAGTGAGAGGCCCGCATACCGCAAAAAAAAATAAAATAAAATAAAAATAAAAAGTAGAGGCAGACTATATATTTATTCGAATTATAATACGTTATTCCATACAGTCCTATGTGCCTACATATTAGACCAGATATAAAACAGAAAACCTACTTTTGAAAGCAGTAGTATGGTTTCAAAGGCAGTTCTGTACTGAGTTTGGGAAGAAAGCTGAAATCCAGAAACATCAACCTAAAAAAAAAAAAAAGGGAAAAAGATTGCTTTTAACATAAGAACAACAGCTATACAATTCTATTTTGAAATGTTTTACTCGCTCAAGCTAAAAATAATTTCTCAACCTATACTCTACTGGTAATTTAGTAATTTGAAATGAGAGAAATTGATGTTTTAAGATAATTATAATTATTCTGATAAAACCACAATCATTAATGAGAAACTAGTACAGATTAAACAATTTATACCAATACAGACAATCTCATATATAACTCAACACCAGAAATGAAGTAGGAAATTGATCCTATATAATTTAGTAGTATATAGAAAATCTTAATGAATTAAACCCGACAAGTATGGCCAAACTTTCATCTGACATAGTAAACAATGCCACTTCCATCCCCATATTATAAATAAAGATTACTAACTGTATCTGACCCCTATCTAAATAGATTTAGTGGAATAATATATGCTGCTACTTTATCTTTAAATATTATTATAAAAAAATTCTAGGAAAACTAAATTCACTGGTTCTCACATTCATTTAAACATTACATTGATATGCATATGACTTACAACAAAAAGTAGTTGTTTAGTTCTTTCTATATGCTTGAGGAATTTGTGGCCCATTCCTTTGTTCATGTGTGCTCCTTCTATTAAACCAGGAAGATCAGCTATTGATATCTAACACAAAATTAAATGGTATGATAATAAAAAAAATATGAAAACCACAAATACAATTATATCTAACAATTTTCATGTTATTTCAATTATAAACAGTTCTTAATTTGTGATTACCACTGCATCTCTATAAAGCCAAGATACCTTTATAACAAAATAAATGTATTAAGAATCAAAGTCCTTTGTTATCAGAAATTAGTCCCATTTTTTACTTTAACAATCTAAGAATTTTATGGCTTAGGTTAACATTTACTAATCACATAAATTCTCTTTAGAATTCCATAAATTATATTGTTCACTATGAACTTTTCAAAGAATTTCAATTTTCTAAATTCTTAAAAGTATACAAGGATATTAATTCAGCAGACATTGACTTAGTATAGCTCTGTAGTTTTAAGTTTTTTATTCTATATGTAAATGGTTATTTGGTACCATTGTTTCTTTATTGTTCATATTCTACCAGAACTATTAACCACTCTTAAAAAGTAAGGGAAATAGTGTTACTATACTCCTTTTAGAGGTTATAAGAGTTACTAACCATTATTCTACACTTGTGGTTTTCAAACCTCACTGCACATCATAATTATCTAAGAAACTTTTCTAAACTACAGATGCTCAAGCCCTATCCCCAAGGGGTTTGGTTTCAAATCACTGGGGCCCAGGCTTCATTTATCATTGTTGTTCTTAAGCTACCCAGATGATTCTGATGTACAGTAAGGGATGAGAAACACTGCTCTACACATACTGCCTGTGTGGTTAAAAATTTCAGTTTTAAAGAAAGCTGGAGCTATGTGACAAAGCAATGTACATGTAGGTCTCATGTCTTGAAATTCTCTTCAGAGGTTTTCTACTGATTTCCCTTAAAAATTACCAATAATGTTGTCTTTTCCTCTAAATATTGTTCTCTAAATTCATATTATCCTGCACTTATAATTTTAATTATTTAACATTCTATATAATTGTCGAAATTTAAAAAATTTTTTACTGTTATACCACTATTATAAATATACATCTTCTATGTCTTTTGAATTATGTCAATGGATTATATGAAAGTATACTGATACATCATCACTTTAAGCCCATACTTTACATTAGGGTTCACCCTTGGTTTTACACATTCCATGGGTTTTGACAAATGTATGACATGTACCTAGTATCATACAGAATAGTTTCGCTGCCCTAAAAATCCTGTGTGCTGCCTATTAAACCTTTCTTTCCTCCTAATCCTTGGCAACCGTTGACCTTTCTGCTATTTCCATAGTATTGCCTTTTTCCAGAATGACATATAGTTGAAATCATACAGTATGTAGCCTTTACAGATCGGCTTCTTTCACTTAGTAATACGCATTGGAGGTTCCTTTGTGTCCTTTCATGGCTTGATGGCTCATTTCTTTTTAGTGTTGAATGACATTCCATTATTGAGATGTACACAGTTTATTTATCCATTCACCTACTGAAGGACATCCTGGTTGTTTCCAAGTTTTGGCAATTATGAACAAAGCTGCTGCAAACATCCGTGTGCGGGCCCTTGAGTGGACGTAAGTTTTCAGTTTATTTGGGTAAATACCAAGGGATGCACCTGCTGATCATACATTACATATTTGTAAAATTTTGTTACTTTCCTTTTTAATTTGTTTTTATTCTAATTATTCAAAAGTTCTTCTGTAGCAAGGAAAAATACATTTTAATAGCTAGTTAAGACAAGGATCCCATTCAATTAAAAAAAATTTTTTTTAAACAGTAAGTTGGAGTAAAAGTACATCCATGAACTTTAGAAAATGTTTTTAGGAAATGAAAATCAATAATCAAATATGGCAGTAAAATATGGACTTGCAATGAGGACAAACTGATTAAGGCAATTAAGATACAATCAATGTTGTAACGACAAACTGGACTCAAACTTTAGAAGAACAAGGAATTATATTCTTATACAATATTTTTACTCTGATAGTGGTCAGCAGAATTGATTTGATCATGATTTCACTTATCAAAAACAAAATCCTGCTACTTTTTCCCCCTAACACCACAGAAACTGCCAAATATTATAAAATCTAAGCACTAAGGCAAGTACTTTCATTACTAACCAAGTGTCTTATTTTAAAAATACCCACCTGTTTGAAATCATTATACATAATTTTTCCGAGTTCAGGCTTTAATGTTGTAACTAAAAGAAAAACAATAATAAATTGAGGCTAGAATAAAGGTTTATGCTCTCAAAATTGTCTTAGCGCCATGTATAAAATAAATAATATTTCGTTTCTATGAACAACCTAATTCAGATTATGTTCTCATCTGTTGAAATTAAAGGTATAATTATCTTTGCTATTTATGATATACTTGGAAAAGGACAAAATATAGATTTTTATAATCTTCGAAAGCACAGGTGTAATCTAATTAGTGGGCCTCAAAGTCCCTGTCTCAAACTTTAAGGAGCATGGTAAAGGTGCTGAGGGTGGAGGCAGAATTTAGGTTTCTATCCCTTGGGCTGTGGGTGAAATCTCTCTATGGTCCTTTCTCATTTAGTTATCCTCACGCTTCATCAATCCTGCCCTAGCCTCCTTCCTAGGACTTTTTGCTTTTCTTCTTTCCTTCTCAAGAATCCCCTGTATTGTAACAATAAATATTGGCCATGTGATTTATAGCAATTAGTACAAAATTAACTCTACTTTATTAATTTTAGAATGGTTTAATTTTATTTTCCATGTTAATGTCATTCTGTGCCATTTTGTTTAATGATGGCAAAGATCCTATCATATTCATTCACTACTCTTAAGCTTCCATTATATCTCATCCAGCTACTGCAATAGCCAGTTCTACTAACTGTTCTTTCCAGATCCATTTACATCCCACACCAATCCATTTTCTACATTACACGCCAACAGATCTTTTTTTGAAAAGCAAATCTAACTGCTGTTTTCCCTTGTTAAAAAGCTATCAACTGCTCTTAAGCCACAGAGATCAAATACAGCCTATATGGCCTATATCACCGGTCTCCACCTGCATCTCTAGCCTCATCTTGATTCCCTCTTCCCCTTACTACATGTTGTCTAGACAAACAAATCTACTCCCTGCCACCACAGAGTCTTTGTGTACATGCTATTTCCTTTGACTGAAAGACTCTCACCTCCATTGTCTGTCACCAATTAACTCATATTTATTGTTCATATCTCAGCCCCACCATCACACTTCCCCAAAGAAATCTAAAGCAGTCACCTACACTCTTTCATAGAACCATATTATATTCTCTTATATTCATTAGTGAGATATGTGCCTTCCCCCACTTGTCTGTAAGTTCAATAAAAATCAAAACAAAAGAAGTATTCACTTCTGCTTACCAGTCTTTGTAACTCCAGAACTTATTGTATTGATAGTTCCTAGAAATAAATACTTGCTAAATGAATGAAAGAATTGATCTCTGCCTTTGTGGCATTTATCACAGTGTTTAATAAAGGGTAGGTGTTCATAAAATCATTAACTAAACTGAATAATGATTATACAATAGACAAATAAATGCAACAAAGTGTCTAATAAGCAGTACTAGGAACTTTGCTGAGAGCTATAAAGGTTTCAAAGGTTAATGGGAAATACATGTACTCTGTCTGCCAAGAGTTTTCAAACTAAGGCTAACCCAGTTATCATTTTTTTCATATTCGAAGAAAGATTAGTCTTTAAAAATTTACCTCTACACATTAAAAAAACAAAACAAATTATACTTACATGCATAATCTGCAATTGCAGGTTTTGCATGAGAAATCTTACTTAGCAAAGAGGATTTTCCAGCATTTGGGAATCTGAAACAAGAAAATAAATTTATACATTACAACAAATATCAGCATTATAAATACTTGCTTATCTCTGAATTCCTAACATTTCAAGAAGCAGACTTCTTGAATATTGCTGGGATTAAGAGTAGACTATAGGGCCTCCCTGGTGGCGCAGTGGTTGAGAGTCCGCCTGCCGATGCAGGGGATACGGGTTCGTGCCCCGGTCTGGGAGGATCCCATATGCCGCGGAGCGGCTGGGCCCGTGAGCCATGGCCGCTGGGCCTGTGCATCCGGAGCCTGTGCTCCGCAACGGGAGAGGCCACAACAGTGAGAGGCCCGCGTACCGCAAAAAGAAAAAAAAAAAAAAAAAGAGTAGACTATAAATTTAAAATAATCTTGAAAAACTTGAGGAACAAAATATACTTATAGAAAAGGTAAAGATAAATTTATGGTGAACACTAAAGATGCTTCAGTATTGACAGTATATCAAATAATGTTAAAAAAAACAGCTTGTAAATCATAGAAAAATATAAAGAAACTAATAAAAATACCTGCAATTCACTATCTCTAGCTAAATACTGACAAAATATTTCTTATTTTGTGGATTTTTTTAAAAAAACATTTTATATGGACATTTCACTAGCAAAGTAATGAATCCTATTTAGCCATCACCTAGCTTAAACAAATATTAATACATTCTTAATAATTTTTCTAAAATTGGTTTCTTTAAACAGAGACCCAAAAAAGGTCTGCATGTTACATTTGGTTGATGTGCCTTTTAAATTTCTTTTGGTACAGGCTCCCTCTCCAGGTTGTTTCCCCTTTGCAATTTTATTTTTAAAGAAACTGGGCCATTTGTCCTGTAGTTTCTTTGCCATAGTCTGGATTTTTCTGCTGATGCCCATGACGTCATTTAACATGCTCCTATAAATTGGTAGATGTGAAGCCTTGATCAGATTCAGCTTTGATTCCTTTTTTTGCTGAAAGACTATTCACAGTTGGTCAGTCTCCTTTTAAACTGAATTATATAAGGTGAATGCATTTCAAGGGTGTAGTGTAATTTACTTAACTAATTTCTTATTGTTAGGCATTTAGGTGGTCTCAAATTTTTTACTGTTATAAATAACTCTGCAAAAAATACACATACAGCTAGAAAGACATACGCCAATGTTAAGTCACCTTAACATCAAATGGTGCGATTAACATTCAACTCTTTTTTTCTTTCTGCAAATGAGCACTAATTTGTCAAGCTTTTTAAAAAAAACTTTAAACGCTGAAGTGAACCTTACATATACCTTTAATTTCTTTCCTGAGGTAAATTTCTAGATAAGGAAATACTAGATTAAACTATATCGCTTTTTTTTTTTTTTTTTTTTTTTTTTTTTTTGCGGTACGCGGGCCTCTCACTGTCTGTGGCCTCTCCCGTTGCGGAGCACAGGCTCCGGACGCGCAGGCTCAGCGGCCATGGCTCATGGGCCCAGCCGCTCTGCGGCATGTGGGATCTTCCCGGACCGGGGCACGAACCCGTGTCCCCTGCATCGGCAGGCGGACTCTCAACCACTGCGCCACCAGGGAAGCCCTATATCGCTGTTTTAAAGGCCTTGATTTTATTGCTAAATATCCCTCAAGAAAGGCCCACAATGGATGAAAGAAAGTACTAGGAATGGGGGCCACTTAAGAGATGATTTCCTAAATTTCATTCAGATATTTTCATTAAATTTATTCAACCAATGGGAATGTAAATTGGTGCAGCCACTATGGAAAACAGTATGGAGGTTCCACAAAAAATTGAAAATAGAACTACCATATGATCCAGCAATTACACTTCTGGATGTTTATCCAAAAAAAATAAAAACCAAAAACACTAACTCAAAAAGATATATGCACCTCATGTTCACTGCAGCATTATTTACAATAACCAAGATGTGAAAGCAATCTAAGTGTCCATCAATGGATGAATGCATACAGAAAATGTATGTGTGTGTATGTGTGTGTGTGTGTGTGTGTCAGTGGGGGGCGGGGGGATTACAAAATGGGCAAAGGCAGTAAAAAGGTAAAAAAAAAAATCCAGTTGTGGGGAATTCCCTGGCAGGCCAGTGGTTAGGACTTTGCACTTCCACTGCTGAGGGCTTGGGTTCGATCCCTGTTTGGGGAACTAAGATCCCGCAAGCCACATTGTGTGGCCCCCCCCCCAAAAAAATCTAGTTGTAAAAAAAATGTCATAGGGATATAATGTACAGCATGGTGATTATAGTTAATAATACAATATTGTATATTTGAGAGTTGCTAAGAGAGTAAATCTTAAAAGTTCTCATCACAAGAAAAAAAATTTGTAACTATACATGGTGACAGATGTTAACTAGATTTATGGTGGTCATCATTCTGCAACATATACAAATGTCAAATCATTACACTGTACACCTGAAACTAATACAATGTTATATGTCAATTATATCTCAATTAAAAAAAATTATCCAACAAATATTTATTGAGCACTGACTTGGGTCAGGCAATATACTAGGCAGGAGAAATATAGCAATCAATAAGACAGACGTGATCCTTGTCTTCACAATTTTCATTCAAATCAAGATCTTTCAAAACTCTGCCAAATTTTCATTTGGAATAATGGTGTAATATTTTACAAATATTAATTTGGAATTCTATAAAAATGTATATGCTCTTAATGGAGATCTTTAAACAATTTTTCTCATTAAAATATTTCTGTAATAAATTTAGAATAAAACTATGTGAGATTTCTTAATAACTCGTTTCCCCTGGAAATACAGTATTTTCTTATATCCTGTTACACTCAGGCTCTTGTAACTTTTTGAAAAGCAAACTGCAATCATTTTTGCCATGATTATCATTAGTTGGACTTGCTTATTTCTTTCTAATATCCTCATATTTTCATAACAATGACTAAACACAGAAAAATGCAAGCAACTATTTCCAAAGAGATCAAAATACAAGAAGAAAAAGGAAGCTACCAGGTGAAGAACAGACACCTGAGACTTTTTTAGAGGCTGAAATCCAACCTATGCAAAGACCAGATTTGAAAACAGCAGTACAAGTGTATTAATTTTATGATACCTTTCTTCTAATGTTCAGTTCATTCCTGAAACCGGCTAAAAGGACATCTGCTTATGCTGGTATTCACATTAGCAACTTTTTAAGAATAGTTACCTAATTTAAAAGCACTAGCATACATGTTAAACATTGTGCTCTAGAATCACAATGCTTGCTATTGACTAATATCAAGTCCACTTCTGAAAAGCTTAGTGTATCACTATATGTGGTCTCCAATAACTTGGCAATGATGATAATAGCAGCTACCATTCATTCATTGAGCATTCATAAATCCAAGGCATGTATTATGCTGCAAATGCAATATCTTACTCAGCAATAACATTTTAAGGTGAGAACTACTGCCATCCACTATTAAAGATGAGAAAAAAAAAAAAAAGGCTTAGAGAGACTGTATCCAAGACCATCCAGCCAGCCTCCAGAGGATTTGAGATTCTAACCCAAACAGTCTCACTTGAGTCTCCCATCGCCATCCCACTTTTATTCACTACTCAGCCTTGCTATGTTCTTCTTAGGCTGTAAAGGTGTCTCTATGGAACCTGAAACATATTTTCCTACAAAATGAGAAAAGGAATGGCTGGATTCTCAGTCTTATCCACAAAACCCTATTAAGTCCATAATGTTCCTAAAAATATATAGTATTACAGAACCTATGACTCATAACCCTCATAACTATGTTTCATTGAAAATATTAAATGAGAATGGCAAGCTGAAATGCCAGGATCACACCTTTCTCTGTTACAATTTCAGCAGGAATGAGGCCTCTGTGAACTCTAAGCCACTGCTGGTAAGACCTAAACAGGCATGGAAAGAGGTGAGGGATTCAGAGTGAAGAGTGTGGTAAGGAAGCAGTGAGATGCAGGAAGAGGAAGATGAAAAGAGCTTAGAAAGAAGTTATGGGAAAGCAAGGCATGGAACTGGCAGCTGGAGAACAGCGGCAGTTTCCCCTCCCTTTTCCTGAGGCCTTCCATCTGACTATTGTGTAATGCTATAGTGGGACTTGGGAGAGGAAGACAGAGAGGGAGAGGAGACATGCAAAGCTGAAGTTTTCCCTTCCTTTATCTACTTTCTATCTTGCTATCTATCTCCCTCCATTTATGTGCCAGCACTGCAAACCCTACAGCTAAGTAGCATTGTTTGATGAAAGAATGAAGGCTGGTGGAAGAGGCCAACATTGGAAGGTCTGCAGCACTGAGAATGGAGAGCTCCTAAACAGAGAGTGAAGGATAGGGAAACGGTCATAGCAAGATCCAGCTTAGTGCTCAATAGTGTGTAAAGTTGATGGTTGAGACCATCTGTACCGGCCTTTAGTCATCTGATTAACGATACTTCAATACCTCTATCAAGACTTGTAAGAATATCTTACTACTGAAGCCCGCACGCCTAGAGCCTGTGCTCCGCAACTAGAGAAGCCACCTCAATGAGAAGCCCCGCGCACCGCAACGAAGAGTAGCCCCTGCTCAACGCAACTAGAGAAAGCCCGAGCACAGCAATGAAGACCCAATGCAGCCAAAAATAAATAAATACAATAAATAAATTTATTAAAAAAAAACAACTGTGAGAAACAAATGTTTAAAAAATTTAAAAAAAAACAAAAAAAAGACTTGTAAGAATATCTTGATCATTTTTCCCCTACTTTTTATTTTCTTCTATACACTTTTTAAAATGTGGCTTGTTTGGATTTCTCATTTTATTCTTTAACACTTGGTAACATTCTTTTGTATTTGATTGATTTTTCTGTGTTTATTTATTTTCTAACATTTCCACTGCCCTATTCAATTGCTATGATCTTTGACAAATGAATAGTGACTATGAAACTCTATGTTGGCAATATTAGCAGCATATTCTTTTTTTTTAAGCAGCATATTCTTAAAGTACACAAACAAGACACAAATTCCATAAACTAGAAATAATGCTGGCCCCAAATTACCATTTATATTTACTTCCTATTCATGAACTATCTCTCTGAAAGTACAAAAATAAAAATATGAATGATACTTACCCCACCAAGCCTATATCAGCTATAAGTTTTAGATCAAGGTGAATTACTCGTTTCTGGCCTTTCAATGGTAAGAAATTTGTAAGTAATTTACCACCAAGACCTCCTTCAGCTACCAAAATTCTGTCTTTCTCTTTATTGAGTGCTCCTTAAAAAGAGAGATAAAGATACTTAAAGCAAAGATTAGTAAGTGGAGCTAACCACTAATGACATTTTTCTTTCAGAAACAGATGCCAGGAAATTCCAGTTTACAAATCTAAAGGGCTAAACGATAGCATCAAGTTTCTATTAAAAATCTGACCCTGAGAAAACACTTTTGCAAGTGGTTGAAAAAATGCTAGTTATTTGTTTTAGGGCCTCCCTGGTGGCGCAGTGGTTGAGAGTCCGCCTGCCGATGCAGGGGATACGGGTTCGTGCCCCGGTCTGGGAGGATCCCATATGCCGCGGAGCGGCTGGGCCCGTGAGCCATGGCCGCTGGGCCTGCGCGTCCGGAGCCTGTGCTCCGCAACGGGGGAGGCCACGACAGTGAGAGGCCCGCATACCGCAAAAAAAAAAAAAAAAAAAATGCTAGTTATTTGTTTTAAAACCGAGTAAATACTCTTACATCTTTAAAATAATTTTAAATCTAGCAGCTAATTCTGAACTGTTATATAATGTTTTTAAAAGCTGTTTTATAAACTAGCAGCTAAAATACTTAACGTTTAAAAAAAATCCTGAAACTTAAGAGGTGCTATTCCCCACAGATCTCAATTTTAGAAAATGTGCACATTTTTCACAACCTTAGAATCTACAATACACTTACCTATAATTTTACCATTTTCATCAGTTATTGAAATACCCAAAGGTACAGGAATTTCACAGTCTTTTCCTTTGGAGCCTTTCAGTGCACTAACTCTATAAAAAAATAAAGCTAAATTAACATAAAGAAAATCTGCTAGATTAAATGGTTGATGTTTCAAGCAAATACAATGGTAAACAAAGACCAGTAACCAATTCTTATAATGTAGATGTTAAATGGCCAAATAATGGAGAAAAAATAAAATTATCCCTATTTATTTATTTGCATTTTAGACTACTGTATCTCAATAAAAATAATATTAAGTAATGATTTGTTACCAAGCTAACTACCAAAAGTCATTTTAACTCATAATGAACTAAAATATTGTATGTTTGAAAGGAAGAGATCGTTGCAACATGAATAAACTACAAAAAATTGGAAAATCCAGTGAATAACAAGGCTTTTTAAAAAATGACCTGAAATGAGAGTACTTTATAGGAGGCTCATATGGCGATTCTTAAACTATTCAAGAGAGAATAAAGTGGTACAAGCTTCTAACTAGTAATTCCACTTCTGGGAATTTATCCTAAAAAAAAAAAATTGAACAACCATGTAAACTATTATACACACAAAGATGTGTACTGCATTGTGACAATAACAGTAAAAAAAATCAATAATTACCTAAATAGATGAATGACAAAATAATTTATGTTATTTCCAATACTATAAGACTATGCAGCCATGCGTAACTATTTTCTGGAATGGAAAAACAAGTTAAAAGAGAAGGTTGCAAAATTTTGTGCTCTTGTTTTTGTATCCCTCAATTTTACAGACACATTTAATTACATTTGGGTAGAGACACACAAAAGTCTTAGAAAAGTCATGAAAAGGTTAATAGTAGTTATTTCCAGGTAGAACAAGTCTCGGAAGGGGAATAAGATTTTGCCAGATAATCAAGGCAGGAAAGTGTTGGCAAAGAGAAAGAAAAACAAACCAAAAAAACACTCACACACATCCTGGATTAGGAGGGAACAAGGTATTTGGTGAAATAATAGTTATTTCTAGCGTAAGCATAGCAGAAGGGGGGTGGAAGACACTGTAGTCCAGATCACGAAGAGCCTGATATGCTATGTTAGAGAGTTTGAATCTTATTTTAGATTGATGGGGAACATTGAAGGATTTTAAATATGCAAGTGACATTAATAAATTGGTGTTACAGAAAAAGCACTGTAGACATAATTGGAAAAAGAATGGATTGGAGGTGATGACTGAGATGGGAGAAGGAGACCAATTTGGAGAATACTGCAGTATTTCAGAAATGATGAAGGTCTGGCTTGTACCTATCTTTCTAGTCTCATCTTCCTCTACATTCTGTGTTTTCTGCATTCCAGCCACACTGACCTTCTTTTAGTGTTTTATACTGGTATTTGTCTTCTATCACTGGGCCTTTGTTCATGTTGTTATCTTTCCTGTAATGCTTTTTCCTCCCCTTCATCCAGTTGGCTCCTATTAATCCTTTAGATTTAAGCCTCTACACTCTAAAAATTCCAACACACAATCGCAGTAACTGTTCTATTTAAATCTTTCTTAACATTTAAACGTTATACACCATCTTTAGCATACCACTTATCTAAACACAGAATAAGGTTGGAATTACAGCAACCTTAATTTTCAAAAGAAATTATAAAATGATGAAAAATTTTACTTTAGGATATAAACTGCAGTTATTTTCTACCTGTAACATCAAAATAACACAACAACATTCTGATCTTAAAACTTTGATTACTGAATTCTAATATAGGGCTCTCAAAATTTGCCCTGTAAAGACTATTCATAAACAAAAATGCTCAAAAGAAATTTAAGGGGTTTCTCCAAGGATTCCTGTACCAGCAGAGGATGCTGCTGGATATTTGGGGCAGGATAATTTGTTGTTGCTGTTGGGGGCATTCCTCACCCTGCGTTACAGGGTGTTTAGCCTATATCCAGGCTCTAGCCTTTGCTTACACTCATCCGCCAAGCAAGTGCCACATTCCACCCTCTACGATTGTGACAAATAAATATACCCAAACACTTCCTTGGGAAGGGGAAAGAAAAAAGGAACAGAAAGCCTAACTTTTATACCAACACCTCCTAAGGAACAACAGAATGACAGAGGCTTGAGGAACCATAGACTGCATTTTGATGGAAGCTTTAAGAATTTTTTCTTCGTTTTCTTTACAATGAAAGAAAAAATTCTTCTCATATTTTGAGGCCAACATAATACGGTCCACAGAAAATAGCAAACATTAACAAAAAATAAAGGGAAGATTTTGCTGTCACAGAGAGAAAATCAAAACAGAGGCAAAAGGAAAACATTCAAGAGATGTAACAGCAAACAGGCTCTAAATTTTAAGTACTGCCTACAAGATGCTGGCAGAACTATGGGTGGTAGTGGGGTGGAGTAGCCAGTTAAGATTCCAGAAAGTTTCCTAAAGACTGTCAAAGATAATTTTAGAAGAAAACAGTGGGGATTCAGATCACTTTCTGGTTCTACAAAGGAAGTATAAAAGAATATAAACAGACACTGGGAGAAGAAAAGGATAAAAAGTTTAAAAACGTCAAAACATTCCATAGTTCCTATCTTTTATATTTACTAGAGACAAAAATAGTAGATTTTTGCTCAGTTACAAATCCAGGATATTATTTACTTCAAATTACCAATTAAATTTTTATCTCAACTTTTTTTTCTTCTTCCGGAGGGAATTAATTTCATACAAAGCCATTCAGTTAAATACTTACCGACTGTTTGCTCCCTCTCCAGCCACAAACCGTTTCTGAGGATATTTATCTTTAAGTTGTTTTAAAGTCATTTTGTTATGGGCTACAACCCAGACGTCACCACCTCTTCCACCTTCTCCGCCTAAGCGAGGGTAGCCCATTCCACCACTTCCTCCCCTGGTGAAGAGTCTCAGGTTATCAATGAAGCCTCCATACTTAAAAAGAAAAGAGGACGTTTGTATACCACATGTGCTTACCAATTTTGAACTCCTTTCTAGTTCTTTGTTGCCACTAAAACTCCTAAAAAAAAAAAAAAAAGGCTTTCCGTATGCCACACTTACTGTCTTTTCTTAGTTTACCTCCTGTCTGACCTCACTTTCCCATTAGATTAACTCTCTTAAGACCCTGTTTTTCACTATCAATTGTTGTCCTTCCAATCCTGAAGGTCTCTGACACTGGCCCACTTTTCAATCTAGACTTTCTCCCCTGGGTGATCTCAGTTTGTACCAGTAACTATCACCTAGGTGAGATATTCTCTATCCCAGTTAGTTGGACATCTCCACCAGATGTGAGCTTAATAGTCTAAAGCAACTGAGAACGAGATCAGTATTTAACTTATATTTGAAACCCCTCAAATATATAACTTGTTCTTAGGTATTGAAAGGATAATAGTCACCTAAATACATGTTATATAACAAAACCAAACTTTTCCCTAGGTAAATTCTGTTCCTCCAATGTTCTCACAAATAATGAAACGATAGTTTATCTACTCACTGAGACCACATATGGGGATCTTGGACTATACCTGCTTCTCTTCCCGAAGCCCTACTATCTTTCCTTTTTTGGCACAACTAACTACCCTAGTATCTTTATCATTACATTAGCTCCCAACTGGTCTTTCAACGTCTAGTCATTCCTTCCCCAAAACATCCTCTGTCTCACTGCCTGAGTGATATTTCTGACAATGGATCTGATCTCTCAACATGTTTCTCTCCCTTACTCAAAAACCATTCATGTTTTTTTGCTGTTTATGAAATAGAGTCTAAAATTCTCAGTGCTATGTTCAAAGCTCTTAACCTACCCTTCCCATTTCATTTCCATTCCTTCAACCCCTCCTATATCCTCTTCCTCTCTTTGCTCTATGCTACACAATATACTGTCACTTCTCCATGGCATTCTGCTCATGCTTTTTCATCTACTTACAATGTCATTTGTTCTTTTCTATCATAAACCCACCTGAATGTCATATTTTCCGATGTCTTTCTTAATTCCTTTAACCAACACTTACCATTGATTTTCCTGGGCTCTCAGTAATTGGATTATATCTCTATTATTAGATCTCTAGAAATCATACACTGTATTTAGGGTTTATTTCTGTTTCCCATACTAAATCAAGAACTTCTTGCAGGTAAGATCCTATGCCTTAACCCCATGGCTATCAAAATTCCTCACAAAGTAATTTCTTAAATTCATAATCTTCATGTCTTTAATCATTTAGAATAGTTTTAAGCATCGAAAACATCTGGGAACTTTTTTCAAAAATGCATACACTCCACTGACCATTCTGATACTCTGGAGGAGGGAATGAGAATAGGGTAAGCCAGCACATTTATCAAAAGCTCCTTTGCTGATTCTGATAAATCGGTCTAGACTTGAGATTGCAGTGGATAGTTACACAGCAAAGATTCAAAGCACAGCTTTTCATTTGAGTATGCAAATATAGTCATGAAACAGAGTATTGTAAGGATGGAAGGAATATACAAAACGTGAACTTAAGGGCTAGCCAGAGTATTTTTCTCTGGAGGCTGACGAACTTATGCTTTGGCTGGGTAGAGCTAGATCAGAAATGCATCACAGGTAAGTGAAGAGGTAGATTCCCCTTGCAAACAACAATGACTGGAAGTGACTGTTATGGCAGTAAAGTTACACAACTAGCATTTAATAACATATCCAGCAAAAAATGCAGTAGTTCATTCTTTTAGCTTACAGATTAGTTATCCTATATGCCCAAGTACTATCCTTCACAAGTCTCTCTTCTTCTGACCACCTATTTTCTGGAAAATAGAGAGTTGAATAAAATAAAACTTTACTAACCATGGTATTACTAACCATGCCTTTCCTCCGACAAAAAGAAACCTCCTGTTTTTGAAGTTCCTTTCAATATGTGACACATTTTTTACTGCTCTAGATTTATCAGGTTCATAGATTTAGAACTCAAACTTAAAAGTAATATCTCAATCTCGTCCTTAGTTATAAGGTAATGCCCAAACTTGATGACGGCAGGTTTCAAAAAACATTGCTAGTAAGGATCTTAAAGAGCTTTTTAAATTTGAAAAGCAACTGTAAATTTTTTGCAGAAACGATTCTAAAACCCGCACTGCACAAAAGCTGACCTAGTTTCTTGCAAGAAGGCAAGTCAGTTATCTATTTTCGTTTACTGATGAAAAGTTGTCTTTAGAAAGCTCTTAATAACAATGCACTCAATGAAAAAATATGTAAAAACAAGTTAGGGATATTATTACTTAAAAGAAGGAAAATACACTATTTGAGCCAAAAGAAAAAGTCAAACCTACACTTCACATACACCGGATTGCATGTATAAACAGCAGGCATTTACCCCAGCTCTTCATCCCACGTACGCACAATTCCCTTGAAAAATCTCAAACTCTGTTCCAAACAACCGTCCTAACCGTGCCCGGTAGACTAGACACGCCCTTCTCACCCCTTACAGGTCAAGCCCGACTCCCTGAGGGGCGAAAAGGAGAGGACTATGGTAGAAAAGAAGCAGGAAAGAGGCCCCCAGGAAGAAAACAGTGGGGAGGGATGGAGGCGAAGGAGAACCAGAGCCCTCAGGTGGGGCTAGAGGCACCAGGCGACGGACATCAGGCTGAGGGGCACCAATCACAGACCTTTCTGAGCAACACCCGACTGCAGTTCACCATGTCCGCGATGGGCAAGCATTCACTCCCGCGGAAGCTGCTCGCACCGAAGTGCGGCGCGCTCTTCTAACGTCACCACCACCCGCAGCTGCTATTTTGTATCCGCACGCTGCCGCAGGAGAGCCTCAGCGGCCGTAAGGCGCGCGCGCTTACGGAAACGTGCGCATGCGTTTTGCTGTGCCCCCCGGGGAGGGAGAAGGTGGTGTCTGTTGAGAAGCAAGCGGAGTGAAACGCTGAGGAAATGTCGAGCGGCAATGTGACAGGGGACAGTCGGGTGCGGAGTAGGTGCCTCAGGAATATTTTGAATAGGATGGCACTGGAGACTTTGCTGCCTTGGAGGAGTTTTTATGCTAATTAAGGAAACCACAAGATACCTCAATCTATACTCTCGGCGAAGCAGAGTGGAAAAACAAAACAAAACACCTCCCACGGACAATAAAAGCAAACTCATAAAAGACTCAGAAACTCAACTGGGAAAAAAGCTGTTAATTCATTGACCAGCTGAGTAATATCCAGCAAAATCTTCCAAGAGACAATTTAAAATTTGGGACCCAAAGGTCAGGATCTGAGATTGTAAGAATTTCACTGTATTCTGTGGGGAAGGAATCTTGCAACTGTTTGTCAGATAGTAGCTTCTAGGGGTCCGGTAGATACTATGGGTCATTATTCAACTCTCATTTGCAGCACGCCTTTGTGAGAATTAGATTCCCTTTTCTCGAGCTGGGCAGGACCAGCAGAGTGACTGGGTCTCCGTCCGCCCCACCCACCCCGTCTCCCCCTGCCCTCGCGCAGTGGACAGAGGTACATAGCCCTGCTAGGCGGCCGTGCCCTACGCTGCCAGCCTAATAATCTTTCTGAACTCAAAACTGAGAATCCTTCTCCTATTTCTACCCCTCACTTATGACAGTGATTGTTAGGAAATACACGGTGTAAGAATTATCCCTTTCAGTCTTGTTTCCCTTCCTGCTACTGAACCTCCCTCTACCCCACCCCCATCAATAAAACTATAATTGTCATTTAACCTGTAATGATTAATTAATCAGGAAATTAGGATGGGAATTCCCCGGCGGTCCAGTGGAGGACTCGGCGCTTTCTCTGCCAAGGGCCCGGGTTCAACCCCTGGTCGGGGAACTAAGATCCCACAAGCCACGTGGCAGGGGAAAGAAAGAAAGAGAAAGAAAGGGAGAGAGGGAGCGGGAGGGAGAGGGAGAGGGAGGAAGGAAAGAAGGAAGGAAGGAAGAAATTAGGTTGTTACTAAGTAGGTGTTTAGTTTAATCTTAATAACATTTGCTACCATTTGGATTATTATCTTTACAACCTCAGAATTATGCTGAGCCCAATCTGTTTATTTATTTTCTAAGGTTTATTTTTTTTTATTAGTGAACACAAGCCCAAATTGTTTTCCTTGTCATATTTACATGGGAACACGATAACAGCAGATAAAAATAAATGGGAAGTTGATATAAAAACATCTCAAAATACTGAGGAACATTAGGTACTATAAACAAATAAGAAAACATAATATTTTTCTTGAACAAAACACCATCAGTGCCTGAAATATTTATTACAGCTCTGGTTACCAGATATTAAAAGAAACATGAAATGTAAATCGTCCCCTTTAAATGTTCGGCTAAAATGAACTTGAGGTGAAATGACCCTGATGCATAAGTCATTACTGACAGAAACTATTATTAGTTCTGCCACTGAGTGGATAGAATGCCTTCCCCATGGCTGCTAAGATTAAAGTATAAGCAAACCATTAAACTCAGGCACTAGAGAATTTTGCATAATAAGCATGATAGTCTCAAATGAGCCAGTGGCATACGTACAATTTGATTTTTTTAAATGTTGTAAACGAGTTGTTCTAATAAAAATAATAAGCATTCTAATAATCATTTAAGATTATGGTAAAAGGGGCTGGGGATCCCTCTGGAACCTCTTTTATAAAGCACTGATCGCATTCAGGAGGGTTCCACCTGCATGACTTCAACACTTCCCACAGGCTCTACCTCCTAATACCTTCACCTTTGGGGATTAGAATTTCAACATATAAATTTTTTGGAGGACACAAACATTCAGACCATAGCATCCTCCCTTTGGTTCTGTGACATCATACCGCCCTGGAGCTTGTATAGGCTGATTGTTCTATCTCTTCTTCCTTCACTGATTCTATCTGCAGTTCATGGACCCCTAAATTTGGACATAGTCTTCCATCTTCATCTCAACTTTCTTTTATCAATGTATACTCTCATAGCAGCAGTAATTTTCTATCAAAACAGAGACCTTTCAACTTAAATTTCTAGCTAAATTTTAGATACTCCAGAAGATCCAGAATCAAATCTAATGCAACACATCCTGAATCAAATTTATCCTCCCCACTAATCTTCCTTTCCATTTTTCATATTGTCACTGTCACCCCCATAAGCATGCATGCCAAAAATGTTAGTTCTCTTTTCTTTCCATCTCATATCAATCTGACCAGTCACCAAGCTTTGTCTTTATGTATTTGAAATATGTCTTGTCACTATCCTAGAAGTTTTAACATGCATTATTTGACAGTAGAAAAGAATATACCTAACACATATTTGTTGGCAACTGTAATCATAAAGACTAGTAAATTTACCATCCATAGAAGCTCTCTGTGCGTTCTTCTACATCTCATTCCCTCAAACGTAACCACTCTCCTGAATTTTGTGTTAATCACTTCCTTACCATTAAAATTACATTATCATATATATGTATTTATACAGAACACGTGGTTTCATTTTGCTTGTCTTTGAAATTTTAAAAATTGTATCTTCTGCAATTTGCTTTTTTCATCTATAATGCATATAGCTGCAGTCTATTCATTTTCACTGCCGAATTACATCTCATTTTGTGAATGTACCATGGTTAATTTATCTATTCTCCTGTTAACCATTAGGTCATTATGATTGTTTCCATGTTTCTGGCTTTTATGAAGAGTGCTACTATGAACATTCCATTATAGTGTATGTCTCTTGGTGTCCATGTACAAGAGTTTCTTCAAGATCTTTCCTGGGAGTAAAAAGATTTATTGCAGATTGTGTGCTTGTTCAGACTCACAAGATAGTACCAATTTGTGCTCTAGACTAATTGAACCAATTTACATTCCTCCTAGCACTGTGTAAGAGTCCCTGTTGTTTCATGTGATGGTTAAGTATATATGTCAACTTGACTGGGCCATGGAGTGCCCAGATATTTGGTTAAATAGTATTTCTGGGTATGTCTGTGATGGTACTTTTGGATGAGATTAGCATTTGAATTAGCAGACTGAACAAAGATGGCCCTCCCATTGCTCTCTCTGCCTGACTGTTGATCTGGGATGTTGGTCTTCTCTTTAACTTGGACTGGGGTTTACATCATTGGCTCTCCTGGTTCTCAGGCCTTTGGACTTAGACTGGAACTACACCACCAGATTTCCTGGGTCAGCTTGCAGACAGCAGATCATGGGACTTCCCAGCCTCCATAATCATGTGAGCTAATTCCTTATACTAAATCAGTCTCTCTCTCTCTCTCTCTCTCTCTCTCTCTCTCTCTCTATTTATTTAGCCCATGTTTCTCTAGATAACCCTGACTAATACCCTTCACATGCTCACCAACACTTGATTTTGCTAGACTTCTTAATTTTTGACGACCTGATGGGTGTGAGTTCATATCTTATTATGGTCTTTCACTATTTGAACTTCCTTGCTTGCAATGAGGTTATGAATATACTTATTCAATCATTCATTATTTATGTTTCCTTATTTATGAAATGGCCCTCTAAGCCTTTTGCCTAGTTTTCTGTTGTGGTATTTGTCTTTTTCTTGTTGACTCCTTGGAAGATTCTTATATCTTGGATCCTAATTCTAATCCATTTGTGGTTATATGTGCTGTAAATATCTTCTCCCAGATTATACTTATCTTTTTTCTTTATTTATGGTGTCTTGTGATTAACAGATTTAATTTTAATGTAGTCAAATGTATTAATTTTTCTTTTATGCTTAGCATTACTTGTATTTTGTGTAAGAAATGCTTGCCAACCTCAAGATCAGAAAGATATTCTGAATTTCTTCTTAAAGTTGTAATGCTTTGCTTTTCACATTTAAATTCTTAATCTACTTGGGATTGATTTTTGTGACTGTATGAGGTAGGAATCCACTTTTTTGGGGGCCACACTGCAGGACTTCCAGGTTCTTCGTTCCCCAGCCAGGGATCGAATCTGAGTCCCTGGCAGTGAAAGCACAGAGTCCTAACCACTGGACCTCCAGGGGATTCCCAGGAATCCACTTTTTTTTTTTTTTTTCTCTGTATGGATAACCAATCGTCTTAGCCTCAATTAGTGAAAAAGACACTGTTGCCTTACAGATCTGCAGTGCTGGTTCTGTCACATATAAGTCTCGATAAATGTGTAGGTCTGTTTTTAGGCTCTCTAATCTACTCAGTTGGTTAATTTCTCTTTTCCTGAGCCAATGACATCCTGTTTAATTACCAGTGAGTCTCCTTTCCTTGTTGTTCTTTAGGAAAAGCTTAGCTATTTTGGATCTTTGCTCTACCATATACCTTTTAGAATAACTTTTCATTAACCCTGGTATGATTTTGGTTGAAAATTTGTATATTATTTTGGGAAGATAGATATCTTTAGACCACATATTAGCATTCTTTTTATTGAAATTTTCTTTAATGCCTTTCAAGAAAAAAATTCTCCATAAAGGATTTAATGTCCTCATTGAATTTATTTCTAGATATCTTATATTTTTTGTTATTATAAATAACATCTCTTTTCTAATTTATATTGTTTGTTTCTCAGGTATAGAGATGCAGTGGATATTTTAGATTGAGCTTATATCCAGACACCTTACAAAACCTTACAAAACTCTTGTTAAATAGTTTGCCTGTGGATATAATTTATTATTTTAAAAAACAAACACATATATAGCATTCTTACTATGTGTAGGCACTATTCCAAACACTTCACAAATATTTATTTAATTATCTCAACATCCCTATGAAACAGGATTATTATTTATTTATTTATTTATTTTGTGCCATACGCGGGCCTCTCACTGTTGTAGCCTCTCCCGTTGCGGAGCACAGGCTCTGGACGCGCAGGCGTAGTGGCCACGGCTCACGGGCCCAGCCACTCCGCGGCATGTGGGATCTTCCCGGACTGCGGCACGAACCCGTGTCCCCTGCATCGGCAGGCTTACTCTCAACCACTGCGCCACCAGGGAAGCCCCAGGTTTATTTTTTAATTCCCATTTTACAGATAAGGAAACTAAGTCACAAAGAGATTAAATAACTGCCCAAAGTCACAAATTTTCATTTGAACCTAGAAGGCAGGATTTAAATCCAGGCAGTTGATCTCTAAGCTCCATGCCAAACCAATAGCTTTGCTGCCTCCCCACTAGACTGAAAAGTTCTGTTTCTTCCTTTCTAATCCTTATCTTCCCTCCTTTTTTTTTTTTAACCTTTCTTTGAGGGTATTGTTTTGAATGTTAACAAAGATAATCCTTGTTATTAATTTAAAAGAGAATATTTATTTATTTATTTATTTATTTTTAACACCTTTATTGGAGTATAATTGCTTTTACAATGGTGTGTTAGTTTCTGCTTTACAGCAAAATGAATCAGTTATACATATACATATGTCCCCATATCTCTTCCCTCTTGCGTCTCCCTCCCTCCCACCCTCCCTATCCCACCCCTCTAGGGTGGTCACAAAGCACCAAGCTGATCTCCCTGTGCTATGCGGCTGCTTCCCACTAGCTATCTATTCTACGTTTGGTAGTGTATATATGTCCATGCCACTCTCTCACTTTGTCACAGCTTACCCTTCCCCTCCCCATATCCTCAAGTCTATTCTCTAGTAGGTCTGTGTCTTTATTCCCGTCTTGCCCCTAGGTTCTTCAGGACCTTTTTTTTTTTTTTTTAGATTCCATATATATGTGTTAACATACGGTATTTGTTTTTCTCTTTCTGACTGACTTCACTCTGTATGACAGACTCTAGGTCCATCCACCTCACTACAAATAACTCAATTTCGTTTCTTTTATGGCTGAGTAATATTCCATTGTATATATGTGCCACATCTTCTTTATCTTTCATCTGTTGATGGACACTTAGGTTGCTTCCATGTCCTGGCTATTCTAAATAGAGCTGCAATGAACATTTTGGTACATGACTCTAAAAGAGAATACTTTTAATGATTTACCATAGAAAGATGCTTGCTGTAGGGTTTTGGTGGATAACATTTAAGAGGTTAAAAAAAATCCCTTCTATTCTTAGTTTACTAAGAGGTTTTTTATTGTTTTTTATCTTGAATGGGTGTTGCATTTAATCAAGTGGTTTCTCTCTTCAATTTGTTTTTGTGGTGAATCCACTAATTGATTTTCATATGCTGATCTTTGCATCCCTGGAATAATCCCAGCTTGATACTGATGTGTATGTTCCTAAATCCTGCTGAATTTGGTTTGATAATATTTTGTTTAGGATCTTTCATCTATCCTCATTAGTGAGATACTCTTGTGACTTTACTCTTTTTTACACTGTCCTTGTTCTGGGTCTCGGGACTGGGGAGGTGGGCAAGGTGAGGGCGGGGCCTTGAGAGCGGCCACACACTCCGCCCCCTCACTCAGTCTCTAGAAGGGGAGCGTGGTTCGGGCTGCAGGGCTGACTTCGAGCCCCCAGCGGCGGCAGCAGATTCCGCAGCGCCGCTCCCGGGGAGCCTGAGCCGCTTGGCGCCGGAGCGCGGTGCTGCCGAGACGGTTCCCTAGGGCGAGTTCAGGGCGCCCGGGGTGCGCTGGCGGCAGGTCGCAGAGCACCGCTTCCGCCAGTCACCAGCCTGCAGGGGTGGGTTCGGCTGGGCAGGGAGTGGGAGTCCGCTCAGAGACCTCTTGTCCCTTCGAGTCAGGAGCCGCCCTCATCCCTCGAGGGAGCGCCGCGCACGCAGGACATCGCACCCGGACGCTCGCCTCCGCCGCCTGAGAGAGGTACCATTCCCCGCGGGCTCTCTATCTACGTCCAGGTGACCCGACCCGGGAGGAGAGCACTGGTCCGGAGAGTAACCTGAAATTCTTGGGGAATAAAATTCTCTGGTCTCACTCAGTCCTTTGTATTGTAAACTGGCCACTGTCAGCTCTGTTTGGGAAACCTGCACAATTTTCCACAACGTGAATCGACCCGAACAACCTAAGTTTAAATTTGTTTCGTTGGGTTTGTCTCTTTAACCTAACTTCTTTTTTTGGTGGGGGGTGGTTAGGGGGGAGTGGAGGACGGCGGTTTACGGGGAAGAAGGTGAGTACTGTCTTCCGGATCTGTCCTCACGGCTCCACTCCTCCGACCTGGCTGTCAAGGTTGTGTCAGGGACATTGCCAATGCCAGCCTGGAATGGTAGGGCCATTCAAAGCGAATTTAGACCTTGACTTCGCCTGTATGCTTCAGGCCGATTTACTGAGCAATCAGTTTTCAGGGAAACTTGTGCAAAGAATCGTGAGAAAATACCTAGATTTTGCTGAATGTTTTTGGTGCGGCACCATGTCATATTGGCTTATATCACTTTTATTGTCTTCGTGCTCCTTTGTGTATGTATGTTACTCTTCTCTAACCAGCTCCTGAACAACCTGAGAAAAGCCAGGGATCCACCAGATATCAGTGCATAATAAATATTTTTTCAATGAATAAATTTCATCAGTAACTTTGAAACCTAAAATGGTGCTTGAGCATCCAACACTTAATAGATTGGAAAACGTCAATTTAAAGAAAACCACACACACCTTTTTTTATGGTTACCTGTAGAAAGGGCTGCATTTTGATCCTCTTGGTTGAAATGTATTGTGGTAGGAGTCTTGGATAGAGAGACAGGAGACCTGAGAACTTGCAGAATCATATCACTGAGAATTTTTCTAATCTGTAAAAGTAGAAGTTTGGAACACATGCTTTTTAGAGTTTCTTTCAGCTCCAAAGGTCTTTGATGAAATGAATCTATCACAACTTCATAAACATGTGTTGGATTTCAGTGGCTCCTGAAGACTGTTTATCAGAACGTTGGTAAAGCTGTTATTATATCCTTTTGAAGGAAAGTCTGAGAGTCAGCAACTTAGAGGAAAACCAATAAATACATAGTAGGCAGATTTGGCTTGATCACAACCAAATACATAAGTATTTATACTTTTTTAGGTTTGATCAAAACCAAATACATAAGTAGTTATAATTTTTTAGGTTTAAACAGATCATCAAGTAACTGAATAATTTTAAGTTAAAAATATGTCTTCTTTTTCTGTATAGAATACGGATTTTGCCACAAGAAGATGGTTCTACCTGCTGCTGGGCTGCATGATGCTGATAAATGTGATTAACGCGGATTTTGAATTACAAAAGGGGGTGCTTGCCAGCAACAGCCCAGGGATCATGGAAGACATTGATCTCCAGTGCTGGAATGCTTGCTCTTTGACACTGATAGATCTCAAGGAAATCAAGATAGAGCACACTGTGGATTCCTTCTGGAATTTCATGTTGTTCCTACAAAAATCCCAGCGGCCTAGACATTATAATGTCTTCTTAAGCATAGCTCAGGATTTCTGGGACATGTATGTAGACTGCTTGCTTTCAAGATCCCATGGAATGGGCAGAAGACAGGTGATGCCTCCCAAGTATAATTTTCCACAGAAGATAACAGGAGGTAATTTAAATGTGTAATTAAGAGAATAGCAGTTTAGTTTTCTTAAAACTTCAATATTTAATCTTTCTGATTTTTAAAGTTTATCTAATAAACTAGCAAATTTGCCATATTTTTTCCTAATATGACCAGCTTTGATTTTCATTTTTACTGATTTTATATTATTTAGAAACCACAGGAGCTCTGATGTGCAAATACTAGATACTAAATGATCTTGGAATGATATATTTTTGTAGATCATTAAATTATCATCTTATTTTTTTCCCCATGAGTAGTTCATAAGAAAGCCATTTAGCCCTGTAATTATTCATATTACATTTGTTGAAAAAAATTTTAAACATCAACATGTAATTTAGGCTTTTGAAATTAATTTTTTCAATAGGGTTGTTTAATGGGAGGGAATCTTAAGAGTTCATATTAGAACAAATGTTAACAATTTTTCCTCTCTAACCTTGCAGGACTGGATTTTACAAAACATGAGTTCTACATTTAAGAGAACACAGAAAATACCTCAAGCAAGATGACACCAACCTGAAAATTTAACCCTGTGTCGGTATGTACGAGCTCGAATATTTCCTGTAGCATTTATCAAAATTATTTCTAATTCTTTAATATTGATGAAGATTGTATTTTTGTTGATATGTAATTGTTTTAGGGCTATTGAATTATCATTTCCATATTTTGGGGTATTTTGTCAATAATTTTTTATTTAGAAGGCATCTTTGTAAAGCCTCTTTTTTTTAAGAAAAAACCACTTAAAATGCAAATACAACATATTTTTTAATACAACAATCAGTGCAGTAAAATTATAACCAGTTTTATCAGGTATCTTATACATAATTTTGACTATAAAACTGTGCCAAAACTAATGCCAGTATTATCCTAAAAAGTAATATTTAATCTTGATGTAGTGTACTGTGTGGCTTCTGATATATGTATCTCATCACCAAGCTATATATTATTTTTCTATGCATTAAGGCCTAAAATTTTGTTTTATGTTCTCATTTTTATAGTCCTCATTTAAAAAAAAGGAATAACAAGCAGAAAGGCAGTTGATTTTATTTATTTATAAATTTATTTATTTATTTATTTTTGGCTGTGTTGGGTCTTCGTTGCCGCATGCGTGCTTCCTCTAGTTGCAGCGAGCGGGGGCTACTCTTCATTGCAGTGCGAGGGCTTCTCATTGCGGTGGCTTCTCTTGTTGCGGAGCACAGGCTCTAGGCGCGCGGGCTTCACTAGTGGTGGCACGAGGGCTCTAGAGTGCAGGCTCAGTAGTTGTGGCGCACGGGCTCAGTTGCTCCGTGGCATGTGGGATCTTCGTGGACCAGGCTTGAACCCACGTCCCCTGCGATGGCAGGTGGATTCTTAACCACTGAGCCACCAGGGAAGTCCCCATCTTAAACCTTTTTTGATGGTACTTAGATATAATGTTCTGTTAAATCCCCCCGGTTTTGGGCCCAAATCATGTCATTTGTATATAGAAAATTTTATTCTTTTTTCATCATTTATTCATTCAAAAAAATTCATTGAGCTTGGAGGTACACTGTTGAGCAATCCAGACACAATCCTTGACTCCCAGAGTTGTCATTGCTGTGGGACAAAGATGCAGCAGGAAATAATATAATTCAAAAGCACTTTTATGATGTCAAAATATGTTTTTTTTCCAAGAAAGAGGAATTGTAGCCAACATAGCATTGAGTGGGGAACAATATGTATTTCTCTTTTGCCCTATTCAAAATCATCAGACTAGATCAGATAGATCATCCAAAAAACAAAAACCCCAAAACCCACCAATTCTTGCAGTGGTATTATGGTAAAGACTCAGTCAGTTTCGCAGCTTTGGGTTTATGCTGAACTCATATAGCTTAACTTATAACCAGTTATTTTCCAGAGCACTGAAAGCTGAAAAAAGACAGCAAAACATCTAATATTGCTCCCAAAATATTTCTTCATGAGGTGATACAATAGATAAAAATTGAGCATCTATGCTTAAAGTTCCTCTGCACTTCCTATAGAATTTTTTTTCTTTAAATAAACTTTTTACTTTAGAATACTTTTAAGTTTGCAGAAAAGTTGCAAGGCTAGTGCAAAGACTTCTTGTATATGCCTCACCCATTTTTTCTTATTGTTAACATCTTACGTTAGTCATATGTTTGTCATAACTAATGAACCAATACTGATACATTTTAAATTAAACTTCATATTTTATATGAATTTCACTAGTTTTTCCCCTAATGTCCTTTTTCTGTTCCAGGATCCTATCCAGGACACCACTTACAATGAGTTGTCATGTCTTCTTAGGCTCTAAGAAGATGTTTTTGATGACCTTGACACTTCCCGATGCTGGTCAGTTGTATTGCAGAATGTCCCTCAATTTGGTTTTGCCTAATGTTTTTCTCATGGTTAGACTGGGGTTATAGGTTTTTTGGGGTGAAAACTACAGGAGTAAAGCACTGTTCTCAGCACTTCCTATCAAGGGTACATGCTGTCAACATGACATAACACAGATGACGTTTAACCCTGGCTGAGGTAGTATCTGCCAGGTTTCTTGGCTGTAAAGTTACTTTCCCTTCTCTTTCTATGTTGTATTCTTTGGAAGCGAGGCACTAAGCATTACCCACACTTTAGGGAATGGGGAGTTATGTTCCATCTCCTTGAAAAGGAAATATCTACATAAATTAAAATAAATACAAGCGATTATGAAACATGGTTGCCAATAAAACTAATGTAAGCTCAGGCTGTGTTGGCAGAAGGTGTGTAAAAATGAGAGGGACTAGTTTCATTATACCCTCCATGTGTCCTGTTATACCTGTAAATTGTTGCTCGGTTCTGCTGGTCTCAGTATAGAGGAATAATCACAAACTGTAGCACTTCAGAAAGGGCTGGCCAGGTTCATAGTCTGGAATGATTAAATAAACTGGATATTTGACCCAGAAAGACTGAGGGTGAACATTATAGTTTTTTCCTGTGTTCCAGAAGGCAGACTGAGGACCAGATGAACAAAAGTTGTTCACCTAATTATTCACTGGTTTTCATCCAATATGAGCAAGCACTGGCTCACAGGGTCTAATCATGGAATGAACTCCTCCCTCATGTGTTAAAAATCTCATTACCAAAGAGTGTTGAAGCCACTTTCATCTGTGCTCACTCTACTCCATTTTTATTTTCTTGAATTTCTTTTCATTTAGTTTATTAGCAGAAGTCTGGGAGCTGAAATTTTGTATCAGTTGACTCATTGTTACCTCGAATTTAGCCTGTTCTAGTGCCTCAACTATTGAGCTTGACTATAACTGCAGCAAATTATATAGTTTGCATTATTCTGAATGCTTGAAGCATTTAAGTGGAAGGAAATACACTGTCCACCTTTCAGCCAGGCTGGATGAGAGAGGCACCAATCCCCTAGGGCTTAGAAGTGGTATGGTGGGAGCCCAGGATGTGAGGAGAGATGGAGACGTGTTAGAATTAGTGACCCTGTCAGACAGAGGGACTGATTTCACTGGCTCACTGCCGGGTGGCTGGAATTGTAATATGCGAACTTGGGTATTGTCTGTCTACCAAGTGCAAGTGTCTGAATTAAGCAACCTTACTACCCTCCATCTGTGTACATTTCTTCCTCTGTTAAATGGCTGCTAGGTAATAACCTGCCCTATTTTACCCTTCCTCTTCCTGACGGGTAAGATCTACAACAGCAGGGAGAAGTTCTACAGAACTCACAGATTATTTTGACTGCAGTCAGTCCTAATCAATCTGGAGATACCAAGTTGTACTACATACAAAAAATAATGTTCAGCCAAGAAATATCAATTCTATTTCTACCCACTGGTTATATTAATGTAATAGTATTTATGCCTCATTTTAGAGAAAGTCTATCACTGTTATGAAGCACATACATTTGAATTACTTTAACATGTCCATGTTTAGAATTCCTGGTATAGTATTTTGTTGGCTGAACCTTCCCTTTGAGCTCAGGACTTTGCTGCCTTTGCAGAAGTTGAGGGGAAGGTTGCCAGGAGCTGAGGCCTCCATCACACTTATTCAATAGTTTATTTACTGAGGTGTTGGTTACAATAATGAATGAGATGTGGTTTCTATCTTGTCTTTTAGGGAGCTTAGAGTCTGAGGAAGGAACTTATAGTCTACAAAATGGAGTAAACATACATTGCTTTTAGCCATGGACACTTCATCTCGATTCTATGTGTATCTCAGATGTACCTGAACGTGTATCTGCTTTTTGTATGGGCATCTCATTGTTGCATGTTCCTACCCACATCCATCCTTGTGTCTCAGTAACTCCCCTTTACATGGAACCTTTGTGCTTAGGGCTGCCTGTGAAGAAGAGGAACAAATTATGCTGTCTACTGTCTTCTTGGGGGTGGTGGTAATAGAGAAAGGGATTCAGGAGAGCACAAAGCTCACTGATAAGCTGATGCACATTATGTACTCCTGTGAGCCACAAGGAGAATGGGCAGCTGGGCCAGGGTGAGAGGCCGCTGGTAACTCATTCTAATTAGAACAATAACAATTGCAATTTCTCCTCTCATGGCAGATGCTACTATCCTCACAGACAGAATAATGAAAAATTCCTGGAGGAATGTGAATTGTGGGAGGAGGAGTGAGGGGAAGAGGGAGGAGAAAGTAAGAGAAGGTGGGCCCAGTGGGGTGTTGGAGCCGTCTTTTATCTGATAATGAAAGTGGATTCTATGCGTGTCTTCCCAACTCTGCATTCAGTAGCACCATGTTGGTAGCTTGAAATTGGTCATAGTGGGATTGGCAAACACTAAAAATAAGGGTTTTTTCCCCTTTCAGAGCTGGTTGTTATACATTTAACCAGTACACTGCAGTGTGCACCCTATGGGCCTAGAATCTAGACTCAAATTCCAGTATATTTTCCTTTCTGAGAAAACAGATTCTTGTCTCTCCCAGCCCTGGACATGAACTCAATTTTGCACCTTCCTGAGTGGAGAAGGGGGTTGACGGAAATGGAGACAGGCTGTGGAAACCGCATAATGCTGTACAGGGACACAGACACTTTGCTCTACATCTAGCATTAAGACATCTACCTCCTATTTGGCAAGATACCTCCACCACCAAAAGAGTTTCTCCCTACTCCCCCTTTTCCTTCCCCATTAAGGAAGAGAAGTAGCATTAGAATTTATTTATATATTAAGAGTTAAAACATGTTTATTTTAGTTTTATTGTTTAGCTTATGAATAACATTTGCTTTTTATAGGAGAGAGAACTTATTTTACTTTGACCAACATATTTGTTGCAAATGCCTTTGCTGCCCAGTATTTATATATACTTATAATAACATATATTAATAATATCCTGATTCCCTACTCCATCCATATGCTTTGGATGGGATTGGCTTCCTTCTGTCTCTGAGTGTAGGCAGTTCTCAGATCTGGCCAAAGTCATGATGAATGGTTCAGGAGTGGGCATATGGCCAATCAGGGGTCCCAAGATTCAGAGACAGTTGCAGAGACTGTTGAGAGATAGGCATGCACTCTTTTCTGCTGGATATCAACCTGGGAGAATATAATTCAGGAGCTGTTAGGGAAGGAGAAGATCCTACTCACAGAGTTTCAGTTCCTAGATCCAACAATGCCTGTAGTTTTAATTAGTCCTAGATTTGATAGCCCCAGAGCCTGTAAAAGTTGGTTTTTTTTGTTTTAGTTTTGTTTTGTTTTTTGGCTTAAGCCAGTTGGAGTAGTTCACATCAATTGAAAGAGTCAACTGATACAACATGTTTTACAATTTTCAGTTAAGAGAATTGTCATCTTTAGAAAGAAATTGATGACAACTCTTCTCACAGTATGTGTTGATATTTTCAATAAAAATACATTATATGTGCTTTTATTTTAATAGTATTTTACTAAAATATTTATTCTAAAATATTTGCTTTACATTTATATATACAGATACTTAACTAGAAAATTATAAGCAGAATTTATTTCAAAAAGTCTCCAGAGTATTTTATGTGGGAATGCTCTTCTCTGGCTCATTCACAGTTTTTACTGCTTTTACCCTCTGTAAGGCTCCTCCTCGAATAGGAAGTTTTTTAAGAGCAATATCGGTATCAGCCAGAGGTCCTCCCACTAATCGGGCAGGAGTGCTTTCCACTGTTACTACCCCACCAGAGGGCACCTAAAAAAAGCAAAAGTAAATATTTATGAGTCCGCTTACAAAATTTTTCACGAAGAGGAAAACCCATTCATCCTTCAGCTAACTTTGGAAGAGACACAAAATGTACATAGTAACTAGGAGACAGGATGGACTAATGGAAAAATAAGGGCTTTGGAGCCTTTGCAATCAGGGCCAAATTATGTCCAGAATAGGACACCAGGAACACTGGAATATGGCATGGATCTATTTGCCAGGGAAAGGAGGAACTGCACACTTTCTGTCAAAGAGATGTAGAGGTATATTTTGACTAGTGTTTATAGCAATTTCTTGGGAATCCTGGAGGGCTGGGTCTGGTCTAAACCAGAACTAGGCAAGGGTAGATATAAATATGCCTTAACTATTTGATATTTGAACAGCAAAAAGAAAAAATATGAGACAAAACCCCATAGAAATAACATTCTTTGGGGATTAAATTTAATATCTACTAAGAAAAGTTATGGAGAAAAAAAATCTTACTGTTGTGTTAAGGCCTTTAATATCTGTCCGGTGAAATATTGCATTTGGTGGACGCTCACTGTATCTAGAGGATTCTATACCTTTCTCTTGAAGTCTTTTTGCTTTCTGAAGATTTTTAAATTAGAAAGAAAATAAATTAATTGCTATTAAAGCATTACTATGGTACTTACAATGAAGTATACAAAATATATTTAATTGTGTCTGTTTTATGCTTTATTAGTTAGCACTAGCATTTACTCATTTACTCATTTAGGCTAAGAAAATAGTTATTAACAAGTTATATACTTTGTACATTGCAGAAAACACCTGAAAATGTTACTGAGATTTCCATAGGTACTGGTAATATATGACCAAGGTAAAGCAGGTCCTAAGGAAATCAGGTTCAATTTTTTGTGCATAATTGAATAAGCTACTAAATTTACAATAGATGATACATGTTTTCAAATTATTTTGCATAAATTAAATACTAATTCAGTACACTTAAATGTTTCAAGCATTCAGAATAGTGCAAACTATATAATTTGCTGCAGTTATAGTCAAGCTCAATAGTTGAGGCATTAGAACAGGCTAAATTCAAGGTAACAAATTATCTGCATGGAGGGGGCTGATTTTAAAGTTGGGAAGAACTTTTAGTGACAAAGGGGAGACATGGTACCTTGAATAAGCTTGTTCTTAATTTTGGTTTTGCTATTTTAATATGATTCCACTATTTTCGTGGGCTATTATAACATTTAACAATTTCATATCTAGAGGAAGAATTGTAACATTATATAAAAATGTATCCCAAGTATTAATGGAAAAGTTGGAAAAAAAGTAATGAGATTTTGGAAATCTATGCTGCTTCTTACATATTTCAAGTGAACAATTAGCATTATAAACTGTTTAGATTAGTTTCTAGTTTATTGCTGAAGCAGGTTATCACATTTTCCCAAAGGGGTGTTTATCCCAAATTCCCACTTAAGCTTTAATATAATGTTTCTTTTGGTGGTCACAGAGGGGAAGCATCCTTGAAGGAGAGAGTAATATGGACAGTTGTTTTTTGTGTCCTTCACTCTGCTTCTTACAGAAAGGATCAGTAAATAAGAAGGCTTAGAATGGAAAGTAGGAGCACATTTCTCCTGCTTATTCCTGGCTAACTCTCATCTCTTTTATGCAAACCAGGAACACCATCCTTGCTTCGCTCCCTCCCACTGCTAAGCCAAATGAAACTCAGAGTGGTATCTTCTGTAACGTGAAGAATGCAAAGTTTCAGTTAACGCCCTAAACTGCAAATGAGGATCAATAGTGTTGGTATTCCACAGAAAGATCAACAGAAAAAGGTGAATGAATTGTTATCCCTGAAAAAGTCTGTCAGAGTTGACTGTTTGTTGCGGATATTGTAATATTTTTAAAATCCTACCTTTAAAGTTTTAACATTTGATGTTCTAGCCAAGAAATTTTCCCATGATTTATTAGCCAATTCTCTTTGCTTGTGTGTGGCTTGTACCTGAAATGAGAAAGATAATTAAGAGTTCCAGTTTCTATGAAAGGATACCAAAGGGCTTGAATACTTGTATTTTGAAGGAAGACCTAGTTTTTGCCAATGTAAATTTTAAGGTCAACTAGCAAAAGGGTTAGAGTTTAACAACTTAAAAAACCAAAGTCTTAAAATGGAAAAAAACTCCTTCCCTCACTATGTGGCCAAGATTTGAACTGCTTCCCATGAAACGTAATGCAAAACTGTTGCTATAAAAATACAAAATATGAAAATAACAATAATCCTTCTCAGCAAGACTGATTGTTTCACATGATTATCACTTGTGAAGACAGAGTGTAACCCAGAACAAGCTACATAAATGACCCAAGAGCAAATTCACAGGAGAAAATAAAGAGTTTTCTGCTGCCACTGATAATAGTTTAGGCAAGATTATATTGGTAAAACTGCTTCTAATTTACACCTTCAGCAAGACAGCAATTTTGTGAGAGTGCTGAGTTTGTTGTGGTGATGCAGTCTAGGGAGGTAACTACTGACAAAGGACAAAGACTATGGTTCCCAACAGGCTCTCCACTAAATATATATATAATCCAAGGACACATGCCCTTGGTTGGTATATAATAGACTATTAAGTTTAAATTATGAACCTAAGAGTATTTAATTAAACAACTGCTAAAAAATAAACTGGGTCAGAGCCATGGTAACAAATCAACGATAACCAACAAATCAGTAATAGCTAGCCCACACAGCAGAATCCTGCCAATTCAATAGAACTAATGAGGAGCAGAACTTCTAACGGGGTACACCACTTAAAAGCAAATGAATGGGTTAAAGGGCAGCATCCTTGCAATAAAAATTCTTCCTAAACAAAACTTTTAAGCAGGGAGTTATCTAAGAATTTATAGGTGGATGCTAAGTTCCACTAGACTGAAGATGTAGACATTTAATAGTAGATGTAAAATGATCAGGCAATAGAAAACACTTTGGAAATCACCTTAAAGTGTTTTAAGTACTTAATTTTAGTCATAAAAGATCACCAAGCAGAAGTGGAGAATCTACATCATTTTTGTATCTGTGGACAAGTTCACTTAAATAGTCACTTAACCTGTTTGCTCAAAAACTTCTGATGTGTTGTTTCTTACCTGTGTTAAGCTTTGGGAAAATGGCTTATGTTTTCCTGACAGGCTTTTTCTGATTAGCTAAAGCCAGAGACCAGATTTGTAGAGTGCTCACAGTATATATTTTGGCACTGAGGTGAGGAGAGGCTTGTCGGTGTGCCTATGATTGGCATGCTAGTAAGGGCCTATCACAGAGTGAGGGACAAGGGCCAACTTTCTCAATGAGGTTACACATATAGTCACAGAGATACACCATTTGTCAGAATTTGCTAAGTGTATACATTTAAATAGACCACAATTTTTGGAACTCTGACCTTTCAAAAAGTGGAAATGTCTCAGGTGTCTACCTTTTAAAATGTAAGCCTGTAGAAATCAAATTATAATGCCATAAAGCAGCACTGAGTATAGCAATTGAATTTCAAGCTATTAACTCCATGTTCTCTTTAAAAACTATACAAAGACACTGAAAGTAACTATAAAAGAAAATTACAAGGTAACTCTAAGTGCTGAAGCATTCACAAGTAAGGCAAATATAACTTATGGATAACTTCAACTAGTTTGTACATTGAAATTATTTTCTTGTGCCTCAATGGCATCTGTGGCTTACTTTTGTATATACTTTTTGTTCATTTTGCACATCTTGGCGTGCTTGGCTTTCAATCATCTCGCTTTGCAGAGAAGCAACCATCTTTCCAATGTTTTCTGATGCTGTTATAATAGATTCCAAAATTTTTTTGTCTGTAGTGACTGGTCTTAACTTTTCTAATTTTATTTCTTCATATATTTCATTCCATATTTCTCCAATCTGTTATAGCAAAGTTTAAAAGAGTTTTAAAAAGTTAAATTAACCAAAAATAAATACTATAATTTTACGTAACCTAAAATTTATTTGGGTGATCGTTCCAAAGTTAACACTTAACGGAACCAGCTTTTCCTAACTTACTCCTTGGGAATAAGTTAAGTGCATTGAGAATGATTTGGGGCAACAGTTACATTTGAGTATTCAGAAGTAATTTACCTAATGTTTTTCAATGATAGGTACTCACGGGTAAGGTTCCACTACCTAAGTATAGTTTATTGCTATCATCACTGCCCTCTCCTTTATAGACACTGTTTTCACAGCTGCACAAGTTGTTGCTTTAGTCTCATCCTCCTGAAGTACAGATGCTTTCCTTCTTAAAGCCCTGTTTGAAGGCTAGGTCAAGCTGAATTTGTAGAACAATGAATATGGGGATTCCTGGGACTCTAGTACCCAGCCACCCTGAGAAATAGGGCCTTGTCCCTCACTTTCCAGCTAAGGTAATACTTGAATCTAAAACTCTTAACATGTTGGTTTCATCATGCTGTAGCTCCATCTCATATTCTGGGTTATCTGGAAATTACTGTGCTTGAGTATGTTGAAATTTAGAGAAAAAGCATACGTCCAGAATACGGATAAAATTCAGCCTTGTTTTCCTTTTTTATAGAGGTTTATTCATTTACAGCATTCAAATACATAGTACTAATACTAGTAGAAGAGAATGTTTACTTGGAAAGACTTTCCTAAAATTTCAAAGGCATTTATTTACCAAAAAGTATATAACCAGCAAAGTAAGCAACTCTTTAATTGATATTTGATCATCATACAATGTAATGATAAAATACTTTAATAAGTATAAATCATTTATTTCAATAAGTAATAATTCATTCAATTCTAGCTCTTAATACCCTAGCTCTTAATACCCTCTAAAGAGAAGAAATTATATTTTAAAGATTCTGTTAAGCTTCTATGTCAGTAACTTCCATCTTCTTTTATAAACTAATAGTTGGATGAAATCTTATCCCATGGAAAATACCCAATCAGTTAATTGTATGTTCCTTGAATAGTATCAGATGTAAAATGAAAAATAAAAACTACACAGTACATGGATGATTGCTCACAAATAAAAATAGATCTTTCCCAACTGATGTTTTGCCATACTAGATTTTAATAACAAGGTTAAGAAGGTACTCACTTTAAAATCAAGGTATCTATGTATGATACAGAGGGTAACAAAATCTTCAGCAGATAAGCCAGGTAAATTTTCAAAATCTAAACGAAGTTTATAAAGAGAGATTTACTTTAACAGAGCAAGTGATTCCAAAAGACATATATTTATCATAAAAACAAATGCAAATGATTGCTTTTGATTTCATCCTGATTTATGAAAAAGTTACTTCTGTGAGCTTCTGGCTTCCTCCTATAACAAACAGCTGCCAGGTCATCCTTATCTAGTCATTAGAAGAGGAATACTTTCTGTGCTGTGGTCAGACCATGATATTGTACTTTCACAATCTGAAGAGTGAAATATTCACAATCAGAATTCTAGTGTTTAAGCCTAACCATCTAAAACTAACTGCCTTTAATCCTGGCTGCACTCTGGAATTACCTGGGGAGCTTAAAAAATACTGATGCCTGGCCCCAAACCCAGAGCTTAAGGGTGTAGCCTGTGTATTGGGATAACAATGGAACATGCATTTATCTGTATAAAGGGACTTTTGTTCATCATATATGAAAAATGGACTCCAAAGTGAAATCAATTTACAACGCTCAGCAAAAAAGAGAGGCTCTTGTAAATTTGACGAGTAACTTCTTACCTAGTTTGCCCAACACAGCATAAATTTTTGCTCTGATATTCTCAGCAACATCCATAACTGCAATGGTTGGGCAGTTAGCAGGCAGTGGTGTGATTTTTTGCTCTTCTTGAAAACTAGTAAAAAGAGGTTTCTTTGTATCTAATCATTGGATATCATGAAAATATAGAAAGGACAGATAAAAACTGTAGTAAATTAATACTTAATTTTAAGATTTTAGTCTAGACATCATAAAATATATAAAAATATTGTAAGAGTACAATACTGCCTGATACATGGTTACTCCTTTAAAAGCATAAATAATCAATAATTTCTTCCCCATTCTGTTGCAAAACGTAAAGCTTTCATTTTTAACTATTTATGTAAAATATAAAAATTTCACAAAATTACTTTCTTAAAAGTGAAACTTTCACATAAAAAACTTTTCTAATTTTGAGATCCAGAAATTGAACACTGTCAGTTTAACAATGATGTAATCTCCTATTTGCTTTTGGTTTCTATATATTATGCTATAAATATAAAAACTATTTTATGATGTTATAGATCAAAAGTTAGAAACAATAAAAATGGATTGAAGATAGAAATCATCAGAAGTTAAAGGGGAAGTATTTTCACTTAAAAATAAACAATACTAACAGATGAAACTATAATAAGAATTGTAAGAGGTTTAGAAAATATAATGTAGCATTATAAAATAGATAAATGAAATATAAATTCTGGTACTATTAACTTCATTAATTTAGTCTAGTAATTAAAATTTATGAACATTTGATTTATTTTTATTTAAAAGTTTCTTCTTTCATATAAAAAGTAAACTGTATAAATATGAATCAACAGAAATGTACAAAATACAATAAAAATTGTTCTCAAGCTCTCAACTTATGTCCCAAATTTTATTGGTAAATGAAATATTACTGAATATACTGACCAAAGCAGGTAACTCAAAGAAAGTTCTTTAAGAAGTACTGTTAAGTTTTTTATTTTCATTTTAAAGAATATAATCAAATACCATTTCCTGAAAATATTCTATAAAAATATGAACCTGCTACTAATTTACTTAGTATGGTGTAAGTCCCCATACTTTCCTAAGATTGCTTTTTAAAAATATGGATCTAATTGCTTCTACAAACAATTATAAATACACTTACCAACGATCTTCCCATGTTTATCACGTTTTACTCCTAGATCTTTTTCTTCCTTTCTCCACAATTTAATTAAAAGACTAGCAGCTGTCTGATCCTTCTTCCCTCGCCAAGCATTGACATGAGCCACAGTTTTGGGATTATCACAAAATTCAACCATTATTCCAAGTATTAGATTACAGAATTTTTTTTGGTTCAACTTTTGCAAGGAAACAGAAAAAGAAAAATGTTGCAATTAATATTTAGAATTATTGTCTTAAAAAAGAAAGGAGAAACGTTTGTATTAATCAGTAGGTTTCTTCTAAATGACTGCCTTATAAAATTAAGACTCTAAGTATGATTTGTGACCATCTCCTATTAAAATAAATACCATTGTAATGAGTCCATTTTCAAACATTAGGGATTCTTAAAAAATAGAAGGAAAAAGATTCAATATAATTCTGATGTAGTCATAAACATATGTCATAAACAAAAATGTAATTGATTTAGCTGAGTAGGACAAAGAGAGACTGTCAAAATAAGTGAAAATGTTCATTTTAAGTGGAGCAAGATAAATGGTGCTATGCATAGGACTCTGTAATTATAGGATCTTTCCAGTTTACCTGCTTAATTAAAGTTGTAAAGTTGTCTCATCCTAGCTATAACCTCATTGTTACTAAGAGACCAACTGATGGTAACTCCAAGTGGCAGTCACATGTGAAAATAAATCAAAATGAGGTATAATTTTGTATTTTGAAACTCAGCATCCATAAAAGAGTATTTAAGCACTTAAGAAAAATTATCTTATTAAGCATATTTCCTCTGTTTTCGTACAAACAGTTTTCAGCAAACCAAAATTTAGGTATAAAGAAGTCCAACCAGAGCAATGGCCTCCACACAGTAATGGTTTCTGTGTGAAATATTTTTGGTTGATTAACTCCTACAGTATACTGCTAATAGAATATAGCAAAGGAAACATGTAACCTGTTGTCTGAATTGCAAACATTATCAGTTTCCTCTTTCATTAAATAAAGGGTAATAATATTACCTGCTTTAGAGAGTTATTATGATGAGTTATATGAGACTGCCTGTCACATAGTAAACTCTCAATGATATTTAACCTTTACTAGCAATTACCATTTCACACTGAATAAATATTTTAGCAGATTGTATTAAGCAGAATCCTCAATCAAATGAGTTTTTTACTCCGATACTTCACTTTCAGGAGAAAGAGGCAAATGTCAAGGGTTGAAGTTTATACAGGAACTTCATTAAAGAAGATTTGTAATTTGTAGTTAACTTGGTTGGTTTAATCCATGTTAAGTGCAATCTAATAATTACATTCATAACAATAGAAAACACAACAAAAATATCTGTCAGGAACTATTCTAACTAATGCATGTATATGTGTACACACACACATAATCACTCACATAATCCTTCCACCAATGCATAAGGTAGATAATGTTATCTCTGTTTTATAGATGAAGAAATTGGTGGCAGAGATGTTAAATAATTTTTCAAAGTTACACAGCTAACAACTATTAGAGGCCTCAGTCAGACTGACTCCAGCCTGTGATCACAACCACTGTGTTATATGGCCTCTCCTACCAGCCTTCATGCCTTTCCATCCAAGAAACCCTGATGTTGAAGGAGAGTGGACACAAGTAAGAAATGTCTTTTATGTCTTCCATATAATATTAAAATAAAATATAATTATTTAATATGTACATGCATAATATCATTCCTCGCTTCCAAATCTTAAGTAGAAGCTAGATTCCAGGACGATATGCCAAATTAATGTTGTAGCTTTGAGAATCCCTGACACTGACCATGTGCCTCTGGGCGTACTTGTACGCTAGTCAGAGAAACACGGTGAGCTGTATGTCATTTAGGACTACATAAGTCCTTCTGTATTATGTTCAATTTTCTGAACTTTCAAAGGGTTTCTGGTTATGACTCATTCAAGGTGGGTTATTTTTATTATTATCATTATTATTTACTTGTTTTTTGCTTGTAGTGTTTTATATCTAATGAGTTCACTCTCATCTCTAGTGTAAACTAATTTTCTTTCAGAGTTAAAAGGACACAGATAACTTTAGTATCTTTGCTAAGTCAAAGTAGGTTTGTTATTGTTAATAAAATCAAGAATGGTGGCAATCATAGGCAGTGACATAGCTAGAACTCTGCATGAGAATATCTCCCAAAGTTTTACTGAAACAAAAGTATACTTTTTCTTTCATATCATCTTAACTATGGACCCACTTAGAATTGAGGCTAGTAGGGGATTACTGTAAGGATCTTTGCCATTCTTCTCAGCTGCCTTCCTGGAAGGCTTAATATGCTCACTTCTGCTCATTCTGTGAAACAGTGTATGACACACTAGATTCTTCACATTACCTACAAATTATACACAGTTCTTAAAAAATGCTGGTCTTAACTCCTTTGTCTAAGGTGACCCTTTTAATACTAAGAGAAGAAGCGAGAAGTTATTAATAAATGATTACTGATTTTTAAATAATCTAGCTGTTTCTTTAAAGTTTCATGGGGAAAAACAAAACAAGACAGAACAAATTCTCTGTTGTCATGTGTTTGGGAACACTGACCTAAGTAAACTGGTTTCTTCACTGGAGAAATTTTCAGACTCTACTATGCCAATGCATACTATGAAACTCCAGGAGGGATTTTTGTTTAAAACAAACATTTGAACACTATTTGAGGGCACATTTAATCACAGAGTAGTGTTCTGTGATACTCAGTTTGGAAAGAGTTAATAAAGACATTTATTTTTTGTTTCACAATTGTTATAATCATACTTACTGCCATTAAATCCAAAAGGAGAAAAATGCCTTCCTTTTCAAGAAAGTAATCCTCTGAGGGGTAACATCCCCAAATGCAGCACCTTAAGTAAAAAGAAAGTTATTCATTTAACAAGGCTTTATTGTTCAATTCAATTTGTGAGTTTATTCCTATTAAAAAATCTTTTCAAAGAATATTTTTTCGTCATTTCCTTAAATCAAGTAGTTAATTTCTTTGCTTAAAAAATTGAACTTTGGGGCTTCCCTGGTGGCGCAGTGGTTGAGAGTCCGCCTGCCGATGCAGGGGACACAGGTTCGTGTCCCGGTCGGGGAGGATCCCACATGCTGTGGAGCGGCTGGGCCCGTGAGCCATGGCCGCTGAGCCTGCGCGTCCGGAGCCTGTGCTCCGCAACGGGAGGGCCCACAGCAGTGAGAGGCCCGTGTACCGCAAAAAAAAAAAAAAAAAGAAGAACTTTGAAGAGACTTTGTCAGTGTAGTTTAATTTCAACTATTTAAACACTAATATCATTTAATTATTTTTCATAACTGCCTATTTCTTTTCTGTAGATGCAATATTCTCCTCTGCTTTCCTGATATTAATTATTCTTAAAGGTCTCCTCTGTTGCTCTATTAACTTTTTCTTCAAGCTTTATTCACTTACTGTCTATCTTTCACAGTGCTGGCATGCCGGAAACATTTGTTGTTTTTAATTACATCCTTTCTTTGCATATGATATTATTTGCTGAAGTGCCTGCTGCTTAGGCCTGTGCAGCTCATATGGAGTGAGGAACTGAAGTTGCTGTCAGGGCTACTTTCACTGTTTTCCTGGGTGGGGGATGGATATGGGTTGAACAGGCTGGTGGTGGTGTTGGTGTTGGTAAACAGAGCCTAATCTCCTTCTAGCCCTCCCAGGCCTTGCAAGCCTGCTGGGGTCAAACTGTATACCCTTCCTATTTAACGGGGTATCTATCTATCTATCATTCAGTAATAATGTGATAATTATTTAGCATGGATCCCTCTTCAAAAAAGAAAGAGACCCTGTTTCTGCTGGCTGTTTTGTGACGGTGGTTGTGTGAGGGTCGGTGCATAAAGGCCATCAGCTTGGCCCCTCTCACTCAGGTGCTTCCAGGTTTTACCATCTCTGGGTATGAATCACACTTTTTTTGTTCCCACTTTTGAAGTAGTACTCTCTGATGCCTATCATGGGCTGTCTTTTGCCTCTTTAATTCATAACAATTACAATAAGGGAAAAAAATAGGACATCCTTCTCTGTTCAGAAATTAAATAATATACTTCTAAAATTCCCAAAGATTGAAAAGAAAATCACACTGAAAATTAGAAAATAGTTTGAACATAATGATAATACAAATAGAACATATGGAAGCTCAGCTGGAGCTAAAACCATTATTACAGGAGAATTTACAGCCTTAGATGGATATATTAGAACAGAAGAAAGGTTGAAAATCAATGATCCTGGCATCTATCTCAAGAAATAGAAAAGGGTGAGATTGGTTCAAGATGGCAGAGTAGAAGGATGTGCTCTCACTCCCTCTTGTGAGAACACTGGAATAACAACTAACTGCTGAACAGTCATTGACAGGAAGACACTGGAACTCACCAAAAAAGATACCCCACATCCAAAGACAAAGGAGAAGCCACAATGAGATGGTAGGAGGGGTGCAATCACAATAAAATCAAATCCCATAACTGCTGGGTGGGTGACCCACAAAGTGGAGAACACTTATTCCACAGAAGTCCACCCACTGGAGTGAAGGTTTTGAGCCCCACATCAGGCTTCCGAAACTGGGGTTGAGAAAAGGGAGGATGAATTCCTAGAGAATCAGACTTTGAAGGCTAGCAGGATTTGACTGCAGGACTTTGACAGGACTGGGGGAAACAGAGACTCCATTCTTGGAGGGCACACACAAAATAGTTTGCGCATCGGGACCCAGGGGAAGGAGCAGTGACTCCATAGAGACTGAACCAGACCTACCTGCTACTGCTGGGGGGTCTCCTGCAGAGATGGGGGTGGGTCTGTCTCACCGTGAGGACAAGGACACTGGCAGCAGAAGTTCTGGGAAGTACTCCTTGGTGTGAGCCCTCCCATAGTCCGACACTAGCCCCACCAAAGAGCCTGGGTAGGCTCCAGTGTTGGGTTGCCTCAGGCCAAATAACGAACAGGGAGGGGACCCAGCCCCACCCTTTCAGCAGACAAGCAGATTAAAGTTTTACTGAGCTCTGCCCACCAGAGCAAAAGCCAGCTCTACCCACCACCAGTCCCTCCCATCAGAAAACTTGCACAAGCCTCTTAGATAGCCTCATCCACCAGAGGGCAGACAGCAGAAGCAAGAACTACAATCCTGCAGCCTGTGAAACAAAAACCACATTCATAGAAAGATAGACAAGATGAAAAGGCAGAGGGCTATGTACCAGATGAAGGTACAAGATAAAACCCCAGAAAAACAACTAAATGAAGTGGAGATAGGCAACATTCCAGAAAAAGAAATCAGAATAATAATAGTGAAGATGATCCAGGACCTTGGAAAAAGAATACAGACAAAGATCGAGAAGATGCAAGAAATGTATAACAAAGACCTAGAAGAATTAAAGAACAAACAAACAGAGATGAACAATACAATAAATGAAGACTACACTAGAAGGAATCAATAGCAGAATAACTGAGGCAGAAGAACGGATAACTAACCTGGAAGACAGAATGGTGGAATTCACTGCTGTGGAACAGAATAAAGAAAAAAGAATGAAAAGAAATGAGGACAGCCTAAGAAAGAGATCTCTGGGACAACATTAAACGAAACTACATTCGCATTATAGGGGTCCCAGAAGGAGAAGAGAGAGAGAAAGAACCTGAGAAAATATGTGAAGAGATTATAGTCAAAAACTTCCCTAACATGGGAAAGGAAATAGCCACCCAAGTCCAGGAAGTGCAGAGAGTCCCATACAGGATAAACCCAAAGAGAAACACGCTGAGACACATAGTAATCAAATTGGCAAAAATTAAAGACAAAGAAAAAATATTGAAAGCAGCAAGGGAAAAATGAAAATAACATACAAGGGAACTCCCATAAGGTTAACAGCTGATTTCTCAGCAGAAACTCTACAAGCCAGAAGGGAGTGGCATGACATATTTAAAGTGATGAAAGGGAAAACCTACAACCAAGATTACTCTACCCAGCAAGGATCTCATTCAGATTGGATGGAGAAATCAAAAGCTTTACAGACAAGCAAAAGTCAAGAGAATTCAGCACCACCAAACCAGCTCTAAAACAAATGCTAAAAGAACTTCTCTAAGTGGGAGACACAAGAGAAGAAAAGGACCTACAAAAACACACCCAAAACGATTAAGAAAATGGTATTAGGAACATACATATCAATAATAACCTTAAACATGAATGGATTAAATGCTCCAACAAAAATACACAGGCTTGCTGAATGGATACAAAAACAAGACCCATATATATGCTGTCTAAAAGAGACCCACTTCAGACTTAGGGACACATACAGACTGAAAGTGAGGGGATGGAAAAAGATATTCCATGCAAACAGAAATCAAAAGAAAGCTGGAGTAGCAATACTCATATCAGAAAAAATACACTTTAAAATAAAGAATGTTACAAGGGACAAGGAAGGACACTACATAATGGTGAAGGGATCAATCCAAAAAGAAGATATAACAATTATAAATATATATGCATCCAACACAGGAGCATCACAATACATAAGGCAACTGCTAACAGCTATAAAAGAGGAAATTGACAGTAACACAATAATAGTGGGGGATTTTAACACCTCACTTACACCAATGGACAGATCATCCAAAATGAAAATAAATAAGGAAACAGAAGCTTTAAATAACACATTAGACCAGATAGATTTAATTGATATAGGACATTCCATCCAAAAACAGCAGAATACACTTTCTTCTCAAGTGCGCACGGAACATTCTCCAGGATAGATCACATCCTGGGTCACAAATCAAGCCTCAGTAAATTTAAGGAAGTTGAAATCATATCAAGCATCTTTTCTGACCACAACACTATACAATTAGAAATCAATTACAGGGAAAAAAACGTAAAAAACACAAACACATGGAGGCTAAACAACACATTACTAAATAACCAAGAGATCACTAAAGAAATAAAAGAGGACATCAAAAAATACCTAGAGACAAATGACAATGAAAACAGGATGATCCAAAACCTATGGGATTCAGCAAAAGCAGTTCTAAGAAGGAAGTTTATAGCTATACAAGCCTACCTCGAGAAACAAGAAAAATCTCAAATAAACAATCTAACCTTACATGTAAAGGAACTAGAGAAAGAAGAATAAACAAAACCCAAAGTTAGCAGAAGGAAAGAAATCATAAAGATCAGAGCAGAAATAAATGAAATAGAAGCAAAGAAAACAATAGTAAAGATCAATAAAACTAAAAGCTGGTTCTTTGAGAAGATAAGCAAAATTGATAAACCATTAGACTCATCAGAAAAACAGGTAGAGGATTCAAATCAATAAAATTAGAAATGAAAAAGGAGAAGCTACAACAGACACCACAGAAATACAAAGCATCCTAAGAGACTACTACAAGCAACTCTATGCCAATAAAATGGACAACTGGAAGAAATGGACAAATTCTTAGAAAGGTATAACCTTCCAAGACTGAACCAGGAAGAAGTAGAAAATATGAATGGACTAATCACAAGTAATGAAATTGAAACTGTGATTAAAAATCTTCCAACAAACAAAAGTCCAAGACCAGATGGCTTCACAGGTGAATTCTATCAAACATTTAGAGAAGAGCTAACACCCATCCTTCTCAAACTCTTCCAAAAAATTGCAGAGGAAGGAACACTCCCAAACTCATTCTATGAGGCCACCATCACCCTGATACCAAAACCAGACAAAGATACTACAAAAAAAGAAAATTACAGACTAATATCACTGATGAATATAGATGCAAAAATCCTCAACAAAATACTAGCAAACAGAATTCAACAATACATTAAAAGGATCATACACCATGATCAAGTGGGATTTATCCCAGGGATGCAAGAATTCTTCAATATATGCAAATCAATCAATGTGATACACCATATTAACAAATTGAAGAATAAAATCCATATGATCATCTCAATAGATGCAGAAAAAGCTTTTGACAAAATTCAACATCGATTTATGACAAAAACTCTCCAGAAAGTGGGCATAGAGGGAACATACCTCAACATAATAAAGGCCATATATGACAAACTCACAGCAAACATCATTCTCAATGGTGAAAAACTGAAAGCCTTTCCTCTAAGATCAGGAACAAGACAAGGATGTCCACTCTCACCACTATTATTCAACATAGTTTTGGAAGTCCTAGCCACAGCAATCAGAGAATAAAAGGAAATAAAAGGAATCCAAATTGGAAAAGAAGAAGTAAAACTGTTGCTGTTTGCAGATGACGTGATTCTATACATAGAGAATACTAAAGATGCCACCAGAAAACTACTAGAGCTAATCAATGTATTTGGTAAAGTTGCAGGATACAAAATTAATGCACAGAAATCTCTTGCATTCCTATATACTAACGATGAAAAATCTGAAAGAGAAATTAAGGAAACACTCCCATTTACCATTACAACAAAAAGAATAAAATACCTAGGAATAAACCTACCTAGGGAGACAAAAGACCTGTATGCAGAAAACTATAAGACACTGATGAAAGAAATTAAAGAGGATACCAACAGATGGAGAGATATACCATGTTCTTGGATTGGAAGAATCAATATTGTGAAAATCACTATACTCCCCAAAGCAATCTACAGATTCAATGCAATCCCTATCAAATTACCCATGGTATTTTTTACAGAACTAGAACAAAAAATCTTAAAATTTGTATGGAAACACAAAAGACCCTGAATAGCCAAAGCAGTCTTGAGGGAAAAAACAGAGCTGGAGGAATCAGACTCCCTGACTTCAGACTGTACTACAAAGCTACAGTAATCAAGACAATATGGTACTGGCACAAAAACAGACACATAGATCAATGGAACAAGATAGAAAGCCCAGAGGTAAACCCACGCACCTATGGTCAACTAATCTATGACAAAGGAGGCAAGGATATACAATGCAGAAAAGACAGTCTCTTCAATAAGTGGTGCTGGGAAAACTGGACAGCTACATGTAAAAGAATGAAATTGGAACACTCCTTAACACCATACACAAAAATAAACTCAAAATGGATTAGAGACCTAAATGTAAGACTGGACACTATAAAACTCTTAGAGGCAAACATAGGAAGAACACTCTTTGACATAAATCACAGCAAGATCTTTTTTGATCCATCTCCTAGAGTAATGGAAATAAAAACAAAAATAAACAAATGGGACCTAATGAAACTTCAAAGCTTTTGCACAGCAAAGGAAACCATAAACAAGACGAAAAGACAACCCTCAGAATGGGAGAAAATATTTCCAAATGAATCAATGGACAAAGGATTAATCTGCAAAGTATATAAACAGCTCATGCAGCTCAATATTAAAGAAACAAACAACCCAATCCAAAACTGGGCAGAAGATCTAAATAGACATTTCTCCAAAGAAGACATACAGATGGCCAAGAAGCACATGAAAAGCTGCTCAACATCACTAATTATTAGAGAAATGCAAATCAAAACTACAATGAGGTATCACCTCACCCCAGTTAGAATGAGCATCATCAGAAAATCTACAAGCAACAAATGCTGGAGAGGGTGTGGAGAAAAGGGAACCCTCTTGCACTGTTGGTGGGAATGTAAGTTGATACAGCCACTATGGAGAACAGTATGGAGGCTCCTTAAAAAGCTAAAAATAGAATTACCATATGATTCAGCAATCCCACTACTGGGCATATACCCAGAGAAAACCATAATTCAAAAAGACACATGCACCCCAATGTTCATTGCCGCACTATTTACAATAGCCAGGTCATGGAAGCAACCTAAATGCCCATTGACTGATGAATGGATAGAGAAGATGTGGTACATATAGACAACGGAATATTACTCAGCCATAAAAATGAACAAAGTTGAGTAATTTGTAGTGAGGTGGATGGACCTAGAGTCTGTCATACAGAGTGAAGTAAGTCAGAAAGAGAAAAAAAATCATTTATTAACACATATATGTTGAACCTAGAAAAATGGTACATATGAACCAGTTTGCAGGACAGAAATTGAGACACAGATGTAGAGAACAAATGTATGGATACTTAGGGGGGACAGTGGCGGGGTCTTGGGGGTGGTGGTGTGATTGGGATTGACATGTATACACTGATGTATATTGGGATTGACATGTATACACTGATGTGTATAAAATGGATGACTAATAAGAACTGGTGTATAAAAATAAAATTAAATTCCAGAAAAACAAAAGAAATAGAAAAGGTGAAATTGAATGAAAGAAAGAAAACCCACAGAAATTAATTAAATATAAAACAAAATAAAATAGAAATAATAATGCACAGAAATTGATTCTTTAAGAAGACTAATAATATTGATCAACTCCTGGTGAAACCCATCAAGAAAAAAGCTAGAGGGAGAAGGCAGAAATGATTAATACCAAGAAAGGAAAAGAAAGCATCGCTTTGTATCCTACAGACATTAAAAGTCCTAAGAGGATATTACAAACAGCCTTATGAGAGTAAATATGAAAATTTAGACAAAATAAATGAGTGCCTAGAAAAAGACATCAGAACCTATGCAAGAATAGAAAACCTTAATAGACACACACATATTAAAGAAATGAAATCTATACTTCAGAATATTTCTACTAAGAGAACTCCAGGCACAGATGATTTAATCGGTGAATTCCACAAATTATTTAAGAAAGATATGAAAACAATCTTACACAAACTCTTTCTAGAAATAATATTTCCTGTTTTCTGAGGTCAAAATAAACTAAATACCAAAACCATCCATGGAACATTAATAAAAAGGAAAATTAAGCTCACATTACATGGTACCCCCCCAAAAAATCTAAAAATATTAGCTAATTGAATCCAACAACATAGAAAAAGAAATAATACACCATAACCAGGTCAGACTTATTCAAGGAATACAATGTGGTGGACCACATTAACAGAATAAAGGAGAAATACTATATGATATCTCAACAGAAGTAAAAGTGTTTGACAAAATGTAAAGTCCTTTCATGATTCAAATGAATAGACAAGAACTCCTCTCAGGGCTTCCCTGGTGGCACAGTGGTTGAGAATCTGCCTGCCGATGCAGGGGACATGGGTTCGTGCCCCGGTCTGGGAAGATCCCACATGCCGCGGAGCGGCTGGGCCCATGAGCCATGGCCGCTGAGCCTGTGCGTCCCGAGCATGTGCTCCGCAATGGGAGAGGCCACAACAGTGAGAGGCCCGTGTACCGCAAAAAAAAAAAAAAAAAAAAAAAAAGAACTCCTCTCAGTTAAGTTCCTAAGAAAAGGAAAAAGATCTGATGCCCAGTGTTACTAATTAAACATCGGACTTACACAGATAAATAAAACTATTTATCTTTATCTTAGTATAACTGTGAGGTATTAAATAAAAAAGGGATAAAACATCAAGTCATTTTCTGCAGTAACCACTGAATCCCAATGTATTGGTAGATAGTAAGGATGGTACTCATTAATATTCATCTCTAAATTTTTTACTATGCTTAATACAGCACTTTGGTCAATAAGACTTTGCTGTTGAAACCTAAGATCAGGTTATCATTTTATCACTATATCCCTCTCTTCTCTGCAGTAAAAAAGAAACTAGATAGTTGATTAGCCCCATTGTTTATGTGTATCTGAAAGACAGCTGAGTATTCCAGCTCTCTATATAAACAGAGAATTTGCAGGGGATAAATCTAGTTACTTCATCTTATGGAAAGTAATATTCATCAGAATTTCCCCCCCACCCCATGTTTACTGAAGTATAACTGGAATTTTTAAATCTGCATATATTATATATAATTTGGTGAGTTTGCACATATGTATATATTTGTGTTACTATCACCACAATCCAGGTAATAAAAATATTCATCACCTCTAAAAGTTTCCTTGTATCCCTTTGTGATTTTTTTTTTTTTTAGTAGTAAGACCACTGAACATACTAGATCTATGCACTTAACAAATGTTTAAGTACACAATACCTTACCTTAACTATAGCCACTAAATTATAGAGCAGATCTATGGGCAATGTTGTACTGCAGATCTCTGGAACTTACTAATCTTGTATGACTATAACATTATACCCGGTGAACGATAACACCTCATGCCTCCCTCACTCCATCATTCCACTGTCTACATACTGTTATCTACTTCTACACTTTTGACTATTTTAGATGCTTTTTTTCTTTTTCTTGTCGTACACGGGCCTCTCACTGTTGTGGTCTCTCCCGTTGGGAGCACAGGCTCCAGACGCACAGGCTTAGCTGCCACGGCTCACGGGCCCAGCCGCTCCGTGGCATGTGGGATCTCCCCGGACCGGGGCACAAACCCGTGTCCCCTACATCAGCAGGCAGACTCTCAACCACTGCGCCACTAGGGAAGCCCTTAGATACCTTTTATAAGAGAAATTATGTATAAGAGATATCCTTCTGTGAATGACTTATTTCACTTAGCATAATGTCTTCTAAGTCCATCCATGTTCTTGCAAATGGTAGGATTTCCTTCTCTTTTAAAGCTGAGTAATATTCCATTGTATGTATATACCACATTTTCTTTATTCATTCATCTGTTGATGGACATTTGGGTGGTTTCTGTATCTTTGCTATTGTGAATAATGCTGCAGTGAACATAAGAGTGCAGCTATCTCTTCAGGATCCTGATTTCAATTCTTCTGGGTATATACCCAGAAATGAGATTACTGGATCATATGGTAGTTCTATCTTTCATTTTCTGAGGAACCTCCATACTGTTTTCCACAGTGGCTGTACCACTATGTCTTTCACCCCTTGGTTATGTTTATTTTTAAGTATTTTATTCTTAGAAGTTGCAAGTGTGATTGTTTTCCTAATTTCCTTTTTTTGGAGTAGTTCATTATTGGTGTATAGAAATGCAACTGATTTTTAGATGTTAATTTTGTATCCTGCAAATTTACTGAATTCATTTATTAGTTCTAACATTTTTTTGGTGGAGTCTTTAGTGTTTTTTACGTATAAGATCATGTCATCTGCAGAGATAATTTTACCTTTTTCTTTCTGATTTGGATGTCTTTTTTTTTTTTCTTGCCTAACTGCTCTGGGTAGGACTTATAGTACTATATTGAGTAGAAGTGGTGAGAGTGGGCATCCTTGCCTTATACAGATCTTAGAGAAAAAGCTTTCAGCTTTTCACCATTCAGTGTGATATTAGCTGTGGCCTTTTCATATACAGCCTTTATTGTGTTGAGGTAAATTCCTTCTCCACCTAATTTATTGAGAGTTTTTATCATGAAAGGGTGTTGAATTGTCAAATGATTTTTCTGTATACATTGAGATAATTATGTGATTTTTGTCCTTTTGTGATATACCACATTAATGTGGTATATCACATTGACTAATATGCATATCTTGAACTATTCTTACTTTCCAGGGATACATTCCACTTGGTCATGGTGTATAATCCTTTTAATGTACTGTTGAATTCAGTTTACTAATATTTTCTAGAGGATTTTTGCTTCCATGTTCATCAGGGATATTGGTCTGTAGTTCTCTCTCTCTCTCTTTTTTTTTTTGCCACACTGCGTGGCTTGCAGGATCTTAGTTCCCTGACCAGGGATCGAACCCAGGCCCATGGCAGTGAAAGTGCTGAGTCCTAACCCCTGGACTACCAAGGAACTTCCAATTCTTTTTTATGATGTCTTTGTCTGGCTTTGGTGTTATGGTGATGCTGGCCTCATAAAATGAGTTTGGAAGTGTTCCCTATTCTCCTACCTTTCAGAATAATTCTTCTTTACATTTTTGGTAAAAATCACATGTGAAACTCTCTGGACGTGGGCTTTTTTGCCTGGGAGGTTTTTGATTACTGATTCAATCTCCTTTTTGTTATTGTCTGTTCAGATTTTTTATTTCCTCTTGATTCAGTCTCAGTACATTGTATATTTCTAGGAATTTATCCATTTCTTCTATGTTTTCCAATTTGTTGGCAGATGCTTTATAACGGTCCCTTATGATCTTTTTTATTTCTGTGTTATCTGTTGTGATGTCTTCTCTTTCATTTATAATTTTATTTCAGTCTTCTCTCTTTTTCTCTTAGTCTAGCTAAAGTTTTGTCAATTTTCAAAAAAGGTTTGTTTTCTCTTCAGAGAAGCAACTCTTGGTTTTGTTGAGTTTTTCTATTCTCTATTTCATTTATTTCTGCTGTAATTGTTATCATTTCCTTTGTTCTGATAACTTTGGGCTTGGTTTGTTCTGTTTTATAGTTCCTTGAGGTGTAAAGTTAGGATGTTTGACTCTTCTTTTTAAACATAGGGATTTTTCACTATAAACTTCCCTCTTAGTGCTGCTTTTGCTGTATCACGTAAGTTTAGGTATGTTGTGTTTTCATTTTAGTTTTTCTTGAGAAATTTTCTAATTTCCCTTTTATTTTTGTCTTTGACCCAATGGTTGTTCAAGAGTGTGTTGTTTGATTTCCATGCATTTGTGAGTTTTTCTGGTTTCCTTTTGTTATTGATTTCTAGTTGTATTCAGTTGAGGTCAGAAAGGAATGATTTCAGTCTTCTTAAATTTCTCAAGACTTGTTTTATGAACTTACATGTGATTTACCCTAGAGAATGCTCCATTTTTGTTCGTAAAAAAAAAAAAAAGAAAAAAAAACTCTCTGTCTCCTCTCAAAACTACTCTAAATACTTCACTTAGGGCCACCAAATGTGTAGGTTTTTCCTACACAAACCAATTCTTCAATTCTCAGTGGACATTAACTGGGTGTCTGACAATTCAGTTCAATTCAGAAACTATCTACCTAGGTTAGCATCAGATCTCACAGGTTAAGGGTTCAGTCCCACAAGACTGTGTTGCTTTCCTTCCCCAACCTTAAATTCCAGTCCAGGTTGTCACCTGTGCTTCTGATAAACCAGCTATAGCGTAGCTCACAGATCTCAGGAAAATAGTTTACTTACTAGATTACTAGTTTATTGTAAAATGATCCAACTTGGGAACAGCCTGATGGAAGAGATGATCAAGGCAAGGTATATGGGGAAGGGGCGTGGAGCTTCCATGCCCTCTCTCAGCACCTCCAAGTGTTCACCAACCTGGAAGCTCTCTCAATCTCATAGTTTAGGATTTTTATGGAGGCTTCATTATGTAGGTGTAATTGATGAAATCAGTGGCCATTGATGGTTAAACTCAATTTTCAGCCTCTCTCCCCTCCCTGGAGGTTGAGGGTGTAGCTGAAAGTTACAACCCTTTAATTAACCATATAGTTAGTTCCCCTGGCAACCAGGCTCCCATCCTGCGGTTATCTAGGGGCTTTCCAAAAATCACGTCATTAACATAACCTCAGATGTAGTTGAAAGGGGCTTGTTATGAATAACAAAAGATACTACTTTCATCTTTATTACTCTGAAACTATTAGAGGAACTGAGGATAAAAGACCAAATATTGTAACAAAAGATGTTCCCATTGCTCTTATTAATTAAGAAATTATAAGAGTTTTAGGAGCTCTGTACTAGAAATGGACCAAATACATATTTTTAAATTATAAATCACAATATCACAGTGATTGAAAAAAATGTTTTCTGCTGTTATTGGTAGAATGCTCTACATACACCTGTTAGGCCCATTTGGTCTATAGTCATGAATTTTTTGTTTGTTTGTTTGTTTGTTTATTTGTTTTTAAACGAATGTGTTGTAGTGTGGCTCTCATGAATTCCACCCAAATAGAAGAAATGTGTTGTGTTAATGATATAGGAAACTCAACTAATTTTCCCCAAGACAAAATTTCATAAATTAATGTTAAGTAGTATATGTGTGTGTGTGTGTGTGTGTGTGTGTGTGTGTGTGTGTATTTATATATATTTGCCCTTTGGAATGCTAAAATGTTTGGGAAACAATATTGATTAGGAAATACCTAATCAACTGGTTTTCAACTTTTTAAGATAAGATGAATGAGGAATTCAGCAGTCTTCAAGAATAAGAATACTGTATGAGTAATAGTAGATGCTTGTGTTTTCCCAGGCCACGGCAAAATGGAACTCATTCAAATCACAAAAACAAGGATTTAAGTTTAGATACAAGAATGGTTTTATATTTGAGTGATGGACAAGACTACTTTCCAAAGGATAGTGTCATTTCTGGACTACTGAAAAGAAAGAGGCTATCTTTCTGCTGTAGTTTTGAGGGAAGAAAATTGGCATACATAGCTACCAAAAGAGGTAAGTTTCTTTTACTGTGATTCTATCTAACATGGGTACAGTAATACTCACCAAATGCTGTCCAATGTACTAAAAAGAAGTACATTATAGCCTAATCCACTCTGTAACTTCTTGGGGTCTGTTTTCATTACATGAAGAATTATATCCACTCCTTCAGTTCCAAAAATTTCCTAAGAGATTTATTTAAAAGTATTTCTTGAAATAAATAAATAATCCTTTCCTTTCCCGTTTCATCCAGTCCCCTAAAACTTTTTCTACCAGAAAAATACAACAACATTTTTAGGAAAATAGTACCGTAATACAATTTTTATTTTCAAATTTGTACTCACTTGTTCTCAGGAATTTAAGACAAATTATTGTAAAGCTAGTCATTTTAGAGAGGATATCAATCAACATGCCAGCTTAATGCCCCTTTATGTTTTCCCTTTCTCTTTCTTTAAAAAAAAAACACCATAAGACTTATCCCATGGTTTTCTTCCACATTGTAATGAATGTAATCTAACACCATGTCAGATGAGTACTAGATAGCAACAACTAATTTAAGGGGTTAAAATTCTATCATGGAAGATTTTCCAATGTTCCCGAGAGAAATAAATTTATAAATAGCAGTTAAAACCTTTAATAATTTATGTGATGTTTTCACCAATTAATATTTGTCTATTACCAAGTACCTTTCCTATTGTCCTGTCGTTCAGTTCTGGTTCCCAGTAAGCAAGACTATGAGTATTTTCCAGAAGAACATAGGCGCAGGGTGGTAGAATATAAGAAGTTCCACCAAAGCTTGGAGCTAAGTATGTGTTTACTGTTCTTTTTTGCCTCTCCCTCAATCACTCTATTGAAACCTTCATAATTGAACCTTGAAACCTTCATAATCTATGTCTTGCTATTTAAGTTATTAATCTCTGAGACTCAGAGTTTGCTACGGCATTAAAAAGATCAAAGGGAATTAATCTCTTTTTCTAACTTTTAATTTTAGGTATGAACCCAATTCAAACCCAAAACATCATTTATAATGGTACAGCCACTCTGGAAAACTATTTGCCAGTTTCTTCAAAACATACACCTATCTTATGATCCATTAGTTGCACTCCTAGGTATTTATCCAAGAGAAGTTAAAGCATTATGTCCACGAAAAGACTAGTACAAGAATGTTAATTAAAGCTTTAAACATAGTAGTCCCAAATGGAATCAACCTAAATGTTTATCAATAAGGGAATAGAGAAACAAATTTTGTTGTATTCATACAATACTATTCAGCAATAAAAAGGAATGAATTATTGATACATGCAACAACATGGATATATTTCAGAAATATGGTGCTGGCTGATAGAAACCAGAACTAATAGAGTAAATAATTATGTGATTCCATTCATATAAAGTTATAAAATAGGCAAAACTAATTTATGGGAATAGAAATCAGAAAAGTGGTTGCCCGTAGGCAAGTGGGGGCATGGCTGCTAAGCGGCATGAAAGAATTTTACAGGGAGATAAAAATATTCTATATTTGGGGCTTCCCTGGTGGCACAGTGGTTGAGAGTCCGCCTGCCGATGCAGGGGACGCGGGTTTGTGCCCCGGTCCGGGAAGATCCCGGATGCCGCAGAGCGGCTGGGCCCGTAAGCCATGGCCGCTGAGCCTGCGCGTCCGGAGCCTGTGCTCCGCAACGGGAGAGGCCACAACAGTGAGAGCCCTGCGTACCAAAAAAAAAAAAATTCTGTATTTTAATTGTGATATTGGTTAAGTGGATGTATACATTTGTCAAAACCTATCAAACTATATATTTAAGATCTATATACTTTACTGTATGTAATTATACTCTTAAAAAAAGAATATTAAATCTTCGTAAGGTTAAAAAAAACCAACATTTATGGACATTTACTAAGAAAAAGTTCATAGTGTTATGTGATTGAGAGATCTGAACAAAACTTTGATTCACAGGCATACATACCTTCCTAGGAATATGATGTTCACAGAGACCAGATAAAATAAGTAAAATATCAGATTGAATTTCCAAAAGAATGGCCTCTTCCTTATCATTATACTTGCTTATTGTATTTTTAAAGATTCCTGATTTGAAAAAAGTTAAAGAATGTAAAGTTATTGAACACTGTATTTCTATTTTGATCAATTACTGTTCTGAAATTCTTTCTTATAAAATTTCAACTAGAAAAACTACTTTTAAAAGGGCTATTTTCGGGCCTCCCTGGTGGCGCAGTGGTTGAGAGTCCGCCTGCCGATGCAGGGGATACGGGTTCGTGCCCCGGTCTGGGAGGATCCCATATACCGTGGAGCGGCTGGGCCCGTGAGCCATGGCCGCTGGGCCTGCGCGTCCGGAGCCTGTGCTCCGCAACGGGAGAGGCCACAACAGTGAGAGGCCCGCATACCGCAAAAAAAAAAAAAAAAAAAGAAAAAAAAAAGGGCTATTTTCATTGTATGTTTTCCTAGAAGCTGTAGACAGAAGATGATAAATGGATTCATTGGGATCTCAATACAATCAGTAGCCCCATATATATAGAATTTCTAGTACATAATTAATGGCGTGTCATTAAAAGAAGCCCTTAACAACCTGATACTTCACCAAGCAAACAAAACTGTTTGTAAATATGCAGTTTCATGAGGCAAAGATGCGTGCCTTTGCAAATATATGACCAAAATGCCTGATCATAGCTTGCCTCATCTCTTCTTGTCCTTGTGGTTAACAGGGTAAATCTTAAGCAAAGGTGGAAGACATCCCTAAGTACGTTTTCTATTCCTGTTACTTCTTTCTGCATCATCTCCTTATGTCCACTTGAAGGCATCTTCAACAACTTAGGTAGCAATATTCCCATGTTCTTTAAAAGCTCTCCTTCCAATCAAAATTTTAAAAGACTTGAAAATAGCCACTTACACTGATGGAATGTCATTCACAATAAAATTTTGCCTCAAAAAAAGGACTTTTCCTTTAAGCTTTGTATAAGGAACAAAAGTCATTTTTCCTCAGTTACTAAGGGATCACTGGCATTAGCAGGAAGGTGTGGATCTATGTTTCAAAGTAAAAGGACCATGGAAATCACAGCCTATTTACACTGTTGGCTCTGAAGGGACAATTCTTGGTCCTGTTAGGATGAATTACAGTAGGTGAAGGATCAGAGGCTAGGAAGGTTAGGTGAGCATGCTGGAGGCCAGGGCAGAGGCATGCCATGGACAGAGGGCCTATGCTCCCTTATTAGGACACCTTCTAGGAATCCAACCTGGCTGGCCTTGCATCTGCTTCTCCTTTCTAGATTATCTCCTCTTCTTGCTACCTGTGTACAGGGATGTCACTTTCCCTGTTGTCTGTAATAAATGTTATGTTAATACTGAATTATTTTCTTAATATTTCGGTATCCTTTAACTCCCTACATTTACCCTCTCCTTGCTCTATTCTAACCATTGGATATATTTTTCAGATTTCCTCTTTCTAAAATAGCATTGCACATATAACTTCCCTAATCCAAACCACTAATAGCTCCCCATGCTTAAAGAGAATGAAGTTCAAACTCTATTATGGTATGCCATTCAAAACTCTTTCTAGCTTGGCCTCTGACTAGACAATTAACTTTATCTCATATTATTTGTCTTCATAAAACTTTGACTCCACTTAAGCTAGCTCTGAACACATCATCATGTATATTTTGGCTTCATGTCTCTGTTTATGCTGTCCCCTTGCTTGAAAGACCATCTCTCTCTCTCTCTCTCTCTCTCTCTCTCTCTCTTTTTTTCCTTCTTGAAACCAGCCTTACCCTCACACCCTAACTCATAAAGATTCTTGTTAAGATTGCCCAGCATTGAAAACTACCCTGTGGCATTTACTCTCTGTATTACTCACTAGGTGCCTTACTAACAGTGCAGGATAATGCATGCTATCTTTCTATGACATATATCTTTCCTTTTGTTTTCATTAAGGCAAGGTCCTGAGAGTTCTGTTCTATACATGTTTATGACACCAGTGCCTACACAACAGGTGTATAAACATTTACATTTACAGTGCAATTACTATTTGTTGAGCTTATTACTACTATAGAGCCTCCTTAGACTCTGTAACAGAAGGTTCCTGCCCCTAGGAACTCACATAATAAAGATCAGCTTCTTTCAAGTTAAAGGGAAAGGTCCTGAGAAGAAAAGAACCCTTGCTATTTGCTTTCCCTTCCCCACTTGCTACCCAGGTAAGATTAAGACCTCTTCTTGGATATATGGGGCCTCCCTGGTGGCGCAGTGGTTGGGAGTCCGCCTGCCGATGCAGGGGATGCGGGTTCGTGCCCCGGTCCGGGAAGGTCCCACATGCCGCGGAGCGGCTGGGCCCGTGAGCCATGGCCGCTGAGCCTGCGCGTCCAGGGCCTGTGCTCCGCAACGGGAGAGGCCACAACAGTGAGAGGCCCACATACCGCAAAAAAAATAAATAAATAAATAAATAAGACCTCTTCTTGGATATATGGAAAATTGTATTCATCCAGTTAGGCTGGGGCCTTCACACTGAGTTCTGTATCATGAAATGTGCACAGAAGTGATAAAATCTACTTTCAGGTTTGGTCATCCCCCAGTAAGCTCATCAAGAGAGTGAATGTTTTTGCCTAGCCCCCTTTTCAATATCCTCATTTTGCTTACTAGTATTATTATTAGAGGGCACCACCCCAATCCACTAATGATGGAAGAGAAGGCACTGAACAGGTAGAAGAGTTTTTGAGTAAGCATTTGTAATTAATTGACATCCAGCAAATTATATCACCTACTCATGAGGCAGTCACTGAACATGGATATGACAAATATAGCTCTTACTTCTCAAAGTCAGGAAAGGTTAGGGCCAGAGAACTATTTATTTTTTAAATAACAAAAGGTAGAAAGCTTTTGCTTAGGGGTTCTGAATTTTACACTGAGCTTGCATGTATGTATATTGGAGATAAAGTGACTTAGCACAGTCAACACTTTAAGCTGAAAATTAAGGATATCCTGATATTTCACATCAGAAAACCTATGTACATTTCTGTATACAGCAGCGTACCAGTGTTCTGGTAATGTCAAATGCACTGGAAAATGTAATGTTAACCTCTTTTAAAATGACTCCAAAAGGCCTGGCCAAAAAGTGGTGATCTTACTCCTAGAAGAGTGAAATATAACACTAGCCCATTAAAAAAAAAAAAAAAAGATAAAGATAATCCTAAATGAAACGGTATCTGAATTAAGTAAACAAATGTTTAAAGGATAAGTGATCATGATGTTTCAGTAAAGACAAACTAATTTATAGTAACAGTATGAAACAAAAATCAAGAAAATATTCAGGAGTTTGTCAGCTATAGGACAAAATAAATGTGTAGAAAAACATTTCAAACAAAAGTTCTAATTTATAAACATTCTACTTTCATCAGGACACAAACATGTTATGTTTTTACCTATCAGTTGCTGAATTGCTCTCTTTTCACAAAGATCCTTGTTTATGGTCTCATGCTCAAGGTAGACCATGGCTCTCAAGAGTCTTAAACTGTAACGCATCTGGGCAAACTTGTTTCCACGGCCACCTGTACCATGAAAACTGTTCCCATGACTAAAGAAGGAATCTGTAGAGAAATATTAATAGTTAGTTTACATCAAGAAATTTAGATTAGACATCTTTTATATCTATATAAGTTTAAAGAGATGTTAAAATTTTGTCATACTTTAGGTTTTTTTTTTTAGAGGAGTAAATATGATTCCATCCCCCTCCTCTTTCTATTTCCAGTACAGAAATATGTGTTTTTAAATTTTACTCAAATGTATCATTATGGTATGTATCTTTGGTAACTTGTTTCTGTTACTCGTTGTATTTTTAAAATTATTCACATTGTTACAAGTAGATCTAGATCACTCAGTTTTAACTGCTTTCCACATCCAGTTTATAAGTAACAGTTTATCCATTCACTAGTACAAATTGCTACAATGGACATTCTAGTTCATGTCCTCTTGTTCCCACTGAGAAGTGTTTCACCTGTGACACCAGAATCACATACCCACATGGAATTTTATTAAAGTTGCCAAATTGTTCCCCAAAGTGGTTATATGGATACATTCTATAAGAAATAGATTTTTCCCAATCTATTAAATGTGAAATGGTAGTTCATTGTTATCTTAATTTGCAGAGCAATTACATTTCTCTGATTACCAGTGGGTTGAGTGTCTTTTAATTTTTTTTGAAAATTTGAGATTTTCTCCAAAAATTTTGAAGAATTTTCTTGGAAATCTCTATTGTTTGCCTACTTCTCTACTCAGTTATTTTCTTTTTGATATGTAGGAGTTCTTTATGAAGCTGAATTCTAATCATTTATCAGTCAGAGTGGTGAGTAAATGTCTTCCCTCAATTTATAGATTGTTATCTTATTCAGATTTTGTCATACAGATATTTCTGTTTTACAGTAGTTAATACATTTAATAATCTTTTTTATAGTTTAAGCTCCTCTTATTTAAAAAGTCTGTTTCTACCCTGTTATTCATAAAGATAATTTCCCATGTTTTCTTCTAAGATTTTTACAGTTTAACTTTTTGCATTTAGGGCTTTAATTCATTTTGCAATTGACTTTTTTAAACAAGTTGAAAGGATCTAATTTTTATTTTTTCACAGGGAGGGCGAACTGCCTGAGCACCATCCTTCTCTCATAGATTGGCAATATCATCTTTGATGATGCCAACCTCCCATATATTCCATTCCACTGGTCTATGCCTGGTCAAGTACCATACAATTTTAATTACAATAGCTTTATGGTCAGTCTTGATAAATAACAAGGCAAGTTCTCTTTCTTCGTTATAATATGCTTTCTTTGAAAGGTTCTTTTAGAAGTAGCTTTTTGTTTAATGCTAAAAAAAAGTTCAAAATCCTGTTCTCAGTAGTGTGTATAGGTTTAGAAATGTGGATTCTGGAGCTAGACTGCCTGCATTAAATCACTTACTATGTGGCAAGGAACAAGTTATTTTACTTCTCTGACTGAGTTCTACCCACTGACCAACAGGGCTAATAATAGAACCTATAACTCCTAGATTTGTTGTGAGGCCTAAATGGTTTAATACTGCTGAGGGGGTTAAGGCCTATCACATAGTAGGTACTCAATAACTGTTAGCTATCAGGCTTCTTCTTGTTAGGCAGCATTTCCTTTTTTTTGCCTTATAGACTTCTGTAAACATAAATAATATAAAGGAGAGACAGGAGAATTGTTTTATTTAATGCACAGTAATTTAACATGACTAAATTTAGTAACTCAGCATATTAAAAACTAGAGAATAAAAATAAGCTATAATTTTTTCTTCCTCATGGATGAGTGCTATTCTTGATCTAATGAAAATGTACCATACAAAATTATTTCCAGAGCAAAGTTACTACCAGAGAAGAATACAGTATCTTACTTATAATTCTTTTTTAAAAAGAATGTATTTCTTATTTCCCTTCTAAGAATTATGAGAATTGAAATGAAATATTCATACAAATTAGGGCTCTTCTAACTTGGCAGACTACATGTGGCTAGAGATCTAGATCTGAAGCTCCATGAAGGTATGGACTTCATTTATTTTGAACATAAATGTTTCGTTAGTAGCTAAAACAATATATGGTTACTAGTAGGCATTCAATAAATATTTGTTGAATGACTAATTAAAATATTACAGGACAGTATAATTATTGGATAGGCCTAATAATATAAAAATTTAAATCAGTTTATATGAATGATTTATTTTGCTGAAAGGTATGCATCAACTATAGCTAACATTTACTAATGTCTGACTATAAATGAAATCTCAGGCTTTTTTCCTTAAAACACCATTTAAACATATTAAGGTCACAGAAGGCCAGATCTACATTGTTAGTTCTCCTTTTAATTGTATTTCTTTTTCTACACTGCCATTCAGTTGAGATATGTAGATTAGAATTTTGACAGGAATCTGAAAGGCCACTTACCTTCACTGTCACACCATTCTAAAAATGCAAGGACGTGAGCATTTCCCTGATACAACATGTACTCGTCTATTAAAAAAGGAGCCACTGATGACAAAGTGGCAATTGCATGCAGTTGTAATTCTTCATACTGTGCTGCAGACCATTCAACTATTTTGTGTTTCTCAGGCTTTTTAACATAGGTAAACAAAGCCAAAATAACTTTGCCATCAATTAATAGCTATGAGAAAGGGCAAAAAGTACTGTTAGAAACATAATTAAAACAATTTTATTTAATATAAGAAAATTTAATAAAAGATTTCCAATTTGATGTGTTATTGATGATCATTTCAAAATACTTTCTTCCTAAAGATTCCAAGCTATGTTAAGTACCAAAAATTAAAAAACCCAAAAGCAAACTCACTAATAACAACATTTCACTATGATCCCCCTTTCTAGGATATACACTCTATGGATGACAATAATATAAAATAAGTATTAGTTTTTTTAATCTATGCTGCTTATATATGCAATTTACCTCCCACTTATGATAAAACCACAAGAGTCAAAAATTTAGAGCAAATAAACTGGTGGTTATTTCTGTCTTCCTTACTTTTGTTTCTTAAAGGAAACATTTCAGAGACTCAATTGTATATATACTTTAAGAAATCAATTTTGTCTGAAGTTATGATAATAGACTATGGCTATTTTTAAGCACAGGCAACAGAACTTATACAAATACTCTATCCAGTGAATACCAGTCAGGTCACAAGCCATAGTTAATTACACGCCAAGAATTTTAAAACTGTACTGAATCCATGATGTCAATAAAAATAAAACAAAAATGCAAAGCTATTATAATATGACAATCAAGTTAATATTATAGCTGATTCTGATTGATGTATATTTATGGTTCACAAGATAGTAACACACCATTGCTATATTCTATTCAATTTTCTTTTCATCTGGCATTATTCTACAAAGATTTTTTCACAATAAATCTATGAATTTTTCTAAATTTTCTACTATTCCACATGGAAAGTGCACAAGATTTAGAACTGAGAAAACAAGAACAACAATTGGTTCTAGCACTGCTCTAAGTAGTAAGTGGATAATTTTTTTGAAATACTCTGTGAACTGCAAATAACAGTACACGTATTTATTATCACTACCATTACTGAGCCACAAACACAAACATATGACAGAAAAAAAATAGCTGATTCCACTGCTCACATAGTGCTTCAAGAAGCTTATCAGTCTTTGTGCCATTTGACTTTGTTGTCGAATAAAATTGGTTCATAAACTATAGTGTAAATTTTATTATCTTTGTATCTGTCATTTTAATAGTTATATAATACTCCACTATAATAATAAACCATATTCTATTGAATGATTTTCTATATTGCATTTCAGAAAATACATTTAGCTTCTATGGAGTATATGTTTTTGATATGAATAATAAAGTTATAACTGTAAAGACATTTTTTTCTGAGCATTTTTTAGTATATTCTTCAAAGTGGCCTTACCAAAAAAAATTGTTTTTAGCTCTTTTAATCCTCATAATAAGTCCATGAGATAGGTGTTTTCCCCACTTTGAAGTTGAGATAACTGGAATTTAGAGACACTAAACTATGTATTCAAGATCACATTGCTAGAAAGCGACAGCACTGGATTCCACCTGACTAAAGCCTTAACCACCATATTATATCACGTTTATATTATCACTAATGAAATTGATAGAATGAATCCTCCCTTGGAACTTGAAAGAGTTTTAAGACTAAAATGAAATTTCAATTAATGCAGTAATAACTAAACTAATGGAATTGTTAGTAAGTAGTATATTTTTTTCTGTTGCTTTATAGTTTACAAAGCCTTTATCTCAGTCTCACAACAGAAGGAGGAACTGAGCCTCAGAAAGTTTAGGTGACTTTGCCAAGGCCATACAGCTAGTAGGCAATAAGACAGAAGTGAAATTCATTTCCAGTGCTCTTCAAATTACACCATGCTTTATGTAGGATATAAAGTATTAAGATAATTCATGGGTAATAAAAATATGTACATAAGGAGGTTAGATTTGTGTGGAGAAAAAGCAGGTTCATACAGTTTGAGATGGGCAGCATAGAGATGAGCAATTTCCTTCAGCATTAAATCATCCCTCATTACTATGGTCAAAGATAGACTATTAGGCTGGGTGGGCCTATATAGATTTTCTTTCAGTTTATGTTCTCTTATTCAGGAGCTCTAAATATATAAATAAATCACCACAGTTCTCCTGCTTTTCCTTGGTTTATGTGGTTTAAATTTAGGTAAATTCACTGTTCATTAATAGATAAGAGAAATTTTGAAAAAGTGAAATTCCAGTGAATACGAGTTTGTTACCTTCTATGGTAAATATACGGGCTGATGAAAGATTTGCAGCCGTGGCTTTTAAAAAGTCATACTACAAAGTGAGACAATTTTAATTTTAATTTTGATTACTTTTTACCTGTATAGTAGATAAATCTTTACAAAAGGTCACAATTATATTGAATAGCAATTTCTTCAACTCAAAATCTTCGTAGGAATTAGAAAACTTAAGACCTTTTACCAAAGGATTTTGGCTTTTAACTGTGAGAGGGGAAAAAAAAGGCAGAGTAAAATAAAAGCTGAAATGATGTATGACTCATTAATTATAAGTTGAAAGTTTTATGGTTTTTACCTTCATTAAAGGTTGCAAATAATATCAAATCCCTGGTAAAGCCACACTCCTAATATAAATACACAAAATAAACAGAAGGATGAATTAATTATATGGAAATTAAGTTACAGATGCCCATATTTACTTAATATGTAGGTATTTTTTTATCAGACTCTCCTTGTCATTCATCTGAGTTCATAAAGCACTAATAATAAGGGATGAAAGAAAGAAAATAAAAGCATATAGCCAGATAAACTTGTAATTTATTTAATATTAAACTTACTTCTGTAGGTTCTAAGAAATATATTACATTATTCTATGAATATTTTACAAGATACTGTTTAAAATTTGGTAAGAACCCAAAACGTACTGCTAGAAGTAACTTATGTAATTCATTACCTATACCTTCAAGGGACGAAAGAAGGGAAGAAAACAGTTATTTTCAACAGCTTTTCTTCTTAAACACCCCCTGGCTCCCCGCCCTGACCCCAACTACTCTCAAATATGTCAAAGGTTTGGTCAAGAGACAACAAACAATTCCTACTTAACATGAAAAGCCCTGAAGAATGACCAGAAAACATTTCAGCATGAGGGAACTCATTCCTGACAGAGATATCCTAGTTGGACTTCGGACATTAGGGAGAATTTATAGGGACAACCCTTGGGCTTTTGAGTTTGCAACTATATATTCCTATTACTTTAAGATCCATATGGTTTCTTTAAAATGTGAAGATGTTATTCCTATTGGCTCACATTCATGGAATTCACCTGAATGTTTGCAAGGATGCTAATGAGAATTTATTGACTGACCAGGGGCTTCCACAGAAACATAGGCCCACCTACACATTGCAACCTTGACTAGGAAGCTAGGTAGGATGTTTTCCCCATTTGCACAGTATAAATTCCATGACTTTTTTTTTTTTATTTTATTGAAGTCTAGTTGATTTACAATGTTGTGTTAATTTCTGCTGTACAGCAAAGTGATTCAGTTATACATATATATATTCTTTTTCATATTTTTTCCATTATGGTTTATCATAAGATACTGAATATCGTTCCCTGTGCTATACAGTAGGACCTTGCTGTTTATCCATCCTATATATAATAGTTTGCATCTGCTAATCCCAAATTCCCAATCCTTCCCTCCCCTACCCCCTCGGCAACCATAAGTCTGTTCTCTATATCTGTGAGTGTGTTTCTGTTTCATAGATATGCTCATTTGTGTTGTTTTTAGATTCCACATATAAGTGACATCATATGGTATTTGTCTTTCTCTGTGTGACTTAGTATGATAATCTCTAGGTCCATCCATGTTGCTGCAAATGGCATTATTTCATTCTTTTTTATGGCTGAGTAGTATTCCATTGTATATATGTACATCTTCTTTATTCATTCATCTGTCGATGTCTTGGCTATTGTAAATAGTGCTGCTATGAACACAGGGGTGCATGTATCTTTTCAAATTATAGCTTTGTCTGATATGTGCCCAGAAGTGGGATTGCTGGAGCATATGGCAACTCTATTTTTAGTTTTTTGAGGGAACCTCCATACTGTTTTCCATAGTGGCTGCACCAATTTACATTCCCACCAACAGTGTAGGAGGGTTCCCTTTTCTCCACACCCCCTCCAGCATTTGTTTTTTGTAGACTTTTTTTTTTTTAAATATTTATTTATCTTGGCTGCACTGGGTCTTAGTTGCAGTACATGGGATCTTCACTGGGGCATGCTGGATCTTTAGTTGCGGCATGCGGGATCTTTTTAGTTGTGACATGCAGACCTCTTAGTTGCGGCATGCAAACTCTTCATCATGGCATGCATGCAGGATCTAGTTCCCCGACCCCCGACCAGGAATTGAACCTGGGCCCCCTGTATTGGAAGCATGGAGCCTTACCCACTGGACCACCAGGGAAGTCCCTGTTTTTCTGTAGACTTTTTAATGATGGCCATTCTGACCAGTGTGAGGTGGTACCTCATTGTAGTTTTTTTTTTTTTTTTTTTTTTTTTTTTGTGGTACGCGGGCCTCTCACTGTTGTGGCCTCTCCCATTGCGAAGCACAGGCTCCGGATGCGCAGGCTCAGCGGCCATGGCTCACGGGCCCAGCCGCTCCGCGGCATGTGGGATCCTCCCAGACCAGGGCACGAACCCGTGTCCCCTGCATCAGCAGGCGGACTCTCAACCACTGCGCCACCAGAGAAGCCCCCTCATTGTAGTTTTGATTTGCATTTCTCTAATAATTAGCAATGAGGAGGATATTTTCATGTGCCTATTGGCCGTTTGTTTGTCTTCTTTGGAGAAATGTCTATTTAGGTCTTATGCCCAGCTGAGTAAATTATATTTGTGAGTAAATTATAATACGCGAGGAGGATCTCAACCTTCCAAAGGGATGCAAAGAAGAACTGGCAGAGTGCAAGTATACTGGTGACCATAATGACATTACAATATAACTTGGCATTACAACAACATAGTTCAGGACTCCCTCCTCCCCCCACACCCACCACTTCCACAATTAGAATTAAAATGCAATTTGATTCATACTCACAATCATTGGTGCTCCAGGATTTTGAGATATAATTGTTGTGATCACTAATATGTCATTTCTAAGCTGACGATCATAATGACTAAGACCTCTTGTAAACAGATTTTTAAATGCTTTCTTCAAAGCCCTAAAAAGTGAAGTCATATCTTTAAAGCCATATTTCTATGGAAATACCACCTAAGTGTCTACCTACAAAATCTCCCTTTTTACATTTTACTACTCATTTCAAAATATTTCTAATCTTTTCTATCTTTACAAATCTGCCTCTAGTTCACTGAGGGACTAGATAAGAATCCCTCAGTCCAATCTATACATGGTGGTCAAAGTGACTGCTCTAAAATAAAGATTCAATGACGTAATTTTCCTTTTTAAAATTACAGATACTTAAAGGCTTTTCTTTGTTCTTAGGATAAAGTCCTACCTCCCTACCAAGCATTATCAGGCCTTTCATGTTACAGTCCCTGCTAACACTGTTAGCTTCATCTCTCACTATTCTACCCTGTACTTTTTGCTCTCACTATATTGAATTTCTTTCAATTTTTTGATTTTGCTAAATTCTTCTTTCACTTCTGTTCCCCTGTCTAGGATCCTCTCTGCATGCAGAACTCTTGTGTTGCTAAGTCACATTTATCATTCAGATACCAGATTAGGGTTTATTAGGAAGTGCTGATTAACTCTCCAAGTCTGGGTCAGGTTCCCTGTACAATGGGCATTTGTTGCTTTATCTTCTAGGAGCCACTTGCCCTTCTTGTGATAATAGTACCCTTATTTTTATTTAGGCATTCACTCTTTACACACTTTTTGGTCTTGTAAAGCTGCCTTCAACTAAAAGGAAGCGAGTTCGAGCATTCCTTCTTTTTGTCACTGTAACTCACTCTGAATGGGCATATGGCCAACACCAGACCACTAAGGGTCAACAGGGACTCAATTAGAAGAATTTTCTTTGAGCTTTTGGAATAGCAAGTCTTATCTTCTGCTTGGTTTGGGGTTGTGATTACGTGAAGCTAGACTTCGTAGGTCTTACCATATGGATCTTGAGACTAAAGCCAACACAGTGGAAAATAGTGCAGAGGGATGAAGAGGGCCCAAGTCCTGATATTTGCTGAGGCTTGAATACAGCTGCACATGAAACCAGTTTTATCCTTGACTTTGTAGTTACACGAGCCCATAAAATTTCCTATTCGGTTTAAATCAGTTGGGTTGGGGGTTCAGTCGCTTGCAAACAAAACTGTGCTGATCCACCATCTTCGGGAGAACATGAAGGACCTTGCAGTAATCTCTTTCATAACATTTAGTATGCTCTCTTTTAGTTGCCTATTTACTTGTCTCTCTCTCTTAACATAATGCAAGTGCCATGAAAGCAGAGGCCATTTCTGTATTGTTTTCAGTTGTATTTCCACAGCCTAGTACTGAACTTGGCACAGAGCAGACAATAATTATTTGATGAATATATGAATAAGTAACTTAAAGGCTCACTCATATTTTATTGCTAATGCTTACTGTAGTATCTGGAAGACAGTAAGTACTCAAAAATAGGTTTACTGAATGAACAAATGAAATAGTTGTTTTAAATATCTAATTTTACTTTATACATACTCAAGGACATAATTTAGTTTTGTTAACAAGCTACTTTAAAAGCCTTCCACGTAGAAAAAAAAAAAAAGACTTGTTATTGTGCAGATGCATTTATACCATGGTACAAAAAAATGTCCTGAAACATAGCCATTACATGAATCAAAAGCCTAATTGAACATAAATTTAAAAAAAAATTTAGTTATGTCACTGGCTATCGTTTTAAGATTAAAAATTCCTATCCAACCACATATACTTACAGCAAACATTCCAAGTTACTAAGCTGTTGTATGATTTCTTCTTTTGAAGATTTTTCCAATAAGTTCCAAAGTATTTCAGATGAACGAAATAGAAGCTGTCTAGAGGGATCTGGGTCATTGAGATGAGCACAGATTCCACTGGCTGCTTGTGCTTTCACCATTAAAGTACAATTAACTTCTGAAAATAAATTTTAAAATTATTTATGCTGTACAGTCTTGACATTACTAGATAAAAACAAAAATAGTTGAGAATGAAGTGTTCAAATATGTACAATAATATACAAACCAGAAGCTGAGAGATGTTGTAGAGTTTTAAGTACCCAAAGTTTCTCAACAAGTTGATTTTCAACCAACACCAATGACTGGACCATTGTTTTTGCCAATCCTCCAACTTCAGCCATTTTAATCTTATATGATGAACTAGCCTGCTGGTAACCTAACAACAATTAGTGAATAAATATGTACAATTATTTCACATAGTAATCATCTACATTAAACAAAAGAATGAGTAAACATTAAACAACAGCAACAACAAAAACTTTAAAAAAGTGTATGGCATGTTAAAATGGTATAGCATAGGGATTGGCAAACTTCTATAAAAGGCCAGGTATCAGTATTTTAGGCTTTGCAGGTTATAAGATTTCTCTCTCAAATACTCAACTCTGCTACCATAGCATGAAAGCAGGCATAAACCATACAAAAATAAGTGGGCACGGCTGTGTTCCAATAAAAGTTTATTTACAGAGGGCCAATTTTGGCCTGGGGTCCATAGTTTGCTGATCCCTGGTGTAGCATTTGAAATAGAACTGCAGAGTTGGAGGCATATATTAAATTCTAAAAAAGAACAATATTTCTTTTCTCTAGATATACCTTTTCATAAAGGAAAATGGCATGATTACAAATACTAAATGTTTTCACTATTCAAGTCAATACATTACTTTAGTGCTTTCAAGGGACCATAATTACATAATTTGGTGATGAAATAAAAGGTGAAAATATAATGCTGTTCTGATAAATGCTAGTGAATATAATGGTATTTTAGGGAAGTTTGATTCTTGGCAACATGTCTTATAATAATTTCCTTCTGCTGTATCGCCTGTGAGAAACACCACCTCTCCTTTGATACAGCTGCACAGGTACCTGACCAACTACACTCAACTAGAGAGATTAAATACATAGCAGAGGGTACCTGCTCACGTGAGACACAGCTATTTTCTCTCTTAGTGACATACTTATCTACCTCCCTGACTTCTTGACTTTTGAGACCAACTAGATTCTTTAACTTTGCCATAGTTCTGAGATGTCTGTCAGTTTGTCATGTCTTTCTGAATTTGATCTTTAGCACTGGACAAGGCCCTGTCCATTCCTGTGATGGGTTCTTTATGGTAAGGCCCTAGCTACTCACTTTAGGCATTTAAAAAATATAAAGAGAAAACCACAAGTTGCATAATTTCACCATCCAGAGAGAACAACCTTAACATTCTGGTATATATATATATTTTTGATCAATAGATATCTATTAAGCAGCTACTATGTTACATATTATTGTAAATCTGGTATATTTCTTACTGATATTTTTAATGTATGCATATAACTTTAACAATATACGGTATGCAGAATTTTACATTCAACTGCAGCCACTAAACATTTTATTGTAAGCCTCTTCTCATTCTATATTTTCCCAAATCATGATTTTATTTGCATAATAGCCTGTCATATGCATGGACCAACCAAAATGTACTTTATACTTACTGTATCTTTATTTATTGAGTTTACATTTCTACAGAAGGATATATAGTAAGATTAAGGCTCATGGACCTGATTCCTGTCTCCAGCGCTATGTCTCTTACAATTGCTCTACTGAGGACTTTTTTTTTTTTTTTTTGCGGTATGTGGGCCTCTCACTGCTGTGGCCTTTCCCATTGCAGAGCACAGGCTCCAGACGCGCAGGCTCAGCGACCATGGCTCATGGGCCCAACCGCTCCGCAGCATGTGGGATCCTCCCGGACCGGGGCACGAACCCGTGTTCCCTACGTCAGCAGGCGGACTCTCAACCACTGCGCCACCAGGGAAGCCCTCTACTGAGGACTTTTCAGCTGTAGTCCCAGCTATCCAGCCATGCCCATCACCTGAAATCAACTGTGTGACAGCTAGTGAGAGCATTGCCTAAGATTCCCAATTTTCACAGCCTGGTCAAATTAAGATCAACCTCACTTCTCTGCACCTTAACTCCTCTGTCATATCTTATACATCATTTGTCTCCCTTTCTATTTTAAAAAGACTGTGTATATATTGCCTAGGTTAACCCTAAGCTTGTGCTCTTAATTCCATCCTCTCATGCCTTCTTTGGGAATTTCACCCTCCAATTTTCCATGTACTAGCTTCTTATTCCTCTGCCTATAGGGGAAAACTTCATTTTTCCCTATCCTAAAAATTATAAATAATAACAAAACCAAATATCTTCTTTGATTTTGCTACCAGTTGAATTGTTCTCCATTTTCCTTCTTTTTCTTCCTCATCTGATTTTAATATATAAGTCTGCATTCACTGCCTCTATTCTCACAATCCTCTCATTCTTTAGTCCTGTATCTGCCCTGACCACTTTATGGCAATAGATCTGCCAGAAATGAACTACAACTTTTCAGATATCACATCATTTGGCGTTTTCATTCCTCAATTACAGAAGCCAATACAGTATTTGACACGGAGACCACTACTTCCTTCATCAAACATTTCATTCACTGGCACACAAGACATGGCAGTCTTTAGCTTTTCCTCCTCCTCTCTGAACCTTCCTTCATTGCCAGTTTCTTTGGATTGTTTTTTGTTTTGTTTTGTTTTTCCCCAGATCTCAGTATGGGCACTCTCCATGTTGCTGTTCTTGGTCCCTTTCTGCTTACATGCTTTATCTCCTGGAAAACTCAAGCACCCAGATGGTTTCAATTTTCATCTCTATTTGGGTGAATTCCAAACCTGTATTTCTGGTCTCTGCTTTTAGTATCCAATGTCTACTATCTACCAAACACTTCCTCCTGTTTATCTCATCAATAGCTCAAATCTGACAGTTAATAATTTCTTTACTCATTTCTCTACTTCAGATGTCCTCCCATTTTTCCCTATTCATGTTAGCTTTCTTTTCTACCAGTCTTATTGCCACCCATCTAAAGGAACATATAACTTAAAAATGTATTTTATATCTTCTCTCCTTTCCTAGATTGATTATGAATTACAGAAACTATGAAGGTAGGAAGTATGTCCTAAGTAATATTATATCCTCTACATTGCAAGTGCCCTCTATCTTGATACCACCCATTTCAGTGTGACTCATTTTATCATTATATATTATGATCCCTTAGCTGTAACATGCAGAACTCTTTTTCCAAACATGGTAGAGAATGTTATTAGCATTAGGAATTTAACATCTAGTTGGGTGGGACAGATAATATGAATAATTATAAATGTTAGAAAATAATAATATTATCAACAGTATTAAATAACATTAATAGTAATAATTATAATTAAACTAACTTGGGTATGACTTTAAAAATTCTGTTATATTTAGCATCAGAATAAAAATCTAAAGTTGAAAAAAAATACATAAATTTTTTTGTTTAAAATGACTGAAGAGTTTGAGACTACCAAAAGAACTGTTTTGATGTGTTGCATTTATTTATTTTTTTACATTTAATTAATTAATTAATTAATTTTTTATTTTTGGCTGCATTGGGTCTTCACTGATGCATGCGGGCTTTCTCTAGTTGTGGCGAGCGGGGGCTACTCTTCGTTGCAGTGCATGGGTTTCTCACTGTGGTGGCTTCTCTTGTTGCAGAGCATGGGCTCTAGGCGCGTGGGCTTCAGTAGTTGTGGCTCACGGGCTCTAGAGCGCAGGCTCAGTAGCTGTGGCCTAGATCTGGGATCTTCCCAGATCAGGGCTCGAACCCACGTCCCCTGTCTAGGCAGGTGGATTCTTAACCACTGTGTCAACAGGGAAGCCCGATGTGTTGAATTTATGATCCCACTCTGTCTTTCCAAGTTCAAAGAGAAATGAGAAAGACTATTCTGTTTTATAAAGACATAAGTTATTACTGAAAGACTATTGAAAACTTTACCTGTAATATGCTTCTTTGGTGGTTCTGCATGATAAAAGTCAATAATACACTTACAAATTTGTATCCTCAATTCAGAACTTGGTATTATCATTAAGTCACCTGCCAGAAAGATAAATGAATGCTATTCAATAACAGTGCCATAAGTTTATTTGCAGTTTTAAGCATAGAGTGTTAGTAACATGATTAAAAATATCATCAGAGATTCAAACTGGATCATGTAATTTTATACACACACACACGTGCGTGCGCATGCATGGACAAAACACCCTGAATATCTATCCTTGTAACACTTGGCCCCTCAATCAACTCAGTCTCTCCTTCCCAGGAAGAAAAGAATGGTAATTAGCAGCATAAATGCTAGAACTAGATTGTCTAAGATTAAATCCTGGCTCTGCCACTTACTACCTGTATAAACTTGTGTCTTTTAGTTTTCTCATCTATAAAATGATATAACAATAGTTACCACTTTAAAGATTGCTGTGAGAATTAAATGCGTTAGTATGAGAAAAGGGCTGAGAGTTTTCCTCCCTAACTAGAGAGTCAGTAATCTGTTGCCTCTAATAATGCATCCTTTGCTTAGAGAAGTTCCAAGTGAGCTTTGCTCCCTCAGTTTATTGACAGACTGGAAGACAGTGAGTTTCTAGGCAGTCTTTGCCCTGCAGGTAATAGTTTTATGTTCAGGTTATTGTGGTGCGGTTGGAGGATAGGGAATATTCCTTTTCAGTCATATCTAAACTACTTCTGAATTGGCGTCAGCCTACATTTCAAACTGGATTGTATCTGCTCTGGTGAAGGCCTACAAGTATGATCCCTAAGAGAATCTGAAAATGATCAGTAGGATTCTGGAAATGATCCAGAATGTCCTCTGGGGCCCTGAGGACAACTGGAGTCAGGAATATCAGCTTCAGGACTGAAGCAGATCTGCTTGGATTCTCTGAGGGAAAGAGATAATTAGGTGTTCCTTGAAGACTTGTGTTTTGCATTAGGCTTTGCATAATGTTAATCTCTGGGGGTAGCCAGTGGGTGGGGAAACAAGCAGACAGAAGGAGGGAGCACGTAGGAAAGGCTCACCCTAGCTTGAGAAGAATCTATCAGCAAAAGCTAGCATTTAAAAAAAAAAGATAGGTTCAAGATTATTCTCTTAATTTTTTTGGACCCATCCTTTGAAGTTGAAAACTCACTATGTTTTGAAAAACATTAGGCAACAGGAACAACTAAACATTTCCAACAAAAGTATCCAAACGCTCAAGTTTATGGGAAATTCTAAGGTTTCTCATCTGCTTCACCACCCTTTTAGTTCCTGTAGGTTTAGATCATCTCTCATAGTTTCCTGTTTTATAATCTCAGGGCAGAGTACCAACTTTTTCCTTCATATGTTTCCAGAATCCTGCTCTTAAGTCGGAAATATCTATCATTTAGAAGAAAAAGTAATATAATTTACTAGTACATAGTAGAAACTGGAAGTTACTAAAAATGAATAGCCTTTGTTCAAAACTTTGTACTACAAACAATTATTTTAGTTTAAACTCATGGTTCCAGCAATTAAAAAAATGAGGGACAGAGCAGCAGTACTTATGGTAAGTAATCAGTGAAAGGAGTTCATTTTAAGCTAAGAGTTCATACTGCCCTCAAATGAGACAGTAATATGTTCTGTAGGCAGGCATTCAGCAAAGAGTAGACTGACACAGTAAAAAAGCTCCATGTATTTATTGTACAAATGCATATTTAAAAATAATAAGGGCAATAGAGATTTTTTAAATGTTATCAACCAAACCTACACTTTTTATCTGTTAATACTATCATATCCTCTTCTAGGTTGGCTTCTCACTGTAAATTTCCATTGATGAGAGATTCACAGAATTAAAGTTTCCCATTAGTTTCTAGTCTTCCTGCTCCTTAAGGTCATCTTACTTAACTCTCCATGTTTATTCTAATTTCCTTGACACCTTCACCCACTTTAGGCCATAATAATTCCTCCCAAAGTATCTACAGTTGAAGATTATGAAATTTATTTAGACATAAAAGTGTTAGTATCTATGTTAAAAATTTTAAATGCCTTTTACTTATATTAGTTTCTTTCATCTTTCAGTATGGAGTATAACGCTGGGAACATAACTATTCAGTAAATATTTATTTTTAATTTGTTAGGCCATTTGTGTATCTTTTATTTCTCCTGTACAAAGACCTAAATTAATAAGCATAAATTTAATGTGGGATTTGTTTTGGGAGCATGCTGTTATGTCTCAGGGGCTGATTCAAGGAGCTATAGTGTTTGATCTCATTTCTAAAAATTTATTATTTTCTTTCTCTAGAAAACTGAGCAATAACCTAAATATGAAACCTGCTTATAATATTTTTCATATTTTTGTATACAAAAACACAGGCATTGTTATGTATATTATACTAAAGCTCCTAATATCCCACCATTTTATGAGTTTATTTAAGACTTTAAATTATTTAATGAACAATTTGGCCCTTGCTAAATTGTTAGAATTGCTAACAATTCCAGCAATCAGTTAGGTTCAAGCAATAATTAGAGTTCAAAGATGAAAATATTTTTGTGATTACTGAGAGGAACACATACTTCTGATTTACAAAAAAAAAAATGTTACCAAACATTTCATCAAACTAAATATATAACATCAAGACAAATAAGTGCAAAGAAGTATCTGCCAGTCCTTAAAATTAAGGAACAAAAAATCCTGTTGGTATCATGAAACACCTGAGTAGAAGGTAATACAAAAAACGTCACCAAGCACACTGTGATTAATTCCCAACAAGAAAAGAGCCTAGATTTGGAGAAGTATCGTTAGTGAAACTTTGTGCAAGAGATATTTCCTTCTTGTCAGTAGGGCCTATCATCTCAACTCACCCAGAAGTGCAATTGAATTAGCAGTATCTTCAGCATATGTTATTTCATCCGATACTTTCTTTTTCAAAAATGGCAAGCTTCAATAAGAATGAAGAATATATGAGTTATGTGTAATGAAGTCCTTAATTGAAGCATCATTTGCAAAGTAGAGGAAAATTTCTAAAGATTAAAATGAGGGTAAATATCCTATTTCTTTAGCCCTGGAGAATTAACAACTACCAAAAATATTTCTGTGTTTCTAACCAGTTGACCAAAATAAAATAAAACAAAATAAAATAGGTTTATAAAAATGAAGAGAGATGGACATACAAGGCAAGGTTTAAGAAAGCCATCTTGCAACACTACATAAATAAAAAACTTAAGAATCTTCTTTCTCTCTGAGGGCAAAATAATACTAGATTATACCTGTACTATTAAAATTAGGAAGACATTGGAAAATCTGATACAAATCACAGATCTAGTCTCACCTATAACTTAAAGGCTGTTCAAGGGCTTTTTCTGAAGTTTTTGAAACTCCAGTTAATAGATCAATGCTCTATTTGTTCTTAAAGGTCAGCGACTTTTTCCTTATTAATTGGATCAGTTACCATCCATGAAATAACAAATATACTTTTTGAGACACTAAAGAATTTAACAAATATTAATTATATTAGAATTACATTTCACAGCTAATATAACCAAAGTTATCTGAAAATAATTTATTCACAAATCATAAAAGATAGGGCACTCGAACCTAGGTCATTAGTCTAAGTGTCAGAGGAGAGAGAAAAGTCATTTCCTAAACAAAAAATATAAACTATTTCAGGAGTTCAAAATTTGAACTTTGTATCCTATTTAAAGATATTTAATATATCTTATATATAGGACTTTAAATTCATGGTTTTCAAGAAAAATTAACCAAATAGTTGAAAAACAGCACTTGGAACTGTCACATGTGGATGTATATAGGTCAACAAGAATTAAAAGATATTTCAAGGGCAAGTTATGAAAAGGAATATTTTATAAATGCCATAGAGGTTCATTTCTGGTGTTTGTTAGAATTTTTCATTTGAAATAAATAACTTAATTACTTGATATCCAGCTCATTGTTGAATCTCTAAACTGAAGAACTATAAAACGAATTGTTCTTGTCCTCAAATTTTTTCCTTTTTAACCAAAGGAAACAACCTAAAAGATAAAGCATCAGAAGAGTTTTCCACCAAAAAGGTTATGAAAAAAAATAAGCATTATACTTCTGATGCACTGAGAGAAACATATTACTTAGAGGCCAAAACAGAAGGGTTTGATTTTATTTTTTAATTTTCAATGTTTTTATCTCCCAAAAATGTCCTGAAAAGAGAATCAAGTGAGGGTGTGGTGTGGAAAAATGCACGATGAAAATAGAAATTAGGAAAGTAAAAAAAAAAAAATGATGAGTAATTATGAAATATGAAGGAAAGTGAAGAGTGCATTTCAAAAGATTTCTCATAGTATGCAATGAAACATTCAGTCACAGCTTTCATAGAGAACCAATTCTTGGTGGAGCTCTGTAGGAGTACTGATGTTGAAGTAATGCTTGCAAATCTGGTGTTCTAAGACTTGCATAGCCTCAAAATCTGAAAGTGTTTTACATAATATTATCTCACATCAATATAACAATAATTTCCAGTTAGTACATTACAGTTTCTTGAGAGCATCAGAGCAATAATTTATGTCTTTATTTTTCATGGTCTCTTAAAAAGTAAGGTGTGGTAAGGGCATTCAATAAATTTTTTTGAACATCTGTTCAGATAACAAAATCTTAAATGTAGTTAGTTACAAAATTGCAAATATTATTGCTATAACAAAATCTTAAATGTAGTTAGTTACAAAATTGCAAATATTATTGCTACTAAAAGTGAGAGATAAACCTACCACATATACATAGTCCTACTAATACTATTATTTATATATTAGAAGAAACTCACTATTTAAAAAGTAAATTGGTAGAAATGTTTAGAAGGTTAAATTGTCAGAAAAGTTTATTCCTTATTTAAGAAATTTCCTCTACCATATTATATTGAAAACCAAAAACATATATTTTAATATACATCTTGATTAGCCACTATGTGGCTAGTTCCCCCAAATGGTTGAAGAAAAAATAGTACAGAGGATGGAATATATAAATTTTATAATTCTGGTCTCTAATTTACATTTTGAAAAAAATATGCCAAAAATAATTTGGTGATAAATCATTCTTTATTCAAATTTGGAAGATCAAATAAAACATTTTGACTCTCATGTCTTTGAGAGTCAAATTTCTTAGAGAGATAGAAAAAAAACTAGGCAGAAACTATTAAGTATTGTCCATAAATTTTCTCAAGGATTCTCTGAAAATATAATTTCTTTCTTTTATCTCACATTTATCATTCACTTGAGAGCAATTTATTATGAGAAAACATTTGAATATACTTACAGTTTAATCTCTTGTGGTCAGCAATCTCAGACTACAATAAAATGTACTACCTTTGAGATACCAGCTGCTGGAATCAAGTGATCAAGTGAAGTGTCCTGAGTTCTGTATCACTTTGCTATACCATAATGCATAATATTTTTGTAAGACAAAAAACAGAAAATACTGCATGCTAATATAAAACAAAGTTAAAAAAAACTTACCCACATAATTTTAGGATATTATAGGCAGGTTCTATAAAATGGGGCTGTTTTTTAATTTTTCCTGCACACAGATTCAGAATTTTAAATATCTGTGCTAAATCCCTTAGGGGCTTTAATATTTTTAGTTAAGAAATAAAATTAAGATTTTTATTAAAATATTCTTTACAGCACTTCTGTCAAGAAAAGTCTATAGAATTCCATCTATTTTGTTAAATCTGGTTTAATTATACCAATTTTGAAATCTAAAGAGGAAAACAGAACCATGTTTTTTTAAGGAATATTATTTAATTTTTGTCTCAGTAACCTCTTACTCAAAATATTTTTTCCTCTTCTCACCACATCTTTAGAATTTGATTACCAACTACTACACCACATATTCAGTTGAATAATAACTTATTATTGGCAATGAGTAATAACACTGAAAAAAACCTAACTTAATGGCTCAATTATATCCTTCATCTCCACCCACATACAAAACATATATTGCTCGGGAATAAGCAACCCAAACCTACCTTACTTTTCTGCGTTATTTTATTAATATTACTCAGGTGTGTGGTCTTGTTTTTAAGGTTTAAATTGGTTGAAAATTTTATTTAAGACTAGTTTATGAAAGCAAAATATACCCTCTCTAGATCTTCAGGTAAAAGCACCTTTTATTTTACCTATTTAAAAAACCCAGTTGGTACATAAACAAATTTCACATTTTTTGTTTTGTTTTGTTTTTTAATACAGTTAAGGGGACATGATAAATGTGACTTGCACTTCTTGATTGAATCTGATCATTTCTAGTCTCTAGGAGCTTCTTAGAAAAAGATAGGAGAACTGGATGTATTAGAAATACAAACCCCTGTTAACTTCCTAGAGAAATGATCAAGATACCTCTGTAACTTATCTTTGCTTTATGTGGTTATAACCTCTAAACCAGCCTACTAAAGGCATTCAGAAACAGTCATTTGCCACCAACTCTGTAGCCTGAAGAAGAAAAAATAATGGAGGTGTTGAGTTATTGGGTTAAGATAAGAAATCACTTGCCAGTAGACTTTCTTGGCTACCAGTAAACAATGCTTGATATCGACAAGCCCTCAGGTAACTGACTGAACAAATCCATATAAAACAAGGCTAAAATAAGGTGAGAAAAGAGATAAAATTATAAGGCACCACTTCCCTGAATTGGAGGCTTAAGACGTTTTGAAATCTTGGAACAAGCTAATATTAGAGACTGCTGTCTTCTTGGGGCCAGACTGGACAACTGTTAGAGATTAGTTAGATCAATACTACTGTTAAGTGTGGTCTGTGGACCATTCCAGTTCTGGAATTGTGTGTTACCAGTCTGTGGAAAAATAACTGCAGAAAGTGAGTTTCCTGTGACAATTTCATTGCATTTTACAATAGCATATATATGCAGAGGATAAAAAAAAGAAACAGCCCCCAACAGCAAACTGGTTCTTAATCACAGATAGTTTTGAGACACACTGGTTTCTACATATTGTGATCAGGGTGGTATCTTCATTGGGGATAACATATTTATAGAATGTTTTACAGATTATCAAGAACTTGTTCATACATTATCTCGTCTAGTCTTCCTAGCGACCTCATGAGGGGCTGTTATCCCTATTTTATAAGGGTGGAAAAGTTAAGAAGCTTATCAACAGTGCAAATACTCAAGTAAATTGGTAGAAACAAGACTTTGACTTGGCCCTGCTAACTACATAAACTGTCTCTCTGAGTCTATAAAACTGACACTATCTGCACAGTTAATTTTGCATTATACTGTTTCTTCAAATTTATATTCTCTGATAAAAATATAATTTTGTGGGCTTCCCTGGTGGCGCAGTGGTTGAGAGCCCGCCTGCCGATGCAGGGGACACGGGTTCGTGCCCCGGTCTGGGAAGATCCCACATGGCGCGGAGCGGCTGGGCCCGTGAGCCATGGCCGTTGAGCCTGCGCATCCGGAGCCTGTGCTCCGCAACGGGAGAGGCCACAACAGCGCGAGGCCCACATACCGGAAAAAAAAAAAAAAAAAAAAAAAAAAATATATATATATATATATAATTTTGTAAAAAGCACAAAATGTTAGATATTTTCTGTGTTAAACAGAATAATGGCCTGTCCTAATCCCTAGAACTTGTGACTGTTACCTTCCTTACATGGCAAAGGGACTTTCGTTAAAAGCCTTGACATGGGAAAGTTATCTGAGGTTATACAAGTAGGCCCAATGTAATCACAGGATCTTTATAAGGAAAGGAGAGGCAGGAGAGGGTCAGAGAAGGAGCTATGATGACAGAAGTAGAGGTGAGAGTGATGCTACTTCAAGGAAGGGCCCAGGAAGCCTAGGAATGCAGGCTGCCTCTAGAAGCTGGCAAAGGCAAGGAAATGGATTCTCCCCTAGAGCCTTCAGAAAGAACCAGCCCTGCCAACAACACCTTGCCTTTAGCCCAGTGAGACCTCCAGAACTGTAAAACAAAAAATTTATGTGGTTTTGAGGCACTAAGTTTGTGGTAATTTGTTACAGCAACAATAGGAAGCTAATGCGTTTTCTAAGAAAAATTCTCGGGCTTCCCTGGTGGCGCAGTGGTTGAGAGTCCGCCTGCCAATGCAGGGGACACGGATTCGTGCCCTGGTCTGGGAAGATCCCACATGCCGTGGAGTGGCTAGGCCCGTGAGCCATGGCTGCTGAGTCTGTGCGTCCGGAGCCTGTGCTCCGCAACGGGAGAGGCCACGACAGTGAGAGGCCCGCGCGTGCGTACCACGAAAAAAAAAAAATCTCCTATTTCAGGATAAACAAAACAAACATACACATATAAGTAAAGGATACAAGTCCATTCTGATAACACTGCACCATTTTCTTGACAGATTTAAGTTGTTTTTCTTCTAAATCATCCTAAAACAAATTATCTATTTTAGTTCTTTTGTATTATTAATTCTGTTGAGATTTAAAATTTTTTCCTTAGTGTAAAAAGAAAGTAGACATGTTATCAAGTAATTCTTAAATTACTATATTATAATGTAAGCATTAAAAATGTTTCATAAAACAGTGAAGGTAAAAATAAACTACCATTTATATTTGAATAAGGAATTGTGAATCAAAACTAGGTTAATATAAAAGCAGTAATTGTTTCCAGAAATAATATTAACAATACTGAAGTATGTTGAGCATTTTTCTATGCCAGGTACCATTTAGGCAAGGTACATACATATCATTTCATTAATCTTCAAAATAACCCTATTAGGAGGTACTTTTATTATCCTTCTTTTTTGGAATAGGAAACTCAAGCTGAAACACTACGTAATTACCCAAATCACACAGCTAATAAATGGTGATGTAAGAAGTCAAATTTGACAATCTGACTCCAGAAATTGTATTTTTAACCTCTAAAATATACCCAATGTAGTGGCTCAAACTAAACAGCTTCAGCCAATTAAAACAAAACAAAGCAAAACAAAACTCTGTATACTGATGTAATTTCATGACTGAATCACTTCTGTTCTTTTAACCGTCTTAAATTGTTTGTGAGAAACTGTGGCACATATATATATATATATATATATATATATATATATATATATTATATATATATATATGTATATCTGTGTATATATACATATGTATGAACACATATATATACATACACACACACACATACATACATATTTTGCCTACCCTTATTTAACAGCTAGTAGGAGCTCTACGTAGTTGGGTTTCCTTTTTTAAAAACTGCAGATATATTCACAATTAAAAATAACTTTCACAATAATCATAGCCAACAAAAGATAAATTATTCTTATAAAGCCATTATTCTTAATGTGTTTTCTTCTTTCTATGTAAAAATGTAGAGACTAAAAAATGTTAAAACAATGACTAAATTTTTGCACCTGCTAATCACAGGACATTGTTTTGATCTGCTATACCATGGTCAGCCCATTTCCCACTTACTGAAAGTATGCAATCTTCATCCTGTAGTAATTTTATAGTGTATACTGGCTTTTTAGGCATTCAGTCAATTCTTGGGTAACATCAGGAGAGTGTCATATAAACATGTATGCATATGCATTTATTATCCTTTCTCCCAATGCCTAAACTCTCAATTTTGAGTATTGTATCTTTATTTCCATTACATTCTGTATAAGAGTTCTCTCAAAATAAATTACTTATGACTGGATATGAGTATGTACATATCCTGATTTCTTATCAGGAAATTTTTAAGTACTACATCATGACACACTTCTTCTACCCTTGTGCCCATAACCTACTTGGTAATAAGCTATGAACAGAGGCTACATCAGTCTTTCTTTACTCTTATGATTTCTTCTGTTTATATCCACCATGGATTTGTCCATCCCATGTAATCAAATCTATTCTTTTCCAGCCTCCCTACTAGGTTAAATATATTCATACTAAATTTAAATAGTTCTTCAAGATGAGACATATACTATTTGAAATGTTTTCAACAAAAGGAGAGAAATGAGACATATTTAGGGGAATACATGTTACCTTTCAGGGAAATCACAGTTTCTAAGTGAAATAGAGAAATTTTCTCTCAAAGCTTACTTTACCAGTCTCTTCGAGGAGTTTGATGACATGATTTAGGTCCATAGGCTTGAAAACACCCTAAAAAAAATACAACTCATAGTATTCTATGTCATGAGAAACAAAAAATCACATCAAACACACTATTTTTATATGGCATTATCTCTTAGCAACTTAAAAATATCTTATGACAGGGCTTCCCTGGTGGCGCAGTGGTTGAGAATCTGCCTGCTAATGCAGGGGACACGGGTTCGAGCCCTGGTCTGGGACGGTCCCACATGCCGCGGAGCAACTAGGCCCGTGAGCCACAACTACTGAGCCTGCGCGTCTGGAGCCTGTGCTCCGCAACAAGAGAGGCCGCGATAGTGAGAGGCCCGCGCACCACAATGAAGAGTGGCCCCCGCTTGCCACAACTAGAGAAAGCCCTCGCACAGAAATGAAGACCCAACACAGCAAAAAATTAATTAATTAATTAATAAACTCCTACCCCCAACATCTAAAAAAAAAAAAATATATATATATATATATATATATATATATATATATATATATATATATATATATATATCTTATGACAAAAAGATAGTAAGGGATAATGAAAAGCAGATGAGACTTACAGGAGTAAATAAATTTTGGAGTGAACCCCTCCCCAAACCTCTTGAATTCTAGTATTACCTTATAATCTTTTTTTTTGCTTTTTATTTTTCTTTATTATTATTATTTTTTTAACAGCTTTATTGGAGTATAATTGCTTTACAATGGTGTGTTAGTTGCTGCTTTATAACAAAGTGAATCAGCTGTACATATATCCCCATATCTCCTCCCTCTTGCATCTACCTCCCACCCTCATATCTTACAATCTTAATGTCTTTAAATTTCTTAGTCTCGAAAGGCCCAAGAGAGCATCTGAAATAATAGCACTTCCATGCTTTGGAAAATAAAACGATCTCATTTATACATATTACATATCTCATGCATACACATTACACTGAGTTTGCCTACGCATATATACATAAGACTAGCTTCTAAACTACAGGTAGGCGATCGCCTTCCTGAACCAGGTATCCCCTCTCCCAGCAGTCTTACATCACCCATAGTAGTAAACAGGAACTACCAAGTTCTACAGAGTTTACATCTTAAATATTTCTTCAGCCCACTCCATCTTTTTTTTTTAACTTTTTATTGGAGTATAGTTGCTTTACAATGTTGTGTTAGTTGCTGCTCTACAACAAAGTGAATCAGTTATACATATACATATATCCACTCTTTTTTAGATTTCCTTCCCATTTAGGTCACCACAGAGCACTGAGTAGAGTTCCCTGTGCTATACAGTAGGTTCTCATTAGTTATTTTATATACAGTCATGTATATATGTCAATCCCAATCTCCCAATTCCTCCCACCCTCCCCCTTCCCCCCTTGGTAACCATAAGTTTGTTTTCTACATCTGCGACTCTATTTCTACTTGGCAAATAAGTTCATCTGCACCATGTTTCTATATTCCACATACAGTATAAGCGATATCATATGATATTCGTCTTTCTCTTTCTGACTTACTTCACCCTGTATGACAATCTCTAGGTCCATCCATGTCTCTGCAAATGGAATTATTTCATTCCTTTCATGGCTTAGTAATATTCCATTGTATATATATGTACCACTTCTTCTTTATCCATTCCTCTGTCAATGGACATTTAGGTTGCTTCCATGTCCTGGCTATTGTAAATAGTGCTGCAATGAACATCGGGGTGCATGCATCCTTTCATATTATGATTTTCTCTGGATATATGCCCAGGAGTGGGATTGCTGGGTCAAATGGTAGCTCTACTTTTAGTTTTTTAAAGACCCTCCACAGTGGCTGTATCAATTTACATTCCCACCAACAGTGTAGGAGGGTTCCCTTTTCTCCACACCCTCTCCAGCATTTACTGTTTGTAGATTTTTTGATGATGGCCATTCTGACTAGTGTGAGGCGATACCTCATTGTAGTTTTGATTTGCATTTCTCTAATAATTAGTGATGTTGAGCATCTTTTCATATTTTTTTTGGCCATCTGTAGGTATTCTTTGGAGAAATGTCTATTTAGGTCTTCTGCCCACTTTATGATTGGGTTGTTTGTTTTTTTTGATATTGAGCTGCATGTGTTGTTTGTGTATTTTGGAGATTAATCCCTTGTCAGTTGCTTTGTTTGCAAATATTTTCTCCCATTCTAAGGGTTGTTTTTTAATTTTGTTTATTGTTTCCTTTGCTGTGCAAAAGCTTTTAAGTTTAATTAGGTCCTATTTGTTTATTGTTCTTTTTATTTTCATTACTCTATGAAGTGGATTGAGAAAGATCTTGCTGTGATTTATGTCAAAGAGTGTTCTGCCTGTTTTCCTCTAAGAGTTTTATAGTATCTGGCCCACTCCATCTTAATGATTTATTCAGTTCTCATTTCTCACTCAGTTTTGAAGGTTTCCTGCTGTTTGTTCTCCCCACCTCTAGTCTCGCACCCTTATGGTTCTACCCTCTGGTCAGAACAGTAAAACTCAAATCTGAACACAACACATCTAAATCATTCAATGACTCTCCACTAATGCCTTTCACCCCCTTCTCTGTTTTGATTATGTTGTTACAATCCTATCCGTCTCCTTGGTTAACCTCCCCAGATCCTTCAAGACACAGTTCAGGTGTCATCTCCCCAAGGGAGGAAAAAGGATACAACAAATGTCCCTCCTGAGTACTCCCATAAAACCTTGAATGTATATTCATCACAGTTCCCGTCACCTTATTCTAAAATGGTTTACATCCTTATCCCCTATCCCAAAGTTTACTTTGAGGGAAGACTTTTGTTTTCTGGCATCCCCAGCACCAAACACTGGGTGTAACATATATAAGTTATTTGTAGGTAAATGGGGAAGGAAACAGAAGGTGTTATCCAAAGTTTAAGTACTTATGATAGTACAGAAATGTCCAAATTCTAAATGCAGTTTTGGCTATATTTATCTTGGGGATTAATGCTTTGCTGCATGGCGTTTTCTTTAATTCAAATGTTATATCAATACTGCTCACTCCTATTAGATGGGTTAAGCTATCCTAGTCTCTTCTGTTTCCTTCTTCCCATCTCTCCTGCTTTCACACTTATTTCTACTTTAAAATAACTGTTTGAAAAGATGATGTAATGATGATATAAAAAATATTCAAAAAGAAAAAAATCTTATTCTTATCAAAATACATTTTTATTTTTATTATTTTCTGCTATATATATGTATTTTAATATTTTATTTTGTTTTTATTTACATGTATAAATACCTTACATAATTTCACTTAGTGTTAACACTACTGTATATTCTGATTTTTAAATCTATAATACATACCGTTCCATATTTCTACATAGTCACCTTTCTACACAGTCATTATTCCATTGCCTCTTAGGGCTAGAATTTTCTTTCCTTTCACAATTACAAACTCACATGTTCTGATCTCAAGAAATGTCTTTCAAAAACAATTTTCAGTTAAGCGTTCTAACATTAAGTCTGCAGAATAAGTATCTGAGTGAGTTTATTTACTCAATATGATTTTTTTTTTTTTTTTTTTTTTTTGCGGTACACGGGCCTCTCACCACTGTGGCCTCTCCCATCGTGGAGCACAGGCTCCAGATGCGCAGGCTCAGTGGCCATGGCCCACGGGCCCAGCCGCCGCGCGGCACATGGGATCCTCCTGGACCGGGGCAGGAACCTGTGTCCCCTGCACCAGCAGGTGGACTCCCAACCACTGTGCCACCAGGGAAGCCCTATGATTTTTACTTCAAAAATTAACAATCAAAAAGGATTTACTCCCATAACTGCTGGGTGGGTGACTCGCAGACTGGAGAACACTTATACCATAGAAGTCCACCCACTGTAGTGAAAGTTCAGAGCCCCACGTCAGGCTTCCCAACCTGGGGGTCTGGCAATGGGAGGAGGAATTCCTAAAGAATCAGACTTTGAAGCCTAGTGGGAAATGACTGCAGGACTTCGACAGGACTGGGGGAAACAGAGACTCCACTCTTGGAGGGCACAAAGTATTGTGCGCATCGGGACCCAGGGGAAGGAGCAGTGACCCCAGGGGAGACTGACCCAGACCTACCTGCTAGTGTTGGATGGTCTCCTACAGAGGCAGGGGGTGGCTGTGGCTCACCGTGGGGACAAGGACACAGGCAGCAGAAGTTCTGGGAAGTACTCCTTGGCGTGAGCCCTCCCAGAGTCTGTCATTAGCCCCACAAAAGAGCCCAGGTAGGCTCCAGTGTTGGGTTGCCTCAGGCCAAACACCAACAGGGAGGGAACCCAGCCCCACCCATCAACAGTCAAGTGGATTAAAGTTTTACTGAGCTCTGCCCACCAGAGCAACAGTCAGCTCTACCCACCACCAGGCCCTCCCATCAGAAAACTTGCACAAGCCTCTTAGATAGCCTCATCCACCAGAGGGCAGACAGCAGAAGCAAGAACTACAATCCTGCAGCCTGTGAAACAAAAACCACATTCATAGAAAGATAGACAAGATGAAAAGGCAGAGGGCTATGTACCAGATGAAGGTACAAGATGAAACCCCAGAAAAACAACTGAATTAAGTAGAGATAGGCAATATTCCAGAAAAAGAATTCAGAATAATGATAGTGAAGATGATCCAGGACTTCGGAAAAAGAATGGAGGCAAAGATCGAGAAGATGCAAGAAATGTTTAACAAAGACCTAGAAGAATTAAAGAACAAACAAACAGAGATGAACAATACAATAACTGAAATGAAAACTACACTAGAAGGAATCAATAGCAGAATAACTGAGGCAGAAGAATGAATTAGTGACCTGGAAGACAGAGTGGTGGAATTTACTGCTGCAGAACAACTAAAGAAAAAAGAATGAAAATAAATGAAGACAGCCTAGGAGACCTCTGGGACAACATTAATGGCAACAACATCTGCATTATAGGGGTCCCAGAAGGAGAAGAGAGAGAGAAAGGACCCGAGAAAATATGTGAAGAGATTATAGTTGAAAACTTCCCTAATATGGGAAAGGAAATAGCCACCTAAGTCCAGGAAGCACAGCGAGTCCCATACAGGATAAACCCAAGGAGAAATATGCCGAGACACATAGTAATCAAACTGGCAAAAATTAAAGACAAAAATTATTGAAAGCAGCGAGGGAAAAATGACAAATAACATACAAGGGAACTCCCATAAGGTTAACAGCTGATTTCTCAGCAGAAACTCTACAAACCACAAGGGAGTGGCATGATATACTTAAAGTGATGAAAGGGAAGAACCTACAACCAACAATACACTACCCGGCAAGGATCTCATTCAGATTCGTTGGAGAAATTAAAAGCTTTACAGAAAAGCAAAAGCTAAGAGAATTCAGCAGCACCAAACCAGCTCTACAACAAATGCTAAAAGAACTTCTCTAAGTGGGAAACACAAGAGAAGAAAATGACCTAAAAAAACAAACCCAACACAATTAAGAAAATGGTCATAGGAACATACATATCGATAATTACCTTAAACGTGAATGGATTAAATGCTCCAGCCAAGAGACACAGGCTTGCTGAGTGGATACAAAAACAAGACCCATTGCAGGGCAGAAGTTGAGACACAGATGTAGAGAACGGACCTATGGACACCAAGTGGGGAAAACTGCAGTGGGGTGCAGATGGTGGTGTGCTGAATTGGGTGATTAGGATTGACATGTATACACTGATGTGTATAAAACTGATGACTAAGAAGAACCTGAAGTATAAACAAACAACCAAACAAATAAAACAACTAATACTAAACTTTCATTGGGTTATTTGCATGGAAATATGTTAATATAAATGTTTCAGACATTACATGAAATTTCTAAATATCTTATATGTTCTGGTATAATGTTATATGTCATAATTCTAGTTATTACTTTAAAATGTATATCTCAGAAATAACTAAGTTTCCTTGTCAATTGAATTATTATGAACTTTCATCAAATCTTTAACTGTGGTCATTTTAAAGTCATTTGTCATTTACAGACAGTTCTGGGTGTACTCTGATGCTTTTGCAAATATGTTCCTATAGAAGGGTTTCATCTTCAAGGAGTTCATGGAAAAGACTGACAAGTACAGGTTTCTGGTAACTGACTGTACTGCTGAACTGAATGAATAAGCATTTTCAGAACTCTAATGGAAAACTGATGAACTCATAAAAGTGCTAACAAAAGAACAAGATGAAAAAAAATTAATTACATGGGACTGAGTGAACTGATGAGGATGATTATAATTTTTGTGACTTTCTGTTTGAATAAAAAAAAATCCCACAAGGACTCAGAGGCAAAAAATATACAAATCAATTTTCACTCACAGTAAAGGAGCTGTTATAGTGGAGTATTACTGGACTGAATGACAATATTATGACATAGTGTGAGTGTGTTTTGTGTTTGGTAATTGCAATCACTGTTGCTTTTGTTGTGGTCATCCATTTACAATGCTTGGTGTCAGTCTATTTATCTCATGTAAAAATAAAATACAGTGTGTGTGTGTGTGTGTGTGTGTGTGTGTGTGTGAAAATAATTAATTAATTCATTAATTAACCCTACCAAAAAAACAAGACCCATATATATGCTATCTAAAAGAGACCCACTTCAGACCTAGGGACACATACAGACTGAAAGTGAGGGGATGGAACAAGATATTCCATACAAATGGAAATTTAAAAAAAGCTGGAGTAGCTATACTCATATCAGATAAAATAGACTTTAAAATAAAGATTATTGGGCCTCCCTGGTGGCGCAGTGGTTGAGAGTCTGCTTGCCGATGCAGGGGATACGGGTTCGTGCCCCGGTCTGGGAGGATCCCATATGCCGCGGAGCGGCTGGGCCCGTGAGCCATGGCCGCTGGGCCTGCGCATCCGGAGCCTGTGCTCCGCAACGGGAGAGGCCACAACAGTGAGAGGCCCACATACCGCAAAAAGAAAAAAAAAAAAAAAAAAGATTATTACAAGAGACAAGGAAGAACACTACATAATGATCAAGGGATCAATCCAAGAAGAAGATATAACAATTATAAATATAAATGCACCCAACATAGGAGCAGCTCAATACATAAGACAACTGCTAACAGCTATAAAAGAGGAAATCGACAGTAACACAATAATAGTGGGGGACTTTAACATCTCACTTACACCAATGGACAGATCACCAAAATGAAAATAAATAAGGAAACAGAAGCTTTAAATGACACAATAGACCAGATAGATTTAATTGATATTTATACGACACTCCATCCAAAAGCAGCAGATTACAGTTTCTTCTCAAGTGCGCACGGAACATTCTAGAGGATAGATCACATCTTGGGTCACAAATCAAGCCTCAGTAAATTTAAGAAAATTGAAATCATATCAAGCATCTTTTCTGACCACAACGCTATGAGACGAGAAATGAATTACAGGGAAAAAAACATAAAAAACACAAACACATGGAGGCTAAACAATACGTTACTAAATAACCAAGAGATCACTGAAGAAATCAAAGAGGAAATAAAAAAATACCTAGAGACAAATGACAATGAAAACACGACGATCCAAAACCTATGGGATGCAGCAAAAGCAGTTCTAAGAGGGAAGTTTATAGCTATACAAGCCTAACTCAAGAAACAGAAAAATCTCAAATAAACTATCTAACCTTACACGTAACGGAAATAGAGAAAGAAGAACAAACAAAACCCAAAGTTAGCAGAAGGAAAGAAATAATAAAGATCAGAGCAGAAATAAATGAAATAGAAGCAAAGAAAACAATAGCAAAGATCAATAAAACTAAAAGCTGGTTCTTTGAGAAGATAAACAAACTTGATAAACCATTAGACAGACTCATCAAGAAAAACAAGTAGAGGACTCAAATCAATAAAATTAGAAATGAAAAAGGAGAAGTTACAACAGACACCACAGAAATACAAAGCATCCTAAGAGACTACTACAAGCAACTCTATGCCAATAAAATGGACAACTTGGAAGAAATGGACAAATTCTTAGAAAGGTATAACCTTCCAAGACTGAACCAGGAAGAAACAGAAAATATGAACAGACCAATCACAAGTAATGAAATTGAAACTGTGATTAAAAATCTTCCAACAAACAAAAGTCCAGGACCAGACGGCTTCACAGGTGAATTCTATCAAACATTTAGAGAAGAGCTAACACCCATCCTTCTCAAACTCTTCCAAAAAATTGCAGAGGAAGGAACACTCCCAAACTCATTCTATGAGGCCACCATCATCCTGATACCAAAACCAGACAAAGATACTACAAAAAAAGAAAATTACAGACCAATATCTCTGATGAATATAGATGCAAATATCCTCAACAAAATACTAGCAAACAGAATCCAACAACACATTAAAAGGATCATACACCATGATCAAGTGGGAGTGATCCCAGGGATGCAAGAATTCTTCAGTATATGCAAATCAATCAATGTGATACACCATATTAACAAATTGAAGAATAAAATCCATATGATCATCTCAATAGATGCAGAAAAAGCTTTTGACAAAATTCAACACCCATTTATGATAAAAACTCTCCAGAAAGTGGGCATAGAGGGAACCTACCTCAAAATAATAAAGGCCATATATGACAAACCCACAGCAAATATCATTCTCAATGGTGAAAAACTGAAAGCCTTTCTTCTAAGAACAGAAACGAGACAAGGATGTCCACTCTCACCACTCTTATTCAACATAGTTTTGGAAGTCCTAGCCACAGCAATCAGAGAAGAAAAAGAAATAAAAGGAATCTAAATTGGAAAAGAAGAAGTAAAACTGTCACTGTTTGCAGATGACATGATACTATACATAGAGAATCCTAAAGATGCCACCAGAAAACTACTAGCGCTGATCAATGTATTTGGTAAAGTTGCAGGATACAAAATTAATGCACAGAAATCTCTTGCATTCCTATACACTAATGATGAAAAATCTGAAAGAGAAATTAAGGAAACACTCCCATTTACCATTACAACAAAAAGAATAAAATACCTAGGAATAAACCTACCTAGGGAGACAAAAGACCTGTATGCAGAAAGCTATAAGACACTGATGAAAGAAATTAAAGAGGATACCAACAGATGGAGAGATATACCATGTTCTTGGATTGGAAGAATCAATACTGTGAAAATGACTATACTCCCCAAAGCAATCTACAGATTCAATGCAATCCCTATCAAATTACCAGTGGCATTTTTAATGGAACTAGATCAAAAAATCTTAAAATTTGTATGGAAACACAAAAGACCCTGAATAGCCAAAGCAGTCTTGAGGGAAAAAAACGGAGCTGAAGGAATCAGAATCCCTGACTTCAGACTATACTAGAAAGCTACAATAATCAAGACAAAATGGTAGTGGCACAAAAATAGAAACACAGATCAATGGAACAAGATAGAAAGCCCAGAGATAAACCCACACACCTATGGTCAACTAATCTATGACAAAGGAGGCAAAGATACACAATGGAGAAAAGACAGTCTCTTCAATAAGTGGTGCTGGGAAAACTGGACAGCTACATGTAAAAGAATGAAATTAGAACACTCCTTAACACCATACACAAAAATAAACTCAAAATGGATTAGAGACCTAAATGTAAGACTGGACACTATAAAACTCTTAGAGGCAAACATAGGAAGAACACTCTTTGACATAAACCATGGCAAGATCTTCTTTGATCCACCTCCTAGAGTAATGGAAATAAAAACAAAAATAAACAAATGGGACCTAATGAAACTTCAAAGCTTTTGCACAGCAAAGGAAACTATAAACAAGACGAAAAGACAACCCTCAGAATGGGAGAAAATATTTGCAAACGAATCAATGGACAAAGGATTAATCTCCAAAATATATAAACAGCTCATGCAGCTCGATATTAAAAAAACAATAACCCAATCCAAAACTGGGCAGAAGACCTAAATAGACATTTCTCCAAAGAAGACATACAGATGGCCCAGAAGCACATGAAAAGCTGCTCAACATCAATAATTATTAGAGAAATGCAAACCAAAACTACAATGAGGTATCACCTCACCCCAGTTAGAATGGGCATCATCAGAAAATCTACAAACAACAAATGCTGGAGAGGGTGTGGAGAAAAGGGAACCCTCTTGCACTGTTGGTGGGAATGTAAATCGATACAGCCACTATGGAGAACAGTATGGAGGTTCCTTAAAAAGCTAAAAATAGAATTACCATATGATCCAGTAATCCCACTACTGGGCATATACCCAGAGAAAACCACAATTCAAAAAGACACATGCACCCTGATGTTCATTGCAGCACTATTTACAATAGCCAGGTCATGGAAACAACCTAAATGCCCATCGACAGACGAATGGATAAAGAAGAATTGGTACATATATACAATGGAATATTACTCAGCCATAAAAAGGAGCAAAGTTGAGTCATTTGTTGAGACATGGATGGATCTAGAGACTGTCATACAGAGTGAAGTAAGTCAGAAAGAGAAAAACAAATATCGTATATTAACACATGTATGTGGAACCTAGAAAAATGGTACAGATAAACTGTTTTGCAGGGCAGAAGTTTAGACACAGATGTAGAGAACAAACGTATGGACACCAAGGGGAGAAAACTGCGGTGGGGTAGGGTTGGTGGTGTGCTGAATTGGGAGATTGGGATTGACATGTATACACTGATTTGTATAAAACTGATGACTAATAACAACCTGCCGTATAAAAAAAAAGGATTTACTATATACTTATTTACCCTTGGTATTATGATTAACATTAAAATTGTTACATCTTGGGCCTCCCTGGTGGCGCAGTGGTTGAGAGTCCGCCTGCCGATGCAGGGGATACGGGTTCGTGCCCCGGTCCGGGAGGATCCCATATGCCGCGGAGCGGCTGGGCCCGTGAGCCATGGCCGCTGAGCCTGCGCGTCCGGAGCCTGTGCTCCGCAACGGGAGAGGCCACAACAGTGAGAGGCCCGCGTACCGCAAAAAAAAAAAAAAAAAAAAAAAAAAAAAAAAAAAAAAATTGTTACATCTTACTATTAAATTGTTTAAATTATTAAATTTACTGTTACAAAATTTTTTGATAACTAGAATTTTGCCTTTTAAGGTTTTGGGACTTAACAGTGCCATCTGCCACTACCTCAGTTGTCCTTTTTCTTCCTGTGTTCTCAGAGAAATAAATATATATAGTGAGTTTTTATTTCCCGATTTCCTGCAATATTGGCTTTGAGGGTTGGAAAAGATATTGAAATGAAATGTCAGAGCAAAAAAAAAATTTTTTTTAATACCTGTATGTATTTTCAGAATTTTTTTCCTCCAAATGGCCAGGTATAACTTTTCCAAGAAAGAGTGTATAAAGATTAAAACATAGGGCTTCCCTGGTGGCACAGTGGTTGAGAGTCCGCCTGCCGATGCAGGGGACACGGGTTCATGCCCCGGTCCGGGAAGATCCCACATGCCGCGGAGTGGCTGGGCCCGTGAGCCATGGCCGAGCCTGCGCATTCGGAGCCTGTGCTCCGCAGCGGGAGAGGCCACAACAAAGATTAAAGCATAGATTTATCTTGTATTATCTCTAAATTTATCTTATATTACTACTTCATGTTACCCTGTGTTTTACTTGCATGGCACATATTATATTTTTAAGATTTCTCCCTCTCTCCCTCCCTCCCTTAGCCTTTTCCTCCTTCTATAAATAGTTATAAGCAGCTTCCACATTTCAGAAACTGTGCTAGGTGTGGGGAACGCATTGTCCTGACTTCAAGTACCTATGAATCTGGCATGAGATGTGGGTAATACAGATAACATGCTACAAAATGCTTCATGAATGCTGAGAGGTGTGCTCTGGAACTATATAGAGGGGGACAGAATGGTATGGGGAGGAGGGATGGGAATCTGGGACAGCTTCTGAAAGAAGTGATCTTCAAGCAGAGGTGAGACTGAGTAGGATTTGCGAGGTGAACTGAAGGGTTGAGAGATGGAGCAAAGGAAGTAGCACGTGTGAAGTCCCGGAGATGAGAGAAAACATGGCATTTAAGGACTGGTGAGACATTCAGTAGGTTGGAGAAGATAGTTCAGAGGATAGTAGCTACAGATGATGCTGATAAGGTAAGTAGAGGTCAAATCATGAATAATAATAATGATGATAATAACAATAATGGTGATAGCTAAAACTTATTAGACAAAGTCTATTTCTAGGTACAGCTGTAAGCACTAAATGAATTTACTAACTGAATTCTATGAGGTAGATACTATTATTAACCCCATTTTACAGAGGGCCTTGTATACTATGCTAATGATCATCAGAAGCTATTGAATGGTCTGAGAGACTGGATATAAAAAGAGACAAAGGCCAGACTATATCTAGCAACAGAATTCTGTCCTACAACCTCTGTAGCAGCCAACCTGGGGAGTCAAACCACAACTTCTGGAGCAATTGGCTCAGAAAAGTCAGTATCTGGTCAATGATTCCAGATTCCCTATTTTTTACCCCAATTTGTCACTCAGAGCCAACCAGAAAAAGACAAGTATGCTTCCCAAATCAATCACACAGGTTGCCTTGCTTCTAGCTAGCTCACTTCCAGCTTCCCCAAGGCAACAACCTCCAACCAGAGCAAATCAGAAGCCTCCCTTTTATTCACTGTAAAGCTCCCCTGCCTGCCTTGGGAGTCTCTGCTAAATGTAAGCAATGCTGGCAGATTCTCTTTCTATAGCAAGCTCTGAACAGCAAGCCCCTGTTCATTCTCACTAGGGTGGTCTTCATTGATTTCCACAGGTTTTAACCAGGAATGTAACAATAAAAAAGATAATTCTGTCTGCTGAGTAGAGACTGAACTGGAAAGATCTAGACTGGAGGTGGGAGACCAGTCTGTGACTTCAGGCCTTGACTAAGGAGGTGGCAATCGGGATACACAACAATGAATGGAATGAAAAGCATCAAGGAGGCAGAATCAGCAGGACCTAATGAGTGATTTGATTTTGTGGGAAAGAGAAGGAAAAGGTAAGGAGGACGGACAGGCTTGAGGAATTACATAAGTGGTTGGCACCCTTTGCTGAGGCAGGGATGCTGGAGGAAGAAGCTTGTGTTGAGGCTGGAGATGAGTTAAATTTGGGGCAGAGATTTCTAAGTCACAGGCGTAAAGTAATAACTGGAACAGTCTGGGCAAATGAGATCACACAGGCAGGGTGTAGAAGAGAGAACATACGGATGTAAAAATAAAAATAATTGCTGTTATTATCATCATAAGATGTTTATGGAGAAATTGTAAAAACATTTAACAAAACCTTTTAAGATCAAAAGCTTAATAAACTGCTTTGAAGAAAACTAGACCTCCACTTACGTCAAGTTATAGAATGAACTTATTTTCCCACTTTACCAAGGAACATTTCAAAGGCGGAAAGTCCTGCTCCTTTGATACTTAGTTATAGGGAAAGGATCTAACATTTATTGTGGTCCATTTATGTGTCTGGTACTTTATATCTTAATTAATCCTCAAATATACCATATGAAGATAGATTATCCCTGTTGTTGAAACTGAGGCCCTGATAGCTAACTTGTTAAGGTCACATAGCTAGTATATGGGCTAGCAGGGTTGTCTGATGAAGAAACACTGGTTCTTTGCACCTTCATTCTCTGCCTGACTTCTCAGCTGACCACAGAGGCTACTTCCAGCAATTACTCCAAAGCAGGGGTAGGCAATTTAAGGACATAGTCCATGGCAGTATTACAGATAGTGGCAGAATATTTCATCAACTAGCAGATTGTGCAGGTTCTCAGAGGGAAAGCAAATTTGGGCAAGGAAGCTCAGCCATGATACTACGCAAGTGAAAAAAAAACCAAACTAATCGCAATCATATTTATTCTACAAAGATTACTATGTGCCTCCGTTGTGTCACTGTTCTAAGTGCTGAAGATATGGCATTGAATAAACAAACAAAATCTCCTGCTTTTATAAAGAATTGATGTGCTTTGGGGGAGACAATAAGTTATATAGTGTATTGCAAGATAATGCTCTGGAGAAACGGGAGTAGAAAGTGCTAGGATGCTTAAGCAGTGGTCGGCAAAAGACTCACAGAGTGGGTAAAATTTCAGCAAAGTCTTGAAGGAGGTAAGGGAACAAGCCATGGATAAGAAGGGGAAAACGTCCAGGCAGTGGGCATAGCAAGTGCAGAGGCCCTTAGGCAGGGTACACCTGGCATGGTTGAGGAGATGCTAGGAGGCCAGTGTGGCTGGAACACAGAAGGCTTTATCAGCTACTAATGAGGACTTAAATTTCTACTCTGAACTCAGAGTTGAGAGGGGAGGGACACGCAAGTATTAAGATATATGTTCTACACTTAAGGAGAGGGAGAGACAAAACAAGACAAATGAAATAGTAACAAACATAAAACAACCGATAATTAGGTGAGAAACTATGAGACTCAGACCAAGGACTACACCCATTTATGAGAAGAAGGTCTGTGAGAGTGAAAATGAATGGGAAGTGTGTCCTATTGGGGTGTTACTTTATGGTGGAGAGGTAGGATCTGGAGGTAGGATCTGAAGGTAGGGTAAGATTTAAATTCAGAAAAGAGGGGAGGGCATTCATTCAATACATATTTAATATCCCCTCCTGTGTACCAGGTGTTGTGCTGGGTGCTACTGGGGGATAATAGGGGCCACTACAGAGAAAAACAACAGAGAAGGTTTCTGCCCTCACGGAGGTGGCACTAAGCAGAGTACATGGTACAGATAAAGTACAGACTCTACATTGGGAAATCTTGCAAACAGGACAAGAAGTGGACCTGAGGCACTTTGAGGATGGCAGACACCTTAGATACCATCTAGTTCAGTGGTTCTGAGGCTAAAAATCACTTAAAGGATTATGATTAAGTAAATCTAGGGAAGGACCCAGCTATGTACAGGTTTTTTTTTTTTAAAGTTCCTCAGATGACTGTGATGGTCACCCAAGTTTGGGGAACACTCATCTAGTACAGGCTTGTTTTACAGAAAAGGGACCAGGTTTAGAGAGTTGAGTGATCTGGTCAATGTAATGATATTAAGTGAGGGAAGCAATAAGGAGCTACTGGGCTTCCCTGGTGGCGCAGTGGTTGAGAGTCCGCCTGCCAATGCAGGGGACACAGGTTCGTGCCCCGGTCCAGGAAGATCCCACATGCCGCGGAGCGGCTGGGCCTGTGAGCCATGGCCGCCGAGCCTGCGCGTCCAGAGCCTGTGCTCCGCAACGGGAGAGGCCACAACAGTGAGAGGCCTGCATACCACAAAAAAAATAATAATAATAAAAAAATAAGGAGCTACTGCAGAAGCCTGAAAGAAAGAGCAGGTGGGACTCAGAGGTAGCAAGGAGGATGGTAAAGTGGTGTTCATGGAGAATGGAGTGGGAAGAGAGGAAGAGGTGAAACCCAAAGGATGTGACAGTAATCCAGGACTGACTGAGGCACTGTGGTGACAGCAAAGGAGAGCAAGTAGTTCTTTTAAAGCCCCATTTGGTACCATATCATCTGACCTGGCAGGGGGAGGGTTGGAATTTTTATTGTTGTTGTTATTGTTTACTTTGTTTTATAATCTGAGTCCATGTAAAACCATCTCCTATGGCTTTCCAGGAGTTAGCTGCTGTGAAACCGTCACACTGTACATACCATACTGCAGCTATGATACACTAAGTGTTGCTACTCTGAGTGGAAAATGGAGTCCTTCAACCAGTAGCAATGGCATCAGCTGAAAACCTGATAGAAAAGCAGAATCCAGGGCTCCACCCAGACCTACAGAATCAGAATCTATATAGTTTAATAAGTTCCCCAGGTGCTCCAAATGCACATTAAATTTTGAATAATCACTGCTCCAAAGGGCTTCTGATTCTTTATAATAAGAGGAACAACATTAAAATAAATAGGAAATAGATAAAGGGTGAACAATTTGTGATTTCTCAAGCATGTGATGAAGCTGGCTTAATGGGTTGAGGTAGACTCCACAGTCTCACTTTTAGCTACTAGGATATACTGTACTGTCACTGTAGGAAGAGGAGGAGGCTGCAAATATAGAAAGGTTTGAAAAGATTGGAAGCATTTAGAGTTCCAAGGCAGAGATCTATAAAGGTTATCATTTTAAGTGGCAAAGAGCACCAGACTCCACTCCCAGTAAAGAAACTGAGTAACTCTCGGTTAACTTCTCAGGGCCTTAGGGTCCTCATTTGCAAAAACAACCACAGACAAAACCCAGGAAAGCTAAGAGACCATTTCTCCCAGCTCTAAGATGTCTTTTTTCAATTTCATTTCTTTTGGTAGAAACTGCCTTTTTCTTCAGTACTATAAAAAATGTTAATATCCCTAGAAGCAGTTATTAACAGGGTAGGAACTTTGATGAATACAAACCGATTTCTTCCTGGAGGAGAAACCTAGGCCCTGTAAGAAGAGGCAGTAATGAAAGAGGAAAAGAAAGGGAAGGGAGAAAATAAACACACATATACACAGGTATACTTGTTCTGCATTATTTGATACATTGTAGACTACTTTGGCAATGGCCTGTTAAAAGTATTTCCCCTTTTTTCTTCTTCTTTTTAACCCACTCTTGCCTGCCTCCTATAACCTTGAGACCCCCATCCCTTCTTTTTTTTAAATACCAAGTAAAGGAAGAATGACAGCCATCAGATACCAAATTCACCTACTTGTCAGTTTTGCCCCATGCCTGGGAGAACAGCAGTAGTGTTGAGCCCCCTTGCAGCCTTGGGAGTGAAGGGACAGCTGTTGTTCCTCAAAATTATCTGCACCTGGATTGGAATACTTCCACAAACCCGATTAGGTAAATTCCCCTAACACCTGCTCCTTCTCATGCAGAAGTGTTGTTTCTCTGTGGGTTGAATGTCTGGCCATCTTCAGAGAGCACAACCCTACTCCCACCATAGAAGTCCCCAGTCAACTAGCCTCTCCTAAGGAACTCTCCAAGCCTCCAGGATGTGGACGCAGGAGACGAGGTTCCTGACGCAGCCTGAGACTTGTGAAGCCTCAGCAGGAATTCCCATAGTAGCTCCACGCCATCAGCGTGAGGAGGTAGAGCAAATTTCCTCCATAGAATTCACGTTAATTTAGGGCTTGATCATGGATCTCTGGGGAAGATCAATGGAACCCCAGTATGAAACAAACGCCTTGGAGTTTCTAAACACCCTCGCTACGAATGGAGATCCAAGCCAGGGTTCTGAAGTGAAATTTCTCAACAGAAATTCGAAAGAACTAGTTTTGTATGACAAAGAGTAAACTAAAAACCAAATACAAGCACAATAAATCAATTCTATTCGATCCCAATTCTCTCCGACGCACTCCTAACCAGCTTCCAATTTCATATAAAAATGTTGCTAAATTTCTAATTTTAATAGTATTTTCCTCCCCTCCAGGTGCAGGTTTTGGTAGCAGCAAATTTAAACACGGGAGGATTTACCCCTACATCAAGAACATCACACGATAACAGCGATCTACATATAAAAGCCCAGCGCAAACAAAGGGGTTATCAAATCCAAGTTTTCGCTAAGAATGTTTCCCTCCCTCTCAGGCCCTTCGTGGGATCACACTTTTCGAAGAAAAGCCGCCAAACCTTGCCTACTCAGTTTACTGGGACGCTCCGGGAGGACCTCGAGACACGAGTTCCCAGACAGGTTGGTCGACGACAGCCAACTCCCCTCGCAGGCGGCGCAGTTGTCAAAGGGATCAGCTTTGAGCTTTGAACCACAGTCCCCCGGGCTCCCTTGGTTTCCCCTCGGGCCCCCGTTTCCTCCCTTGCTGCCCCCAGGCATCATCTCCGCCCCCAGATCTCAACCCCCGCCCCCGCCTTCACACCCTCCAAAGCACAGACACCTGGCCATACCTGCGCTTCCTCGTCCTCCGTCACCACCCCGACTACAGGGATTTGGCGAGGGCTGCTGGACTTGATCTTGCTACCGGGTGGCCGGGCCTGGGCCGTCGCCGTAGCCTCCGCTGTAGACATGGCTGTGGAGGCGGAGTGAGGGATGGGGGGTGTCCTCCTGTCCTACACTGTGCCCGCAGCCGCGAGACTGCAAGAGGCCCTGTCACCGAGAAGTGAAAGCCACCTGAGAGCCACTAGAGTCGCGAAAGGTCCCGAGGGTCCAGCCGTGGACTCGGCCACCGCGACGCCACCCGCATCCCGCGGAGGCAGCCCACCAGCGCACCTAGCAGCCTGCTTGCCGGCAGGTTGTTAACAAACCAATGCGTTGCTAGGGGCGGGGCCAGAGGCTGCTGAAGTACCAGCACCTACGGAAGCCCGAGGATCCAAACTACCCCAAACTCTTATCTGAACCTCTAAACTTGGAGGGGCTGGGTTTGCTTGCGTACCAAAGGAAAGCGGGGGAAGACCTCGGTATGTAACAGTGGAGTGTTACCTTGGCGACATGTGCGTCTCAGTCTTTGTAGTTTGCGCTGGGCCTTCTTGAAACAAGCATGGGCGGGTGGAGGGATGAGGGCTGGATGTGGGATGCAGGAATGATGGATGATGAACTGATAATGTTGGAAGCTGAAGCAGTTTATCTCACCCCGGAGAAGTGACTAGTGTCACCTACATTCCCCAGCCTTTTATCTCTTATGTACTTTAGTGGCTCTCCCAGACAATTAAATAACCACCAAGGCATTGTACACAATGTTAGAAGGCTTTCGAGTCAAATTATTGAATCTAGAGCAAGTAAACCCCTGGAAGCCCCATTTTTCTCATAATTTTTTCACTTTTTTCATCAATAGGATTGCCGTGAGAGGACACGATGAAATGATAGTTTTGTAAAGTGGTACTTGGCACATAATAAGCAAGATGATCTGAATGGCATTTCTAGCCCTACAAATAAAAAGAAATGGAAAACCTAGATTGGGCTTGGCAGCACTTGATGTGAATCACAGCCAAAGAAACCAAGTTTCTTTGAAAGAGTACTGAGCACTTCCAATCCCTATTTATTCAATTCTATTCATTCTTCGGCTTTCCTCAACTGCCCTAACTGAGGTCACCAACACTTGTGGTAAAATTTTGTGGACACTTTCTTGTCCTCATTTTGGTGTACTTGTCTGTAGTATTTTACGCTATTGACCACTCACCCTTTCTTGAAACTCCCTAGCTCGGACTTCAGCATTCTTTTTGTTTTTGTTTTTTTATCTTTACAGCTACTCATTGGTGCTTTTAGAGCTCCTCTCAGGCCTTACACCTAGAAGTAGTTCAGTAGGTCTAAGGTTGCTATTAACCCGAGAAAGTGCAAAGGGTGTGTCAAGTGTATTATTAACATAACCTTAATTGCTGTTGTACATTCCAAGTATACTACATCAAGAGGAGACTGAAACCACTTGGATAAACACAGTGGAGTCCTGTGAGAACAGCACCCAAGCCTAAGATGGTGGTGGGAAAGCTGATAATCTGATGATTTGCTATCCTTTGTGTGCTCATCTGGCATCTCAAGATGAGGAAGGACAAAGAGGAGGGATTGCCAAGGAAAATTTCCCACTTAAAGTGGAGCTTGCCTAGGAGATATCAACTGACTTTTGTGATTCAGCGCAGTAGACTGAAGCTGATAAGGGTCCATAAATCTCAATGGCCCTGAGAAGTCAGACTCTCCTCACTGGACTTGACTAAAGACATTTCCCCAACGAATGAACAACAGGATTTTTGTTTTATTTTAACCAACTGTGTACCGACCTATAGATTCATTCTGTCCCATATCCAGAGCACGAGTTTCCCATCCTTAATTAACATGACTCCCATGAACTCCCCCTTTCTAGCACTTAAAAACTTTTGACTTTTCCCCATCAGTGAAATTCTTCATAGAATGGGCTCCCTTACCAGGAAGTTAATAGATCTAACTTTGTAATTTTTATCAGCTCTAATGGTTTTTGTTTTATCTTTTGACAGGTGAAAAGCAGCCAGAATGGAAGTCCTCAAACACCCCACACTCAAGCCGTCTGGACTGAATTACTTGCAGTTTTTCACAGGTGCCAAACTTCCTCTTGCATTACCTTTGCATATGTTGTACATGTGACTGTCTTCTGATGTCTAACTCCTTATAAGACTCAGCTCCTGTGACCTTTTCTAGGAAACCTTCTTTACATGCTCTGCTATGTTAGGTGCCACTTTGTCTGTCATTCTGGTTTTGTACTGACCGCATATTTGACCGGTGTTTACTGGCTCAGCAGACTTCCTACTAGACTGAGATTTTTTTAAAGCAAGAAGAGTCACATACCCAGGCTTACATCCCAAGCCCTCAGCATAGTGTCTAGAGTAGTGTTTCTCAAAACTTAGTATGCACCAGAATCATCTGGAAAGCTAATTAAAAGACTCCTGAGCCCCACCTTCAGAGTCTGCTTCAGTAAGTCCGGGTGGGGTTCATGGGTTTGCATTTACAGTTGACCCTGGAAGAGTACAGGTTTGAACTGCAGGGGTCCACTTATACGCAGTTTTTTTTCAATAAATACAGACTACAGTCCCACACAATCTGGTGGGTTTAATCCATAGATATGGAACCTTGGATACAGAGGGCCAACTGTAATGTTACACCTGGATTTTTGACGGAGTCAGGGTCGACACCCCAACCCCACGTTGTTCATGGGTCAGCTGTATAACGAGTTCCTGAGTGATGCTGGTGCTTCTGGTCTGGCAACCTGGGACCTCCTGGTCTAGATCATACTAGGTACTCAATAAACGTTCATTAAAGATTTCAAGGATTACTTTTTTATTTGACTTGAAACCAAATTAAAGCATTTCATAAGTTTACCCAGAGTAAGGTACACACTAAGTCCTTGCTACTCAGAGTGAGGTCCTTGAACTACCTACACAGCTATTACATAGGGACTTGTTAGGAACACGGAAGTTCTGGCCCTGTGCTGGACCTACTAAATTAGAATCTCCATTTTAACAAGATTCCCAGGTAATTAGTATACACGTTAAAAGTTGAGAAGCACTGTTCTGGTGTGTGTTGTATATTTTCATTAGTATTGTTTTGGCAGTCACTGTAAAATTGGCTTTTACTAAATATTCCATTTGTGAATTTTCCATGTCCTTTGTTTTCTTACTGATGATAATGTTGAGTGTATTTATTTGTTTTTCTTCTTGTTAAATGCACCAAGCTTAAGCTTTTTAAAAGCTTTACCTGTTTAAATTAGCTAATGGTTTTAGGTTTAATCATTATTCATTGATCCTTCTTTGCTATCGATTTTTGAAGGCTATAAGTTAAGAGCACAAGAGACATTACGACACCACAACACAGAAGGAGGTAGGGGTAAAATGGCTAACTATTGAATTGGTAAATTATTTCAGCAAAAATATAAATTAATAGTAGAGAAATGTATGAGAGATGAATTATACACAGAGAATAGAAATGCTTCAAACTGGTAATGGTTCAGCAGAATTTAACATTTCTGTTAAATTACAAATTACAATTTCTTAAAAGCTGCTGTAGACTTAAAGATCAACTACAAGTTTTAGTAATTTATTGACCTGTGCACCACTTTGTTACTTTTAAAAGTAACAAAGAAAACTAAATATATTTTTAACATAATGTTAAGAAATAATATTCTTCTTCTGATTTTTTCCTGATACTTGTTTGCACCCTGCCTAATTAGCAATATTTAGTACAATTATAATTATTCAGTAGCATGAATTAAGAGTGTTTCTAGGGGCTTCCCTGGTGGTGCAGTGGTTGAGAGTCCGCCTGCCGATGCAGGGAACACGGGTTTGTGCCCCGGTCCGGGAGGATCCCACATGCTGCGGAGCGGCTGGGCCCGTGAGCCATGGCCGCTGAGCCTGCGCGTCCGGAGCCTGTGCTCTGCAACGGGAGAGGCCACAACAGTGAGGCCCAAGTACCGCCAAAAAAAAAAAAAAAAAAGTGTTTCTAATTACTATTTTAGATCATATATGAATTTGGTAGTTGCTAACCTAATGCTAGGTGTCCTAAATGTTCAAGCAAATGTTATTCCTTTCTGAGTCAGAGTAATTTGTTTTAAACAGAAAAATTTTATAGCACATGTGAAATGTAATTAGAGTATAGTCTTACTAGGTTGGATGTAGGGGAATTATGTAACAGAAGAAATACATAAAAGCTGGAATTTAATCTACTTTAGTGTTTTAAAAAATCTTTGAGGGCCTCCCTGGTGGCACAGTGGTTGAGAGTCCGCCTGCCGATGCAGGGGACACGGGTTCATGCCCCAGTCTGGGAGGATCTCGCATGCTGGGGAGCGGCTGGGCCCATGGGCCACGGCCGCTGAGCCTGTGCGTCCGGAGCCTGTGCTCCGCAACGGGAGAGGCCACAGCAGTGAGAGGCCCACTTACAGCAAACAAACAAACAAACAAAAAAACAACTTTGAGGTTGATTGTTGCAGAAACAATGCATAAAAAAGAAACAAAAATAATTACCTCTTACTAACAGAATTATTAATGTAAATTTGATAATTAGTACCTGGAACAGAAAACAAAAGAACAGCCACCCCTGAAGTCAACCATTCTAATAAAAAAGTGTACTAATAATCCAAGTTGCAAGGTTTTGTTTTGTTTTGTTTTTGCGATACGCGGGGCTCTCACCGTTGCGGCTTCTCCCGTTGTGGAGCACAGGCTCCGGACGCGCAGGCTCAGCGGCCATGGCCCACGGGCCCAGCCGCTCCCCGGCATACGGGATCCTCCCAGACTGGGGCATGAACCCGTGTCCCCTGCATCCGCAGGCGGACTCTCAACCACTGCGCCACCAGGGAAGCCCGCAAGTTATTATTTTTTTAACATCTTTATTGGGGTATAATTGCTTTACAATGGTGTGTTCATTTCTGCTTTATAACAAAGTGAATCAGTTATACATATACATATGTCCCCATATCTCTTCCCTCTTGTGTCTCCCTCCCTCCCACCCTCCCTATCCCCCCCTCTAGGTGGTCACAAAGCACCAAGCTGATCTGCCTGTGCTATGCGGCTGCTTCACACTAGCTATCTATTCTACGTTTGGTAGTGTATATATGTCCATGCCTCTCTGTCACTTTCTGCAAGTGATTTTGAAATAGGAAGCTGCAGGAGCTATTCATGTTTAGTGAAGCAACTAAATAAATGGTAATAAATAAGATTAATTTTAAAAGAGCGGCTTTTATCTGATCAAAGCTTCAGTTTCACAACATAGTTCCAGTTCATAGTTCCATGAACTGAAAATATTCTTGAGCTTTTAGAACTAAAAACTATTTATTGTGTTTACATGGTGGGATGTTATAGTGAAGTACCCCCAGGAGAGAACAGTCTTTATTGTGGAGCAGGACTAATCAGACAAGCTTATTCCAGTGACATTAATTATTCAAGTTATGTAATTAACTTGACTTGTTCTGATTCCATGAACCGTGTTTTAGTTTTTGAAGGCTGTGGGAACAAATACCACAAACTGGGTGGCTTATGTAACAGAAATTTTATTTCCTCACAGTCTGGAAGCTAGAAGTCCAAGATCAAGGTGTCCAAGATTGGTTTCATTCTGAGACCTCTCTCCTTGGCTTCTCCCTTTGTCATCACATGGTCTTCCCTCTGTGTCTTAATCTCCTCTTCTTATAAGGATACCAGTCATGTTGGATTAGGGCCCACCTCTATGACCCCATTTTACCTTAATTACCTCTTTAAAGGCCCTTTCCCAACCCTCTCAGCCAGTCTGGATTTTGAGTCTGCAGGGCCCTGTGCCTGACTTTGTGAAAACCATCATTTATTTCATGTTTTATTTTCCAGTTGAAGAATCCACTACCAAAATTACTATGCTAGCCTAGGTTTCCTAGAGCCTGCCACAAACAACAAGAAACATTCACCTGCTGCCAGTTCATTGGGGGGCACTATCTCTGGGAAGCAGAAGGGAGGAAAAGATGGAAGTGAGGCAGGCAGTGGAGGAGGGTGTACAAATATAGGTGTTACTGAGCTGCCATAGCTTTTCAACAAGAGTGGTTAATTGCTCAGTCTTTTAGGATATTTTCATGGATCACTGCACTTTGGAACAGTCTATCTTGGGGAGATGAAGGGAGAATACTTTATCTACCAGCTTCCTCTCGTGCCACATCTCTTTGGTCAAAATTCACCCTCCAAGTAGGGTTGCCAGATTTAGAGGGGAAAAAAAAAGTCCCATGCAATATTTGTAACAGAATTATACTAAAAAAAGTTATTTGCTGTTTCTCTGCAATTCAAATTTGATTGAGTATCCTGTATTTTACCTGAACCCTACTCTCAGGACATTAACACCCACGCACTTCCAGGCAGCTGCAGGGGGAGCCATAGCCTCCACAGATCCTGTGCTCAGGCACAAAGGTCAGTTTCTTTTCCTCAGTACAGCAGTGTGGCAGGGGTGATGGTGGCGGCAGTGGCGCCGGCAGTGGCAGCAACAGCAGTGGCTCCACTCTGGGACCACAGGGCAGCTCCAGGCCACTGGCCAGGAGGAAAAGCAAGAAGTTGAGACAGTGATGGGGAGAGGCATGTGCAGGAAGATGCAGGCATGGCTGCACAGATGTGGGGTGATAAATAACATAATTTTCTGTAAAAATGAGGCAACATTCATTAAACTATCTCATTAGTGTCTGTAGGACCATGTTGCACAAGACACTAGGAATATAGTTGTAAGACAGATAGAGTTCCTGCTATCAGGAACTTACAGAACATAGCTTGAATATTGTGTTCAGTTCTGGTTTAAAGATACTTAATATGGCTTCCCTGGTGGCGCAGTGGTTAAGAATCCACCTGCCAATGCAGGGGACACGGGTTCAAGCCCTGGTCCGGGAACATTCCACATGCTGCGGAGCAATGAAGCCCGGCGCCGCAACTACTGAGCCTGTGCTTTAGAGCCTGCGAGCCACAACTACTGAGCCCGTGTGCCACAACTACTGAAGCCTGCACGCCTAGAGCCCGTGCTCCACAACAAGAGAAGCCGCCACAATGAGAAGCCTGCGCACCGCAACCAGAGAAAGCCCGCACACAGCAATGAAGACCCAACACAGCCAAAATTAAAATAAAATAAATAAATAAAAACAAAAGACACTTAATAAATGCTAGTGAAATGAAATACTTTTAAGAATACCATCTCATTAGATGGATGTTTTTCTAAATGTCTACTTTGGCAAAAACAGACAAAATTCCCCCCAAACCCAAAACTGTTACATGCAATTGCTTTCTGGATGCTTCTGAAAAGAAACAGAAAAGTATTAGATGGCTTCCACCAAATACTGGAATTATTATTCAGTAAGAAAGAAAAATCCATTTGTATATAACATTTCAAAAAAGAAGTTAAATCACATTAAACAGTACTTTTTTATTTAGATGTTTATAAGGCAGGTCTATGAGAATGATATAAAAACATGGCATAAAATTTGATAACGATATTTTAGAGATTACAGAGCTTTAGCAAATATCTATTACACAGTTATAAAGAAGACAGTATTTTCCAAGCAGATACAAAATACCCAATGAAAGGTCAAGGCAGGAAAATGAGTATAATTAATTAACAATGGAAAATCAATTCTAACGTGAATTGCACATTATCCTTTAAAAACTTTTAAAGGTAAGAATTATTGCAATCCAGTTTATTCAAACAGTGTTAAACGGCATCGTGATAAAGAACTGAAGGCCAGAATGGATTAGTTTTGATTTCATAAAAAGAAACCCAAATTTACAATGGTTTAAATACAGGAAAAGGCAGTTGAAGTAGTGAAGTAGTCAAGATCTTTTTAGTTTCTAACATGTCGTCCTTAGGCCTTGGTCTACTTGAATATTTGCAAGGGATCCTGTTATATCACAGTTCGGCAGGAAGATGGAGGAATAAGATAAAGGAACACATGCTGCTTTCCTTTGAAGAGACTTCCAAGAAGTCACTCATTTGTACCCCTACATCTCGCTGGCCAACACTCAGTCACACAGGAACACCTAATGGCAAGGGCAGTTGAGGAATGCGATGGGCAACAGCATTTAAAGTAGGGTAACTAAACATTGAGAGACAACTTCCAGTCCCCATTCAGGCTGGATATCTGTAAAGCTATGAAAGAGCTTTAAAGAAAATCCTAAGAGAATCTTCCTTGGAGGTGGCAATTTGGAAATCATAAAGAAAGAACCTGCATTTGTAATTTAATTTAGCCCATCTAGCCATTAGGAGAATCTAAATAGCCTGCCCTAATTTTGGATGACTGTACATTGTTAATCCAATGATTTGGAAAGTTAACAAAATCTGAGTACAGTAGTCTGCACCCCCCTTATCCACAGGGTATATGTTTCAAGACCCCCTAGTGGATGCCTGAAACCAGAGATAGTACCAAACCCTATAGTTTTTTCCTATACATACGTATCTGTGACAAAGTTTAATTTATAAATTAGGCACAGTAAGAGACTAACAACAATAACTAACAATAAAATAGAAAAATTATAACGATATACTGTAGTAAAAGTTATGTGAATGTGGTCTCGCTCTCTCTCAAAATATCTTATTGTACAGATTTAATGCCTTTTCCATCTTAATTAAGCACTTGTCACACACTCTGGCTGTAACTTTTGCAGCAAGAGGTCCAATGCAAAACTAGCTTGAATTTCTTTTTCCTTCTTCATAATTTCATGGATAGAAGAATCTTTCTTACCATAAATCTTAGCAACCTCAGCATACAATTTTTTTTTCTTATTAAGTCAAAAACTTTCACCTTTTCATTTAGAGGAAGCACTTTACAGCTTCTCTTTGGCATATCTGAATTGCTAGCGTCACTACTCTTGTACTCTGCGACCATTATTAAGTAAAATAAGGGTTACAAGCACTGTGATACAACAGTCGATCTGATGACCAAGACAGCTACTAAGTGACTAAGGGAAAGGATACACTGAACAGAGGGATAATTCACCTCCCGGGTGGGCGGGATGGAGCAGGAATGCCCGAGATTTTACCAAGCTACTCAGAATGGCACACAATTTAAAATTTATTCACTGTTTATTTTTGGAATTTTCCATTTAATATTTTCAAACCATGGCGGATTGTGAGTAACTGAAATCACAGAAAATGAAACTATGGTAAGGGGGGGACTACTGTGTGTACATGTGTTAAGCTGAACTAAATGTTTTTTGGTATCATATTGACAGAATCTCTGAATATTAGCACTTGATAGTTTTCTTGCACTTAAAAAAAATTGAAGAACCTATTCATCCCTATAACATTCACTGTTCAAAGGTATGAACAAATTGTGTTTCCACTAAAATTATTACAGTGTCATTTAGAGCAATTACATATACTCATTTAGAGCAATTACATATATTGAAGATGTACCAGAATTTGCTTTACTGACTTATGAACAACTGAGGGTGGAGCAGCTCATTTTCATGACAACACATCACAAATATAAATCTTAACACTAGACTCAGGTTATTATACTATGTGTGCTTTAAGTCATGAATTTACAAAATAATTTCAACACGACATTTTAGGCTGTTTAAATACTTATTTCAAAACAGAGATTTGGGCCTCCCTGGTGGCGCAGTGGTTGAGAGTCCGCCTGCCGATGCAGGGGATACGGGTTCGTGCCCCGGTCTGGGAGGATCCCATATGCCGCGGAGCGGCTGGGCCCGTGAGCCATGGCCGCTGGGCCTGCGCATCCGGAGCCTGTGCTCCGCAACGGGAGAGGCCACAACAGTGAGAGGCCCGCATACCGCAAAAAAAAAAAACAAAAACAGAGATTTTATAGACTGACACAGTTTCAGTGTTCATAATACTCCTAAAGAAATATTTATAAGTTACATTGATGGTACTTTATTTAAAACATCACAAAAGAATCTTTAACTTTCACAAATAAAACTTTTTTGGAGGGGAAACCTCTCTGTACAGAATTTATTATGAAACAGTTTAATGGCAAAAGGCAATTAAAAAGAATTAAGATTTTTACATATCACATAAGAGATAAACAAAAAAATTGGATATGATATATTCTTAAAAGCCCTTTTACACAAATAATTTTCATAAGTTGACTGTAAGGATTAATATACATTAAGTTACTATTATCAAATTAATTTTAAAAGTAAAATTCCTTAATCAACCCAAGATTATGCTAATTTTAAGAAATTAATCAGGTAGTTTAACACTGGAGTTCATTAACCAATCCCATATGTAGCACAAAATATTTCTCTCTGATAAATACCTATAAATATAATTTATTCATACTTTAAAATATTTTAAAATTTAAATAAAAATCTCTACATGTAGACAGTCTAGGCTAATTTCCATATGTTTTGAAAAATATATGCTAGCATGAATATATTCTTATTTAAACATGATTTTAAATATTCTTAATAGAGGAGACATGGAATCTGCACACAAAAGCTAGGTAGCATGATTCAGTCAATGATTAATTTCCTCTTAGGAAAAAAATTACTTAATTATTTTTCATAGGATTAAAACTAGGTATATTTTCTACATTCTTATAATTTTCTCAGGGGTGCTTCTCAAAATACAGTTAAGGAAACAAAAAAATCCCACTACTTTAAAGTTCCCACTACTTTCTCACATCTAGCAAGAGCAGAATTCAGTCCTACTTCTGAGGCCAGAGTAATGATTTTTAAAGAATGATTATGAGAAATAATGATTAAGAAAAATAATCAGGTAGGAAATAGTAAAATAAAGCAATTAAAAGTCATTTAAGTAAAGCAGTTAAAAGTCAATATTTTTTTGCATTTTTAGAAAAGCTTTTAAACACTTAGAATTATAATGAATATATTATATTTATTCTAAAACTTCAAAATTATTTCCTCTTTGTAGTACTGAAAAGGAGATATCACCATTTCAAACAACTGTTACATCTTATATACATTTTCATAGACTTTGTTTTTTCATATTTTCAAAGGCCCCACTTATCTGTAATAGTGATAATTTTATTTATCTTATTGGCTAATTAATATATACATGCAACAATATACTTCAGTAGTCATCTAACTTTTAAAAATATTTCATTGTATTTTCACGTTAACTGATGCAAGTATGGGCTTAAGGGTGTAGAACTATAGGAACGAGAAAATATTAAAAATATGCTTTTAATTTCACTAGTCCACTATATAGTTTATAGGTGTTTACCTTTAAGTTATCACCCAACTGAATCCCTACTGAGAACTAACAAGTAAATGATTACCAAGAGGGAAAGAATATAATTAAAATAAAGAAAAAAGAAAAGCTCAAGTAAAAAGTACAAGCTACTAAAATTCAGCAAGAAGAGGACATCAGAGAATCATGAGTAGTTTACCAAACTGACATGATGTGGTACTAGGGAAGGAGCCATTGGTGGGAAAGGTAGCCTCCACTAAGTAAAAGTCCATTTATCTTTGGCAGCTGGATTCAGTAGAACCTTACTGGGTAAGTTTAAAAATGTTATAATTTCAGGAAGAGGAATACACATAATTGTATCTGTCTGCAACTTTCTATTTTAATAAGGAAAGAGCAAACGGAAAAAAAACATAGGGCTTTCTAACCAAAGTATGAACAAAATGCAATTTTAATGTGGAATGTCAGCACTGAAAACTTTCATGAATAATCTGTATGATTCTATGTCTCCAGAGTACATTTATAATTAACTGCTCATCTAAATATCCTTCATGCTTGCAAACTGCTCCCTAATTAGTGGTTGAGCAGGCAGGAGGACTTCTCAAGAAGAGAAAAAGAGATGACCAACTCTACAGGGACTTTTTAAGATTCCGTAAGACCTCAGCCATTCATTAAAACTGCTGTGGTCCTATCTGCTGGAGTCCCTCACTGCACAGGGAGGCCTATGGACTGCCATGGATCTCCCGGGTCCTGTCCCAGGCAAGATCCTCTCCTAGGGTAAGTGTGGATTATCCCACAGGCAATGATAAATTTATGATTTTAATATTTTCATATATCTTTTTTTTTTTTTTTTTTTTTTGCAGTATGCAGGTCTCTCACTGCTGTGGCCTTTCCCGTTGTGGAGCACAGGATCCAGATGCGCAGGCCCAGCGACCATGGCTCATGGGCCTAGCCGCTCCGCGGCATGTGGGATCTTCCTGGACCGGGGCACGAACCCGTGTCCCCTGCATTGGCAGGCAGACTCTCAACCACTGCGCCATCAGGGAAGCCCTTTCATATATCTTTTGACACCACAACACACTGTAAAGAATGTCAGTGCCTTTATATCAAAGAGGAAGCATCTAGATTGGTATGCATGGGGATGGGGCAGGGGCCATATAGCCTAGCGGCTAAAACTGTAGCCTCTGAAATATGACTGCCTGGACTTGAATGCTGGCTCTGCCACTCACTAACTGCATGACCTTGGACAAATTACTTAACTTTTCTATGCTCCAGTATCCTTATATGTAAAATGAGGAAAATAACTACCTCTGTCATGGGGTTGTTGTAAGTACTGAATGGGAAAATACAAGTAAAGTGCTTAGAACAGTGCCTGGCAGGTTATAATCCATCCATGAATGTCAGTAAAATCCTGTACCATTTGGAGTATGACTGGCTAAGGTGCAACAGCATAGATCAGCTGAAAACTCCTCGTGTGTAAACGTAACACTCTCCCTCTAACTAGAAACAATTATAAGATTCCCAAGATTGGTACTAGGTGAGAAATATCAGTTTTGGAGGCCAGATGTTACTGTCTTCTCCCTGATCAGTATATTAATATGCAAATAAAACTGCTCTGTAACAAGATAAAGAATAAAATCTTTCATGAGGTACACATTATCAGTATATAGTTCATGTCTCCAGTGCATTTTAAACATAATTTCAAGTTCAGTTTGTCTCTTTAACTTGTGTTTGTTTATAAATCACATTGGTTCATACAACTGATTACATTCTTCAAACCCGATCTTATGAAAGAAATATAGGGATTTTAACCATGCACCCTTTCCTAGATGCTAATGTAATGTGTCCTTTCTTAAAAATAATGCATGGTTATGCATTTCTATTTCTTAAGCTAGATAATAATTAAAACCTTACTGAAGCTTCAGAAAAGAAATATATCTATTGAATTATATTAAAACTTAAAGTTCTGGGCTTCCCTGGTGGCGCAGTGGTTGAGAGTCCGCCTGCCGACGTAGCGGACACGGGTTCGTGCCCTGGTCCGGGAAGATCCCACATGCCACGGAGCGGCTGGGCCCGTGAGCCATGGCCGCTGAGCCTGCGCGTCCGGAGCCTGTGCTCCACAACAGGAGAGGCCACAACAGTGAAAGGCCCGCGTACCGCAAAAAAAAACAAAAACAAAAACAAAAAAACTTAAAGTTCTGCTGGTGTGCAAAGTTTTTTAACATTATGTTGTATCTATATTATTAACTACAAATATTTCTGCCTGATTATGGAATAAAGTTTGTTAAAATAACAATAGCCTTACGATTGTACAAAACAAAACATACCTACATTTCAACAATAAGTTGACTATAAAAACTCATATTGGCAAAATGTGACTTAGTGAAAATAAATTTGAAGAAAATTCTACCACTAATTCAGTTGAGATCTCACTGAAGAGGTATCAGCCCATAGCAGTTTGACAGTGCACTTGCAACTGAAGATAAAGGAAGTCATAAAAATAATGGCATGAGGAGAACTTTGTATGGCATCAGGGAGCACCATTTATCATCACATTACTGTAACCCTCTCTGGTGAGAGATGAGGAACTGCTCCTCCAATACCTTCTTCTAGAAATTGGCTCTTTTCCCAGCCTTTTTTAATTCTCTTTAGCTTTTGGCTTACACATGGAAGGAGTAAAATGATCTTACCCAGAATTACAATTAAGGGCAAAACAAGAGCAAGAACAAAGTTTGGTGGTGTATAAAATCTGTAGTACTCTTCTTCAAAAGCTCGTTTCCATCCATAAATTAAAACATGGAAAGTACTTATGAGCAGAGCAACATAGCCAAGTGTAGACTTGAGATAGGGGAGGAAGAAAAAGAAACAAAATAAGAAGCAAATTATTCAAACTCATAAATTAACCCATCCAGATATACCAAGTTTATATTTTGATAATACTATTTTATCTTAAATTACTGAGTTACTCTTTGTTCTCTACTGCATTAAACAATTTTAGTATTTTCATATATTTCTTATATATTTATATGCACTTTTTTATACAAATAAGGCTGTATTGCATATAGCCTAATATTCTGATTATTTATCACATCCAGAACCTTTGCCTCATGTCACTAAATATGAAAACATGACTTTAATGCTATATGATATTCTATTGAATGGATGTGCTATAATTTACCTAAGCATTCCTTTTTGTTGATCATTTACTCTGTTTCCTACTTTCCTCAACTATAATGTCACTTTAAGCCCTTTTCTTTATTTTGGTTTATTTCCTTAGAATTGATTTCTAATAGTGGGATTACTGGTCAAAACATCTGGGTTTCCCTTAAGGATACTGATAAAAACTGGAAAACTCCTTTATAAAAGTTATCCAGATTTCTACCAGTTGTCTATATTATTTTTTTTAAATGTGTGTATGTGTGTATATAATACATGTATACATACATATATACACACGTATATAATAAAATTAAATGCTGAAGAGCATTCTCATAAGTATACACACACATACATACTAGTTGAAGATAAATATGAAAAATCTTACAGTATTAATATGTAACATAAAAAGCATTTCAAATGGCTTTATCAACCATATTAAATAAGATTATTAAGAGCACTTTGTTAAACAGTTCACAGGTTAAAATCAAAAAGTTCAGCATTTTGGGTTCCCTACATTATATTTAATTGCTTATTTAAGAAATGGTCTATGTTACACAAAATGTAGTACTACATCGGCATAATAATGTAACTTCTAACTTCACTGGGGAAGGATCAACTCTCGCAAAAAATTGTTCTGCTTGCAATTACTCATCTAAATTTATAATGATACTTTGCACCCATCTAGCACCTTTTATCAGTGGGCCTTCTATTTCTTTTCAGGTGTGATTAAACCAGCAGTTGGGAAAGTATTCACATTTTATTCCCCTCAAAAAGGAAAAATGAATTTAGACAAGGGATATGCCCTTAATTTGAATGAGATTTTTAGATCACTTAAAAAAAAACTCAAGTGAATAGGCAAAAAACAAAACTAAAAACAAACAAAATTTAGTGTACCACCAAATGACACTCATCTGCATATTGTGCTATAAACCATTTGGATACAACCAATACTGATTTTATGGTAATTTAGGTAGGGTCTCAGTTTGAGTTATATATTTTTAAAGTATGCAAATGTATTAAATAGCTATTACTGGAGTAAGTGAATGTTTAACTTGTCAAAGAACACAACGTTATCTTGAAACCCCTTTGTAGACACTCGTATACATATGTATACAACTGATGTACCAAATACATATACTAACAAGAATGATAAGGCTGGTTGCTTGCCATAATCCATTAACTACCGCTTGTGTTTGTGTGTGTATACACATTTCCTTTAAAATATTCATACTGAGTTTCTCTCCACTTGAATTACAATGAATGAGACTTTTCTAGACAGATCAAGATGACTCAAAATATAAAGTAAGTCTTCATTCATTTTCCCAATAATAAATTGACTTTGGTATTAAACTTGATCTAAGCTCGTTCATCCCCCACTATTTTTTTTTTTTCTTTTTCAAATAACCTTTACCTGTAACACAGTAGGCAGTGCTATCAAAGCTTTCCAGTAAAGTCCTGTACTGGTCTTTCACCTACTAAACCAGAACAGTGCTAAGCTGGCCTCTAGCGACATACATTCCATGAGCTAGATGCATGAACAGCAGTCCCAGGGGCACTCTTTTATTAGCAGCATATTTAAAATCCAACTGTACTTAACTGGAATTAAAAATCTATGCCACCCAGTCCCTCACCAAACAAACCCCACATACCTGAATGAAACTGAATTCCCTCCAGTTTAAAGCATTGCTCACTGAAGGGATGGAGGTGACCGCCAGGAGGGAAAGTAAGCCAAGGCTCATTATACCAAAGGAAATATACATTTCATTTCTCCAAACTTCTTCCTCATTCCAAGAGTTTTCAATATTTGCATGAACCTAACAAGAAAGCAAACATGAATTTCCTTTGTTTGGTAGAATATTAACTGATTCAGCACAGAGTTCACTCTTGGCCTAACAATATGTCATATATGGACATAGAATATTTGAGTTGCACTAATTCAATTTAACAAACTGTTATGGAGAACCTATTACTGGATGGTATTGTTCCAGGTGTGAGGGAAAGAGAGGGAGAGTTAAACAAAAAGAGAACTAAGATTCTCTCCTTCCTCACCCACATGTGAGAAGGGTGGGTAAATCTGTCATCACATTTGCAATACATCATGGTGACAGGGACTCTGGAGTCCCAAGACCGTGAAATACTGAGTGGTTGGTTCCAGAGGGACACAAAAGAAGTACTGACAGTTAGACTTAGTTTTCTGGTGCTTTTACAAGTCAGTTTAAACTTGGTTGAATATTTTGGGTAGATTCTGGCCTTAGTTCAATTTAGAATCCAGGCAGGGAATTTCTAAACTATGTCTGTGCCTTCCTTTCTCACATGAAGATTATTTAGATGTTGATTTACCTCTTCTTACCTTCTTTTCCCCAGGAAGCTGAGATTTCCCTGAGGATAAAGCCCTAAGGATTGCAAATACTTATCCACTTGAATGGCCTCATTAATATACTTTCCAACTGTCCAGTTGCCTCATTCAGTACTTTCCCTTACATTGATAATGCACATATAATCAAGCCAGAGTTTAACTCTGAATATGTCATATTCTGCATAGGGACTACTTTTAGAATTGTCTATTTACATGCAAACAATATAATTAGAGTATAAATCAAGGCTTGGATTCCTTGGGTTAAAGCTTTGGTTTAAGTAATCTATTCATGGAAAACATTCTAACTTAACACCACCTTAACTTTTTGTCCAATTCCAGGTAACCAAACATACTTGAAATGAAAAAAAAAAAAGAGAGAGAAAAGCTATTTCTTAGCCACTAGTTCCCTGAAGCAATCATACCAACATCCTGAAAAGAGCCACAGAGCTTCTCCATGGATAAAGGCTCTTATTATCTCATTTGGTGTCTATACAACAATACAGAATAACAGCATACCCCAGTATACCCGGAGATTACAACCTGTATCTATCTACAAGCCCTCCCAATTCATGCCTTTGTTCCATGAGTATGTTTTTTGAGTGTCTACAACGTGTCAGGCACAGTTCCAGGCATTAGGCATATATCAGTGAACGAAACAAAGATCCCTCCTCTTGTGAACTTACATTATGATGAGAGAAGGCAGAGAACAGTAAATAAACAAAGAACACAAAGTGTCTTAGAAGGTGGTAAATACTATTGAACAAAGAGAAAGAAGAGCAGGTAAAGTAAGAGGGGCTGAGAGTACCAGGGTTGAGTCAGAAGCAGGTGGCAGAATGTAAATTGGTGTCCAAATGAAGGCCTCGCTGAGGAGGTAAGAACTTGATGGAAGAAATCTTCACATATTGAGGTACAGAGAAGTCATTCTGGCTTATACATGATTTGGCTTGAACTTTATGCTAATTAGAACAGCCTGTTTTACGGCCTGTCAAACATACATTGTATATCAGCTTTACCATTAAAGAGAAGAATGTTGCCCGTCATCAAGTTATACAAAGGGTTCAGTCACAACCCACTGTCAGTTGACAGCAGGCCCTGAGGGGAATTCAGGGGGAAAAAAAACAGGATGAGGCTTTCTGTGCTTTGAAATATTGGCTCCTAGGTAGTTAAGATGCATATCTTAGGAAGAATTTCAAGGACCCCAGATTCTTGCATCTTCCCATATATAGAAGAGCACTAAAATCATTAACTTGAGATATCTGTTCTTTGTGATTAGCAGTAATTCTTTATCAAAGATGTATGTTTGACTACACTTATTTCCTAGCCAAAAAATTCATATACACACTGGCTCCTTCCCCGCCTCTTCAGAATAGTCCCCTCAGAGCTACTGAGAGGTTGTCTTCAGCTTGGCGCAAATAAAACTCTCTTCTATTCTTATTATTGATTGTTTATTGATTATTTGTGTCAACAAATTGAAGACTTGAAGGAGGTGAGGAAGCTGGTGGAGTAGATATCAAAGCCTTAGTATTCATTTAAGTGGTTATTTGTAGAGAGAATGGCTTAAAGAACATCAATCTAGTAATTTTTTTCAAATTATTTTAGGTTTTATTGTTGAAACAAGTGTAAGTACTGGATGCTACATACTTGGACCATGATGCCTTGATTTCTTATAAAATGCAAAAGCTCTTACACATTTGTTTAGTACACACACGGTCCTCGGCTTTCATTGAGAAATGCTACATCAAAGAGCTTCAGTGAAAGCCCTTACATTTGCTGAATGGAAATTACTGAGGAAAATCATAGTCTACTCCATCATCAAGCCCCTTCTGTGAAGCTCTCCCAGAGATTTTCTTGAAGAGCTAAGTGCTAGAAAAGGTTCACCTGAGGAAGCAGTATCTTCCCTGCTTTATGATAACAAAAACCTTGTGTGTGTCTCCTGATCTTGACTTCCTATTCTGTTTTATATTTTCACTAGTTCTAATTTTATTGTGTATGTTTACTGAGAGCTGCCTTGTTATTTCATGGAACATGGACAATTATAAAATAATTAACTGATGCTGAAAGTAATCACTGCAATTGTAACATTAAAAAAAGAAAACAACTCTTCACTTCTCTGTTTTTATTCTGCAAAGAAAGGGATGGTAGCAGCTCTTATTCTAAATGATTCTGAATTAGCCACATAATTCTTGTGCAGAAACATTGTTTAAAGAGCAATTCTTTCTCTTCCCTAAATATACCAAAATTTCTATTACAAGGTATGTAAAGTTTTACACTGTTTTAAATCTCACGTTTTACAAATTCTAATAATCACATATTTTACTAGCATCAGATAAATATCAAGCACGTCCCATACCTGCTGATAAGCCATGTTGAGAAACAAGTATCTTTCTGACCTTCTCATTGGTAAGCAGAGGCTGTAGGCAACATGGACGGAAGCGAAGAAAAAGCTTAGTAATCCTAGCTGTTTTCTACACTGCAACCAGGTCTCCAACCAAGGTGGAAATCTCCTATACTTGGTGCCATAATAAAGCTGATAAGCAGCTGCCAGGAGACCTGCCAGGTACACCAGGGACAGCAAAGTAATGGCAACTATGGGCAAGGTTTTATTCACAATTTCAATAGGAATCTTGTAAAAGTCACTCTGCTGGTTTCTAATATATGGATAAATCACATCTCTGACAAAAGAATAAAGGAAGAAAAATGTGGCCAGGCTTATGGCTACCACCACTGGCCCTCTCCAGAGAGTAAATAGTCGCAGGGGTAAATTTTCAATCTCCCTGGCTGATGATAATGATCCCAAGTCAACGGGGATGAAATTCAACTGACGGGCAAGTTCAATAACCTGTTGTCGAGCTTGAATATTGTTGCTGCATATATAAACCTATGGAAAAAACAGAAGACTCATCATTACTATTATTGCTTATAAAAATGGTAACAATCACACGCTCCATTTAATCCACAGAGCATCACTTATGATGACCCTGCGTGATGCAAAAAAATTAAGGAGATAAAGCATTTATTAATTTATTAATCTATTTATTTATAGGTTAAAATAGTATCATAAAAACAACAAAGTCCTTGCTACCATCAATGACATGAAAAGAAAATGCAGAAAAATCTAGCTTGAACCTAGGAATAGAAGTCCTCAGGGGAAGAGAGGCAGGAGGAGAGAAAGGTTTCTGGATCACCAGGTTCTGAGCAGACAAGGTAAGGTCTTCCCTCCAACAGTCTAGGTGGAGTTTGAGCTGCAGGCCATGCCCCTCCCCTGTCCAGCTCTCTCACTCCTGCAGGGAACCGGGTGGGGCTGGCTCTCCAGGCTTTGGTGGACAGTACTTAGTTCTAGGACTGAAGCATTGCCCTTTATGGCTATTCAGCAAGGGAAAAGATAAGCATGGATTCTGAATGGTTGAATTTGTAATTAAAACCTCTAAATGATATCATGATGCTATACTATTTATAAAATTTAACTTTTGGCTTAGAAACCAATTCACCAAAACCATGGATAATCTCAGGTATATTATTTCATTGGTCAGAATTATGAAATTCTTTCATCTTTAAACGAGGATAATATATTTGGTGGGGAAAAAATAGCATTAATAGGCTTAGTTAACTTAAACAGTAAAGTAACTGCCATTTTCTAAGAGCTGTTAGCTCTACAGGAACTCTAAGATGGGATTGTGATCAGTGCGGGTGAGGGTGGGCTCTCAAACTACCAAAACCTCTTAGATGTTGTAATGTAGTTGAGAATTCACAAATATTTGTTGAACACCAAGTTCACAAGTTCCTGGCTGGAGTGAGCCAGGATTAGAGTTAGAAGAATTTTGCTATAAAATCTCTGAGCTATGTTCAGGGAAAACAAATTCCTAAATGTATCCCTGAGGATGTTTATATAAAGGCTCTGAAACAGACCACACTGAAATGCTTGCCTACTAAACCTAGTTACATAATGGTGAAAATGTAGAGCTCTTAGGATTATTAATTTTATCTAACGTTTACCATATAAATGACAAAGCCTATACTATTATACAAATGTTCATGAACTTCTAAAATGGAGCAGGGAAGGTGGAGAAATATATACCAAAGAAGTAAGGAAAAGCATTCTCAAATTTATTACAGGTGTGACAGTGGTGGATTAAACTATTTTTACTTCACTGGGAAAAAAACTACTAATTATAAAATTTTATAATGAACCTAAAAGAATAAATCAAACATTCATAAAGCCACAAGGACTACAAAATACAAATGAAACTCTTTCTGTAGCTCACATTGAATTTAATCTCTTGTTCTACAATTTCTTTTGTTGAATAATTAAAATTATCACAAATGTGGGCAAAGGATTAAATTCAGGTTTATCTCTAATTTGTTAGATTTGTATCCATTGCCAAACCTTGGTTGATATGCAAAAGAAAAAAAGGGTTCAGAAATACTCTCCAGGAAAGTAAGAAAGTATACATTCTTCCAAATTAAACATTTGAAAATGAATGGTTATCATGACTCTGATATGCAGCATACAGCCATGTAATACTTGAATTTATTTTCTAAGACATCTAATCAACTGTCTTTATGGACAAAAATAAAAGTATTTTATCATCATGCTTCATTATAATGCATAACCACACTTTTGAAAGATTTTTACGGTGCACTATTTTATGTGTTTACTTATAAAAGCTCCCATTCCACAAAAGCATTGATGGAGCTCCCCATCTGCTTTATTCTCAAACTGAACTAAACAGAACTCATAGATTAAAGGAGAACCTGAGAAATCCAATCTGCTTCTACCTTCCCCACACAAATTAAAATCTACCCTTAAAATAAAACAAACTGTACTATTTAAAATACTATGAATAATCTACGTAAAATAAAAGGTACTTCTAAAGCATTCTTCTTGAGGATCATACTACATAGCATTTCGTGCAAAGATGGGATACTGTTTACCAAATAGCTTCAAGGAAGGAAGAAGGGAGGATGGAAGGATGGGTGGGAGGGAGAGAGGGAAAGAAAAAAGACATGATTGAGATTGTTTTAATATTTGAGGAAGCAAGGAGATGGCCCATTATTCAACTGCCAACCTTGCCTTTTTCTTGAATTAGCTGATTATGATAGGAAAGTTCCAGTTATTTTCTCAGCTTTTCACATCACTTTGGAAATAGAAATGTGCCCTTACAAGGTCAGGACACAAATCTTCAGGAGCTCATACATAGTTTTCAAAATGATAATCATTGGAGAGTGTCAAAATTCAGTTTTTAAATATATGATATTTGTTTTAACTATTTAAGTACAAAATACCGTCTAACTAAGAATAAAATTTAAAAATACATACTTGTCGGCTGGCATCCTTTGGTCCTAACTGAAGTGCCCAAGCTGAGATAACATTAAATCCTTTCACAATCAAGGAGTCCGGGAATAATGAAGCCAAATATTCTGCATTGGATTCTGGGTATTGGTTTATCCTCATGTTATTGCTCACATCAATCAGGATTTTACCCACAAGCAGATGTCTCAGGTCCCACAGGGAGGTGTAATGTTCTCTATGTATAGCAACAAATATTATATTTGTTTTTATTAGAGCATCTTCATGGTGAGTAACATCTACTACATGAGGAAAAAATTCAGAAGCAAACTTAGGATTTCTACTTCCTATGACCACATGATAGCCACATCTAATAAGTCGAATGGTCAGGGATTTAGCAAAATCCCCACTTCCAATTACACCTACAGTGACCTTCCTTGCATCTTTGATACCATTTATGCCATTAGGCAAAAACGTTTCGCTAAGGCGCTTGGGGCTTCCCATCATAGAGATCGATTCCATGATACGGGCTCTTCTAAGATCACCAGGGATATCCTAGGGGAGAGAAAATAAAATGCTCATCAATTACCTATTACCCAACATGAATACACTTCTAGATGTTATAACAACATCCCTTGTTTCTAGAGGTAAAATAGTTTGGCAAGCTATATAACCTCGAACATTGCAAGACACAATCTGTAAGCTAAAAATGGATCTCGAAATAGAAAAATGACCTGTCACAAAGTTGATGTGCTAAAGTGGAGCTTCTCAAATTTTAATGCGTACTTAAATTACCTGAGAATCTTGTTATAATGCAGCTTCTGATTCAGTAGGTCTGGAGTGAGGCCCAAGATTCTGCATTTCTAGTAAGGTGATGCCAATGTTGCTGGTCTACGGGCCCCTCTTTGAACAGCAAGCCTCTAGAGCGCAAAAGGAAAGAGACTGAAGTTTTCAGCAAGGGAGAACTTTTTAAAAAACACAGTTCTAACAAGTGTGATTATCCAGTTTCTCAGCAGACCAGAGGCAGCAAGTCAGAAATGCCACTAAAGATAGAGAAGGACTATGACAGTTCATCATAGCTCACGAGACAACAGAAAACAGAAAAACAATAATAAAAACCAAGAACTTATTTATAACCCCAAACTGTCTACAGTCATTTGTGATGGGGTCTACCTCAGTAGCTAGTGAGGGACTTTATTACTAAATGAGAGTAAGCTAAACCAGCTACTAAAGAAAGAAATCTTGCACTTAAATAATATTTTCAGAAAAGTAGGCATCAAAATATAACAAAGAATTAATTAAATACAATAGACTTCTATCATTCACCCTATGTCCTATTAACTTATCATAGAGAAAGATAGCTTCCCTGTGTAAAGGGGGTTAATAATGTGTTGATGGTCTTAAAGGACACAGTACTTATGAAATCTTTTTCTTCCCGTTTTTTTTTTTCCTCCATTGGTTACATACAGCATGATGCAGTTATTTTTTCTGGAAAAATCTGTCAAATTCTTTTCTGAGTGACTAACACCTTACAGGGTCATATTTGTTGTAACTTGCTCAAGCATACCAAGCAGATCACCATGAATCAGCATCACTGTTGGGTCTGGATAAAAAATACTCTTCCATTTTATCTGCAATGCACAATTTCTTTTATGCTAACAGCAGATGTGGATCACTTTAGAGAACTTAATGGATTTTACAGGAACAGGTGGAATGTTTTAAAAAACATTTTTTTTGGTTTTTACTAAATGAAATTTGAAATTACTGGAGCAAGGAAAATCCAACTTTTTACCCTAGAACTGGAGGATGTTCAATGACTCCAAATACATCAGTAAATTAATCTTTAAAAAGGTAACAATAATATTACCTAATACTCATATAGCATACACTATGTGCCAGCTCTGTGCTTTACAAATTAACTGAGTGAATCCCCACAACTACCCTATGATAGGTACTAATACTGTCATGCCCATTTTGCAGATGAGAAAACTGATACATGCAGAAGATAATTTGTACAAGGTCACAAGAGAGAAAACTAGAGGAACCAGGATTAGAACCCAGGCAGTCTAGCTAAGGTATGTGTCATCTGGGTGCATGTAAGGAATTTAAGAAAGATATGGGGGCGGGGGCAAGGCGGAAGAGTGATGGTTGTGTTCATATTAGTGTGTTCTCCTTCTTTGGTGATGTCATTGCTCCTTAGCATTACCTAGTCATCTTAATGTCTAACTTGGATCTTGGGAAAGGAGAAAACTCACTATTTTTTAAACTATTACATGTTTCATTTCATACTTTACAAGATATAAGGGGTGATAATTATTTCTTTTCCCTTGGAGTGACCCCATACACCCTGAAAGGCAGGCGGGGGTCAGAGGCACCAGGGTAGTACAAAACTGTCAACATCTTCTTGGAGATATTGTTGGCTACTTGGAGAATCAGGAGCAGTTAAAGGAATCAGAAGTAATTAAATCAATGCTCATTTCATTAAACAATTCAAGGTGAACTGACCAACCTACCCCTAGTCATATACATTATCTAAGGGTAAAAAGAGTTAACTAGACTCACACACCAGAAACCAAGTTTCCTATATCCCAGTCCCAAGTTCTTCTGATTAGAGACTGTAGCATCTCCCCAAACGTAAGAATTTCAAAATCTTTAAATATAAGAATCATGATGATCAAGACCTTTTCAAATGAAAAACAAAAACAAAACAGTATCACTTATCTGCTTATTTTACAAAGCAAGTTCACACCCCTTCTGCACATCAGAATGTGGATAGGTTAAAATACATTAGGGCCTAATAATGACATCTCTGGGTACCTCATTATACCCTGTATTTTATACATATTAATAAGTGACTCTGTCCTAACATGTCTGGGCCTTATTCACATTGTATTTCTAATGGCAAGTTCTAACTGAACCCTTTAATAGTATGACTGTGCCTACAAATAGAAGTTGGCCTAAAAAATGAGACTCTTTTCATCAGTGTTAAGGAATGTAAAAGCATTCATGAGAGGAAAAAAAAACAACCTTTAATGGATCTGAGAGATGGATTATTTGTGTATTGCTGAAAGCATATAATAATACCATATGCTTGTGTGCTATTTCATAGTTCACAACATTTTCACATATATTACCTTATTTAATTCTCAGATGGCTGTGAAGTACATATTATGCCCATCTTAAAGATGAGGAAACAGAGGCTTATAGAACCTTAGCAATTTATCAAAGACAGTACAGTTGGTAGTTAACACAACAAGCCTTCAAATACGAGTCTTTTGACCTCTGCTCATTCTAATATTGCAGTGCAAACATTGTATGGGGAACCTTAAAACTGTCTAGATCACCAAATGTCACCCATTAACTTTATTCTCCAAAAGAAATACTAACTCTAAATAGTTCAAGCTTAGGATAGTTTTAGGTAAATCCAAAGCTATAAGGTTAGGAATTCTAGCTACCAATCAATCAATCAATCAAATCAATCCATCAACAATAAATCCAATTTTTAGATCAAAACCAACCAAAGACCTAAATTTATTAATACTACAAAACAAAACATGATTGGTTGATGGGTATCTCTTGGAGAACCCCCAGATAGCAACTCATTTTCTTTTGGGGGCTCTGCAAACACTGTGAAGGTGTGTACTGCTTCAAGAGGGAAGGGAAAAAGCGCCGAGAAGTATGTCCATATCCTGTGGAACCCATCCGTACACAGACTTAAAAGAAATGCATCTCCACAAACTATGGGGGCTGAGACACTGGAGCAAAACGTCATCAATCACTTTACAATTTGCTAAGCCATCATTTTGGATCACTTGATTAACAGCTGAGCTGAAGTTTACAATCATGATATCCATAAAAAATGGGGTTATAAGAAGTGAATTATGTCAATAGCTGAAAAAGGTTTACCTATTTACAAAATAAGAGTAATAAGCACCTTACATTGTACATTTCCACTGACAAGGAGTGATGCAACTATAATCTAAAGGCAGATCTACTCTGCTGTGATCCAGCGTGAATTTATCCAGGCCACTGTGTGCTTTGCACATAAGAGATAAAGAAGAGAAGCATGGTGCGTACACTTAAGGAGTTTACATTCCAGTTAGGAAGAGACAGTATGTACTTGGAATAAAAAGCAGAAAAAAACCCCTCATACCAGCATATAATTAAGAACTAGACTGTATGATAGTTATTCTAGAAAATCAGGGAGAGAAAAATATCACATGGTGTTCCCTTACCTCAAGTCATTCTATATATTTATGAATTGTACTTGGGAAATAATCTCTAAATTACACAGAATGTCTTCAAGCCAGGTTCATGACAGTACACTACAGGTTCATTCTAGCTTAAAACCATAAGGATCCAACATTAAATTTGGCTCTTTCTGTGACCTTACTTTAAAAGTGCTAGGGCACTGGTTCCCAAATATGAAGCTATCATTGGTCGACAGCAATTAAAAAGTATATGGATACAATAGGGAGTTTTTCATAAAATGATTCAATTTAACAAATTGTCCTTTGAGAGTATCTCTTAACTATTGGTCAAAATGTCCTTTTTTCATAAAAGGATAGTGATAACAGCTGTTTGAGTTGGCAGTCCTATATAGATCCTCTCCCTCTCCTTTTTATTTTACTGGTCTGACATTAGGAAACTCTCTACATAAAATGCTCCTTAAGCCTGTTGGAGAGAAAACATTTCTGGGGAGGGGAGAAAAGCACCTTGGAACAAACTCCCTGCTGCTAGAGATGTCTCCTTCATCCTCAGATGAAATATCAAATATCCCAATCTAATTTTCTGTGACTAAATTCTGATTCTTACCATCATGATCTTTGGGTTGCAAAAAGATATTCCCTACATTCTCAGCATTTAAATAAACATATAAAACCCAACTGTTTATAACAATAAAGTATTTCTTTGAGGGAAGAGGTGGGTTTTTTTTTTTAGGTTTTTATTTTTTGGAAGAAATTCTTAAGTCCTTTAGACAATGACAGAAGCAAAGCTGCAATTCTGCTTGAAAAATTAGAATGTGATTTCTTAACACATGGTCCCTGAAACAGCAGCATCAGAATCACCTGGGAACTTGTTAGAAATGTAAATTCTTAGGCCCCGCCTGAGACCTCCTAAATCAGAAACCCTGGGAGTGGAGCCCAGCAATCTGTATTATAAAAAGCCCCCAGGTGATTCTGATGCACATTAAAGTTTGAGAATAACTGTCCTAATATAATGCAGTCCAATCACTATTCGCTATTTGAATATTAAAATCCACTTAAGTCAGACTATTAAATTCTTTCCCTCAGCTGAAACTTTTGGGTAATCTGTATGCATCCTCATTTAAAAATCATTTTCCAAAAACTACAAAATAGTAATTTTATTAAAACTATGCAGACCTATTCTTTGAAATTCTGTTTATAAACTATGGTAATTATAAATGATTCATTAATATTTCATACCTGGATCTGAGTGTCTTTTTGTGTTAATGTTTTATAGAACCAAAAGATTTTCAGAAAAGAAATATAATATCATTAAAGCAAAAGTCTAACTCCAAGCCTTCCAGACTTTTCAAATAACCAGAATTTTAATGAGATATTCAAAATTACAAGTAACTTCCAAGATATTTCCTAGGCTTAGTAAGTATTCAATATATACGTTTATATGGGTATGATTTCATGATGTTTCTAGGTCCTAAATCATCAAAACAAAACTTTATATGTTTATTATGTTGCAATTGCTAGGGTAAGAAAGCAGTCTAATTCATGGTAGGAAGATTTTCAACAAAAAAGCGTTCAACAAAAAAGGTTAAATTTAGGTTAGTCTAGAAATTCAATTTTTAAAATGTATTACTCAAGGACTTCAGTTAATAAAAAATTTTAGGATCTTCTTCAATAAATTAAAGCAACACCATCCCAAGACCTCCCCACCAACCCACTTTTCTTCTGTGTTTAGGCCAGAGAAGAAGCTATACACGTCCTTCCATTCACCTCATAGTATATATAGCCTGCTAAGTCAAGCACAGCCATGTCTCCTGTGCATGCCTGGGCTTTCATAGCACTGCAATTTAACATGACCAGGGGATATGTCTAAAATGAAGCTGGGAGTAGCAGGTCTTATAATGGCTGAAATAATTTCCCCATCTTATAACCTGTTGCAGATGGTACTCTGAGATAAGGACACCTATATTTATTGGCTAGCAAATACAAGTTTTTCTACATTGCAGTAACTTATTCATAAACAAATAATCTTCTATGATGGGCCTGCTATTCTAGCCTCTACACAAACCCCTTTCCCTAATTTCAATACCATACCATAAACAGTTTACAAATGGCACCAATGCCCACTAGGTGCTATGAACTTTAGGGGTCTCTGATGATTGACATCAATTTAGAAATCAGTCCACAACCAAAGGTCATAATGATACTCACCCATCCATCCCCAACCATTCCCCCATCCAATATCTTACTGAGCCCTATCCACCAGGCATGCAGCTAGATGTTAACACTCCAATGATACAAAACAGGCAGTGGCTTCCTGGCCATCCAAGCAACATGATTAAATTATGAATATTGAAGCATATATAACAACTAAAAAATAAGTTTTATTGAGGTGAAATATACATATCATGAAATTTACCCATTTTAAATGTATAAATTAATGATTTTCAGTATTTACAGTTATGTAACCATCTCCACAATCCAATTTTAGAATATTCCCACTAGCAGTAACTGTTATTACTCAAATTTTAATAAAACCTGCCAAGAGTATACGCCTCTTTAAAAAAAATCCTGCTTCCCACAACGTCCCGAAAGCCCCACTGGCTTTTATACGCACAGCAGATTGTGACTTCAGTTTTGCTGACTGTGCTGGATGCTATGGGAGTACCAGAAGGTCCCACTCAGTGCTTGGGTTAAGTGGAGAGGCAGAGTCTCAGTCTCAGAGCTGCCTCTTCCCACAGCAGAGAATGACCTTCTAAAGCAGCAGTTCTCAGCCCCAGCTGCACCCTGGAGTGACCTGAGGAGCTTTACCACATAGTGATACCTAGTCACCACCACCCCTCCACCCAGATTTTTATTTAATTGGTCTGGAGTTCAGCCTGGGTATCAGGATTTTTTAAGAGATCCTCAGGTGTTTTAATATGTAGCCAAGATCAAAAACAACACTACTAAAAGAGTTAGGATTCAACCTCATACTTATTTTGGTATTTGGAGATAACAGATGTGGCTTTTTGATCCTCAGTTACACTCCTTTTTACACTGTTGTTTGTAATAATGAAAAATAACCCTAGCAAGAGACTAACAGCTGCCCTTGAATGCTGGAAGCTGTAGAATATGCATGCAGCCCTTTCCCCTTTCTCACGCAGGCTCCGAGCTATCTCAGAAGGTCCACTCACTATTTTGCAATTTCCTCTCTTCATTTTTTGGAAAGGGCAGTGCCATTCCTTAAAATGTGTCATCCTACCACACAGCATACTTTGTTCCTGTTAGTTCATAACATTCAAAATTCAGAATGTTCCAGTGAGGGTGTCTCTTCTTTCCACTTGACGAGGGGCTCCTCTCCTCAGTTCTCCAGGCATCAGAGGTTCTGCTGACCTGAGCAGACGAGAATTTCCAGGTGGACAGACTATCAAGCTTTAATGTGGGTATGATCATCTAGGGATCTTGCTACAATGCACTTTCTAATTCTCCAGGTCTGGGGGGGGGGCTTGAGAGTGTGCAGTTCTCCCAAGCCCCCAGGTGATACCCATGGTCCTAGTTCATGGGCCACATTTGGACTAGCAAGGCGCTAGAGTTCCTCTACCTTTTGTTTTGATCTTATTCACAGGTAATACAGACTAGATAATTGAAAAGACTATGACATTTATAGAAAGTTTTGTTTATGTGGTGTCGAGGAGAAAGAATAGGCCCAGGCTTCTGAAATCACCTTGTTTTCTGAATCTTAGTTTCCTTTGTTAAATGGAAAACAAGAAAGTTGTACTTGAGTCTGCATTCCTTCCCAACACTAAAATTCTTTTGTTTCCAAGAATTATAGCTATATAATAATGGTAATTGCTAGCTTTTATTTAACACTGTGACACTTCTACTTTATGAGCTCCATCTAACAGTGTGATTTAAGTAGCATATGGGTTCCTTGAAATTTCAAGGTCACAGTTTTCTTGAATGGACATTTGACTTGATGTATGCATTTAAATCTTAAAGTATATTATCAAGTTAAGAGAATTCCATTACACTCAGATACATGAAATCCTAAGATTTTCAATTTAGAGGAGTTTCCTTGACATTCCTCTGGCTGAATGGCAGCTGTTATGCTATATTAATTTTATAAAACAGAACAGAATTTGTTTCACATATAAACATCTAGAGCATTAATTGTTGGATAACAGTAACTCTGAAAGGGCTGTCCTCAGAGATCTGATGACATTCACAACCTGCTGATTTGGATGTGTTATCAAGAAAATGTAGGGCTTCCCTGGTGGCGCAGTGGTTGAGAGTCCGCCTGCTGATGCAGAGGACACGGGTTCGTGCCCCGGTCCGGGAAGATCCCACATGCTGCAGAGCGGCTGGGCCCGTGAGCCACAGCCGCTGAGCCTGCACGTCCAGAGCCTGTGCTCCGCAACGGGAGAGGCCACAACAGTGAGAGGCCCGCGTACCGCAAAAAAAAAAAAAAAAAAAAAAATCCAACACCAACTTCTGTTTTCCAAAATATTTCTTAAATCCCTCTCCAGTGACACCAGCTTAATCCAGGTCTCTCTCATCTCTCACCTGAACTCTGCAAACATTTTCTAATGGTCTCTCTACTTACTCCTTTGCCTCTTTCCAAACCATTCTCTAGGAAGCAGCTAAGATCATCCTAAATTGTAAATCAGATGATGTCTTTCACCTCCTTAAAAATCAGTGGCTCCCTGTTGCATTTTGAACTGCAGTCACCTTCTTGACCTAAATGAACCTGACCTGAAGGCTCTGAATGAACTAGCTAGTCCTAGCACAACTCTTTTTAAAAAATATTTTATTTATTATTTATTTATTTAGGCTGTGCCAGGTCTTATTTGGGGCACAGGAGATCTTCGTTGCAGCATATGGGACCTTTTAAGTTGCGGCTTGCGGACTCTTTAGTTGTGGCGTGCATGCGGGATCTAGTTCCCTGACCAGGGATCTAATCTGGGCCCCGTGCATTGGGAGCACGGAGTCTTAACCACTGGACCACCAGCAAAGTCCCCCAGCACAAATCTTCAATGTCATCCTGTATGACTGTTATTCCCTATGATCCAGCCACAGCATCCTTTTCTTGAAGTAGAAAAGACCAATCACTTTCTCATCCTGTGAACACTGCACATCCTATCATGTCTCTTCAATACAATGATTCACGCCAGTTTTGTTCTGTTTTGAGCCCCTGTTAGGTTTCCTTTCTTATGTAACTGTTCTTTACTCATTACTATTTCCCCCACCAGAAAATAAGCTCCTTGAGGGCAGAACCATGTTTGTTTTGTCCATCATTGCCTCCACAGTGCCTGGCACATAGTATATACATAAGAATGCAACAAATATTCTTTGTTGTCAAATGCATCCAAAAATGTCAGGACCAGAAGAGATGTAATAGGTCTCTAGATAAGATCCCTCATTTTGTTGATGAAGGCTTGTGGGCTGAAAGCAGGTGATATGTCAATGTCATGGTTAAGTCAATGTCATGGTTACTGGCTGAGCACAGACAGAATAAATGCATCTCCTGATGCCCTGAATGCCCTTTATTGAAACTGCACTATTAAAATATAATCACGCTCATTCACTTCAAGTCTATTTTCCATGTCACTAGTACAATAAAAAGTGACCTGGATACAGTTTTTCATTTCCTTTCTGCACAGTTAGCTCAATTCATCATTATTAATACTGTCTCATTCCCTCACCCCTCCACCACCACCCCCCAGTGACTGACAAGCTAAGAGAAAGAAACTGCAGCCATTCCAATTGTTTCTAAATATGCTGCAAAATCTCTAGGACGGGTGTTTTTCTTCTGTAGATAGCTTTTAAGCTTTGAAACAAGAGAGAGCTGTAGAGTAAAAAAAAAAAAAATACAGCCTTAAAGAAAGAAAAAAATAAATGGAGATCAACACGACGAGGAAATAATAAAGGTGAAAAAAGTGTATGGGGTGTGATGGGGTACTGGTTTGGAGAGAACTAAAAAGGTTCCCAGTATCAGGGCTGTTAATAGGACTAGAATCCAATCAAAGTCAAGAGGGTGGGGGGGCGGGCAGGAGTTCGAATTCTACTTGCATTTTCACCCACAGCAATGAGTGATAATTAACCATGGCCTGGAATAAGTTTTTCCATCTAAAAAATGTACGGCCTGAGGAGTAAAAACTGACATCAATCTTTCTCCAAGGGGTGGGGAAGATAATAAATGGAAATCTCTCGACAAAAATTCTCTTTATCTCCCTGCTCTATTTTAAGAGCAAGATTTTTGGGGCATAATTTTCAACAAGTTTTGGCTGTGGCTGAATACGGGGCTCAGATAATTTAGGACACTCAAAGAAGAGGCCAATTACTTTCTAACACATAATGGCCTAAACACACCACGGTCACATCACTGGGTAATAAACAAAATGACTACTAGAAATACTTAGGTTTCGAAAAGCAGCGCTGCCCGATCTTCAATGAAATGCCCCGCATGAACCCAAAGTGGTAAGGAGACTATCAGGGAGGCTAAGGTAACCTGCCCGTCCTCTCCCTTTGGGGCACATCCTACCTGGGACAATGTCTCTCCTGGCCTCCTTTCTCCTGGGCCCAACCAACCTCAGGACTTTCTGGGAGCTCGGGGAAGTAGGGGGCGGGATCCGTGGAACAGACACCCTTCCCACTCCCCGCCTCTAGGTACCCCGCGATCCAGGACCCCAGCAGCTCAGGCGGACGCCGCAGACGGCGCGGAATCCAGGGGAAGAGGGATGCAGCGCTTGGCGCCGACCGCATCTGGCCCCCCAACTCCGCCCCCGCCACCGCGTCTAGAGCTCTCCCCAGCCCGCTCACCTCCGCGCCCTCGGCGCCGCGTAGGGGCGGGCCTCGCAGCTCTCCGCGAGCAGCGCCGACTCTCCAGGGGCCTCGCCGGGCTCTAAGGCCTAGGAACCGCGCCTCCAGCCCCGCGGCTGCACACTGGCTGCCGCGGCGGTCGCGCTCGGGCAGCTTCCCCGCCTCCCCAAGCTGGATCGCGCAGGGCCGGGGAGGGGAGGAGGAGGAGAGAGGGCGGGAGGAAGGGCGGCGCGCGGAGGCCGGCCTCGCAGGACGCGCCGCTAGGTGCTGCGCTCAGTGAGGGCGCAGAGCGCGGAGCGGGCCCCGGGACGCCGAGTGGAGGGCCTAGCGGGCGAGGTGGGAGTGCCGAGGAGCCGGGGAGGAGTCGGAGAGCTCGGGGCGGGGGAGGGGCAGGCGTGGGGCGAGCGCGGCAGGACGCGGAGCGCCGAGAGGGGCCAGCAGAGGGGCGGGGAGTCCGGGCGGCACGGCTCCAGCTTCGCGCTCCCCGCCTCCCGCCACCACCAAACCTTCTGGGAGCTGCCGCGTATCCGCCCTTGGCCTACGCCTCCCTGTAGGGCTCCCCCAGGGTTCCTTTTGAAGCCTCTCTAGAACAGTTGAGCCCACTTTTCTCCAACACTGCGTGAGTGCTGTGTGGTCGCCTTTCCACTCTATGCTTTTTATTACACTCCCACCCCCTTCCCCACTCAGTTCCTGACAAGTCTACAAGAAACTGCGCTTTTTATCCTGTACGTGTTCTTTCCCTCACCTCTACCCACCCAAATCATCTTTTGGCTGGACTGTGTCCTTGGAGTAAAATGTTCAGAAATGCCCTTTCGTGAACCACATTTAAAAACTCCCTGGGATAGGAGAAGCCGGCGGGCTTCATAGTAGTTTTTTAGCTTTGACCTTTACTCTAGCTGGTGGCGCTCGAGCTTTGGTGTTGGAGAAAAGACAGCTAGGCCTGGCGGTCAGGATACCTGGGTTCCTGAGAAAGAAGTTTAACTGCCAGGGCCTCAATGGCCTTGAGTGTTCAGAGGATTCCTGAGCTGTAAGGCCACCTTTGGTTTGGGGAGTATGTAGATTTTCTCCCTGCAGATTGCCAAATGGTCAGGTATCCTTTATTTTTTGCGCTGAAGATGTAAGCAGAAGCAAGAGATCTTTATTCTCAAATATAAAATCAGTTCACTGAAGATTCTCAAATTTGGGGAATTTGTTTGCATGCATTAGTGAATCCCCATTTCAGCAAATTTAAGTTTAAAAAAAATCTCTCCCTGTGGTTTATTAACCAGGAAAAAAACTCTTGAAGTCGGTCTTGGATTGATCGTTGGACACTGCACTTTCCCCTCTGTAGTCTATAGAGAGATTAACCTTTGCAAATACATTCTTTGTTTGACTTGACATGTGCCCCCTCCCCCCCCTACAAATATTATCGAGGTTTGAAGTCTAAACATAAGCTACCTTTCAATGGCGTGTCATGATGTGGCAGCATTGGCATCTGGTAAAATTCTTTCCACATTGCTAAGTGGAAAAAAATAATTAAACTTTATGTCAATTTTTATTATTTTGTTTCAACACTACTCTGAAATAATGAAATTAGCATCTTTATAGCACTTCTGTAGGACAAGTGGAAGAAATTCATGAATCTTAGTAGTTGATGAAAAGTAGCTTTCCCATGTTCTTAAAAAATACAATAGCATTATATCAATTTCACAAGAGGTTATTAAAAAAATAAAGCATTTTTAAACTAACCTAAACTATAAATTATTGTATAATACAGGTAGGAAAGCTATATATTTTATATATTTTTAATAACTGTCAAAACATGGACTATTAAAAAAAATCAAGTTGTATGTGAAATCACTTATCCTAAAAGAGAATCAATGAGTCAATAATTTGCAATTTCCAGAAGGAATGTCTGCTCTTCCTACTTGAACTATTAAAATAAGACATCCTTGATGGAAAATCTCATGTCACCAAATGTGTTCCACAAAATTGTTAGTATTCATGCAAAGCATGATTCCTTTCAACTTCTTCCATGGTTACTATCATTTTTACTACAGTTTTCAGTTGGAGTTTCAGAGTATAAAAATGATTTTGCAAGATTTTTCCAGGTCATGACGTGCTCTCTGAGAAATCTCTTTAGTTCCCTGAAGTAGTAATGGATTCCACTGAAGTGCAGCAATAATTTATTAAATGGATCTCTAGTGGCCTAGAGGTTTTAACTTTTTTAAATAGATCTTTATTGGAGTATAACTGCTTCACAATACTGTGTTAGTTTCTGTTGCACAACAAAGCGAATCAGCCATATGCATACACATGTCCCCATATCCGCTCCCTCTTCAGCCTCCCTCTCACCCTCCCTATCCCACCCCTCTAGGTCATCGCAAATCACCTACCTATCTCCTTGTGCTATGCTGCTGCTTCCCACCAGCCAAATATTTGACGTTCCGTAGTGTATATATGTCGATGCTACTCTCACTTTGCCCCAGCTCCCCCCTCCCACCCCATGTCCTCAAGTCCATTCTCTATGGCTACCTCTTTATTCCTGCCCTGCAACTATGTTCATCAGTACCATTTTTTTTTTTTAGATTCCATATATATGTGTTAGTATACAGTATTTGTCTTTCTCTTTCTGACTTACTTCACTCTGTATGACAGACTCTAGGTCCATCCACCTCACTACAAATAACTCAATTTCATTTCTTTTTATGGCTGAGTAATATTCCATTGTATGTGTGTGCCACATCTTCTTTATCCATTCATCTGTTGATGGACACTTAGGTTGCTTCCATGTCCTGACTATTGTACATAGTGCTGCAATGAACATTGTGGTACATGTTTCTTTTTGAATTATGGTTTTCTCAGGGCATATGTATCCATTCAGCCAGTCTGTGTCTTTTGGTTGGTGCATTTAATCCATTTACATTCAAGGTTATTATCAATATGTATGTTCCTATTACCATTTTCTTAATCGTTTTGGGTTTGTTTTTGTGGGCCTTTTTCTTCTCTTGTGTTTCCCGCTTAGACAATTTCTTTAGCATTTGTTGTAACACTGGTTTGGTGGTGCTGAATTCTCTTAGCTTTTGCTTGTCTGAAAAGCTTTTGACTTCTGCATTGAAGCTGAATGAGATCCTTGCTGGGTAGACTAATCTTGGTTGTAGGTTTTTCCCTTTCATCACTTTAGGTATATCCTGCCACTCCCTTCTGGCCTACAGAGTTTCCACTGAAAAATCAGCTGATAACCTTATGGGTATTCCTTTGTATGTTATTTTTTGTTCCCTTGCTGCTTTTAATATTTTTTCTTTCAATTTAATTTTTGTTAGTTTGATTAATATGTGTCTTAGTGTGTTTTTCCTAGGGTTTATCCTATATGGGACTCTCTGTGCATCCTGGACTTGGATGACTATTTCCTTTTCCATGTTAGGGAAGTTTTCAACTATAATCCCTTCAAATACTTTCTCAGTCCCTTTCTTTTTCCCTTCTTCTTCTGGAACCCCTATAATTTGAATGTTGGTGCGTTTATTGTTGTCCCAGAGGTATCTGAGATTGTCTTCAATTCTTTTTGTTCTTTTTTCTGCTCCTCAGCAGTTGTTTCCACCATTTTGTCTCCCAGCTCACTTATTCATTCTTCTGCCTCAGTTATTCTCATATTGATTCCTTCTAGTGTATTTTTCATTTCAGTTATTGTGTTGTTCATCTCTGTTTGTTCTTTAGTTCTTCTAGATATTTGTTAAACATTTCTTGTGTTTTCTCAATCCGTGCCTTCATTCTATTTCCAATATTCTGAATCATTACTGTCATTACTCTGAATTCTTTTTCAGGTAGATTGCCTATTTCCTCTTCATTTATTTGGTTTTGTAGGTTTTTACCTTGCTCCTTCATTTGTGACTTTTTTTGCCATCTAATTTTTTTTTTTTTTTTAATGAGTGGGATTGTGTTCCTGTCTTACTGGTTGTTTGGCCTGAGGCTTTCAACACTGGAGTTTGTAGGCTGTTGGGTAGAGCTGGGTCTTGGTGCTGAGATGAGGAACTCCATGAGACCTCACTCCGATGAATATTCCCTGGGGTCTGAGGTTCTCTGTTAGTCCAGTGGTTCGGACTTGGAGCTCCCACCACAGGAGCGTCGACCAGACCCCCAGATGATGAACCAAGATCCCACAAGCCACGTGGGGCAGCAAAGAAAAAAAGAAAAGAACAGTAACAAAGTAAAAAATAAAATTAGACTAGGAAATTGGCAGATATGTTAGAAATAATATAAAAATAAAAATATAGATGAATCATCAACCAGAAGATACATCAGTATCACAATAGTAAAAAAGAGGAGGAGGGAAAAGAAAAAAAAAAATAGAAAGAAGAAAAAAAAGGAGGGGATGGCCTTGGCTGAGGAGGGTGGGGCCTAAGCAAGGGTGAAGTTTGGGCGGTGGGCGAGTCCTATGCTTAGGACTTTAACAGCCCTCTGGGCTGTGGGAGGTGGGGCTTAGGCTCAAGGAACAGAAGGGGCCCCAGGCGTGACCCCCACCCCTGGTCTCAGAGGGTGGGGGACCTCCTCTGCGAGCCCAGCAGGCTTCCTGGGCTCGAGTGGGCGGGGCAAACGCCTTCTGCTCCTATCCCGCTCCTCTGAGATGCCTCCTCCCTCCTGCCTTTCCTGATCTCCCCGGCCTCCCTCCTATGCCCCCAGGACCCACTCGGCCTGGAGGGGGCTTTGGAGGGCAGGGGACCAGCCTGGGAGCTCAGCAGTCTCCCCGGCCCGAGTGGGCCAGGCGATCACCCTCCACTCCTCTCCAGCTTTTCCTGGAGAGTGCCTTCTGCCTGCCTCTCCTGATCTCCCCTGCCTCAGGGGCACCGATCCTGTCTGACCTACACTACTCCTCACCCCTCAGTCCCCCCATGTCCTACCGGTTCACCTGGATGTTCCTCCCATGTCCTTGGGCATCAGAGTCTCCCACCATTGGCCGGCAGGCACTCTAATTGTGGGGAAATGCCAACTCCGTGTCTTCCCACACCGCCATCTTGACTCTGCTGCTGGCCTAGAGGTTTTAACACAAATTTTTCTTTGAAGTTATTATACAATTGAATAACTTTAGAGTCGTAGTTTCCAAAGTGTGTAACTTCAAGCCCTTGTCCCTCAAGATGCTCCTCCAAGTACTACATTCATTAGAAAAGTATTTATTGAGCTCCTGCTGTATGCCCTGGCTGAGGCACTAGGAACAACGGTGAAGAAGAGAGATATACTTAACTGTCCTGTTAGAATTTATAGTTTGGTGGAGAAGATAAATTAGTAAACAAGTGCAAATGAGATTTATACAAATTTGTTTATACAAGTAAAATAAATGTAAATCATGATGAAAATAACAGACTTTGAGGTAAATAATATGAAGAACCTCTTTCTTTTAGAGATTCACAATGCATATTAGTGGATTAAAGGCTCTGAGAACTTCTACCTAAATACATTTACTTAACACCTTCCCAACAAATTCCCAAATTTTCTTTAGCACTGAATCTCTGTGAGCAATGCTATTAATAAAATAGAACCATTTTTGTGGAACACTGCTTTTTGAAACCAAAGAATCCAATAAACATAAAATTCTGTTAACATTACCTTACATTTGTTGCCAAAGCACATTCACAGATTTTAATAAATGTATATGTATATAATCTGTTTGAAATAGATTGAACATAAAATTATATACAAACATGTATACATATATTAATAAATTTTAATAGATTTATAAGAATATATTTTATAGATTTTGTCTGAAGATAAAATGATGTAGACACATTTATAAATCTATTAGAGTATATGAGTGTATATCTGTATAAGACAGATATTTCATAGCTAATGTTGTTTCATGAATGAATGTCCATATATCAACATAGTCCAGATGCTTATAATTATTAGTTGCTATGTAGTCCGTAATACTGGTGTAGAATTGTTTTCTTAACCCTCAGCTTTAGGATAATACATTTTCTGATTCTTTTGCTATTGTAACTAACACTGCCTTAACTTCTTTGAAAAATTTACTCTCTGTGATATTAAGTGGAGGGAATATTTCTGATATCAGTATTTTATTAAACATTTAAAATGTATATTTTTTAATGATAAGCTTCAAAATTTCAGTAAAAGCAAATTTGATTCTGGATCTCATAGATGACAACTTTATAACTGAGTATAAGTATGCAATTTCAGAACCCATGTTTTTTGCATTTATCATTGCATTGGTACCTAGCACTATCACCCTGTCAAAGCCTAATGAGAGAACTCACAGCTGAACAATAAAAAGACAAATAACCCAATTATAAAATGGACACATGATGTGAATACATATTTCTCCAAAGAAGATATGCAAATGACCAACAAGAACATGGAAAGATGCTCAACATCATTAGTTCTTAGAGAAATGCAAATCAAAATCACAAGAGGTATCACTTCACACCCACTAATATGGCTATAATCAAAGTCAGTATTATAATATTAAGAGTTGATGAGAAAGTAGAGAAATTAGAATCCTCATACATTGCCGATGGGAATGTAAAATGGTGCACCTATTTTGAAATAGTTTAACAATTCCACTCCTAGGTAGATACCCAAGAGAATTGAAAACATGTTCTTAGGAAATCTTGCACTCAAATGTTCACTGCAGTATTATTTATAATAGCTCAAAAGTGGAAACAACCTAAACGTCTTATCAATTGATAAATGTACAAATGAAATGTAGTATATTCATATAATAGGATATTATTCAGATATTATTATAAAAATGAATGAAGTACTGATACAGACTACAACATAGATGAATCTTGAAAAATTAGTTCAGTTGAAAGCTGCTAGACACAAAAGCCCATATATTTTGTGATTCCATTATATAAAATGTCCAGAATAGGCAAATCCATACAGACAGAAAATAAATTAGTAGTTGTTAATTTACTGGCTGATGGAAAAGGGAATGGGGAATGACTCCTTAATGGGTAGGGGATTTCTTTTTGATATGATGAAAATATCCTGGAATTAGATAATGGTGATGGTTGCACAACGTTGTGAATATACTAAAAACTACTGAATTGTACACTTTAAAAGAGTTAACTTTATAGTATGTGAATTATATTTCAATAATAAAAAATAGTATCAGGAATTGTCTAAAAAAATTTAATGAGTGAGCAAATATAGACTTAGTTTCTAACAAGGCATTTGCTTCTAGTGAAGACCAAATAACATTAATTTGTGCTCTTCCAAGGTATATTTAGCAGTTGACAGAAGAGAAAAAAACGGATGGGAGAAATGAGTCACTATCCAGCTCATTTTAATTAAAACTTTTTTTATTACATAAATTACAGGTATACAATATAGTGGTTCACTATTTTTAAAGGTTATACTCCATTTGTGATTATTATAAAATGTCAGCTATATTCCCTGTGCTGTACAGTATATTCTTGTAGCTTATTTTATACCTAATATTTTGTACCTCTTAATCCCCTACCCCTATATTGCCCCTCTTTCCTTCCTTCTCCCCACTGATCACCACTAGTTTGCTCTCTATATGTGTGAGTCTGCTTCTTTTTTGTTACATTCAACAGTCTGTGTATTTTTTAGATTCCACATATAGGTGATATCATACAGTATTTGTCTTTCTCTGTCTGGCTTATTTTGCTTAGCATAATGCCCCCCAAGTCCATCCATGTTGTTGTGAATGGCAAAACTTCATTCTTTTTATAACTGAGTAGTATTCCAGTGTGTGTGTGTGTGTGTGTGTGTGTGTGTGTGTGTGTGTGTGTGTATACCACTTCTTCTTTATCCATTCATCTGTTAATGGACACTTTGGTTACTTCTATATCTTGGCAATTGTAAATAATGCTGCTATGCACATTGGGGTGCATGTATCTTTTTTTTTTTTACATCTTTATTGGAGTATAATTGCTTAACAATGGTGTGTTAGTTTCTGCTTTATAACAAAGTGAATCAGTTATACATATACATATGTTCCCATATCCCCTCCCTCTTGCGTCTCCCTCACACCCTCCCTATCCCACCCCTTCAGGCAGTCACAAAGCACCGAGCTGATCTCCCTGTGCTATGCGGCTGCTTCCCACTAGCTATCTACCTTACATTTGGTAGTGTATATATGTCCATGCCTCTCTTTCGCTTTGTCCCAGCTTACCCTTCCCCCTCTCCATATCCTCAAGTCCATTCTCTAGTAGGTCTGTGTCTTTATTCCTGTCTTACCCCCAGGTTCTTCATGACATTTTTTTTCTTCTTAAATTCCATATATATGTGTTAGCATACGGTATTTGTCTTTCTCTTTCTGACTTACTTCACTCTGTATGACAGACTCTAGGTCTATCCACCTCATTACAAATAGCTCAATTTCGTTTCTTTTTATGGCTGAGTAATATTCCATTGTATATATGTGCCACGTCTTCTTTATCCATTCATCCGATGATGGACACTTAGGTTGTTTCCATCTCCGGGCTATTGTAAATAGGGCTGCTATGAACATTTTGGTACATGACTCTTTTTGAATTATGGTTTTCTCAGGGTATATGCCCAGTAGTGGGATTGCTGGGTCATATGGTAGTTCTATTTGTAGTTTTTTAAGGAACCTCCATACCGTTCTCCATAGTGGCTGTACCAATTCACATTCCCACCAGCAGTGCAAGAGTGTTCCCTTTTTTCCACACCCTCTCCAGCATTTATTGTTTCTAGATTTTTTGATGATGGCCATTCTGACTGGTGTGAGATGATATCTCATTGTAGTTTTGATTTGCATTTCTCTAATGAGTAAAGATGTTGAGCATCCTTTCATGTGTTTGTTGGCGGTCTGTATATCTTCTGTGGAGAAATGTCTATTTAGGTCTTCTGCCCATTTTTGGATTGGGTTGTTTTTTTGTTATTGAGCTGCATGAGCTGCTTATAAATTTTGGAGATTAATCCTTTGTCAGTTGCTTCATTTGCAAATATGTTCTCCCATTCTGAGGGTTGTCTTTTGGTCTTGTTTATGGTTTCCTTCGCTGTGCAAAAGCTTTTAAGTTTCATTAGGTCTCATTTTTTTTTTTTATTTCCATTTCTCTAGGAGGTGGGTCAAAAAGGATCTTGCTGTGATTTATGTCATAGAGTGTTCTGCCTATGTTTTCCTCTAAGAGTTTGATAGTGTCTGGCCTTACATTTAGGTCTTTAATCCATTTTGAGCTTATTTTTGTGTATGGTGTTAGGGAGTGATCTAATCTCATACTTTTACATGTCCCTGTCCAGTTTTCCCAGCACCACTTATTGAAGAGACTGCCCTTTCTCCACTGTACATTCCTGCCTCCTTTATCAAAGATAAGGTGACCATATGTGCGTGGGTTTATCTCTGGGCTTTCTATCGTGTTCCATTGATCTATCTTTCTGTTTTTGTGCCAGTACCATACTGTCTTGATTACTGTAGCTTTGTAGTATAGTCTGAAGTCAGGGAGCCTGATTCTTCCAGCTCCATTTTTCATTCTCAAGATTGCTTTGGCTATTCGGGGTCTTTTGTGTTTCCATACAAATTGTGAAATTTTTTGTTCTAGTTCTGTGAAAAATGCCAGTGGTAGTTTGATAGGGATTGCATTGAATCTGTAGATTGCTTTGGGTCGTAGAGTCATTTTCACAATATTGATTCTTCCAATCCAAGAACATGGTACATCTCTCCATCTATTTGTATCATCTTTAATTTCTTTCATCAGTCTGTTATAATTTTCTGCATACAGGTCTTTTGTCTCCTTAGGTAGGTTTATTCCTAGATATTTTATTCTTTTTGTTGCAGTGGTAAATGGGAGTGTTTCCTTGATTTCACTTTCAGATTTTTCATCATTAGTATATAGGAATGCCAGAGATTTCTGTGCATTAATTTTGTATCCTGCTACTTTACCAAATTCATTGATTAGCTCTAGTAGTTTTCTGGTAGCATGTTTAGGATTCTCTATGTATAGTATCACATCATCTGCAAACAGTGACAGCTTTACTTCTTCTTTTCCGATTTGGATTCCTTTTATTTCCTTTTCTTCTCTGATTGCTGTGGCTAAAACTTCCAAAACTAGGTTGAATAAGAGTGGTGAGAGTGGGCAACCTTGTCTTGTTCCTGATCTTAGTGGAAATGGTTTCAGTTTTTCACCATTGAGGACAATGCTGGCTGTGGGTTTGTCATATATGGCCTTTATTATGTTGAGGAAAGTTCCCTCTACGCCTACTTTCTGCAGGGCTTTTATCATAAATGGGTGTTGAATTTTATCGAAAGCTTTCTCTGCATCTATTGAGATTATCATATGGTTTTTCTCCTTCAATTTGTTAATATGGTGTATCACGTTGATTGATTTGCATATATTGAAGAATTCTTACATTCCTGGAATAAACCCCACTTGATCATGGTGTATGATCCTTTTAATGTGCTGTTGGATTCTGCTTGCTAGTATTTTGTTGAGGATTTTTGCATCTATGTTCATCAGTGATATTGGCTTGTAGTTTTCTTTCTTTGTGACATCCTTGTCTGGTTTTGGTATCAAGGTGATGGTGGCCTCGTAGAATGAGTTTGGGAGTGTTCCTCCCTCTGCTATATTTTGGAAGAGTTTCAGAAGGATAGGTGTTAGCTCTTCTCTAAATGCTTGATAGAATTCGCATGTGAAGCCATCTGGTCCTGGGCTTTTGTTTGTTGGAAGATTTTTTTATCACAGTTTCAATTTCAGTGCTTGTGATTGGTCTGTTCATATTTTCTATTTCTTCCTGATTCAGTCTTGGCAGGTTGTGCATTTCTAAGAATTTGTCCATTTCTTCCAGGTTGTCCATTTTATTGGCATAGAGTTGCTTGTAGTAATCTCTCATGATCTTTTATATTTCTGCAGTGTCAGTTGTTGCTTCTCCTTTTTCATTTCTAATTCTGTTGATTTGAGTCTTCCCCCTTTTTTTCTTGATGAGTCTGGCTAATGGTTTACCAATTTTGTATATCTTCTCAAAGAACCAGCTTTTAGTTTCATTGATCTTTGCTGTCGTTTCATTCATTTCTTTTTCATTTATTTCTGATCTGATTTTTATGATTTCTTTCCTTCTGCTAACTTTGGGATGTTTTTGTTCTTCTTTCTCTAATTGCCTTAGGTGCAAGGTTAGGTTGTTTATTCGAGATGTTTCCTGTTTCTTAAGGTAGCATTGTATTGCTATAAACTTCCCTCTTAGAACTGCTTTTGCTGCATCCCATAGGTTTTGGGTCATCGTGTCTCCATTGTCATTTGTTTCTAGGTATTTTTTAATTTCCTTTTTGATTTCTTCAGTGATCACTTCATTATTAAGTAGTGTATTGTTTAGCCTCCATGTGTTTGTATTTTTTACAGCTCTTTTCCTGTAATTGATATCTAGTCTCATAGCATTGTGGTCGGAAAAGATACTTGATACAATTTCAATTTTCTTAAATTTACCAAGGCTTGATTTGTGACCCAAGATATGATCCATCCTGGAGAATGTTCCATGAGCACTTGAGAAAAATGTGTATTTTGTTGTTTTTGGATGGAATGTCCTATAAATACCAAATAAGTCCATCTTGTTTAATGTTACCAAATAAGTCCATCTTGTTTAATGTATCATTTAAAGCTTGTGTTTCCTTATTTATTTTCATTTTGGATGATCTGTCCATTGGTGAAAGTGGGGTGTTAAAGTCCCCTACTATGATTGTGTTACTGTCGATTTCCCCTTATATGGCTGTTAGTATTTGCCTTATGTATTGAGGTGCTCCTATGTTGGGTGCATAAATATTTACAATTGTTATATCTTCTTCTTGGATCGATCCCTTGATCATTATGTAGTGTCCTTCTTTGTCTCTTCTACTAGTCTTTATTTTAAAGTCTATTTTGTCTGATATGAGACTTGCTACTCCAGCTTTCTTTTGGTTTCCATTTGCATGCAATATCTTTTTTCATCCCCTTACTTTCAGTCTGTATGTGTCTCTAGGTCTCAAGTGGGTGTCTTGTAGACAGCATATATATGGGTCTTGTTTTTGTATCCATTCAGCCAATCTGTGTCTTTTGGTGGGAGCATTTAGTCCATTTACATTTAAGGTAATTATTGATATGTATGTTCCTATTCCCATTTTCTTAATTGTTTTGGGTTCGTTATTGTAGGTCTTTTCCTTCTGTTGTGTTTCTTGCCTAGAGAAGTTCCTTTAGCATTTGTTGTAAAGCTGGTTTGGTGGTGCTGAACTCTCTCAGCTTTTGCTTGTCTGTAAAGGTTTTAATTTCTCCATCAAATCTGAATGAGATCCTTGCTGGGTAGAGTAATCTTGGTTGCAGGTTTTTCTCCTTCATCACTTTAATTATGTCCTGCCACTCCCTTCTGGCTTGTAGAGTTTCTGCTGAGAGATCAGCTGTTAACCTGATGGGGATTCCCTTGTGTGTTATTTGTTGTTTTTGCCTTGCTGCTTTCAATATGATTTCTTTGTGTTTAATTTTTGACAGTTTGATTAATATGTGTCTTGGCATATTTCTCCTTGGATTTATTCTGTATGGGACTCTCTGTGCCTCCTGGACTTGATTAACTATTTCCTTTCCCATATTAGGGAAGTTTTCAACTATAATCTCTTCAAATATTTTCTCAGTCCCTTTCTTTTTCTCTTCTTCTTCTGGAACCCCTATAATTCGAATGTTGGTGCATTTAATGTTGTCCCAGAGGTCTCTGAGACTGTCCTCTGTTCTTTTCATTCTTTTTTCTTTATTTTGCTCTGCATCAGTTATTTCCACTATTTTATCTTCCACCTCACTTATCCGTTCTTCTGCCTCAGTTATTCTGCTATTGATCCCATCTAGAGTATTTTTCATTTCATTTATTGTGTTTTTAATCGATGCTTGATTCATCTTTAGTTCTTCTAGGTCCTTGTTAACTGTTTCTTGCATTTTGTCTATTCTATTTCCAAGATTTTGTATCTTGGAAATAGAATCTTGGATCATCTTTACTATCATTATTCTGAATTCTTTTTCAGGTAGACTGCCTATTACCTCTTCATTTGTTAGGTCTGGTGGGTTTTTATCTTGCTCCTTCTCCTGCTGTGTGTTTTTCTGTCTTCTCATTTTGCTTATGTTACTGTGTTTGGGGTCTCCTTTTTGCAGGCTGCAGGTTCGTAGTTCCCGTTGTTTTTGGTGTCTGTCCCCAGTGGCTAAGGTTGGTTTAGTGGGTTGTGTAGGCTTCCTGGTGGAGGGGACTAGTGCCTGTGTTCTGGTGGATGAGGCTGGATCTTGTCTTTCTGGTGGGCAGGTCCACATCTGGTGGTGTGTTTTGGGGTGTCTGTGGACTTTTTATGATTTTAGGTAGCCTCTCTGCTAATGGGTGGCATTGTGTTCCTGTCTTGCTAGTTGTTTGGCATAGGGTGTCCAGCACTGTAGCTTGCTGGTCGTTGAGTGAAGCTGGGTTCTGGTGTTGAGATGGAGATCTCTGGAAGATTTTCGCCGTTTGATATTTTGTGGAGCTGGGAGGTCTCTTGTGGACCAGTGTCCTGAAGTTGGCTCTCCCACCTCAGAGGCATAGCACTGACTCCTGGCTCCTCAATTTGGGATGATTTGTTGTCTATTCATGTATTCCACAGATGCAGGGTACATCAAGTTGATTGTGGAGCTTTAATCCGCTGCTTCTGAGGCTGCTGGGAGAGATTTCCCTTTCTCTTCTTTGTTCTCACAGCTCCCGGGGCTCAGCTTTGGATTTGGCCGCGCCTCTCCGTGTAGGTCGCCGGAGGGCGTCTGTTCTTCGCTCAGACAGGACAGGGTTAAAGGAGCAGCCGCTTCGTGGACTCTGGCTCACTCAGGCGCGGGGCGGGGGGGTCGGGCACGGAGTGCGGGGCGAGCCTGCCGTGGCAGAGGCCGGCGTGACGTTGCACCAGCCCGAGGCGTGGCGTGCGCTCTCTCAGGGAAGCCGTCCCTGGTTCCCGGGACCCCAGCAGTGACGTGCTGCACGGGGGCGTGGACAGTGACCTGCGCTTGCACACAGGCCTCTTGGCGGCGGCAGCAGCAGCCCCAGCGTTCCACGCCCATCTCGGGGGTTCGCGCTTTCAGCCGCGCCTCGCGCCCGTCTCTGGAGCTCCTTTAAGCAGCGCTCTTAATCCCTTCTCCTCACGCACCAGGAAACAAAGAGGGAAGAAAAAGTCTCTTGCCTGTTGGGCAGGTCCAGACTTTTCCCTGGACTCCCTCCCGGCCCGCCGTGGCACACTAACCCCCTGCAGGCTGTGTTCACGCCACCAACCCCCGTCCTCTCCCTGCGCTCCGACAGAAGCCCGAGCCTCAGCTCGCAGCCCCGCACGCCCCGGCAGGTGAGCAGACAAGCCTCTCGGGCTGGTAAGTGCCGGTCGGCACCGATCCTCTGTGCGGAAATCTCTCCGCCTTGCCTTCCGTACCCCTGTTGCTGCGCTCTCCTCCGAGACTCGGAAGCTTTCCCCCTCCGCCACCCGCAGTCTCCGCCCGCGAAGGGGCTTCCTACTGTGTGGAAACTTTTCCTCCTTCACGGCTCCCTCCCAGAGGTGCAGGTCCCGTCCCTATCCTTTTGTCTCTGCTTATTCTTTTTTCTTTTGCCCTACCCAGGTACGTGGGGAGTTTCTTGCCTTTTGGGAGGTCTGAGGTCTTCTGCCACCGTTCAGTAGGTGTTCTGTAGGAGTTGTTCCACGTGTAGCTGTATTTCTGGTGTATCTGTGGGGAGGAAGGTGATCTCCGCGTCTTCCTCTTCCGCCATCTTCCCCGGAAGTCCATGTAGCTTTTTGAGAGCTCATTTTAAGTATGTTAAACCAGAAGATCTACAAAGTTTCAGTCAGTACCACACTCACATTACAAGCAGCAATTTAATTTCTGTCCAACAATATCATTCTTCATACTCAGTTGTCTGTGAACGTTTTGTGAAACCCAGATCCCCACTGACCAGTTGTGCCTTGATTTCCCCATCTACTAAATGCGTATAATAGTGCCCACCTAATAGAGTTGTCGTGAGTTTTAAATGAGTTGCTGTATGTAAAGTGCCTACTACCAATTAACTAGTACATATGTTAGATATTATTTAACAAACTTGCACATTTGTTTTGGTTTCATAGTTACATACATGTTCTAATCATAAGAAATTTACACAAAGTTTTATATTTGAAAGTAATCATGTAATTTTTAAAAGAGAAATTTAAGTCAACAATGTGGACATTGAGAGTTTTTCCCCCTTCTTTTTTCTTTAAAAGGAGTTCATACTTTACTCAAATTTGAGAATCGCTGGTCTAGAATAAACTTGGGCTTTTTTTCTCTCTCTGTACACCACTTTGTACTCTCTAATACATCATAGGTATCACTTTGCAGTCTTAAAAATTAATAAGGAGCAACCATAGTCAAGTCCAGTTGTCTTGTTAGTAAGGTTTTAGTTCAAATACTACTGGGTAAGTGAAAAAGGCAGCATGTTGCATGCAAATTTGTGGACTAGGAGTTAGAATGTCTTCAGTGACTTATGTAAACCTTTAGCAAGTTGCTTAACCACTCTTGGCCTTAGTTAGAGTGTCTTTGAAATAAAGATTGGCTCTCAGGAATTCCCTGGTGGTCCAGTGGTTAGGACTTGGGGCTTTCACTGCCATGGCCTGGGTTCAATCCCTGGTCAGGGAACTATGATCCTGCAATCCACATGGTGTGGCCAAAAAAAATGATTGGCTTTCAAGGTCTAAAATTTTATGACATTTTCAGTATACCTACTATTATATTATGATAAGTTGTTATGTATACCTAGTACTTAAAAAAGAAATGTGCCTTTCAACGGGCCAGACTTTCCTTTGGTATCATTCAGTTGGGAGTTTCTAGGTGTTTGTTCTGTCCTTTTCTCATTGTCTGGTATCAGTTTGAATACACAGTTAAATTCCCCAAAGTAGCAGAAGAGAATATAGTCAGAAGGACAAATTATAGTGATTACTTAAAGATCGTAAAATTAACTGGAAAATTCACACTTGGCTGCATAGGATTAAAGAATCATTCCTGATTTTTTTCCACTTTTTTTAACCCATCATCTTCTTTTGATGCTCTTTTGGGCACCTTTACTAGCTCTATGTCAAATGTTGTAGAAAGCACTTGTGGTAGCTGGTCTCCAAAGATGGTCTCCCTTGAATTATACCTTCTAGTATTCATACTGTTGTTCAAGATTCCTGGGCTGGCCCCATTTAACAAATAGAGTACAGTAGTGGTGATGATTTGTAATATCTAAGGCTGGATCACAAAAAAGCCTTGTAGCTTCTGCCTCAGTCTCTTAGAACTCTTGTTATAGGGGAAACAAGTAGCCACTTAAAATTTACCTTAGACCACCATGCTGTGAGAAAACTCAACCCAGGCTCGTAGAGAGGCCATAGGAAGGGACAGATGCCTGACCAGCCTACCCAGTTAAAGCGTAAATCATGTGAGTGAAGAAGCCATCTTGGATGTCCAAGGCAAGCCTTCAGATGACTTCAGCCCCATCAACTACCTGAGCAAAAGCATGAAAGTCTCCAAAATGAGAATCACCAAGCTGAAGTCAGTCAATTTACAAAACTGTGACAGAAAATAAGTTGTTTTAAGCTGTCGATTTGGCAGAAATTTGTTATGCAGTGATAGATAAGCTTGTTTAAGGACCAAAAAAATGCTCATTTTCTCTTTTGATCAAGAATATCCACTTTAGGGACTTCCCTCGAAGTCCAGTGGTTAAGACTTTGCGCTCCCAATGCAGGGGGCATGGGTTCAATCCCTGGTTGGGGACCTAAGATCCCACATGCAGCACAGCTTGGCCTAAAAAAAAAAAAAAATCTGCTTTATACCCCTCTCATACGAACTCTTTTAAATAAAATACAGCCATACCTTTTTTTCAGTAGACAAGTTCCTTCTTTGTTTCATTTTTTAAAATTTTTATTTATTTTTGGCTGAGTTGGGTCTTTGCTGCTGTGTGGGGGCTTTCTCTAGTTGCAGCAAGTGGGGGTTACTCTTCGTTGCGGTGCACGGGCTTCTCACTGCAGTAGCTTCTCTTGTTGCAAAGCACGGGCTCTAGGCGGTCAGCATTCAGTAGTTGCAGCACAAGTGCGCAGGCTTCAGTAGTTGTGGCACACAGGCTCAGTAGTTGTGGCCTGTGGGCTCTAGGGCGCAGGCTCCGTAGTTGTGGCACATGGGCTTAGTTCCTCCACAACAATTTCCTTCTTTGTTTCATTATTAAAAAAAAAATTACAAAGACATTATTTCACAGTTTCATGTCATTTCATCATCTTTTTGATGCCTGGTTTAAGATGCATTTTCCAGGAATAATTGAGTCATCATCAACATTACGAATCCTGTTGTTAACACCCATGAAAGAAACTTGCTTTAAGAAACAAAACCCAACTGCTCTTTTTATAAACATAAATGTTTGACCCTTATGACTGTAAAAGGATCAGAGAAGATTAGGAGTGGGAGAGATATTAAACAGGAGTCTATTTTAATCTGTTTTCATTATTTTTGACATTGTTTTTAACCTAGGTCATTTATTTTAAAGCAAACTTAAGTAAAATTGAAATGTCATTTAAAATGTTGGAATTTTATAACTCTAAATCCAACTATCTCTAAAAAAGAGATTGCCATTTATTTTTATACAAATGTTTTAAGAACTGACAAAGTGCTTATAAATAACAAAGTGTTTTATAATACTTAATTTCATACAGTACCCCCAAAATAAATTCTATTTAGGTCAAAGTGTTAAAATTTAAAGTTTTATTTTTAATAAAACGTAAGTTGAGGGGAAATGTTTGCTGTAAATTTAAAAGATTGATGTCAAATATTTAAAATAGCTCATACAAATTCAGAATAGAAGCAAAAGTTTAGGCTCCAATAAATGGACAAAAGAATCGAATGAACCTTTTAATAAAGAAGAAATAAAATTGTTTAATAAACAGAGACACTGGGAAAGATACTATCTACGGGCTTTCTATAATCTCTTTATTCTTTTCCTGTTTATTAATTTTGAGCAATTAAGTATTCACCTCTCTAAGCAAGTCACCAAAGCTTTTACCATTTAAAGGACTTTTTTAAAGTTTGCAATACACTTTGTTAAGGCAAAAAGTAAGAGGTAGGCCATTGGCTTAAAAATGCCAAAGACAGCATTTCTCTTATTTTTATTATGCAATTATTTAATAAAGGAGTTACCAGACTTCCAATATTCAATATATTTATATACTGGGCCTATTGTTTCCTAGATTATTCTACTCCAGTAAATTTATCCATTTTATGAGCATCTATATGTTTTGAGTCATCTTTTCCAGAAGTATGTCATTAAGAGGGTTCATGTTTATTTTTAAACAGTAACTAATAACTTTAATTTTTTGTGTTTTTTCAAACTATTGATTTATTCAACAAATATTTATTGAATGTTCTTTTTGTGTCTCTCTAAGGGGCTGGGGACACAACAGGCAAAGCAGATCCCTGCCTTCGTGAAGCACGCATTGGCATCTCAAATATTTAAACCACGAATTCACCAGTGGAGTATGAGTAGTTAGAAAAGAAAAGAATTCCAAGGATTGAGCTTTGGAACATTCCAACGTGTGGTGGTGAGAGAGATGAGGAGTAAAGGACAAAGGAAATTAAGATGCCACTAATGAGGTAAGAGAAAAAGTGGGACCATTGAGTGCCCTGAAAGCCAAGTGAAAAGAATATTTCAAGGAAAGGGGTGTAATCAGCTGTGTCAAGTGCTTTTGTGTGATCAAGTAGGATGAGAAATGAGAACAAGATTTAAAATGTGAAGGTCACTGATAACTTACCTCATGGGAGTTGGTTCAGAGAAGGGGAGAACAGAAACTGGAGACAAGTCAAAGAACAGACCAATCCAAGTATAGACAAGTCTTCTTAAGACTTCTGCTGTAACATAAAGAAGAGAATTGGAGTGGTGACTGGAGGAGAAAACAGGGTCCAGAGCCAGGAACATTTTATGATGGAAAAAAATTGTATACATAGGCTTATGGGGATGATCCCATAGAGAGTAGAAGATGGATGATGCAGAATATAGAGTGGAGAGTTGCTGGAGCCAGGTCACTGAGAAGGCAAGAGGGGATGGATTTAGTGCACAAACGGTAAACTTGGCCTTTGCTAGGAGGATGAATAGTTTATCCTCAACAGAAGAAAATGTGCTATAGATGAGTCCAGATGCAGTGAAGTGGCTAGATGTTGTGGATGAGCTTGGGGAAGTTCTCCTCTGACTGCTTCTTTTTTCTCAGTGCTATAGGAAGCAATTGTCTGCTGAGGGTGAGGATGAGGGAAAATGAAACTTTGGGAAAGGAGGGAAAGGCATGAAAAATGGGACAAATAGCACATAATAAGAAGGTAGAAACAGGTCTAGATGTATCAGTAATCACCACAACTATGAATGGAATAAACTTTCCAATCAAAAGGCAAAATTTTCAGACTGGATTGAAACAAACATTTATGCTATTTACATAAGTCAGATGTAAATTGCAAGAACAGAGAAAAACTAAAAATTAAGGATTCAAAAGGCGTACCTGTGAAATATCAAGTAAAAGAAACATGATCTAACTATATTACCAGATAAAATGACGTTAAAGAGAGTTATTACATAATGATAAAATATTCAGTTCACCAAGAAGATAAAGTAATTCTAAATTTTATGTCTCTAATAATGTAGCCTCAAAACATAATATGACAGAACCACAAAGAGATTTTTAAAAAATTTACCACCACAGTAAGAGATTTTAGCACAATTTTTGAGCAATTGAATCTTTAATTAAAATCTTTTTATAAAGTAAAACATAAACAAAAAACAAATAAAATCAGGCACAGAAGGCTTTCCTGGTCAGTTATCCAAACATTCAAGGAACAGACCAATCCAATATAACACAAACTTTTCCAGAAAACAGATGAGAAAGAATGTTCCCCAACTTGTTTTATGAGGTTAGCACAACCTTGAAACCAAAGTTAGTAAAAAACAGTACAATTTTATTTTTTAATTCAATGTGAAAAATTTTTTTAAATGAGCAAACTGATTTGCTTGATAGCAAATTTTAAACAAGATAATACATTATGATTAAGTTTATTACAAGGATGTTAGATGATTTAACATTAGAAAATATATTACTGTAATGTAATTCACTATACTAACAGTTCAAAGGAGAAAATGATATGATCATCTCAATAGTTGCAGAAAAAGCATTCTGCATAACTCTGTTCATAAAAAAAATTTAGCAAACAGAATAAAAGGGAACTTTAAAAACTGAAGTATAGGGGCTTCCCTGGTGGCACGTGGTTAAGAATCCGCCTGCCAATGCAGGGGGCACGGGTTCGAGCCCGGGTCCGGGAAGATCCCACATGCTGTGGAACAACTAAGCCCTAGCACCACAGCTACTGAGCCTGCGCTCTAGAGCCCGCGAGTGACAACTATTGAAGCCCTCATGCCTAGAGCCTGTGCTCCTCAACAAGAGACGCCACCGCAGTGGGAAGCCTGTGCACTGCAATGAAGAGGAATCCCTTCTCACCGCAACTAGAGAAAGCCCGCATGCAGCAGCGAAGATCCAGCACAGCCAAAAATAAATAAATAAAATAAATAAATTTAAAAACAAAAAACCCCCTGAAATATAGTTGATTTACAATATTGTGTTAGTTTCAGGTATACAGCAAAGTGATTCAGTTATATATAGAATTTTTTTCTGATTATTTTCCATTATAGGTTATTATAAGATATTGAATATTGTTCCTTGATACAGTAAATCCTTGTTGCTCATGTATTTTGTATATAGTAGTGTGTACCTATTAATTTCATACTCCTAATTTATCCCTCCCTCCCTTTCCCCTTTGGTAACCATAAGTTTCTTTTCTACGTCTGTGAATCTGTTTCTGTTTTGTGAATAGATTCATTTGTATTATTTATATCTTTTTATTTTGTATAAATGTTAACTCCATTTCTTTTTTCTTTTTTTTTTTTTTAAAAATATTTATTTATTTATTTGGCTGCACCGGGTCTTAGTGGCGGCATGCAGGATCTTCGTTGCAACATGCAGGATCTTTAGTTGCGGCACGTGGGATCTTTAGTTGCGGCATGAGAACTCTTAGTTTCAGCATGTGGGATCTACTTCCCTGAGCAGGGATCAAATCTGGGCCCTCTGCATTGAGAGTGCAGAATCTTAAGACACTGGACCACCAGGGAAGTCCCTGTATTATTTTTTAGATTCCACAGATAAGTGAGATCATATAATATTTGTCTTTCTCTGTCTGAGTTACTTCCCTTAGTGTGATATTCTGTAGGTCCATCCATGTTTCTGCAAATGGCAATATTCTATTCTTTTTTATGCAATATTATATGTATGTGTTATAAGTATATATATATATATATGCAATGGAAAATATATATATATATCACATCTTGTTTAGCCATTAATCTGTTGATGGACACTTCAAATAGTGTGCTGTAAATAGTGCTGCTGTAAACATTGGGGTGATGTATCCTTTCAAATTATCATTTTCATCTCTTCTGGTTATATACTCAGGAATGGGATTGCTAGATCGTATGGTAGCTCTATTTTTAGTTTTTTAAGGATCTTCCATACTGTTTTCCATAGTGGTTGCACCAATTTATATTCCCACCAACAGTGTAGGAGGGTTAAAAGGAAACGTTTTTAACTTACCTTTGGGCCTGCCCCCAGCACTTCCTAATGTAGTGTTGAAAGCATGTCCTTAAATAATGAACAGGACAAAGATGTCCTCTATTCCCATCACTGTTCAACATTGTACCTGTAGTCCTAGCTTGTGCAGTAAGGAAAGAAGGAGAAATAAAAAGTATAATGATTAAAAAGGAGGAAACAAAATTGTCATTATTCATAGATGAGATACAGTTGACTCTTGAACAACAGGGGGTGGTCAAGGGGGTTAAATGTGGAGGTTCCACTTCAACACAGTGGGACATAAGCTCTCTGTATCCATGGTTCCTCATCTGTAGGTTTAACCAACTGTGGATCACGCTGTATTATAGTATGTATTTATTGAAAAAAAAATCCATGTGTAAGTGGACCTGCACACTTCAAATCCCTGTTGTTCAAAGATCAACTGTAATTTTACATAGAAAACCCGAGAGTCCACAGATAAAGTATAAGATTTAATCAGAGTTTAGCAAGATAGCTAGATAAAAACATCAACATACAAAAGTCAATTGTATTTCTATGCAGCAGCAATGAATAGTTAAATAATTCAATTAGGAAAGATACCATTTCTTATAGTAAACCCAAGCACCAAATACCTACTAATAGAGTTAATGAAAGATAAGCAAGCTCCTTATGGAGAAAAGCGTTAACTGTATTGGAAAAGGAATTAAAGAATATCCAAATGAACATAAAGATCTTCCATAATCTTGGCTAGAAAAACTCAGTATATTAAAATTGCAATTCTCCCCCAATATATCTGTTTTTTCAATGTGATTCTAATGGTTGTCCCATCAGGATTTTTCATGGAACTAGACACATTAATTCTAAATTATCATGGAAGAGCAAGAGGTCAAGAATAGTCATGAAATTCCCAGAGAAGAAGAACAATATAAGATGATTTGCTCTTTCATATATCAAGGCTAACGTAAAGCTGTGAAAATTGTTTAACACAGGGTTAGGCAAACAGACCAAGGGAATGGAATAGAGAACACTGAAACTGACCCAGGCATAGAGGAAAAATTTGATTTGTACCAGCACTTGTATGTCAGTGGGCTGTTGTTTACATTAATTTATAAAACATCATTTTTTGAAAAAAGGAAACTGTACTTTCCTCCACAAAAATCAAGTCTAGGAAAAATGAAAGACTTACTCTGAAAGGAAAACTTGAAATTATAGGAAAATATCTTTAAAGAAGAAAACATAGGAAAATATCTTTGTAACCTTTGAATGAGGGTAGATTTATTAAATAAGACACATATAAGAATGTGAACCAAAAGAGTAAAAAATTTATCCATTTTATACTAATATTAAAACTCCTCATAATCAAAAGAAACCATGGAGGGACTGAAAAATATTAGTTGCATTGCAAAATGGTATTTGCAGTGTGTAAGCAAATGATTAGTATCCAAAAATAAAAACTGTATGAATTAATAAGAGCAGCATCCATCCAAAAGAAAAATGATAAAAAATATGTGCACAGTATTCAGCCTAGCAATACCATTCCTGTTATATGCCTCCAATACTTTTGTTTCTGAACCTATTTACACTCTTAAAAATTATTTGAAGAACCCCAAAGGGTTTTTGTTTCTGTGGGTTATATCTGTCAACATTTATTTATAAATACTTATTTCATTTCATATAACAATAATAGATAACTACATGATAACGTAAATAACATTTTTATGAAAAATAACTATATTTTCCAAAACAAAAGTGAGAAAAGTGGCATTGTTTACATTTTTTCACAAATTTCTTTAATGCCTGGCTTAATAGAGCATGGTGTCTACCTCTGAGGATGGGGGTGGGGAGTCAACTATAACAAAGAAGGGCATTTAGGAGACCTCTGAGACACTAGGATTTTATTCTTAAGCTGATGTCTGCTGCATGAGTGTTCATTTCATTAATACGATTTTAACTATGCAGACATATTTTATACAAATTTTATTTAAATATGATATAATTTAAAACATATATTTATAAGGTAATACAAATCAATTCAAAATGACAAAGCAATACTAGAAACACATTGGCTTTGAAATGGAAAGCAAGAGCTTCAGGTATGGTTTGATCCAGAGTCCATACCTACAGCTGGGGAAGAGATCATCTTCCTTCAGAGCACATAGACTACATTGGGAAAGGCTGAATACCAGAATGAAGAACCACTGAAAGAGGAAGAGTCTAGGCAGGGAAAATTAGTAAATGTCCAGAGCCACAAAACATAAAACAAGTGCCATAAATACTTCAGTTAGCATTTCTCATCTTGCACTCAACTTTTAAAATCCTTGTTTTTCCTGTTTGACTTCTGCTAACCTGGATTTCTAGCTGGAATGAAACTTACTAAGAGGTATAATTATTTTATAATATCCCTCAATTATTTTGTACCTGTAACATTCCAATTTATGCTTTAACTTTTTGCTCAAAAGATATTTTGATTCAATAATAAGCACTCCTTTTAAGTGTGGTGACATTCTGACTGAGAAATAGTTAAAATAGTGACTGCTGTGCCTTGTGTCCTTGTATTCCAGATATTTTTACAAGTCATAATTAGGATCATATTGACTTTGAATATAATTGCAACTTTAATTTATTTTGTTATCTTATTTAATTTTTCATGTTTTTCTAGTTTTAAAACTATTATAATAGACAACTTTCCCAAGCTAATTATTATTATTATTTTTTAAACAAATTAATTTTATTTATTTATTTATTTTTGGCTGTGTTGGGTCTTCGTTGCTGGGTGTGGGCTTTCTCTAGTTGAGGCGAGTGGGGGCTACTCTTTGTTGCGGTGTGTGGGCTTCTCACTGCGGTGGCTTCTCTTGTTGCAGAGCAGGGGCTCTAGGCCCATGGACTTAAGTAGTTGTGGCTCGTGAGCTCTAGAGCACAGGCTCAGTAGTTGTGGCGCATGGGTTTTGTTGCTCCACGGCATGTGGGATCTTCCCAGACCAGGGCTCAAACCCGTGTCCCATGCATTGGCAGGCAGATTCTTAACCATTGTGCCACCAGGGAAGCCCCCAAGCTAATTATTATTATTACAGTTTATCATTTCTTTTGAATAATTGTGGATTTAAATAATTTAAAATTTCCCTTTTAGGTCCAAAAGTTTTAAAGAAAATTATTCTTTTTTTAAATTTTTTAATTGAAGTATAGTTAATTTTCAATGTTGTGCCAATGTCTGCTGTATAGCAGTGACTCAGTTATACACATATGTACATTCTTTTCCATTATAGTTTATTCCAGGATATTGGATGTAGTTCCTTGTGCTATACAGTAGGATCTTGTTGTTTGTCTATTCTAAATGTAATAGTTTGCATCTACCAACCCCAAATTCCCAGTCAATTCCTCTCCCTGCCACCCTTCCGCCTTGGCAATCACAAGTCTGATCTCTATGTAAAGAAAATTATTTTTGATAGTAATCTCTCAAGACCTTAAACAGATTAAATGCTATGTAATTTAAAGTTTTGTTCATGACTCAGGGTCATTAGGAATGTAAATTACTTTGTAATAATTACAACAATTTTAAATGCAAGTAGCTGTTTGTTTCTATACTTGAGATTATTCTAACTGGTGAGTGTAAATTTTTTATGTTTTTAAAAAATTTTATTGTTTTATTGGGGTATAGTTGTTTTACAATGTTTTGTTAGTTTCTACTGTACAGTGAAGTGGAGTTCCCTGTTCTATACAGCAGGTTCTCATTAGTTATCTATTTTATACATATTAGTGTATATATGTCAATCCCAATCTCCCAATTCATCCCACCCCCCCCTTTCCTCTCTTGGGGTCCATACATTTGTTCTCTACATCTGTGTCACTGTTTCTGCCTTGCAAACCAGTTCATCTGCACCATTTTTCTAGATTCCACATATATGCGTTAATATAGGATATTTGTTTTTCTCTTTCTGACTTACTTTACTCTGTATGACAGTCTCTAGGTCCATCCACGTCTCTACAAATGACCCAATTTCATTCCTTTTTATGGCTGAGTAATATTCCATTGTATATATGGACCACATCTTCTTTATCCATTCATCTGTCGATGGGCATTTAGGTTGCTTCCATGACCTGGCTATTGTAAATAGTGCTGCAATGAACATTGGGGTGCATATATCTTTTTGAATTATGATTTTCTCAGGGTATGTGCCCAGTAGTAGGATTGATGGGTCATATGATAATTCTATTTTTAGTTTTTTAAGGAACCTCCATACTGTTCTCCATAGTGGCTGTATCAATTTACATTCCCACCAACAGTACAAGAGGTTTACCTTTTCTCCACACCCTCTCCAGCATTTATTGCTTGTAGATTTTCTGATGATGCCCATTCTAACTAATGTGAGGTGATACCTCACTGTAGTTTTGATTTGCATTTCTCTAATATTTAGTGTTGTTTAGCATGTTTTCATGTGGGTTTTTTTGCCATCTGTATGTCTTCTTTGGAGAAATGTCTATTTAGGTCTTCTGCCCACTTTTTGACTAGGTTGTTTGTTTTGGTCTTTACTCTCAACGTGAGCTTTAATTTTCTGAAGCTGTTAATATGCCAGCACCTAGCAGCAAAACTTTTCTAAGTTGTTACAACTGAAGTGCTACAAACTGATAAACTAGTTAAAAGAGTGAGATAACCATATCAAAAGTATCTGTGAATAGGCTTTGAGTAAAGTTCTCAAAATAATGAAGTACTTGAATTTTAGAGCAAAATTTTTTTTAAATTTTATTTATTTATTTCGTTGCGCCAGGTCTTAGTTGCAGCAGATGGGCTGCTTAGTTGTGGCTCGCAGGCTCCTTACTTGCGGCATGCGGGCTCCTTAGTTGTGGCATGCAAACTCTTAGTTGCGGCATGCATGTGTGATCTAGTTCCCTGACCAGGGATCAAACCTGGGCCCCCTGCATTGAGAGTGCAGAGTCTTAACTGCTGTGCCATCAGGGAAGTCCCAGAGCAAAATTTTTGATACCCCTTTTATTTTATTTTATTTATTTATTTTTTTTGTGGTACTCGGGCCTCTCAGTGCTGTGGCCTCTCCCATTGCGGAGCACAGGCTCCGGATGCGCAGGCTCAGCGGTGGGCCCAGCCACTCTGCGGCATGTGGGATCTTCCCGAACTGGGGCACGAACCCGTGTCCCCTGCATCGGCAGGTGGACTCTCAACCACTGCGCCACCAGGGAAGCCCCCGATACCCCTTTTATATCACAACAGTTTTAAAATTTTTACTTATAATTTTCCTTCTTACTGAGTTTCTAGTTATCTTTTACATAGTTAAAATTTCTAAATAATCCTATGAATGTGGATTGTTTTATAATCAGGAAAGAGTACTAAATATGAATGAAAATGCTGAATTATTTCAGTTATATATGATTTAACCACTGTAATGTTTAAATTCTATAGTTCCTACTCATAAGCTGACTTTAAGCTTTATTAATTCTTTTCTAAACTATCTGTGATTTCTGTTTAAAAAGATTCTGTTTTTAATTGTCTATCTCTTTTTCTTCAAAAATTATTTTAGTGATTTTTTACTTCTCATTTTATATTAAAACTGTTTTGTTGGTGCTCTGAAACTTTCAAAAATCTCCATTGTCTGTAGGACAAAACACAGACTACCAAAACTCTTCTCTAGTGTATTCCCAAATTACCTACCTTCTTTTACCAAGCATATCCCTGTCTAAGCTCTTTTCACATCCTATTGGTCAAGAATATGTCATTTTCAGTCCTATTTCCTGGTGAGCTTCTACTAAATTACCTGCCTGTACTAAGTGATCCACTGGTTAGATCCCTTTTCTTTATGAGACCTTTCTTGAGTTCTCCCAGCCCACACAAAACTCTCTCTTCTCTAATTATGTATGACACATTATCCTTACTGCTGACGTAGATCTTGCATGCTGTTTTGGGTTGGTACTCTTTCTAGAGTAACCTTTGGATGATTTTATATATCTATAACACTTAGTACAGTGTTTATCCATAATACCTAGAACAGTGTCTTAGTAGCTACTTGGTAAGGATATAAAAATGGGTGGGTTCTTTTCATTTAAAGTACACACCAATAGTCTACCTGGGAGAGTTCTTGTCCTTTCATGCTGAAGTGGTGTGGGTTCCCTTTTGGCGAGGAATCCTTGCAGGCAGAATACTGTGAGTACACGTTTTTACCAGGAAAGCAAAATACAGACTGCGAGCCAAAACTCAAGTAATTCTGGCCAAAGACATAAATAGCCAAATTCCTTCATAAATAGTTTCCTAGAAGCCATTTGCATTGACTGTGCTTTGCTCCAGCCTCCTTTAAAAGTGTAAATCTTTAAAACTGTGGTGAATCTAATCATTGCAGACAAATAGCTTGGAGTAGTAGTGTTTAACTGTTGGCTAAAATCATCTAGATTATTGCTTCAGTAATTCAGTGCAGTTTGGAAAGTCACAATTCATTTTCTTCAGATATGTGGTTGAAAGTACACATCTTTTTAGAACTGGAGTACCTTCTAATTTCTGAACAGCCTTTCCTCAAGTGTGGAATTTGTTGAACCTAGGGTGCAGAAGTAATTAAAAAAATATGTGAGTGTCATTGTATAGTGATTAAAGAGTCAATGGAAACAGCATTTTTCCTTAATGTGTACATTGATCAGAAAGTTGAATTCCTAAACTGGGTTAAAGACATTCATATCTATAAATACCCAGAGGTGTACAATCAAAATCAAATAAACAAGCATTTATTAATTGCAAGCCAAGCCTTACATGGGGTGAAAAGAAATCTAAGCCATAATCTTTGTTTCTTAAAGTTTTCAATCTAAATAAGTAGCTATAGGTAGATAAAGTGTTATTTATTGAATGAATTCATGACAGAATAAAGCAGTACATCATACTTGCCAAAGAATGATACAACAAAAATATTATCACCAGAGAGAAAGGGAGAGGAAGTTCCTTCAGGCTGGGATGAGTATAGAAAGCTGTATGAAAGTAAACTCAAAAGTTGTACTTGAAGAATGGGTGGACTTTGAATAAGGGAAGAAGAGAGAAAAAGACATTCTTGGAGATGAGGAATGAGAACAATGTGAACAGGGCCATGGAGTCAAAGCCATTTTAGGAGGAGAGGGAGTAAATTGGTTATTCAGAGAGGTGAAAAATTATAGATTACACTAGGAACAGAGTTTGGAGTCAGATTGTAGAAGAGTGTGAATGCCAGATTAAGGACGAAGGACTTAACCTTATAAGCAGTGAGGAGCCATTTAGGGAAGATTTTGATAAAAGAAACAGCTTAATCCAAGTTGAGTTTTAGGAAGATTAATTTATTAGCTATGTGCCATTTGAAGAAGAAGGCAAAGAGTCAGGGTAATGTGAAGAGGTTTAGAAGACTAATAAAGCAGTTCAAGTGTGAAGTAGAACAGAGGACATATGTAATTTTTCTGTTCAGCATCCCCTCTTTTCTGATTCAGTGGTTTAGGTGGAGATGACACCATTCTCCCTCAAGAGCTATAGGTAGGCAGATGACCCTGATGTGCTCAATTAAAGGAGTCCATTCCTCTGGTCATAATTATTGGTTCATGAATGGGCACACACTCTAAACAGAGCCAATTAGCATTATCTCTAGAGCTTTTTTTGCTAGGCCTATCAGGAAAGATACCCTCTTCTTCAAGGATCCTAACATTGTCAGTGGTCATCTTTCCTGTCACATTGTGTGGTTGCCGGCCTCCAAGATGGTCCTCAGTATTCCCTCCTGATGGTCATGTCCTGTATAATCTCCTTCCATATTGTATTAGAGCTGGTCTGTATTAGCAGTCCCCAACCTTTTTGGCCCCAGGGACCAGTTTCATGGAAGACAGTTTTTCCACGGACCGGGGTGGATGGTTCCGGAATGATTCAAGCACATTACGTTTATTGTGCACTTTATTTCTACTATTATTACGTTGTAATATGTAATGAAATAATTATACAACTCACCATAATGCAGAATCAGTGGGAGCCCTAAGCTTGTTTTCACTTGCCACTCACTGATAGGGTTTTTTTTTTTTTTTTTTTTTTTTGCGGTATGCGGGCTTCTCACTGTTGTGGCCTCTCCCGTTGCGGAGCACAGGCTCCGGACGCGCAGGCTCAGCGGCCATGGCTCACGGGCGCAGCCGCTCCGCGGCATGTGGGATCCTCCCAGACTGGGGCACGAACCCGTGTCCCCTGCATCGGCAGGCGGACTCTCAACCACTTGCGCCACCAGGGAAGCCCACTGATAGGGTTTTGATACGAGTCTGCAAGCAATTCATTTATTATGGTCTCTGCAGTCAAACCTCTCTGCTGATGATAATCTATATTTGCAGCCGCTCCCCAGCGCTAGCATCACTGCCTCAGCTCCACCTCAGACCATCAGGCATTAGATTCTCATAAGGAGGGCGCAACCTTAGATCCCTCGCATGCGCAGTTCACAGCAGGATTCATGCTCCTGTGAGAATCTAATGCTACTGCTGATCTGACAGGAGGTGGAGTTCAGGAGGTAATGGGAGTGATGGGAGATGAAGCTTCGCTCGCTCGCCTGCTATGCACCTCCTGCTGTGTAGCCTAACAGGCCATGGACCGGTACCAGTCCATGGCCCAGGGGTTGGGGACCCCTGGTCTATACGATGAATGAGTATACAGCAGAAGTGATGCTGTATTATCAGTGAAACTGGGTAGGGACAGAAGCTATAGATTCCAAAGTGGAATCAAGTCTTGGTAAATCAAGACACTTTTTAGATGGAAGGGAACACAGAGATTTTTAGTTTGACAAACAGTTATATCATTAACAGATGTAGCAATGTCTGGAAAGGGGATTTGTTGTTGTTGTGGGAGATGGACAGGAGGAGGTAAAGAAATTATTTTCAGGTTGAGACTCTGGATAGCAGCATTAGGAACCATGGCTGGTATTTATAGAAATAGATTGTCTCACAAAATAGTGAGTTCTCTGTCACTGTATGATTCCTTATTGAGAATGTTAGAGACTGGACTTATTATAATAATATAGCATCTAAGGTCACATCCAAGCAGATGATTTGATTTCTACTAGTTGTTAGACACACACTCAAAAGAAGGGATACTAAAAATAAGTGGAGGCGATAGCCATAATCGCTCCTACCATAGAGCTCTTAACAGTTTTTTCCCTTGTTTCTCACTTGTTGCATCAGGTGAATTATAATCTCTGTTGGATCATACCGAGTTCAGTAGACAGACTGGAACCAGGATCAGGGGACTCGTCACAGCCATCTCTCAACTTTGCAAATTACTTTGGTTCCATTCTCACTTGATTCTGTGCTGTATAAAACTGGCCATCTCAGAAAATACTCAGAAAAACAGAGAAAACCAAAAGATACCCCAGCAAATTGACAAACCTATATGTCTTCTTTCTATTAGAAATGATTTTATGTCCTGTAAATATCTTTCCTATATTGCTCAATACACTCAAATCCCCCTTTTCCTTAATTTTCTTTTCTTTTTAAAAAAGATATCATCTATTCCTTGTTTCTGAAAAATTTTCCATTTTCTTTAACATAACCCCAAAGCAAACAAAATACATTGCTTGGAGAAAATAAAACAAAAATGTGGAACGAGGAAATTAGACTAGACAATTCTGAAGATTCCTTTTAGCTCATAAATGTAAATAGCAATCTTAGTATTGATATTTTGTATTCAACAGCACTGAACTCCTTTAGTAATAGTTTAAAATTTTTTAAATGACACAATTATACAAACTATGTTTTTCAATACTTTTTCATTAGATTGTTGTAAAATTCTGTGAACATTTAAAAGGCATTTATGGGCTTGAAAAAGCTAACGTGCTTCTCTATTAAGCATCTTATTCATAAGAAGCCAAATCTTGATATTCAATAGGATTTGTGAAAAACAGCAAACAAGGAAGTGGGACAATGAGAAGAAAACAGGTTCATCAGATTCTTGCCTCATTCTCAGCCTCCCTTTACTCCTTACCTTGGATTCACTGAGTACTTTTTCTTTCAAGTCTGGAAAAATCTCTCCTGCTTGCGTGATCTGGTAGATGACTACTCTGGAGATTTATTATTTACTTTGCTTGCATCCAGTTGAATATTTTAATGAAAAATAGAGCCTTCCTTAGAAAATATTTGTTTTGACAAGTGGGAAAGGATTAGCAAAAGCATTGATAATTTGAGTGATTTTATAAAACCACACAGCAGAGTTTTTCATCACTGGAAAGACTTAACATATTAAGGTTTTCTTATGCCATCTAGGAACAACAGAAAGACCAAGCTGATACAATTTTCACTCATCAATTATTTGATGAAAACAAGGGAATTCCCGGTCAGCCATTTTTAAGTACCCTGCAAGGCTAAAGGGGCTATTTGACTTTTAAATTCTGTTGTAAACAAATGCAAACCAAGACCCAAATCATGGGTCAGTTGGCCTCAAAATTTTCCCTTCTTGATGTTCTTTTCCTGTGTCCCTCCCTGCAGCCTCCCTCCTCTTATTGACAGTTCTTCTTACCATAAGCTATTATGATATAGAAGGTATTATCTTTCCAGATAAAGGCAGAATGCCAACGTGGGAGGCAGAATTTTGGCAGTATTCTGAATTTTCTGAAAGACAATGTTCATTCTTCTTCCTTTATCCCCTTAGAAGTGAGAAATAAATCTCACTAGCCTTAATGGAACAAATTTAGCTCAGCTCTCAACAAACAATGTGTACTTTTTTTTCTATAGTCACTTCAGGGGAAGATTCCTGAGCCTTCATTGTACAAGACTGTTTTAAAAATATTTTTCTCTTTCTTTTGGTATGACTTGTGCAGTATACAAATGTAACTGAGTAATAAAATTTTAGTTTTCATGTTGCAAATCTGGCTGCCCTAATTTAAAAGTATATGTTGAATGATGAAAATTAAGCATTTAGTTGCCAAGGGAAAAAGAAAATTCTGTCTTAAAATTGTTTAACTACACAAGCTTGGTGTCTTTACCACTCATATTTTCCATCCAGAAAGTTGTCGGGAAAACCATTCCCCCTCTACTAGAGATATTGCACAAACGTAATGAAAACCTAAAATAATTTTGGTTTTCACTGCCCTTTTCTTATGAATTAGTCACAGTTTCTGTTTTATTCCTTGAAAAGAACAAAAGGATGGATTTTGTCAAAAGATTACTATGAAGAAGGAAATGTGGTTTGGGATTGACTAATAGAGATATGAGAATAAGGTAAGATACTAGCTATATGAAAACAATTGGCCTTAAAGAAAATTCAGAAAGACTTGATTTGCCTTGTACAGATAAAGACATATTTTATTTTATAGCCTATGTGATGCAGATTTAGGAAACTTTAGTAGGTATGGCATTTAAGTATGCCTAAAACTTAGGCACTAACTGGCTATTCTATATTTGAATTTCAAGTTTTTAAAACAATATTCAATGAATTTTACACTAGATTTACTTTTTGGTAGATTAAAAAATAATTTTTTAAAAGGAAGAAGTGGTGTCTCTTAATTTGAAAGCATGTCTCACTATCTTGACTAATCCATGGGATTTTAATGATTATTCTGGGGTTGCTTTTGCTAGAGATAATGCTTAACTTTTATCCATAATGTCCAGGGATCTGAAAACCAAGGAAGTCATGGTGGTGACTGATGGGTGTGTCAGACTGTTTGTGTCTGTCCCAATAGAATGAAGTATTTAGTATTAGTAGTCATGGAACAAGGTCCAGAGGTGAGTTTTCAAGTGGATGTTTTCCCAACACTATTACACACCTCACCCCTTTGGTAACCTGAAGCAAGATCAGATTTACTGCCTTTGGCTGGTGAGCTTGTTAAGCCAAGAATGAGGATTTCTGCAGAGAATAGAGAGATTTGCTCTGTTGTGAGTCTCTGGACTCTTCACCAACCCTTCCAGTGGCACAAATGCACACCCTTCATCACAAAGGAGACCAAACACAAGAGTGTAGAAAGATCAGTGCCAAGCTCTCAGCATGACACAGTGGCTACAAAGTCAAGAAGCCTTGGATCTCAGACCTGTTCTGCCACCTACAAGTGTGTGATTCTGGAACAGCCTCCCCTCTCTGGCCTCAGTGGTGTCTACAAAATGAGATTCATGGGGGATTTATGATATGAACTTACGCTACATATTTAGAATAACAGACATTATTTTGGATTAGGAATATGTAGACATTAGAATGTGATCTTATAAACTCTGCTTCTTATGAGAGATGGATTTTGTATGAAAAGTTGTGTGATGGGGTATTAACATTTTGGCACCAGTTCATTGACAGCCAGGACCAGAATAAGTGCCTCGTTCCTGCCAGAATGTGAGGCTTTATGAGGAAAGTGATAATTTTAGTAGCCTTAGTTCATTATTAATGACATCCCTTCTGGCAACACTACCTACTGCCTAGCTTTTTTCTAGAGCCAAATTTTAGGAATATGTGTAACCACCCACTCTCTCTTCAATTGCTTGGAACCTAAATACTTTTCCCTAAAGTAATTAGTCTGTTTTTTCTCTATGGAAGGTTTTGGGATTTTTTTCCTTATCCTTGGTAGCCTGAAAATTCACCAAGTTTGAATAGGTGTAGATTCCTGAGCTCCCCCACTCCCTAATTCATCTTAGAAAGCCCTTTGATCTGAAGTCTAGTATTTTTCTCTAGCTCCAGGAAATTTTCTTTTATATCTATTTTCACATTTCCATTCCATGCTTCTGAGGACTTACATGAGAGGTATTTCAAATTATCTAGATCTCTTTTCCATGTCCCTTAACTTTTCTTTAACATTTTCCTTTTTTTTTTTGTACTGCATTCTGGGAGGAATCCTCAGTTTAGTCTTTTAGTTCTGGAAGTTAGTCCTTAACTATATCTTTTCTGGAATTCAGTTCCTCTACTAATAAATTTTTTTTTCCTTTTTGAATCCTGAATGTAAAGAGTTGTCTAGGGCCATACCACCCTGAATGTGCCCGATCTTGTCTGAGTGTAAAGAGTTGACTTAATTATAACACCTTAGTTCATAGTGCAATGTTATCATTTGTCCAGATAAGAATCTTGTTTCACTCATTTATTTTTCTAAACTTCATCCCTGATTTGCATTTTCATTTTCCCCACCACTGTTTCTATTTAGTATATTTGATATGTGTTCTTAAATATGCATGTATTCTTGCATGCCCAAAGGTATTTTGTTGTCTTCTGTGTGTGATTTTCTCCTATATTATACAATATTGTGCTATGCAGTTTTAAAAATTTTTGGCAGTAATAGTTTTAATTCCTAAGAACTCCAATTGTTCTCTTTTTTATAGCAGTCATATTTTTGCTCATGAATGTAGTATCGTCTCAAATCTCTCCAAATATATGTTATACTTATTTTAAGGTCTTATTCTGTTGCCCCTATTAATTTTCTGTAGGTTTTAGTTCTGTTATTTGAATCAGATGATCCTTCACAATAGTGTTAATTTTCCTTAAATACTTGGTGAGGATTATCTGTTCTTATTGTTGGTAAGGTCTGTTTCCTTGACCAGATGAGAATCCCTGTTTACTTGTCTTTTAATGCATGTTCCACTTTTGCTGCTAAAGGAAGAGCACAGTGGAATGTGGGCCCAGAGTGCTGCTGTATTAGTTTCCTAGGGCTTCCTTAACAAAGTACCCCAAATTAGGTGGCTTTAAACAATAGAAATTTATTCTTTCACAGTTCTGGAGGCTAAAAGTCCAAAATCAAGGTGTTGGCAAGTCCATACAATCTCCAAGCCCTAGGAGAAGATCCTTCTTTGCTTCTTCCAGCTTCTGGTAGCCCGAGGCACTGCTTGGCTGTGATAGCATAAATCCATGCTCTGCCTTTGTCTTCACATGGTCATCCGCCCTCTGTGTCTATGTGTCTCTTTGTATTCACATGGTGTTTTCCTCTCTCTGTCTCTCTCCTCTTCTTATAAGGACATATAAATCATATTGGATTAAGGGCCCACCATACTTCATTAGAACCTTATCTTAACTAATTATACCTTCAATGACCTGTTTCCAAATAAGGTCGTGTTTTGATGTACTAGGGATTAGGACTTCAACATATCTTTTTGAGGGATACAATTTAACCTGTAACAGTGGGTAAGTAGCTTGTTCACTGAGTAAAAGTGGGCTTCCTATCCTTACCTTGCACATTGTCCCTCTCCATTCCCAGAAGCTACTCTGGGAGTCTCTGCTTCCAGAACACCCAGTTTAGAGACCTGTACATGACAGTTTACCCTAGTGGCAAATGCTAGAGTCAGGATGCCCTTTTTTTTCCTGCCCTCTGCTGTCACTGTGGAAGTCTTGCTGGACTCTGCTTCTCAGGCCCCAGAACTTAAGCCAGGAGCCTTTCCCAAAGCCTTTTAGCTTGGTTTGTAAATGAGGTGCAGCCAACTGCACAGATCTTTGCTCAAAGGGTTACTGGCTAGATCTTCTGACTGGTCCTTTAATGACTCATCCAATGATTTCTCCAGGACTGATTTGGTTTGATGAGCTCAGAGCATAAAACTCATTCAGGATTTTCTTAGGAACTTTTGCTTCCTTTTGCAATAGCTTCTACTGGGAACTTGTGTTGCAGTTTCTCCTACTCATTTCTCTGTAAATCTGCTTTCTCCCCTCCCCAAACACTATTTGTGTACTGGAAATTCCTCACATTTTCTGGTCCACTGATGCCATGCTTTTCTGTTTTTTTCTGTTTGTTATGGATCCTTCTTTAACCATATCTTTCCTTTAAATGTCAGTGGTATTTAGATGGGAAAGAGATACATGTATGTGTTTACTCTGCCATAAATATATGGTGTAAGGTATTAGTCTAAACTGGGGATAACTAAACTTTTTCTGCAAAGGACCAGAGAGTAAATATTATAGGCTTTGTAGGCTATAAAATCTCTGTTGCAACTACTCAACACTGCTGTTTTAGTGCAAAAGCAGCCTAGACAATATGTAAATGACTGGAAGTGGCTGTGTTTCAATAAAACTTGACTTACAAAAATAGGCAGTGGGCCAGGTTTGACCTATCCCTGAAACCAGTGGTTCTCAAACTTATCATGCATCAGAATCTCTAGAAGGACTTGATAAAACATAGATTGCTCTCCTCACCTCCAGTTTCTGACTCAGTAGGTCTGGAGTGGGGGCGGGGGTGTCCCAGAATTTGCATTTTTAATAAGCTCCCAGGTGATGCTGATACTACTGGTCTGTGAACCACACTTTGAGAAACACAGATCTAAATAACTTCTGTTTCCTAAACACCACCATCTCAACCATTTATTGATAATACAACTGTGTTCCTTGTTCATTTGTTCATTAATTCAACAAATATTTTATTGAGTTTCTCCTAATGCCAGGCTCTGTTCTAGGTTGTGAGAATATTGTCATAAATTAGACAATGGCTCTGTTCTCATGTGTGGGGAAACTAGACAACCAGACAAACACAAGTACACCTATAAAAGATATAACATTGGATAGTAATAAGAACTTCTTAAATAAAGCCATGGGAAAGGGGAGAGTGGTACAAGAACAGAACTATTTTAGATAGGATAGTCAGGGGAGACCACTTGGAAGAGATGCCATCTGAATATAGATGTAATGATGTAAAAGAATGAATCTTGAGAAAGGTAGAGCATTCCCAGCAGAAAAAATAGCAAGTATGAAGGCCTTAGGGTAGAAATGAGTTTGTGTTTGAGAAAAAGCAAGGGGACCAGTGTAATTGGAGTGATTTGCGTAAGGTAAAGAGTGGCAGGAGTTAAATTCAGAAAAGTGGGCACGGTGCAGATGTTTTAGGGATTTGTATCCCATAATAAAGAGTTTGCATTTTATCCTGTGTTATGGGAAGACATTGGAGATTTCTGTGCAGAGGAATGACATGATAACATTTAGAGTTTTGAAGCATCACATTGGGTGGGAAATACTTTGTGGGAGTGGTGGTGGTGGCAGGGGATGAAGATGGGGGTGGGAGCAGAAAGACCTGTTGGGAGGTTTCAAGAATTCTAGGAGAAGGACTATAGTTTTTTAAACCAAGATGATTTTAATGATGAGACACAGTTGGATGCAGAATATATTCTGATGGTGGAACCAGTAGGATTTGCTAATATATTTGATGTGGAAAGTGAGGTAAAGAGCAGTATTGAAGGTAGCTTCTAAGTGTCTGTTTTGAACAGCTGGGTGGAGATGGGTAGGAAATTAAGATTTCATTTTTAGAACTTAATGTTTGAGATGCTTTTTAGACATTCAAGTGAAGTTGTCAGGAAAAGAGATGTAATAGTCTGGAGCTCAGATGAAAGGTCAAGGCTAGGGATATTAGTTTGGAACTGATCAAGATACTTTTGATGTTTTATATTTAAGACCATAGACTGAAGGAGATCACCTGCATTGTGGGTGTAGATAAAGAAGAGCGGGGGTCCACAAGTTAACGCTACTAACATCAAGATGATGGGGAAAGGAAGAGGAGCCAGAAAAGGAAAGAGAGAAGGCATGTCAGAGAGTATGGTTTCCCAGAAGCCAAGTAAAGAAAATGTTTCAAGAAAGAAAGTCATCTCAGTTAAATGTTACTGGGTGAGCAAGTAAGATGAGGACTGAGACTTGATCACTTTGTGATCTTGACAAGAGAACCTGCAGTGGAACAGTGAGGGATAAAGCTGTTAAGAATAGAAGAGAAAATGGAAGAAGAGGACACAGAGACACTGACTACAGTCAGCTCTCTCTACGGATTTCTGCTTCTGGTGGTGCTTCCCTAAGTTTTATGTATGAATTCTGAGAACAACTAGAAAAGCAAGACTAATTACAAAATCTCTTTACCTGAAGGTATTGGATATGTAACAAAATGGTGAAAAACATTAAGTTTTGGAAGAGGACAGAAACCCAGAAAGGTAAAACCAACACTGAGGTCTACTTTTCCATTAGGAGATTATGAAGATGTAGTTGAGAGGCTGAGAAAGTGAACAGCACCTTTAACAGATTCAAGAGACTAACAGGACAAAATATGTAATCCAGAGTGTGCCAACGGGGAGAACCAGGTAGTCATCTTCCACCAGGCTTTGAGTTGGAATCCCAAGAACCTAACCCTTGGAATAAGTGTGAATCAGAAGTAGTTCAAGTTTGGCAGGGAGTGATGCCCAGCTTCAAATAAACTCAGTCCTTAAAACTGAATTAAGGAAACCTCACATTGCTAGTGCCCCTTAACTACCTGCCAGAAGAAAACATAAATTCTTGAGTAAGAAAGATAACATCATTCTAGGCCTCAAATCATTTTACAGTGTCTTAATATACAGTGTTTGACACTCAATAAAATAACCAGTCATATTAGGAGGTTAAATGACATGAGTGAAAACAAAGGAAAAAAACCCAAAACCCTAACAGTAGAAACAGACTCAAAGGAGCATCAGATAATGGACTTATCTTTAAGATTCTTACTTTGCTCAAGGAGATTAAAGTTATATTAGGAAATCTGCCAGAAAATTGGAAGCTAGAAAAAAAACCCTGAAATTTCTAAAGCTGAATTTACCTGAAATTAAAAACTCAGTGGATGGATTTAATAACATTAGACATAGTTGAAGATAGAATTAGTGAACTAGGAGATAGGTAAAAATGATTATAAGAATGATATATAAAGAAAAAAAGGAATGGAAAATACAAAGAGAAGGTTATGAAATAAGAGCGTGAAAATGAACAAATGAAGCGTAAATCAAAATGGAGTCAGGAAGCCATGAAGGGAGGGCTCTCATGCACATATCACTCACCCCAGCTTACAGACCCCAGAAGGAAGAAAGAAGATTTCCTTCTGATCCAGCAACAAGCTTCCCACTTCTTGCAGCCAGTTAAAAAACAAAACAAAGCAAAACCCGCCACAGCCCTCCCCAGTTTCCTCCTAAAACATAATAAAAGCTGACCTTCCCTTTGTCTCCTTAGATTTGCTTATGGCTTGTTATAGTTTGCTTGTCCCAAATTGCAATTTCTCTGCTGTTATAGCATTTGGCTCATTTTAGCTAGTTAAGACCTTGTTATTTCATTTTTAAGGTTGACAGGAAGTAGAGTGTGAACATCTAGCATGAATAATTGGAGTCTTGGAAGAAGCAAGGGAAAGAGAAAATGGTACACAAGCAATATTTGAAAAGACAATGGCTGAGAATTTTCCAAGCTTGTTCATGAATATCAAATCACAGATTCAAGAAACACTACAAAATCCAACTAAGATAACTGAAAGGATAAACCACACTTAGCCTAACAATAGCAAAAGGACTGAAAACTAAGCCAAAAAGAAAAAAAAAAAAATCACAAACTAGCCACAGGAACCTCATGAAGCAACAGTTAGAATGAGATTTCTCTTTTTTCATCAGAAACAATGGAACTTTCTACAAAGTTTAGAAAGAAAATAACTGCCAAGCTAGATTTCTGAACATCTAAAAAAAAATCCGTCAGTAATGAAATAAAGACATTTTCAGACCAAAAACTTGTGAAGAAAAGAATTTTTTCCAGCAGACATGAATTATGCACTGAAAGGAACACTAAAGATTTTTTTTTCAGGTAGTGGAAAAAATGAAACCAGACGGGAACTAGGAGATGCAGAAAAGAATAAAGAACAACCAAAGGGTAAATGTGTATAAACCTAAATGACTGTATAATACAGTAGTTATAATTTCTTTTGGGTCTAAATATATATAGAATTAAAATACACAAAAACAGAGAGAAACAAGTTTCTCACATTGTATTAGGAAAGGTAAAAGTGACAGTTAATGTTGGGTTTTGCTAAATTGTGTAATCTCTAGAGTAACTTCTAAAAATAGTAAAAAAAATGTATAACTGTTATAGAGGGGAAAACTGGAATAATAAATATTCTGAATCAGAAAAATGCTATATAATAAAGACATTAAAAACATAGAACTTGGTGAGGAAATAGGTAGCACACAGTAAAATGGTAGAATGAAGTCCAAACATGTCAATAATTACATTAAATATATATGGCCTAAATGCTCATTAAAAACAAATATTACCAGACTGAATTTAAAAATGACAACTATATGCTGCTCTCAGAAGACATACCTAAAACTATGGGAAAACAGAAAGGTTGAAAGTAATAGGATGGGGAAATATATGCTGTCCAAATACTAATCCAAAGAAAGTTGAATAGATAAATTAATATCAAAGTAAGCAAATATTAAAATTTTGTTTTAAAGTTTTACAGAGAAATGGGTCAAGAACTAAAGGGAGACATTGATTCAAAGTATTTTATTTACTTATTTTTCAATACTGTGTATTAATGGGAATAATACAGTAGAGATGGGTAAATTGATGACACAGGAAAGATGTGTATAAGTTTTTTAAGTAGAAAAGGGGATTAGATTTAGTTCTGAAATGGAAGAGTTGGCCTTGGGGACAGGGACAGTGTTGTAATAAGTGGAGGTTAAGGATACCATATGCCTGTACATTAGTGGATACATTTGCTGGTGAGAAGATGAGACAGTTCTTTTCTGATTATGTCTATTTCCTAACAAAAATTTACCAGTTGAGTGCAGGAGACAAGGTTATTATTGGTTTGAGCAGAGGGAAGGTGTAATACAGCAGTTTTAACAAGAGGAAAACCAAATTCACTATGGAAATATACAAAGATTACACGGTGTAGAGAGTTCGCTTAAATTTTCTATCATAAATTTAATGTGAGGCTAGTTAGTGTGGTAGGCAAGTCCATCTTCTTCAGTGAGGATGTAGAGTAGGTGAAGGGTTTAACCTGTGATGAGGTGAAGTGAGGTAAGACGTGGACACAGTTTCTCTTCATAAACGCTAATCTTCCCAGACTAAAGGAGACCTTCACAGCTCCCTTTGTCCTCTTTTATATGTATTAGGAGTGACGTGGTGAGTTTTTGTAGCACTGGTTCTGCTTAAAAGTACCTCTCAGCAAACTCTGTCTGACCCCACTGCTGGTTGTTCTCTGAAATTAGAATGAGGACTATTTAGCACTTTTGTTGCCAGCTGTGGGTCTAATTGTCAAATTTGAGAAAATAGGAAAGAACCCACTTTGAACTTCATAGCATTGCTACATCTGTCTGCAGAGACAGAACAAGCAGATACACTTAGACTCTTGTGGGATCCCAGCTCTAGGGTCTGGGAGGACAGACCATTCACTTGATGTGCGGGTTATATCAGCATCCCCCTTCTGCTATCAATATCTTCCCCTTTACTTAAGAGACTTTGAGTAGGTTTTTGTGACTTGCAAATAAGCAATCCCTGACAAAAAGATCCATTTCTGTATAAATGAGGAAGGGTTTTCAAATCATGTACCATGGAGCTCAGGTTGTCACAGGGGCTTGTGAGCAGGATGAAGACATAACAAAAAAGAACATCTCCTGGTCCTGTGAGCCCACTTCCACTCTGGCCCCTATTACATGGTGGGCTTTTGTTAGGAATTTCACTCACATAGGTTCTATTTAAAAAAATGAAAATGAATCCTACTCTTCCAGCTCTTACACTGTATAACTAACTCACTGTGTAAATCCATTATTATTTATCTTTTGTGATAGTACAACTTCAACTTACGAGGGAGGTCTGAAATCATTTCCCAGGTCATGTGCTGGGTACATGCCAGTTGTTATAGCTGGACCATCACAAGCCTCGAGCTTCAATTCCTGGTTCTCTGACTCTCAGAAAATCTTGTCCAGTGAGTCACTTCCTGGTTCAGTCGAGGTGCAGGAGGGGGCATTGTTTCTAAGAAGATCAACAGCTTTCTCATCATTACCATTTTGGCACCTATGCTCTTTTCCCTTTTTCTCTTTCTTCAGTGTTGTTCTAAATACAAACATTTTGCTGAGGAAGCCTCATTTCAGTGGGGTCATGCCTCTGGGTGAGGGCTTAGTGAGCTCAGGTGATCCCATCAGTCTCTTCCAGTTCAATAATTTTGTAGCTGCATGAACTGACAACTTGTTCTTGGCACAGTTCAAAGGGGCATCCATTAATAATTCTGGGAATGTCACATACTCACTGGCAATAAATGTGAGGCCTCCTTGACCAGCTGAAGTAATGGAATTAGCTGAGAAGAAGAAGGTAGTGGACTTTAGCCTCAGGTCATGTGTAATGGTCACAAGTCAGTGATTTATTAATTTATTCAAGCATAGGATTATTTTCAACAAATAAGAGATCAAATAATTTATTACCTATTCAAAGGGCCTCTTGAAGACATCTGGAAAAACTGGCATAAAAAAGGACAACTTCTAATAACTGAGTAAAACCTAACATTAAATCCAAACTGGAAAATTTCTAACACTTTTACCTTGAAGGCCAGTTTTAGAAAAAGCAGCTATTATATCTTGTTCATTTTCTTGGAAAAAAGTTCTAGAATTAACGTTACCAATTAAAATTACATATTTTTGTTATTAATTCAAATGTTTAAGTTTAGAGATCCCATGCTCATTAGGCCATAATTTCTTACAGGCTTCCTTAGAAGTCTATGGTCTGAAAATCAGATCAGAATCATAAATTTCTTTTTTATTGTCTTAAAACAACATTAAATGTAACTCATTATTAAAATAATAAAAAGACATCATTTTCATAGTTTTTTTTTAACTGAAGATTATAAGATCCCTATAGAGCAATGCTTAAAGAAAATAAACCCCAGCAGCCTTCATTTTGAGCAGAAAGGAAGCTCTGTTTGAGGAAGGAAGGCACTGGTCTCCTGGCCAGCAGTTTTCTAGGTGTTCTTTGTGCTCCAGGGAGACCCTGTGTGACTGTTCTCCATGACTGTGTTAAAAAAACACCTTATCAAAGGAGCAGAGAAATACCTTCCTTTTTCTTTTCACTGCCACAAACTATATGTGTTTCATAATTATATTTGTGTATGCTGAAACAAAAAAAAAAAACACGTGGCATTCCTTCCTTAACAACTGTGTTTTGTAAACAGCATGCAATGCACAGAATACTCATTCTGTTTTTGTTATGGTTAAAAGTCTGCTGCTCCTGTAGAATTCCCTATCCTGTTTAATGGCATCATTCTCTAAGTCATTCAGGCTAATAGAATCCTGAAAGTCCCATCCTAAATGCCTTTCTTTTTTTTTTTTTTTTTGTGGTACGTAGGCCTCTCACTGTTGTGGCCTCTCCCGTTGCGAAGCACAGGCTCCGGACGCACAGGCCTATCGGCCATGGCTCACGGGCCCAGCCGCTCCGCGGCATGTGGGATCTTCCCAGACCGGGGCACGAACCCATGTCCCCTGCATCGGCAGGCGGACTCTCAACCACTGCGCCACCAGGGAAGCCCCCTAAATGCCTTTCTTCTTCTCACTTCTCATGGCCTATTGGTCATGAGTTCCTGGAAATTCAATCTTCCTACCATGTTTTATTAGCTCTCCTCTTTTATCCATCCCCTCTGCAATGACCTCTGTTTGGGAACTTAGTGCCTCTGTCCTGGATACTGCTGTTGTCTCCTTAGATATTCTTCCAGCCTTCCAACTTGCCTTTGCCCTTTGTACGACTGCTCCCACTGCCCCCGACTTCTATCAAATCTATCTCCTGGATAGTCTATAGATAAATCTTTCTAAATTGCAAATATTATCATGTTAAGCCCCATTTAAAGTTTTTCAGTGACTTCCCTATTCCCTAGAGAACAAAGTCCAAATTTAGTTTCATGTCGTGCAATCAACTTGTTGATCTGTCTGGCCTGTGTCCCTACCCAACCTGGTATTTCCTTCACCTGCTCTATTCCTGAATGTTAGTCCTTCCAATACATTCCATCCCATTATTTTTCACCTCCATGCTTCTCACTATGCTACCTATCTTCCCATTCTAGCTGAAGAACACCTACTTATACTTTAATCCCCAGCTCAAATAATTCTTTTTTTGGATCAACCTCACAGCTTCCTGATTTTGCCCTTCTAAACAGAGCTGGTCATTCCCTCTTTAGTGATACCAGTAAGCTAGAATTCATTGCTGTACTAAAATTTGTCTTCCCTATGAGACTGTGAGTAGGAACTAGGTCATTTCTATCTTGATATATCCTCTGTCTAGCACTGGGCCTGGTATATGGGAGGTGCTTTATACATTTTCATTGAGTAACAGGAAATCTAAGCTTGTACTAGAATATAATATTTATTCTTTTTAAGACAACTTTTATTGTTTTCTTCTGCTCATAACAATATTACCCAACAATTGTTAAAAATTCAGAAAAGATAGAAAGAGTGAATGGTCTAGTTTGCAACAGCCCCTGAGTACAAATTGAATCTAGATGTTTTTATGCTTTACTTCTAAGGCCCTTGTAGACTTCCTTTCTCCTATCACTGGGAATTCTGTGTTTCAGAATAGGTCTGTTGTCACTTATTACCATGGCTAACAGAGACAGGACTTCAGTAACCAAGCCAGAACTCAGATGTTGTCTCTACATTGAAGTGCCACTTCAGGTTGGAACCCTGTTCCCAAGCTGCAGCCTCAATGCTATCTTAGTGCCAGGAAGGTTGAAACTCGATTTCTCCCACTCAGAACTGGAGATGCTAACATTTTGCCATCTTGCAATGCAGTTGGGAATGCAGGTACTTGACTGCTGCATAGCAGAGCTGGTTGACTATGGTATGACGTGTCAAGCTTAGTTAAGTGGTCCCATAGTTACATCTCCTTGCTGAATCTGATTTGCAATTCTAGAACCCCTGGGCTGTGGACCAGCAGGAACCCAGCCACACAGCAGGAGGTGAGCGAGTGAAGCTTCATCTCCCGCTCCCCATCGCTCCCCATCACTCGCGTTACTGCCTGAACCATCCCCACCCCCAACTGGTCCGTGGAAGAATTGTCTTCCATGAAAATGGTCCCTGGTGCCAAAAAGGTTGGGGACCGCTGGTCTACTCTATTTCCAGTTGTGTACCCTAAACACTATCTGCAGACATGTATCTATAAGTCTGAATCCCAATAGTGTATAAAATTCAAATTTATACTCCAGAAGGCTCCTTAGCCCCCATGTAATAATGAATAATCATCCTTTGTAATAGAACAAAAAGTAAAAAAACTGAACTCCACTCAGTGAATGTACTAGTTGTTTTTCCTAATTTGTACCATTAGTATTAGCTCTATTGTCTTTACTCATAATAAATAATTTATCTGTATAAAAGACAAGGTTTGTAGTTAGTTTTGCTAATTATGGAAAACCTCTGAAGTATAGTTGGTTGGGTTAGCAAGCCCTGATAGTTGATGTATAGTTTGCTCTCTGATGACCTGGTTCATGGTATGCTTTGGCCAATGTATTAAGGTAAGTTCAACCGAGTTGTACATAACTCAGATGTAGAAAACTGAATTTACCTTTTCTCCTGGAAAACCTGAGTTTTATTTTGCCTGGATGTGTATCTGATCTTATTCTATTACTTTACTTGTGTAGTCATAATCCATGTGTTTTTTGAGATGGGTGTTCCATTATGGGAAAATGAAAGTTCTTTAACAACAATCATAAACATTGGATATACTAGTGTGGTAGATTCAGATAAAAACTTTAAAAAAATTGAAGTATAGTTGATTTACAATGTTGTATTAATTACTGCTGTACAGCAAAATAATTCAGTTATATATATATATAATTTTTTATATATATATTCTTTTCCATTATGGTTTATCATAGGGTATTTTTTTTTAATGGGAGTTTTTTTGTTTTTAAACATATCTTGGATATGACCCCTTTGTAGCAATATTCTCTCCCACCCTGTAGCTTGCATTTTCACACTCTTAATGGTATCTTTTGACAACTGTTTATTTAGTCCAATTTATCAAACTTTTCCTTAAAATCATAGGGTATTGAATATAGTTCTCTGTTCTATACAGTAGGACCTTTTAATTTGTCCATTCTATATAAAAAAGCTTATATCTGCTAACCCCAACCTCCCACTTCATCCCTCCCCCAACCCCATCCCCCTTGGCAATTAGTAGTCTGTTCTCTTTGTCTGTGATTGTTTCTGTTTCCTAGATAGGTTCATTTGTGTCATATTTTAGATTCCACGTATAAGTGATATCATATGGTGTTTGCCTTTCTCTTTTTGACTTACTTCACTTAGTATGATAATCTCTAGTTGCATCCATGTTGCTGTAAATGGCATTATTTTGTTCTTTTTTATGGCTGAGTAGTATCCCATTGTATATATGTACCACATCTTCTTTATCCATTCATCTCTTGATGGACATTTAGGTTGTTTCCATGTCTTGGCTATTGTAAATAGTGCTGCAATGAACATTGGGGTGCATGTATCTTTTTGAATTATAGTTTTGTCCAAATATATGCCCAGGAACAGGATTGCTGGATCATATGGTAATTCTAGTTTTAGTTTTCTGAGGAACCTGCATACTGTTTTCCACAGTGGCTGCACCAACTTATATTCCCACCAACAGTGTAGGAGGGTTCCCTTTTCTCCACACCCTCTCCAGCATTTGTTATTTGTAGACTTTTTAATGATGCTCATTCTGACTGGTGTGAGGTGGTACCTCATTGTAGTTTTGATTTGCATTTCTCTAATAATTAGCAATGTTGAGCATTTTTTCATGTGCCTATTGGCCATCAGATAATATCTTTTTTTCATGGTTCATGATAACTTTTAAGGAGTGGCAAGGACTGGTATTTCAAGACCTTTTAGTATTTATAATGCTATGTAGTCTGACAAAGCAGATATGATTATTTTTTATGCTCAGCTTTACTAAACATAGAGAATGTGATAAAGGTTATTTAACTTCTCGCTTTGATTCAAATCTGCAAGGAAATACACATATTTCAAACATCACCCATAAACAAAGAGATAGGTTAAGATCCTCAAGTGGTCATTTTATTAAACAAATACAAATTTGAAGTGTTTATGATAAAATATATCAATATTGGACAAAAATGTGTAAACAGCAATTCTACAACTGGGAAGACATCTTAGTTTTGTTAATGTTGGTGACATCTTCCCAACCGTGTCTAATCTTCAGTATCTTCTTTCTCAAGCATGGCAGGAATAGTATGGCTTTGCATATCAGGACAACAATCGGAAGGAAAACAGCTATCATAAAATTTGGAGGTGTATACCATACGAATTGTTTTATATCTACCCATTTATTCCAGGCAAAAATCAATGCATGTATTGTGCCCAGCAGAAGGGAAACAATTCCTAGTTTGCTCTGAAAAAGAAAAAAGAATTATCTTGGTGAGATTGGTTCATTTAGAGTTTATTCCATCCTATATCATCTAGATCTGTTTTGTTGCTTGGAAATTCTTCCATTCATCTCCATTTGTTTTCCTATTACGTTTCTCGACAATGTCCACTCATACATTTCCACTCTTTTTACATGTGGGTAATGCCTTTGTCTCCAGGCTATCTAAGTTGAGAAAATTCACAACCATTCTCCTTTTGGTCTCAGAAAATCGATAACATTGCCTTCCCTTTCTCCATACCTTGTTCTTCTCTCTTATGACATTTATTTTATGATGCTTTGTCTCTTGTGCATTTGCCTTAATTCTGCTTATCAAGAGACACCTAAAGTCAGAGACTCTGTCTTAGTCATCACAGGATCCCTGCAGAATCAACACAATGCTGTGCACATTTTAGGTGCTCAATAAATATTGGTGGGTTGACTGAAGATCAGTGCAAAAATCAACTTGATATTAGTGATCTTTATCAATTACAAAGGCAACTAAAGTGATTGACTGTGATTTTGGTATATTAATACTAAAGTGAATGAGCTTGGTCTTTGTTAAAAAAACAAACATTTTGATAAAGTGCAAAAATACCAACAATTATTTCAATGTTTGAACAGAACATAGAGATATGGAGATGTGAAGAAAAATATCAGCTTGCATTGGGATACTTGGCACCATCCAGATAAAGTTACTTAAAAAGAATTGTTCACCTATGTAGTTTTATGGAATTCTGGCAATATCTCTTCTAGATATCTTCTGACTTCTATTCACTTTACAGGAAATGTTCACTAGACTGTCAGAATGAATCCAACTCACAATTATTCAGCAGTAAGCCCCAGTGAATACAACCAAATAGCTAAGTTTATATTTTCAGATATAAATCTCCAAGGTAAATCATAGAGTAGCCAGTTCTTGGATTGTAAATGAAAAGTTGCTAGATTATTAATTGAAAAATATATGTAATCTGTTGAAGATTAATTTACCAAATGTGTATTGTATACATATTATGGGTTAGGTATTGTACACAGAGTGGAATGGGTTGGGTTGTCAAGATACAGCACTTAAATTTGTAATTAAATCTGTAAAGTGATGCACAGCATATGTGTGACAGGCAGAGCAATGTAAGAAGAGAGTTATTTAATGAGGAACAGACAACTCCAATGGCTATCAAGCTAAACCTACAAAATCAGCAAATATTGCGCCTGGAAAATGTGGCACCATCTCTAAACCACATTCAAATAATTCAGATGGAGACATTCTTTCCAGCTTAATAAGATGTCCTGATAAGGTGTCTGTTGGAGTATATGCATGGGTGTGTACAAAGGATAGTGAGGATTAACTGACTTTGTGGGAATTTCCAAAGATGTCTACCCATAAAAGTTAAAGCTATGTATATAATTTAAAAAATCTTGGCAGCGCTTAGGACTGAATTAAGTTTAGTCCTTTGAATCTTGTCAGACATGGATCCCATTGTTCTTTCTAGGGTGTAATCTACCACTAGGAAGTTAACCTCAGTAAATCTGAGACAGTTTTGAATTCCAGGAATATTGAGAAACTTCAAGTGAATAAGCTACATAAAATGTAACTTGGAAAAAGAAGCTTTTAAAATTAGATATTACAATACCTTTGGTAGATAAAACTCCATATTTCAAGGAGGAGAGTACAAAGCTGTGTAACTTAAAAGGCATGAATAAAATCAGAGGATAGGCAAAATTTTTTTTTTTACTTTTGGAGAACTAAGAAAACAATATTGAATTTCTAAAATATCACATTTGTTGTTATTAGATAGACAGCTTTGTCCAAAGCTTGTCCAACAAGCTTCAAATGTTAGAAATAATATTTTTCTTTGAGTAATGCCTTTATATATGTCTAGAAAACACCTCTCCTATTTATCAGCAAGAGGGAAAAATGATAGGAGAGCACATTTTTTTGTTGTTGGTTTTTTTTTTGCGGTACGCGGGCCTCTCACTGCTGTGGCCTCTCCCGTTGCGGAGCACAGGCTCCGGACGCGCAGGCTCAGCGGCCATGGCTCACAGGCCCAGCCGCTCTGCAGCATGCGGGATCTTCCCGGACCGGGGCACGAACCCATGTCCCCTGCATCGGCAGGCGGACGGAGAGCACATTTTTAATTGGAACAAGTGTGAGATCTTTGCTATTGGAAAACCATCTGTTATTTTTTTATGGGGTAAAGTCAATATACTTGAGGATATTATAAGCTTAAAAAGAAGATTTACCTCTCTGAGGGACCAGAGTTTTTTTTATATATAATTTACCTGAATATAGTGAAATTCTCTCCATGTCAAAGAGTCGCTCACAGATGGAATAGATGTCACAGCCAACAGAGCCAGTATTGCAAGTGCCACAATTCCTAGAGACACATAAATTTCCATTCTCCAAACATCATGCTCAACCCAGGCATCTTCTTTATTTTGTTGGACCTAAGAGAGGGTGAAAAGAGGAAGGAAAAAATGCAAACAACACTTGTTTCCAGTATAAGAACCTCCTTCTACGCTCCCTCTACTATGGAGGACCTGCTAACTAGGGGCCTCCACAAATTTATGACTTTATTTTTGCATTTCTCTAAGAGAAATGACATAGGAGCAGTTGATCTTTTTCCTTGAACACAAAATTTATATAATCTGTTTTATTAATTTATATAATAGTTATTTGATGGTTAGAATTGTCATATGTGTGCATATATGGTAAATAAGCAGAAAATAGGAACAATTAGCATTAAAAAGAAATCTTCTGAGGGTGGTAGAAGATTGAAATTGGCTCGGTCCATGAACAAAATAGTTGTTTATGTTGTTAAAGTTGTAGTTTACTGTTTTCAGCTCAGAAAACATTCCTCAAAGTAGAATTATACAACCAAGCCCCAATGAAGAGTTATAATAAAAATTTTTAAAAAGCAGATTACTTTCTCAACACAGGGTTTCAACAGAGGTTTGGGGTACTGATATTAAAATAAGAAACAGTTAATTTGTTAGGAGACTTAGACTTTTTTTTTTTTTTGGTATGCGGGCCCCCCACTGCTGTGGCCTCTCCCGTTGCGGAGCACAGGCTCCGGACGCACAGGCTCAGCGGCCATGGCTCACGAGCCCAGCCGCTCCGCGGCATGTGGGATCTTCCCAGACCGGGGCACGAACCCGTGTCCCCTGCATCAGCAGGCGGACTCTCAACCACTGCGCCACCAGGGGAGCCTGGAGACTTAGACTTTTTAGTTTAGTGATAGTGTCAGTAATGTCATCCTACCTGTTGATATGCCCAGTTTAGCAACTTGTATCTGTAGGATCGTCTCATTGGATAGGATAAGCTGTAAACTGCATGCAGTACAGCAAAAAAGAAACTGAGAAGACCAAATTGCTTTCTTGTTACCATCCACCTATCCAACCAATGTGGAAATTTCTTATACTTGGTTCCATTATGAAGCTGCACAACTGCTGCTATCACGCCTGGCAAATAAACCAGTGCCAAGAGGGTGATGGAAACCATTGGCAAGACTTTGTTGATGACCAGGATTGGAATTTTATAAAAATACTGTTTATGGGAAGTTACAAAAGGGTGAATTATTTCCCTCAGAAGAGTGTAAAGAAAAGTCAGAGATGATACGATAGCAGCGATTTTAATTGGTAAACGCCACTTTGGAAAGAGCTCCTGTTTGTGTTGTAGCTCTGGGGGGCAATCAAATTCATCACAGTGGGTTGTTTGGAGCGAGTGCAAAAGCACAGGTCTTTTCGGTGCGCTGGTCTCTCTTGAATCCTTATTCTACAAAGGAAAGAAAATGAACATCTTAAAATTGAACAAAACAATGGGATGTCTCTCAAACTAATTACTTACTGCTCATTTTACTTATCAGTAAAAAGGGACATTCTGAACCTTGCTTTTGGATACTGGTTAGTGGAAGGTGGCATAAACTATGTGGCAATGATCAAAGGTATACTTAGTTATCCTACCTTACTGGGGGTTTTCCATAATTTCTGTTACTCATTTTTCTTTAAGTCAAAAGAAATACATGCTTCAGATACCTCCACTAGAGCTCAGACCATTGTGTTTCTATCTTGAAAGTGTAAAAGAATGAAATAATGCAACTGGGAAACAAAAACTGAAAAACTTAAAAAACAATCCAGCCATCTTTGGTAAAAATAATAACACTTGTAAGTAGTCATAGTTGTATTTGTTTTATAATTTCTTTTGGTTACTGGACAACTCTCTGCAAACTCCATTCATTCAAGTACAAAGGAACAGGAATAATGTAGTCATTACTATTAGATAAAAATATGTAATTTCCATCTTGTAGCTGTTTTTTAAGTTAATGTTTACTGGAGTATAGTTGATTTACAATGTTGTGTTAGTTTCTGCTGTACAGCAAAGTGAATCAGTTATACATATATGTATATCCACTCTTTTTTAGATTCTTTTCCCATATAGGTCATTACATTACAGAGTATTGAGTAGAGTTCCTTGTGCTATACAGTAGTTTCTTATTAGTTATCTATCTTATATATAGTAGTGTGTATATGACAATCCCAGTCTCCCAACTTATCCCTCCCCCCATCATGTAGTCTCATATTCATAAAATATCTCATTTGTATAAGTACTAATAGACGAATAGTCTATTAAAACAGTACAAAGGCTATATTAGTTAAATCCCACAGGGATGATTTATTTCCTGAGAAAGTTATATTTCTTTACGCAGTTGCATTTCTAGGTAGTTAACAATTCAAAAGAAGTTTGCACTGAATATTACGTCACTTCCCCAACTGACTGATATAGCAGCAAGTTAAAAAAAAAACCCTCAAAATAAGAACTTATAGCAGAGTGTTTCATACTGTGTTACTTTATGAATAAATTTACTTTCTCACCTAATATGTTATTCCTAATTTCTTATAGCTCTATATGTAGACCCATAACATTTTAATGCTCAGAATGATGTTAGTGATTATCTTGTTCATTTCCTCATTTTTTGCAGAGTAACTTTAATTTGCATAGTTCTCTATAATTTTTAGTGCTTAAAAATGACCTCTTGCCATTTGACTTTTACTTTCAGTAACAAATCACTATTATATCCAATGCTTTTTCCAATTACTCCATTTAGAAGGGAGTTGAGCATTATACAGCTTCTGCCATCTCTGCATGTTAAAACAATCAATGGATATCAATTTTCTGGTTATGGGTGAAGAATCATGGAACAGCAAGTAAGACAGTTCACTTGAAAAATGAAAATGATTTTATTTTATGCACACTTATTTTAGACAGTATGTACTTGTACTACCTTATTTTTCCTATTAAGATAATTAAGATAAAATAAATACTTTCTGTTAAAACTGTAGTTGAGATCAGTTAGAAAGGTAAAAAGAGTTTGGAAGCAAAATTTTCCACCACTTGTTCAGTCAAATAATTTAGTAAGATACATTTAATCTTGATGTGGGACAAAAGTGTGACAAATGATTCTTATTCCAAAGTTGAATTTATTTGGTTAAACAGTGAATCGTCAATTAACTTGGTGATCTCTTGGTAAGCTGCCATGGAGCCTATGAAAAAAACAGTTTACAAAACTACTGTTATATGGGCATCGATGACTTTTTCAAAAAACTTAGACCCACAGAATGTTAGAAAGAATTGGAAGGGCTTTGGAGATGATCTGGTCCAACTCTCTTACTTTATAGATAAACCAAGACCCAGGATTTTCAGTGACTTATTCAAGGTTATTCAGCTAAGTCCATGACAGTCAAGGTACAACTCCTCTCATAGCCCACACTGCCCTTTAGCCATCACAGTATCAGTGCCAGGAATCAGAGTAAAGATATCAGCAGACTAAGGTGAAAATCACTTTTATAACACTAGGAGATATAGAACAGCATTTGAATTATTTATAGATTTTAATTAATTTATTTATTATTATTATTATTTTACCAAATAACCATCTTCTTCTCGATTTCTCCTGGGCTTTATTTTCCAAAGTTCTTCTTGGTTTGTGATGTCTTGTCTGCTCTCCATTAATTCTATAAAATAGTATGGCCTCAGCCACCTGTGCAAATAAAAATAATTATCTTCTTTGCATCTATGCTATTTATGATATTAATGTGTGATAGGGCAATATGAAAAAATTACTCATATAACGGCTAGAGTGGCAGATAAAGTGCAGTTTAAAATATAGACTGATTGACTCAACCTCACATTATAATCTGTAAGAATTCAAACAAGTGCCCTTGTGTCAATAGTGTTTTTCTTTGTCCAACTATCAGTGCAGTGAATGACCCAGGTGTCTATATGGAATTCAAAGGGTCAGATGTTGCCTTTTATTTCAGGAGACTTTAACTCCAGGTGCTCAGTTGGAGGAAAGTCAACTCCCTTCAAAGGTAAATAGAATTAGGAATGTAGTTTTCTGAGAGTAACCATGTTGTCAGTGGAGGTTGGAGTTTGCTGGTATAAGATTACACTCCAGGAAGTTGTGTTTAATAGACTTTTGGGGTTGACACTGGAATCTGAAATAATGGTGAAATGATTTTATGGGGAAATGTACTCTGAGTTTCAGAAAATGAACAGAATAGACACTCTTGGTAAGGTGAACGCTGATAGCAGCACAAAGGACTGAAAGACTGTGTTTTAGGAGTGCCACAGAAGAGTTCTGGCATATTGAAATATTTAGAGTTTCTGAGACCGGATCCTGAATGTTTCAGTTACACAAGCCAATACAATCCCTATTTTGCTTAAGTTAGTTTGAGTAAGGTGTATATCACTGGCATTTGAAAGAGTTCTGAGTAAAGCATATGCCAATCTTCAAGTATCTATGAACTCAAATCTATGACAGACATTGAGGAGGAAAAAGAGAAATGAGATTTCCTGTCTGCTCTGGAGGGGTTGTACAGTCTATTTGCTTAAGAAGTATTATTCCAAATCATTTGGTGATTTAACCAACATTATTAATATAGTAATTTGGGGGTGTGTATATGCCTAGGAATACAAGTTTTACTTACTGTAATCAAATACAAGAAATAATTCACCATGCTTGGGAGATGTGTTAACTGTGAGTTTCAGGATGGCAAAGATGTTAACATACAAATCTACACTTTTTCAATATTAAGTCATTAACTATACTGTGAACAGCCAGGTAGGCAGTGGGAATATAAAGTTAAATGAGATGGAGACTCTGCTTTCAAAAAGCTTAAAGTCTAGGAGAGAAGGCAGACATTTCAAGAACTGACCGCATGGTAGTGCAATGCATCGGAAAGGAAGACAAAGCTTTATGGACAGATGGTGGCATGGGAAGGGTGAGGGCTCTCTTCAGGACCTGGTCCTGGAGCATCTAGCAAGTTGGTAGCATTTGCTGATTGAGGGCCACTTTGCACAGAATCTGGGTGAAAAGCCAGAGTGGCCCTGGAGAGGTATCCAACCATTCGTCCACATGGTAGGGAGACCATACTGAAGAGCAAAGCCAAGGAAAAACCCCAGGCAGTTAGGGAGCTTGTTGACTGTGTCGCCCACAGTCCACCTTGTATCCTGAAGCCAAGAAAATAAAATATCAAATAAAATATGTTGGTTTCCCTCAGACATTAACCAAATATATAATTTAAACTCTACAATGAAATCGTTTCATCAACAAAAACAACAGGAAACGGCACAGTATTCAGATGTTAGGAACTCCAGAATTTGATCCAAAGTTCTCTTTCGTCTCCATTAAAAAGCAAAGCCTATTTCTGATGTGACTGTTCCATTGTGCTGTACCAGGACCTGAAGTTCCTGCTAAATATTGACACAGTCCAACTGACTTATGTTTATGTTGAAGAATTTGGAATATTGAAGACACTCAGTGACTGGGATACATGGTCAGTTGCGTTGCATTTCCAAATCTTCTATACTTTTAACTGCAAACTTACTTTACCACATTTAACTATGTGAAGGGGAGATGTTTTTCTTCACTGGGCTGTGTTGTTAGGCCTTGCTTCCTCCGTGTGCTAAACGAATGACCTTTTATTCAATAAGGATTTTTTTTTTTTTTTTTACAAAAAGAACAAAGTCAGGAATTTGGAAGTGTTAGTAAATTTTATGTCTACAAACTCCTTCCAGTGGATTTCACACCTGACACATATAAAGCCTTGATTGACTATTTGGAGGGAACCTGAATCCTAACTGAGATTCTGAAAGAGTCGGACTAATGTTCCAAGGACTTAAAATGAAAACTCTCTGTTACTAGGAAACTTGAAGACGAGTTGCACGGTTTTAAGTAGTACGTACCAATCATTCATCAATACTATGCAAACTCGTGGCGATTTTGCCAAGTTGGAAAGCTTGCCATCAGAACCCAACCTAAGGATACACTTAATAACTCATCATATCCCTTGAGTCCCCAGAGAAAAGGCTTTCCTGTGAGTCCCCGGCTCCCAGCCCCTGGACCAGCCACAATGGAGCGGTGTGCTCCGCGGAGCTGGAAGGCAGCGTGTCCCAGAGCGGCGCGCAAGGGGCAAACTGAGTTGCGCTCGCCCCGAAGCGCCGCTGCTTCAGTCCTGGGAGGGCTCGCAACCCCCTACACTCCTCCCGATGCTGGGAGCCGGTGCCCGGCCTCGCAGGGACACCGAGCGGCAGGTAACAAGCGGCAAGCCAGAACGATTCAAGGAACTCACCCGTCTCTCGGCGTAAGTCGCGGCCGCAGCACCGGCCCGGAGGTGCCCAGCCCCGCTCAGCGCCCGAACCTCCAGAGCGCTAGCCTGCTCTGCCTGGGCAGACTCCGCCTCCTTGTCAATTGTCCGTCCAGCGCCACCTGCCGGTGCCGGGCGTCCGCAGGGCTCCTGCTTGGCTGGACAGTCCTGGGAAGGTCCCAGAGCCGAACCTAGGATTTCCCTACGTGGCCATCCGGCCGCTCCCGGTTTTCTTTCAAAGAGCCCTGTCCTCTGCCTGAGGTCTGCTCTGCACCCTCTCGATCCTCTCGATGTTCTCCTCTCCTCTCCTCTCCTCCTTTTCCCTCCCTGCCTCCCTCCCTTCCGTCCTTCTTCTCGCCTACTTTAATCTCCCAACTAATGAACATTCGTGCAATTCTTTAGAGCAGTGGTTCTCAAACTCTAACATGTATTTCCTGTAGGGCTTATTAAAACACCGATCTGTCGTGTCCACCCCCCTCCCTCCAAAGCTCCTCTCCTCCACCTCGCCCACGTTTCCTGTTTAGTAGATCCGGGATGGGGCCTGAGATTCTGCATTTTCTAACAGTTCCCAGGTGATGCTGAAGCACTCTCAGATCACACTGTGAGAGCTTAGCTAACTCATTTTAGAGCTTTAGCGCTTAGCGAACTCATTTTAGAGCTTTAGAGCTTAGCTGACTCATTTTAAACTTCACAGCAGCTCTTTGAAGTGGCTGTAATTTACAATTTCCAAATCCGAATCTGAATCTCTGAATCTCTTTTGCCCCCTTAATTGTCGAAATCTTGTATCTTAAACCGCACAAACCCTGTCCCCTAGCTGAATAAGTCCTTAAACCCGACGTCCACTCCTTCCCTTCCCCACCTCTGATATTAAAGCCACCGTCCCATACCCTAACCCCATCAAGCACTACAAACCTAAAGTTGAGTTACTGTCACTATTTAAAAGTTTAAGGTTGTTTTTAAAATATGAGGGGTATGGAGAAAGAGCGAATGTGAGCGGGGGATTTACTCCTCTGAGTTGGAACCAGCCTCAGGGTAGAGCATCTGAGACCTGAATTGCAACGTCTGAGGATTTAGTGTATAACATCCCCAGAACTAATCTGATTAGGAAAAGTAAAGGAAAATAAACTCTCAACTGCATTTTCCTTGATTATCTTTTATTCATAGCTAGGGCCCCTAGGACTGTTCATATTTTAATATGTAATTTTCTGTAGTCATTGACTGTCCACAGGGTAATGTTAAAACCCCTTGAAGATTAATTTACCATGGACTGATGCCTTGCGGTAGAAATAGAATCTTACACTTTTTATTTCTAGCAAAACTAGAAAATAATCATTTAAAAAAGTTTTAGAAAAAAAAAATCTCTGTGTTTATAGAACAGATTACGAAAATTAAGACAAATTGCTAAATGTGTCTAAGCATTGTTGAATTTTAAAAATGATGATAGGTCTTAAATCATCAAAACAATATGATTTTATTTTTTAAGATTTGATAGAAAAAGGTCATTCACTTTTTTATAATTTATTTTGCATGTGATGAGGGCAAGGAAGTTAATATTATATTAATATAAGTTGGCTAATTGTAGCAAGCTCCACTTAAAACTGCTTTTCCTGGGCCTCCCTGGTGGCGCAGTGGTTGAGAGTCCGCCTGCCATGCAGGGGATATGGGTTCGTGCCCCGGTCTGGGAGGATCCCATATGCCGCGGAGCGGCTGAGCCCGTGAGCCATGGCCGCTGGGCCTGCGCGTCCGGAGCCTGTGCTCCGCAACGGGAGAGGCCACAACAGTGAGAGGCCCGCATACCGCAAAAAAAAAAAAAAAAGAAGAAAAAAAAAAAAAAAAACTGCTTTTCCTGTTTAATTAAAACATTAGGAATCAAACCCCAAATACTTCTGCTTTATAATTAGACCAATAATTTTATTTCCGCACTTCTTCCGGAAGTTTTTTTGTTCAGTTTTTTAGTGAGGTGAATAAGTATAGTATGTTTCAAAGGAAAATGATTGAAAATGTGAGGTTATTTACTAATTAGTTTGTAGAGTTTATAAAGGCAACAGAACATTGGATTAAAAAACCATAGTATTAAAGAACTTTGATTGGGTTATCAGGAGTTAGTATTACAGACCAAATTTCTGCAATTTTTGCATATATGTGATCTGTGATTTGGGTATGAGGTGAAGGAAAAGATTTTTTTTTTTTTTTTTGAGAAATACAAAGCCAAAGCATCTGAAAATGCTCTGAGTCAGACTCTATAGCACATACTTTATAAAACCAGTATGGCTTGTGGAAAACAACGCTATGCTATTGCAAATGTTGAAAAGCAGATTGCTAGTTTTGGTATGACTTGCGAGAACTTGAGGATTTTAAAATAGGAATTCAACTGTGAGTTACTAACCAATTTGGATCATTCAGAATATTTTGTAACAAACTTAAACTCTAGCAAGAAAGCATATTAACAAAACAGTTCTTCAATCTTATTTAGGGTCAAATACTAAACTAGTGATTTCACAGTAACATATCATGGGGAAAATATAATTTAGAATCCATGAGTACTTTTACTTGACCAAAAAGCAACCTAATCTTAGAATTTGATGGGACTGCCATTTAAGAGGTAAATGGAGTATAGTGGTGAGAGAGATAAAAAATGATCATACTGTTAAAGTTAATCAAAATGATCAATAGACAGTAAATTGTGCGCGGATGACAGGAACTGTATTTAGTTTTTCTCCTTCGGAAATCAAACTGACTCCTAAGGGCACAGTAATTCAAACAATGTTCAACAGTATTTCCAAGTCTACCTCTTACTGTATAACAATGGTCAGACTTATTTTAAGAGGAGGCCAAAATTACCTAAAGTTCATGGGGAAATATTTTGTCCAAATGATTGTATTAACACAGACATGGTAAAGCTCTACTGGCCTAATTTTCTGATTCTACTAGTCTCATATGATAAATTCTCTTCACTAGTTCAAGATCTTCTGGTAGACTAATGCTCAGAGTATGTGGTCAGTTAGCCCCCAATGTCTGTGGGTGAAAGTGGTTGGGGGCAGAAAGAATCCACCTCCAGGACTGGAGGTTTTTAAAAAATTCTTCCATGTATTTCCCCCCAGCTCAAGCCCTTTATTGCTTATTCACCAACACAGTTAACAGTCAACATCTGTTCTATGCGGATTTTAAGAATTAGTGGTTTATTTCAAGGCTCACAGGTCCATTTCTGCCCAAATATTGCTTAATTATGATGCTCAAAATTCTGTGACAAAATATATCCTTTTGTCTTTAAATCTGTTGTAATCTATGAAAAGGTACCTGCGAATGGCATCACATTAAGCCTTACCAGTTATTTACATCCTACTATCATCGAATATTTCAGTACTTTTTTGAAAGTATGTTCTGACAGAGAGAGTGAAATATAAGGGTGTTGAAGATGGATACTGGAAGGCTGTGAAGGGGTTATACCTTAGGGAAAAACAGAATCATTGGAGCCAAGAGGACAGATTTCACCACCTTCATAATATTACTTAACTAGGCAATTTCTCCTTTCCCCACATCTCCATATCAAACGATACATATTGGTGAAAAAAAGTATCTTCTTTAAACCACTCTATCTTGGTCTCCTTTGTTATAGTAGCTTAGCCCATACCTGAGCTTGTTTGATATTATATTACAGCACTTTTCAGAATTAGCCTGTATTGGATATTTTTTTATGTGTTTCTTTTACCCTCATTAAACTGTGAGCTTTAAGAGAGCAGAGACCTTGCCGTTTTTACCTTTGTATCTCTTGTAATTTAGAGATTGGTGGAACAGACTTGTATATGTTTGTGGAATGTGATTTTACCCCTGGAAATAATATGATGGAAAAAAAATTTTTTCCTTTATCCATTCAACCACTGATGGACACATCGCCATTCATCTATGTTTGCTATTATAAATAATGATGCAGTGAACATGGAGGTGCAGATATCTTTTCAGCATAGTGATTTCATTTCCTTCAGGTATATACCCAGAAGTGGAATTGCTGGATCATATGGTGGTTCTATTTTTAATTTTTTTTAATCCTGTTTCCATAGTGGCTGTATTAATTTACATTACCACCAACAATATATAAGGGTTCCCTCTTCTCCACATCCTTGCCAGCTGGCATTTTTTTCTTACTCCAAGTTTAGTCTTTTATCAGTTTGATTATGAAGTAATTTTGGGAAACCATCCAGAAGACTATTTGAAATGTGAATTTACACTCAGCAAAGCTAATGACAAATCTCACCTTATTATCTTGAGATACTAGCTGAGGATACTGTATACATGCTATGTTGGGGATGTATACATGAATAGGGTGTGTGATCAATAGTGGGAGAAACCTTTGTTGGCAAAGGGGAACATGGAAAAATTCAGTAGGAGAACCAGGAGCCTCAGATACTTCTTCTTCTGCACTCTCCGTATAGTGTATTCAGCCTTCTTTGCTAGAGTGGAAACTGCTGGAGGGCAGGGATCATTTCTTTCCATTTGACTCCTCAGACTTAGTAAGAACATAGTATATAGTGAAAAGCTGATAAATACCTATTGAATGAAGAGTACCTTGGGGAGAATTTAAGTTGGGGCAAGTGGTCAACAATGTCAAGTACTATTAAAAGTCAAATAAGATAGGAAATAAAAAAGAGTCTGTTGGGCACAAGAAAAAAATGCTCAACATCACTAATCATCAGAGAAATACAAATCAAAACCACAGTGAGATATCACCTCACACCTGTCAGAATGCCTGTCGTCAAAAAGACAACAAATAAAAAACGTTGATAAGGATGTAGATAAAAGGGAACCCTAGTACACTGTCGGAATGTAAATTTGTGTAGCCACTATGGAAATCAGTATGGAGGTTCCTCAAAAATTAAAACTACCATATGATCCAGCAATTCCACTCCAGGATATATATTTGAAGAAAACAAAAACACTAATATGAAAAGATACATACACCCTGATGTTCACAGAATTATTTACAGTAGCCAAGATATGGAAGCAACCTAAGTGTCAGTCAACAGATAAATGGATATAGAAGTTGTATATATTTTGGGTTGGCCATAAAGTTCGTTCAGGGCTTTCTGTATGATCTTATGGGAAAGATCTCTCTATCCATCTTCTATCTATCTAATCTATCTATCTATCTGTCTGTCTATCATCTATAAAATAATTCATGGAGTCAAGACCAGCTGAAGGGATGGAGGGTAGGGACTTTGAAACTGCAAAAATCGAGGACTTGTTCCCTGCCTTCAAAGAGTATAATATTTATTTGGGAGAAATAGGGAGGCAAGATATATGAATAAGTTAGTTCACTGAGAAAAAAGTGCAAAGTCACTCAGAACCAAGTACTGAACAATAAAATAAAGGCTGGGGTGCCTAAAGTTCACAGAAGCATTGGAGCAATGATTTGGGCTCAGCTGGTGAGAGGAGATGTAATGGAAGAATGAATGTTTTGAACTTGGCCTTAGAAGAGTGAAAGATTTTTCTTTGGGGAAAAGAAAGGGAAAGACTTTGTTTTCTTTCCCAAACCAGAAGTAGCATATATGGATTAAATTTTCCTTTGGTCTAGCAACATATTTATGTCCCGGAATTAGCTTTATAAATCTAGTAGTTTTCCTCCCCTTGACCTACTGCTTGTTTGAGTTAAGCAGAAGATTTCTAACACAGCGTATTGGATGTGATTCCTTAGTACTTCCAAAGGATTTCTCCTAGGCGAGCTCCTAAAGGTGTTAGCCTTCTTCAGACCTCTAGCCCTTAGGAGAGAGCATGTCTCAGAGTAGCTGGAGCTCAAAGAAAATTTATTGAATTGAATTCTCCCACTCAGCTCTTGGTATAGGTCTGTCCTTAATCCTCTTCTGTATTTGGGTTAGTTTCCCCTGAAAGCCCTCATTTCTGTCTACACACTTCCATCCTGCTCTTTTCTGATCATGTTTTAGTCAGTCGTGTGACACGCCTCTCTCTCGATTGATTGGCAGCTGCAGAATCCTTAAGGACATACCTTCACAGGGGAGAGTGCTTATTTGGGGTGAGTCAATAAAAAACACAGAGATAGGTTTGTGGACGACAGAGCAAGCTTTATGCACTGTTTTTGTCTGAAACAGGGTAGAGTTTTTACAATCAAGGAAACTATTCATCTTTTCAGTATTTAAGGGGGAGCTTTGGAAAGGTCAGATTTCATAGCTTCTGTGAAACTGGATTCAGTGGTGGGCTGCTGTGCTATGTGGCCACAAGGTGGCGCCAGAGCCCTGTTCAGTAAAAATGCACTGTTCAAGGGCCTCTGGCGCTGCTGCTTTCTGTTTACATTGTTTTAAGGACTTTCTCAAACTCACTGGAAAGATTCTGTGCGTTCAGACTCACTTCTGTGTGTGTTCATATTTCTGTCTATCTGTCTATCATTCATGCATTTGTTTTTGTGTATATATGTCCTTGCATCTTTGTACAATATCCTTTTTATCTATATTTACATCTGTACCTAATGTTTATTGAGTGTTTACAATATCAAGCATTTCACACAAATTATCTTCCCTTTACTGAGGTATAATTGTCATATAACATTATATCAATTTCAGGTGTACAACATAATGATTTGATATTTGTATATATTGCAAAATGATCACCACATAAGTCTAGTTAACAACTGTCAAGTATAGTTAACAAAATTTTTTTTCTTCTGATGAGAACTTTTAAGATCTCTCCCACAGTACATAATACAGTGTTATTAACTCTAGTCACCATGCTGTACTTTATATTACCATGGATTATTTATTTCATGACTGGAAGTTTGTATTTTTAAACACCCTTCACACATTTTGGGTACTTTCTATCCCCCCACCTCTGGCAACCACCAATTTGATTTCTCCTATCTGTGAGTTCATTTTTTTATGTTTTTCGTTTTTTGGTTTTTTTAGATTCCACATGTAAGTGAGATCATTTGGTGTTTGTCTTTGTCTGTCCGACTTATTTCACTTAGCATAATGCCCTCAAGATCATCCATGTCACAAATGGCAAGATTTCATTCTTTTTAATGGCTGAGTAATATTCCATATGTATGTGTGTGTGAGTGTGTGTGTGTGTGTATTAGATTTTCTTCATCCATTCTTCTGTCAATGGACACAGGTTGTTTCTGTATCTTGGCTATTGTAGATAATGCTGCAATGAACATGGGGGTGCATATATCTTTTTGAATTAGTGCTTTCTTTTTCTTCAGATAAATACCCAGAAGTGGAATTGCTGGATTATATGGTAGTGATATTTTTAATTTTTTTGAGGAACCTCCATACATTTTTTCCATAGTAGTTGCACCAATTTATATTTCCACCAACAATGCACGAGCATTCCCTTTTCTCTACATCCTCACCAACACTTATTTCTCATTTTTTTGGTAATAGCCATTCTAACAGGTGTGAGGTGGTATAAATTATCTTATTTAATCCTTACAAAACCTTTGAAAATAGGTACTTTTATCATTTGCAAATGAGGTAACTGGGGCTTAGAAATGATAAATATAAATAACCTGCTCAAGGACACAAAGCCTTTTTACCCTTTATGTATAATGCTTCTCATAGGTTAACTTTCACAGCACCTTTGTGAGTTTAAAGTATATGCATAGAGAAATAAGAGCAGTTCAAGTAAATTGATTAGAAAGGGAAGAAAGCCCCTGTGCCCAAAATGTTTGTCTTTGGTTCCTGACCTGTTGATTATTAGTTTTCGTGAGTGTGGAGATCTTGTCCTTGATCAAGGTGGATGTATCACACCCAAACTCCCGATGAAGCACAGCTGAGATCTATGAAAGTTACTGGAATAAAGCAGCTTGAGCGATCACTCCCTTCCTAAAGCAACTTTAGCAGCCCCACTTCAACCTCAAGCGTTACGTAAAGGATTTGCTTGAGAATCGTGATCAGCAGTCGTGAGCTGAGACATTCTGAGAAGATCGATTATTTCTTCCTTTTACTCTTGTCACCGTGGCCAAGGACTTCATTCAAGGTGTTTAATGAGTGTTCTGTTACATGCACTAGAATATAATGGTCATAGGTAGAGGGAAGGAAAAACTATCTTTCTAAGTCTCAGGCTCATGATCTGTAAAATGAGAAAATAATTTTACCTCTTTCATAAGGCAGTTGTCAGGATTAAATGAGATAATGAATGTCAAGTGTATGGCACAGTGAACATTACTCTTATTGCTGGAGAATAATGGATGGTAGTGTTGAATGAAGGTGGGGAATTGGCAGAAGGAGAAGAGAAAGGGCAACGAAAAGGAAGGAAGACAAAATTTACTGAGGGACTGAGTGGCAAAGGAGGGGAGGCCCTTAGTTGCATCCAGAGACTGAAAAATCTGTTAGTTCCTCAGTCCTGATTACCACCAGCCAGAAAGCCATAGAATTTCTGGCAGGAGACTTAGAGAGCATCTAATGTAACCATGTTATGAAAGAAAAATGAGTTGTGGGATTTATTCAAGGTCAACTAGAGGCAGCTCCAGGACGAGAATCCAGGACTCCTGACTTTGGTTCTGGTGTTGTTTTACCACTGTTCACATTGCTTTAGGTTAATCAGGGTGTTTGCAAGCACGAGACTGAGACAGTCCTTGTCTGTATATAGGGGCTTGCTTTAGAGCCTTGAGTTGCTGAAATACAATGTCATATGGAATTGAGAGAGGGCAAGGTATTATAACTTTAAATCAAAAGGACAACTTACATGGAGTCTTAGTTCTCCTTGGTATAGTATCCTCAAGTTCATGGTGCATTCAATACATCTCTTCCTAGAAAGGCTACATGTAATGTGATATTTTCCCCATTATGAGAGAACTATGGCTCCTTTTATGTGTGACCTCTTTAAGATTATTCCCCTCTTTCTATTATCTTTACTTATGATATAACCTTATAGAGACTTATTTCTCAGTAAGCTCCCAAATATGAATAGCAGTAATTGATTTTATGGGCTAATATATTTTCAATAGAGTTATGCTTTCTGAGCTTTCCCTAGAGAAAATCTTACTTTTGTAGGTATATTAGCATCTATCTTTTATATACATGGCTACTGGACATAAGCAAGTAGAAAGTAGTTCATTGGATGGTTTCTGAAATTTTAGAGGCTGCCAAGATGGAAGGATCCTTTCCTTTAAAATTACATTGAAAAAGTTCATTTGTAGTACCACACATAGAGTAGCTCTACCATTTTCTTGGTTCATTTTTAATGCTGCTAATGAGCTTGTTCATTTCACTATTCAAACAAATATCTTAAAAAAATATTATCCCTTCCCTCCCACTCTCATATACACACATCAATATGGGTGAAGATAAAAATTGGAACTATGATAATGCTATTTCGAAACATTGTATTTACTGTGGCTTCCAATGACAAAAGTGCATATTTATTGAATGAAATGTAGAAGTTGTAGAACAGAAGGAAGAAACTAAGAATGAGTTTGGTTCTGGAAAATTTTCTCCACTCTTTGCTGATGGTCCCCTCCTTGCTGTTTTCTTTGTTCTGCTTTCATGGTCCTATGAGGACCCAGACTTTTTGTTGTTTGTTTGTTCTTGTGGCTCTGCCATTCCCGAGGGGCTTGGAATCCTCCTTTGGCATCTCTGAACCTGGCCAAAAGACGGGAGGGTCACCTTGGGAGGTTTTAATGGTCCAGGCCTAGAATGGGGATGCATCATTACATTCATAGCCTATTGGCCAAACTCAGTTACAGACTGTCACATCTATATGGAAGGCAAGTTGAGAAAAAAGTAGTCTAGCTTGTGCCCAGGAAGGTTTTGTGAGCATTCAAGAGACTTTTGTGATTGTTTGCTCTGCTGGCACTTAGGATCTGTCTCATATTCCTGCTATGTATAGAATATATCACCCAAGGCAGACCACCCATCTGGTCACTGTATCCAGTTCCAAGTTTGATATTTCCAGTCTTTTTATGAGGACTTGTGAACTATTGACATGTGAACAAGGAAGAAAAGTTATCTGCTCTCCCTACCCACTTAGTGATGGTGGAGCAGGGACAGGATAAACACAAAGACAACTACTGGGAAAAGAAAAGGTTGGGAGACTTACAGCAATCTCTGGTCCACAGATTTTGAAATTCTGTTAAGCAAGCATTCTAAAGGCTTTCTAACCTGGAGGTGGAAGAAATTCCTTGCTTGGCCCTGATTCTGCTTTCAGAGAGGAATTTCCTTGATCAGTGTTCCTCACGGCCCTGGGCTCTCCTTCTGGGAGGTTCTTTCTCATCCATTACCCGTTATGCTCACATCAGACACAGACTTTGGTGAGTATGCCTTTTCTGGGAGTGTGTGTAGCTTCCATTGTCCCTTCCTTCCTGAGGGCTGTGTTAAGACTTTTCCAAACCAGGCTTCTTTAAACCAGCCTCATGATTTCTTTGTCAATTCCGTCAAAATTTTCATAGTTTTCAATCTATTTATATACTTTCAGTAAGCTCCATGTCTTGGTTACCATGCACATAGATTTCCCCTACACATAATACTTAAGCTTTCCCTGTATGCCTGTTCACTCTCATATCTCTCAACTTAGGGGTGGATGCTTTGAGTTAGGGCTCAGTGGGGAAGGTGGTATCCTTATTATTTTTTTAATTTTATTTTATTTTTCACGGTACGCGGGCCTCTCACTGCCGTGGCCTCTCCAGTTGCGGATCACAGGCTCCGGACGCACAGGCTCAGCGGCCATGGCTCATGGGCCCAGCCGCTCCGCGGCATGCGGGATCTTCCCGGACCAGGGCACGAACCCGTGTCCCCTGCATCGGCAGGCGGACTCTCAACCACTGCACTACCAGGGGGGGTCACTGGCTGTGCTGTCTTCCTGGTGAAGCTTCTGGCTGTGTCAGCAATCAGGTAGAGCTGTAGGCTAGGCTCAGCTGATGGATGATGTTGTAGGCTGGGCTCTGAGCACTGTTCAGGGTCCCTGGTTATGTGGGGCCAGAGGCTATGCTCAACGATTGGACAAGGCTGCTGGCTTGGTCCCCTGCCTGAATGGGGCTGCGGGATGGGCTTCACGGCTGCCCAGTGTCTCTGGCTAGGCTTCATGCTCAGGTGGGACTGGGGGCTATACTCAGCAATTGGGGAGGGGCTGGGAATTTGCTTCCCTACCTGAGCAGGGCCATAGGATAGTCTTCAGGGGGGCTTCCCTGGTGGCGCAGTGGTTGAGAGTCCGCCTGCCAATGCAGGGGATACGTGTTCGTGCCCCTGTCTGGGAAGATCCCACATGCCACGGAGCGGCTGGGCCCGTGAGCCATGGCCGCTGAGCCTGTGTGTCTGGAGCCTGTGCTCCACAATGGGAGAGGCCACAGCAGTGAGAGGCCCGAGTACCGCAAAAAAAAAAAAAAAAAAAAAAAAAAAAAAAAGAATAGGCTTCAGGACAGGTGCAGCCCACTGGCTGGGGATCCAGGTCAAACAGAATTGCCAATCAACTTCCCTGGCCAGACAGGGCCCCTAGTTTGGCTCTGCTGATGGATAGAGTTGCTGGCTAGGGTCTCTGCTCAGGGGCAGCTGCCAGAGGAATGTGATCCTCCAGGGTCTGAGTGCTGGTTGCTGTGAGCCCCACTGCCCTTCTCCGTCTCCATCGGATCCCCACTGGTCTAACCCCACAGATGGTTGCAGTGATCCTTGTGAGGCGAGACCCAAGTGGGCCTCCTGAGAAGTGTTCCAAAATGCTGGGGCAGTAAGATATCCACCTTGCACTCTCTTTTGCCACTGGAGAGACCATAGGCCTAGGGGGGCCTCTTGGTGTGATGCTGTGCCGGCCTGGGGGAGGGGCAATGTGGTCGAGGTTAAACTGCACCTTTTACCCTGCGAATGTGGTCCTTGTTGACCTCTGTCACTCAGGGAGGTTCTTCAGCCTCACCCCCAGGTTCTGGGATTCTCCTGAGGGTGTCTAGTCCATGCATAGTCAGTAGTTAGTCTTCTTGTGAGGGGGACTGAAGTTGGAAATGACCTATGTTGCCATCTTGATGTCACCTCCCCTGTTTCTTAAATAGATTTTCGGGCTTCCCTGGTGGCGCAGTGGTTGAGAGTCTGCCTGCCAATGCAGGGGACACAGGTTCATGACCCGGTCCGGGAAGATCCCACATGCCGCGGAGCGGCTAGGCCCGTGAGCCATGGCCGCTGAGCCTGTGCATCCGGAGCCTGTGCTCCTCAACGGGAGAGGCCACAGCAGTGAGAGGCCCGCGTACCACAAAAAAAAAAAAAAAAAAAAAAAAAAAAGATTTTCTTTCTTTCTTTCTTTCTTTCTTTCTTTCTTTTTAAATTTTTTGCCTTATAACCAATTTAATCAGTTATACATATACATATGTTTCCATATCCCCTCCCTTTTGCGTCTCCCTCCCACCCTCCCTATCCCACCCCTCCAGGCGGTCACAAAGCACCGAGCTGATCTCCCTGTGCTATGCGGCTGCTTCCCACTAGCTATCTACCTTACGTTTGGTAGTGTATATATGTCCATGCCGCTCTTTCACTTTGTCACAGCTTACCCTTCCCCCTCCCCATATCCTCAAGTCCATTCTCTAGTAGGTCTGTGTCTTTATTCCTGTCTTACCCCTATGTTCTTCATGACATTTTTTTTTCTTAAATTCCATATATATGTGTTAGCATACAGTATTTGTCTTTCTCTTTCTGACTTACTTCACTCTGTATGACAGACTCTAGGTCTATCCACCTCATTACAAATAGCTCAATTTCATTTCTTTTTATGGCTGAGTAATATTCCATTGTATATATGTGCCACGTCTTCTTTATCCATTCATCCGATGATGGACACTTAGGTTGTTTCCATCTCCGGGCTATTGTAAATAGGGCTGCTATGAACATTTTGTATGTGTTATCACCAATTTTGATTCTTCTGGGGATATTACAGTGATAATTAGTTTGTTTTTGGCTTGCTTTCTATTTTTTCTAATAGATCTTTATTGGAGTATAATTGCTTCACAATATTGTGTTAGTTTCTGTTGTACATCAAAGTGAACCAGCCATATGCATACATATGTCCCCATATCACCTCCCTCTTGATCCTCCCTACCACCCTCCCTATCCAACCCCTCTAGGTCATCCTGAAGCACTGAGCTGATCTCTCTCTGCTATGCAGCTGTTTCCCACTAGCTAACTGTTTTACATTTGGTAGTGTATATACGTCAATGCTACTCTCTCACTTCGTCCCAGCTTACCCTTCCCCCTCCCCATGTGTTCAAGATGTATGTCTACATCTTTATTCCTGCCCTGGAACTAGATTCCATATATATGTGTTACCATACGGTATTTGTTTTTCTGTTTCTGACTGACTTCACTCTGTTTGACAGACTCTAGGTCCATCCACCTCACTACAAATAACTCGATTTCATTTTCTTTATGGCTGAGTAATATTCCACTGTATATATGTGCCACATCTTCTTTATCCATTCATCTGTTGTTGGACACTTAGGTTGCTTCCATGTCCTGGCTATTGTAAATAGTGCTGCAATGAACACTGTGGTACATGACTCTTTTTGAATTATGGTTTTCTCAGGGTATATGCCCAGTAGGGGGATTGCTGGGTCATATGGGAGTTCTACTTTTAGTTTTTTAAGGAACCTCCATACTGTTCTCCATAGTGGCTGTATCAATTTACATTCCCACCAACAGTGCAGAAGGGTTTTCTTTTCACCACACCCTTTCCAGCATTTATTGTTTCCAGATTTTTTGATAATGGCCATTCTCACTGGTGTGAGGTGGTACCTTATTGTGGTTTTGATTTGCATTTCTCTAATAATTAGTGATGTTGAGCATCTTTTCATGTGTCTCTTGGCCATCTGTATGTCTTCCGTGGTGAAATGTCTATTTAGTTCTTCTGCCCATTTTTGGATTGGGTTGTTTGTTTTTTTGATATTGAGCTGCATGAGCTATTTGTATATTTTGGAGATTAATCACTTGTCTGTTATTTCATTTGCAAATATTTTCTCCCATTCTGAGGGTTGTCTTTTGGTCTTGTTTATGGTCTCCTTTGCTGTGCAAAAGCTTTGAAGTTTAATTAAGTCCCATTGGTTTATTTTTGTTTTTATTTCCATTACTGTAGGAGGTGGGTCAAAAAAGATCTTGCTATGGTTTATGTCATAGAGTGTTTTTCCTATGTTTTCCTCTAAGAATTTTATAGTGTCTGGTCTTACATTTAGGTCTTTATTCCATTTGGAGTTTATTTTTGTGTATGGTGTTAGGTAGTGTTCTAATTTCATTCTTTTACATGTAGCCGTCCAGTTTTCCCAGCACCACTTATTGAAGAGGTTGTCTTTTCTCCATTGTATATCTTTGCCTCCTTTGTTGTAAATTAGGTGACCATATGTGTGTGGGTTTAGGTGACCATATGTGTGTGGGTTTATCTCTGGGCATTCTATCCTGTACCATTGATCTATATTTCTGTTATTGTGCCAGTGCCATACTGTCTTGATTACTGTAGCTTTGTGGTATAGTTTGAAGTCAGGGACCCCGATTCCTGCAACTCCGTTTTTCTTTCTCAAGATTGCTTTGGCTATTCGGGGTCTTTTGTGTTTCCATACAAATTGTAAATTTTTGTGTTCTAATTCTGTGAAGAATGCCATTGGTAGTTTGATAGGGACTGCATTGAATCTGTAGATTGCTTTGGGTGGTATAGTCATTTTCACAATATTGATTTTTCCAATCCAAGAACATGGTAGATTTCTCCATCTGTTTATGTCATCTTTGATTTCTTTCATCACTGTTTTATAGTTTTCTGAGTACAAGTCTTTTGCCTCTTTAGGCAAGTTTATTCCTAGGTATTTTATTATCTTTGTTGTGATGGAAGTGGGAGCGTTTCCTTAATTTCTCTTTCTGATCTTTTGTTGTTGGTGTATAGGAATGCCAGGGATTTCTGTGCATTAATTTTTTATCCTGCAACCTTACCAAATTCATTGATTAGTTCTAGTAATTTTCTGGTGACATCTTTAGAATTTTCAAGTATAGTATCTTGTCATCTGCAAACAACAACAGTTTTACTTCTTCTTTTCCAATTTATATTCCTTTTTTTTTTTCTTTTTCTTCTCTGATTGCCATGGCTAGGACTTCCAAAACTATGTTGAATAAGAGTGGCGAGAGTGGATATCCTTGTCTTGTTCCTGATCTTAGTGGAAATGCTTTCAGTTTTTCACCATTGAGTATGATGCTTGGGCTTCCCTGGTGGCACAGTTGTTGAGAGTCTGCCTGCCGATGCAGGGGACACGGGTTCGTGCCCCGGTCCAGGAAGATCCCACATGCCACGGAGCGGCTAGGCCCGTAAGCCATGGCTCTTGAGCCTGCACGTCTGGAGCCTGTGCTCTGCAACGGGGGAGGCCACAACAGTGAGAGGCCCGCATACCGAAAAAAAAAAACAAACTTTATTGTTGAAAAATGCTAACTACCATCTGAGCCTTCAACAAGTCATTATCTTTTTGTAATAGTAACATCAAAGATCATTCATCACAGATCAGTAATAATAGAAATGAAAAAGTTTGAAATATTGTGAGAATTATCAAAATGTGACACAGAGACATGAAGTAAGCAAATGCTGTTGGAAAAAATGGCACTGATGGACTTGTTCGATTTAGGGTTGCCACAAACCTTTAATTTGTAAAAAATGCAATATTTGCAAAGATCAATAAAGTGAAGTGCAATAAAGTGAGGTGTGCCTGTATACTTTTCATTCTTGTACAAGAATGCTTGTAAAATTAGAAAGAAAATGATAAATGTCATTAAAAAAAAAAGTTCTTCAAGAAGTTAGGAGAGCTCTCCAGTTCCCATGATTTATGTCTGTTGGAAGGCTATAGAGTTTAATAACTCTTTGGTTAGATCCCATCTCACCAAAGCTTTAACTCTAGTTTATAGGGAAATATTTTTTATGAAATAGAATTTAAAACAGTGAAGGAAATTTATGAGAAATTTAGAATTCCCTCCATGGCTCCATGTAAAGTAAAGCATTATCTGTAGATTTATTTCCCTAAAGATGTGTCAGTGCAAGTAGACTAAGTGGAAAGGAAATTCTCCTGATGATACAGGCCAATAAAACCCACTCTTAATGTATTTTGGATTTGAATTATGCACACTGACTTTTTACATTTATTTGAATGCATTTGTTAGCTGCACTACAATCTTTGCTGGCTGTATTGAAATGCCTGAATTATGTGCTAATACAGTGCATATGACCTAGTTCACAGGAATCCTTAAACTACAGATGGATTTTTCTCCATGAAAATTTAATGTCAGAGGGTAAACTATGTTGTTTTATCTTCTTGTCTTAAGAAGTTTAATCTTAGTAAGTGTGGGTCTAGATGGAGGATGACAGGAATATTGGAAACAAATTCAATTTCCTCTTTCCTAAACTAGCTTCAAATAATCTGTAGTGATTCTGGGTCATCATTTAATTCAAATGGGAAATACATTTGAGTGTCTATTCTATGTAAAGCATTCTGTAGAATTTAATGGAAGATTTAAGGATTCAAGAGGATTTTAAGCCTAGTTTTGGAGGCAAATTATACGTAATTATACAAGACAGTATAAGAACTATATTATTTTATTTAATATGTATGTTTATGATCTAATTCTGTAAAGGAAATTTCAGGAGTCAAAGTCTGTAATAGAATCAAACTCCACAGTATTGTGGGATTGATCCTAGAGAATGAAATTAATTTTATTCAGGAGGATTAGGAAAGATATTTTAGTTGAGTCTTAAGGATAGCCAGGGTTTTGATTAATCGAACAGGGACCATGTAAACAAAACTGTGCAAGTATGTAACATAATTAGTCAATGGTATAGAGTCTGTTTGGGCTACAACATATGAAGATGGATAATGCAGCTCCAAGTATGATAGATCTCTGGGAACTCACATATTTAAAGGCTTGGCCCTAGGTTTTCAGATATACCCAAAGATTAGCTTAGATCAGCAGTCTCCAAATTATCTTATTTATAAAGCTAGTTCAGCAAAGTGTTTAGAGATATTCCAAGGAAAAAAGGGTTCCATGATTAAAGAAGTTTTGGAAATCCTAGGCCAAAACAATCTGGACAATATTCTTGATTGCAGAACTTTTCAGAGCCTTTACTATGCTAGTATACAGAGTTAAACTACCAATGTGAGTTCTTGGCTTGGCATTTTAGGTGTTTTGGAAACATGGATTTAGTTCGCTTTAAATTCTGACTATAATCTAAGTTCCTTTTAACCAGTGACATCAAACGCTTTGTTTCCTCCTTCCTTCTTTCTTTTTTCTCTTTCTCTTTCCCCTTCCTATTCCCTTTCTCTTTATTTAATTTTTCTTCTTTTTAATTTTTTCTCTTTCAAGAAATTTGTATTAAATTATAATTTGAAAAACATCTGTGACCACAGTGCTGTGTTAATTTAAAAACAAAATCTTTTGTCATCTCTTTAAGAAATTGATTCTAAAAATACAGATGAAAGTAAGTATTCTCCCCTGTTTTAACTCTACCATCCTTCTGGCAGTGGAACATGGCTTCCCTTATATTCTTGATTTAACAATAATTCTTTCTAATTGGGGAAGGATAGCTTTATAATTTTTTTGTTTTCAGTTTTAACCTAGAATGCAGTTTCTGAGTGATGAGGGAAAAAATGGGATAATTGTTTGCCAGGCAGATCAGCTGCATCACTCTGCAGGTCAATGGGTGATGTGTCTCAGCGAAACACACTAAAAATAATTTTTTTAGTTGCTATCAGCCTTGCTATATGCCATGCACTGGAAATTAAGTATTTTTCTTCATTGTCACTCAACTCACGTAAGAGGTAGAGCTAGAATTAGAACCCAGGAATTTTAGATTTCAAAACCACTACGTTTTGTTGCCTGCTGCTATGCAAATTAGAACTTCTCAGTAAAATCACCAAAGGAAGGCTACTATCCTTTATGTGTATTCTGATAAACTGCACGGTCCAAGAACTATGTGGCAGACTCCCATCCAGCATCTTAAAGTCATTTCTTTGGTAGTGATGGCAATTAACATACAGACAACAAACAAACAAGCAAACAGAAAGCATAGAAACAAAACAAAGTAATGAAAAATATTATAAATAAATAAATCATATATTTTGAGATCCAGCAATAATGACATCATTTTGTGTATGAAGGACAGAGATATAACACCATAAACTTTTGTGGGGGCCAGAATTTGCCACCTCAGAATGTCTCTTTGGCATGTGAATTGTTTCAAGCTGAAAACTATCAAGGCCCAAAAGACTCAGGAAGAAACTTCAGCCTTCCCCCTAACTGCATAAAGAATGAAGATAGAGGCCCTGTCCCAGGAAGGGAGCCATCACCACAGATAACTGTAGTATGAACTAGGTGTGTAGACAGGAAGGAAATTAGCTAAATCTGTTTGTTAAAACTCCTCTCTGGGGTTTCCCTGGTGGCACAGTGGTTAAGAATCTATCTGCCAATGCAGGGGATACGTGCTCGATCCCCTGGTCCGGGAAGATCCCACATGCTGCGGAGCAACTAAGCCCGTGTCACAACTACTGAGCCTGTGCTCTAGAACCTGTGAGCCACAACTACTGAAGCCCACATGCCACAACCACTGAAGCCTGCGCACCTAGAGCCTGTGCTCTGCAACAAGAGAAGCCTGCACACTGCAATGAAGAGTAGCCCCTGCTCGCTGCAACTAGAGAAAGCCCGCACACAGCAACGAAGACCCAATGCAACCAAAGGAAAAAAAAAAAAGAGTAGCCCCCGCTTGCTGCAACTAGAGAAAACCCATGCGCGCGGCAACAAAGACCCAATGCAGCCAAAAATAAATAAATTAATAAAATAAATTAAAAACAAAAACACCCCCTCTCTGTGTCCCATTGTGTCTGTGTGGCCCAGCAAACATCCGTTTACTGAACATCTGCTTCTCCCTCTCCATGTCAGTGGCCTTCCTCCCCTTCCAAGTCCCAAACCTCCAACATCCTCTTTTGTCTTTGGCTAAAGATGGTATTTAAGGAGGTTTCAGCTATTTTGGTGAGCTGAGTTTTTCCTAGGTCTCTCCCATGTATACATGTTATTAAACTCTCGTTTGATTTTCTCCTGTTAATCTGTCTCATGTCAATTTAATTTAGACCAGCCAGAAGAATCTAGAAAGGGTAGAGGAAAATTTCTTCCTCCCCAACACTTTCAATTTCACATTTAAATTAAAAACAAACAAACAAACAAACAAAAACCCTTTTCAGATTACTACACCCTGCAAGAAATTTAGGGGAGTAAATTATTTATTGACTGTGGCTAATTTAAAGACTATTGGTAGAGAACATTATGAAACTTAGAAGATTTTTTTCAGAAATGAATATTGTAAAGTTCTAATTAAGTATAAAATAGCAAAATTAGAAACGAGTAACATTCATTTGTGAGAGGAAAAGAACGCACGAGATATAAAGTAGTGTAACATGGAAGAAAAATCTTTAACTGGAGCAATGGGAGGCATAAAATCCTCTTTGATGAAAGTTCAGTGGAGGTTCCTGAGTGCACCCAGGCTGTACCAGGACCAGAGGTGTAGAGAATCAGCTGACGTGTGAAATTGGTTTTTTAAAAATGTGGAAATGCTTGAGGTTGACATTTGTTAAAACCTATTCCACTACAATGGTATAATTTTTAACAAATACACAAGAAACCAAAATGTCAAAAGATGAAGCAATCTTCTCTTTTGGAGCTCTGCTATTCTCACCCCTACTGTGACTCTTTCATTTGGAAATTATTCACAACAAAAGGACAAGTCTCTCATTTTTGTGGCCATAAGGGGATAAGAGAGAAGCTATTTGAATTGTAAAAGTCCTTTTTCAAAATGTTTACTTTATAATAAAAATGACACTTTAATCTGAAGAACAATTCTTTTTCACATTTGCTACCTAATGCACTACACAATTTCAACTGATCACCTTGATGACTTTAATTATTAAATATGAAATAAATCTCCCTCTTCTCTATTAGACTATTTAACTTTAATTTTCATAATGAAATGGAGTAGGAAAGGTCAAGGCCTACCCTCCTAAAACCCAAGTAAAAAATTTCATTCATCTTTTAGGCAAGAATGTCTTTAACAAAACATCAGGTTACATAGTTGCTCAAGGAAATAGGTTCTAGGGGGCAGCATAGGACCTAAGGCCCTCTGGAAAGGTTTTCCAAGAATTAAATATTTTCCACTCTGACTCTCTTTTATTTCGCTTATCCCTCTCCCTAGAAAATACTGGCCCTCCAGACCCTGAGGTGACACTTTGCTGCTGGGCTGTAGGGGTGACAGAATCCTACCATGTGGTCTTGAAATGTACCATGCATATGTGGGGAGACGTGGTGGGGGAGAAAAAAGAATTTTCCCGCTACCCTTCTAGGTCCTTGGCTGAGACCTTCCTCTGCCCTGTGTAATAAAAGGAGAAAAACACAGAAATTTAATAACATGTATTCCTCTTGTATACAAAGGAGATACCCAGGAAAACTGAGGAACCCCCCCCAAAATGGCCCAAGCCATCACCTTAAATGCCATTTGCAGCTGAAAGCAAAAGATGTTGGGTGAGGGAGAGCCAGGTTTTCAGAAAAAGCACAGTAAACAAGGGTATGCTTACTATGCAGATTTAAGTTGCCTTCTCCAGTGATAAGAGTATCTGTAGATTTAGTTATCCTCCTCTTCCTGGTACTGAGAAGGAAACACCCTTACAAATGGAGATTCCCCTTATAAATGTAAATTTCTCTTACCAAAGGGTAACTTTTACTTGGTTTTCAGAGCTTATCTCTTTACTGCTGTTTTTTTTTTTTTTTTTTTTTTTTTTTAATAATCAGCCTAAAATAACCCTTATTATTTTTTTTTTTTGTGGTATGCGGGCCTCTCACTTTTGGGGCCTCTCCCATTGCGGAGCACAGGCTCCGGACACGCAGTCTCAGCGGCCATGACTCACGGGCCCAGCCGCTCCGCGGCATATGGGATCTTCCCGGACCGGGGCACGAACCCGTGTCCCCTGCATCGGCAGGCGGACGTTCAACCACTGCACCATCAGGGAAGCCCCTTATGCACATTTTGTGGTGACAAATTCTGCTCTCCTTCAAGGTCATCAGAGAGTAGATCCTTCCTCAGGGTCACATGTATCACTAAAATGGTAACATTAAAAAAACTAGTATGTGCAATAAAATGGAAAAGGTTCTTTGTTATTTAAGAACTTCAGAGATCCATATAAAGCAGTAGTTCTCAAACTTTCAAAGTGTGCATCAGAATCACAGGTAGGGTTTGTTAAAACAGGTCTCTGAACTCCAATCCCAGAATTTCTGATTCGTTGAGGGTGGGCTGGGGAAGAGACTGCATTTCTAACAGATTCCCAGGTGGTTCCTGCTGCTGGTCTGGGTACCACACTTCAAGAGTCCTAATAAGTGAGCTGTCGTTACCCCAAAACTGGGTTTGCCTCTTGGTGGGTGTTGAGCCACAAGACACAACCAAGCCAAAGAGCAGGAGAAGGAAGGATTTATTACTTGCAGCAAGTAAGGAGAAGCCCAGGGATATTTCCTAAAGCAGTGTCTCTTTGAATAACAAAATCGGGGAAGTTTTAACCTGAGGGTGGATGAATACTCACATCCACCCTTAGGTTAAAGGGGCAAGTGTGTTTGCGTATTCATGAAGGGGCCTATTCTTCTTCAGGGCAAGCATTGTGGCCAGGCTTAGACCTATAATGGCTTCGCTTAAGTCAAGAAAGCCATGTCTGGTTCTCTTCCTCCAGGGACTCCCTACCCTGTCTGCCTACACTGTGACTCACTTATGTGCTTTAAGTGGGTTTCAAGTGAGCTGAAATACAGACTACCTCATCTTCACGGTAGCAAGTGGCTTGTAGAAGGGACAGAGCTATAGGCGTGTTGCCTCTGGCTGAGATCAGTTTTGTCTGTGTATCCCATTGTGCCATAGAAATATTATTACTTTCTAAATGTGCCATGACATGAAAAAGTTGGGGGTGTACTCAATTCTACAGAACTTTGTTTCCAGTAACTTAATTCTGTTGGGAAAAAACCTCAGTAGGCATAACTTGTCTTTAGAATAGAATATTTAAAATGAGGTAAGGAATCCTGGAATCATTTCCCAAACACTTTACAAGGAAGGAGAGAAAGAAATCAGAATATTTGTTGAGCAAGTTCTTTGTGGCAGGCACGTGCCAGGTACTTAACATGTTATTACATTTAGTTCTCACCACAACCTAATGGGATAGGTATTATTTCACTCTTTTACTTCACCTAACCAAGACTTAGAATACATAAGTAATTTGCCCAAGGTCACAGAGCTGGTAAGTGAAACCAGAGGGAAAGCCAGTATCTCTGACTTGAAGTTTCAAGCTATATCACATGGTCTCAGGGATGAGGCAAATGGAGAAGCCCTTTCTTTACATCACCTGAAATTGGATCAGCTTCAGAAAAAGTTAAGCCAGATTGAGGTTATATCTAAGTTCCCAATGAAAAGACAACAAAGGAAAGTATTGCTTTATTGGCTTCCCCAATTTAGATACTTTAGGTTTGCAGGGGATTATCTAGGTAGAAGTTTTAAACATGTGATTACCAGGACTCTTTGTGTGTGTTGTGTATGTGTTTCCTTTCTGATGTTCAGCTGCCGCTGACGCCTGTAGTGTGTCATACCTTCTGGCTGTCTTATGCAGGCACAGTGAAGTGATGAGTTGGGCAGTTACGAAACAGGAGGGAAGGAGGCAGGGCACAACCTTTGAAAGAATGACATAGCCCGAGGGCATGACATAAACTGATTAGAACCAAATGGGTTCAAGATGGCGGACAAGTCGACTTCCACTAGACCTTGAGCCTCAGTATATGCTCACTGTAACACATCAGCAAGCTAAATGACACATCCACAGGCACCATGACAGTTCCAAGACCGACCATAAGGATCAAAAAGAGGGTGGTGGCCCGATTCCTGGAAATCCCTGCTCCTTCCTGAAATAGATGGAATACTCCTCCCACTCATTAGCCTATGAAATTACCCAACCCTATAAAAACTGACAACCCCATACCCTGGTGCCTTTCTCACCTTCTGAGATGGCCCACACTCTGTGGAGCGTGTTTCTCTCTAAATAAATCCACATTTTGGGCTTCCCTGGTGGCACAGTGGTTAAGAATCTGCCTGCCAATTCAGGGGACACAGGTTCGAGCCCTGGGCCGGGAAGATCCCACATGCTGCTGAGCAACTAAGCCCATATGCCACAGCTAATGAGCCCGCGAGCCACAACTACTGAAGCCCATGTGCGTAGAGCCTGTGCTCCGCAACAAGAGAAGCCACCGCAATGAGATGCCAGCACACTGCAATGAAGAGTAGCCCCCACTCGCCACAACTAGAGAAAGCCTGCATGCAGCAACGAAGATCCAACACAGCCAAAAATAAATAAATAAATTTATTTTTTAAAAATCCACTTCTTACCTATCACTTTGTCTCTCACTGACTTCTCTCTGTGATGAGAGATCAAGAACCTGAGCTTCATTAAGTCCTGAAACCAGGTGTGTGATCTCAGTTGGAAGACTGTGGGTTTTGGCTGGGTTCGAGTCCCAGCCACGTGGGTTCAAGTCCCAATCTTAGGTGCATGGTTTCAGTTATACTATAATGGGTTTGAGGACCCAAGTTTTTTGGGGTAGATTGCCTGTCCTCTGCATCACTTTGTGGAGACGCAGTCTAGGGACCCTTGTCTGGAAGCCATCTCTCGTCGCCACTGAGGCTAGTCTTCTCTGGGTTTAGACTCGTCCAACCTTTCATTCTTGCCTACCTTGTTTTTGGACCACATAATTTCTAGCTCGTAACACTCTTTACATTTAATTTGCACTCCCATTTTACTTGAGCTTCAGCTTATCACTTATAATGTTCAAAAGGCTCATTAATTTCTTTTATTGTGGCTCCCCTCTCATTTATTTCCTGTTTGAAACATGCCCCATTCACAATGGGGTGCCTAAGTGTTTTAACTGGATGCTTTATTAATTACTTTTGCTGATTTTCTTCAATTACTTTAATTAGTGCTGTGCTGTATTATTTTTATCTCGACTCCTCAAATTAAAAGTTCACCTTTTGATATATTGAATATGTACGCAGAGAAGGAAATCACTTGAGAGGAATTAAGGCTTGTAGCTGGGAAATTTACTGTGATTAAAAACATGCAGGACCTTAAAGGGCTGCCATTTGATAAAAGGTGAAAGGCTCACATCCAGAGAGATTAACAGATTGGCTGGCAGCACTGCTATTAGAAACAGAAATCATCCAGACCTGGGTTTGAAACCTGGATTTTAATGACCAGTTCTGTGATCTTGGGCAACTCACTTGATGGTTTTGAACATGTTTCCTCATCTAAAATGTGGGGAGAGTAATAATACAGGGTCGTTGGAATGATAATTAAAGCATTGGCATCAATATAGTGTTTGGTACACATTAGGCTTTTAATAAATAGTAGCTATTATTATGATTGCTAGCCATGATTCAATTCTGTGAAAATGTATTTCTCTCTTACTGTCCTTTAATTTACATAACTTCTAGATTCATGATGATAAAGTATAATTTTCAAAAACCTAAAATTATGATGCTCATAGAAATATAAAATGAACACCTGCCAAAGATTTAAATTAACTCTTTAATGAGGCAACAAATAATAATCAGTATAGAGGCTGAAAAGAACAAAGAGTTTTATTTGGGGTCTTAGGAATTGCAGTTTGGGAGACAGATTCAGGTAAAACTAAAAGAGTGTTCTGGGGAAGAGAAAGAGTCAGGGGCTTATAAAGGCAAAAGCTACAAGGTTGTTAATGTTGTCTAGTAAGAATTTTGACTGGCTCTGGTGCAAAAAAGAAATATTTGTCCTTGAGAGATAGGCTGTCATGAGTGATTTAGGGCAAGGGTCTGATGAGTATCTTGAGTTTCTGGAACATTGTGCAGAGGTTCTGGATGCCTCTGTTAAGACAATAAGTGGTCAAAAGTTCAAATTCCATTCTGCTGAGATGTACATAGTCCCATTTCCTCAATGGCCTCCTGCTCTGTTTTAGAGGGCTCTCCTAGCAATACTGACTCCATTTTGGTTTTCCTTTCACAGAGGGAATCAGTGACATGTTAAAACAGATTCAAAGAGAATTTGATTTGCAGAAATTTATATTCTTTTTTTTTTTTTTGCTTTATAACAAATCTAATCAGTTATACATATACATATGTTTCCATATCCCCTCCCTTTTGCATCTCCCTCCCAACCTCCTTATCCCACCCCTCCAGGCGGTCACAAAGCACCGAGCTGATCTCCCTGTGCTATGCGGCTGCTTCCCACTAGCTATCTATCTTACGTTTGGTAGTGTATATATGTCCATGCCACTCTTTCACTTTGTCACAGCTTACCCTTCCCCCTCCCCATATCCTCAAGTCCATTCTCTAGTAGGTCTGTGTCTTTATTCCTGTCTTACCCCTATGTTCTTCATGACATTTTTTTTCTTAAATTCCATATATATGTGTTAGCATACAGTATTTGTCTTTCTCTTTCTGACTTACTTCACTCTGTGTGACAGACTCTAGGTCTATCCACCTCATTACAAATAGCTCAATTTCATTTCTTTTTATGGCTGAGTAATATTCCATTGTATATATGTGCCACGTCTTCTTTATCCATTCATCCGATGATGGACACTTAGGTTGTTTCCATCTCCGGGCTATTGTAAATAGGGCTGCTATGAACATTTTGGTACATGTCTCTTTTTGAATTATGGTTTTCTCAGGGTATATGCCCAGTAGTGGGATTGCTGGGTCATATGGTAGTTCTATTTTTAGTTTTTTAAGGAACCTCCATACCGTTCTCCATAGCGGCTGTACCAATTCACATTCCCACCAGCAGTGCAAGAGTGTTCCCTTTTTTCCACACCCTCTCCAGCATTTATTGTTTCTAGATTTTTTGATGATGGCCATTCTGACTGGTGTGAGATGATATCTCATTGTAGTTTTGATTTGCATTTCTCTAATGAGTAAAGATGTTGAGCATCCTTTCATGTGTTTGTTGGCAGTCTGTATATCTTCTGTGGAGAAATGTCTATTTAGTTCTTCTGCCCATTTTTGGATTGGGTTGTTTGTTTTTTTGTTATTGAGCTGCATGAGCTGCTTATAAATTTTGGAGATTAATCCTTTGTCAGTTGCTTCATTTGCAAATATTTTCTCCCATTCTGAGGGTTGTCTTTTGGTCTTGTTTATGGTTTCCTTTGCTGTGCAAAAGCTTTTAAGTTTCGTTAGGTCCCATGTGTTTATTTTTGTCTTTATTTCCATTTCTCTAGGAGGTGGGTCAAAAAGGATCTTGCTGTGATTTATATCATAGAGTGTTCTGCCTATGTTTTCCTCTAAGAGTTTGATAGTGTCTGGCCTTACATTTAGGTCTTTAATCCATTTTGAGCTTATTTTTGTGTATGGTGTTAGGGAGTGATCTAATCTCATACTTTTACATGTCCCTATCCAGTTTTCCCAGCACCACTTATTGAAGAGACTGTCCTTTCTCCACTGTACATTCCTGCCTCCTTTATCAAAGATAAGGTGACCATATGTCCGTGGGTTTATCTCTGGGCTTTCTATCGTGTTCCATTGATCTATCTTTCTGTTTTTGTGCCAGTACCATACTGTCTTGATTACTGTAGCTTTGTAGTATAGTCTGAAGTCAGGGAGCCTGATTCCTCCAGCTCCATTTTTCGTTCTCAAGATTGCTTTGGCTATTCGGGGTCTTTTGTGTTTCCATACAAATTGTGAAATGTTTTGTTCTAGTTCTGTGAAAAATGCCAGTGGTAGTTTGATAGGGATTGCATTGAATCTGTAGATTGCTTTGGGTAGTAGAGTCATTTTCACAATGTTGATTCTTCCAATCCAAGAACATGGTACATCTCTCCATCTATTTGTATCATCTGTAATTTCTTTCATCAGTGTCTTATAATTTTCTGCATACAGGTCTTTTGTCTCCTTAGGTAGGTTTATTCCTAGATATTTTATTCTTTTTGTTGCAGTGGTAAATGGGAGTGTTTCCTTGATTTCACTTTCAGATTTTTCATCAGTAGTATATAGGAATGCCAGAGATTTCTGTGCATTAATTTTGTATCCTACAACTTTACCAAATTCATTGATTAACTCTAGTAGTTTTCTGGTAGCATCTTTAGGATTCTCTATGTATAGTATCATGTCATCTGCAAACAGTGACAGCTTTACTTCTTCTTTTCCGATTTGGATTCCTTTTATTTCCTTTTCTTCTCTGATTGCTGTGGCTAAAACTTCCAAAACTAGGTTGAATAAGAGTGGTGAGAGTGGGCAACCTTGTCTTGTTCCTGATCTTAGTGGAAATGGTTTCAGTTTTTCACCATTGAGGACGATGCTGGCTGTGGGTTTGTCATATATGGCCTTTATTATGTTGAGGAAAGTTCCCTCTATGCCTACTTTCTGCAGGGTTTTTATCATAAATGGGTGTTGAATTTTGTCGAAAGCTTTCTCTGCATCTATTGAGATGATCATATGGTTTTTCTCCTTCAATTTGTTAATATGGTGTATCACGTTGATTGATTTGCGTATATTGAAGAATCCTTGCATTCCTGGAATAAACCCCACTTGATCATGGTGTATGATCCTTTTAATGTGCTGTTGGATTCTGTTTGCTAGTATTTTGTTGAGGATTTTTGCATCTATGTTCATCAGTGATATAGGCCTGTAGTTTTCTTTCTTTGTGACATCCTTGTCTGGTTTTGGTATCAAGGTGATGGTGGCCTCGTAGAATGAGTTTGGGAGTGTTCCTCCCTCTGCTATATTTTGGAAGAGTTTGAGAAGGATAGGTGTTAGCTCTTCTCTAAATGCTTGATAGAATTCGCCTGTGAAGCCATCTGGTCCTGGGCTTTTGTTTGTTGGAAGAGTTTTTATCAAAGTTTCAATTTCAGTGCTTGTGATTGGTCTGTTCATATTTTCTATTTCTTCCTGATTCAGTCTTGGCAGGTTGTGCATTTCTAAGAATTTGTCCATTTCTTCCAGGTTGTCCATTTTATTGGCATAGAGTTGCTTGTAGTAATGTCTCATGATCTTTTGTATTTCTGCAGTGTCAGTTGTTACTTCTCCTTTTTCATTTCTAATTCTATTGATTTGAGTCTTCTCCCTTTTTTTCTTGACGAGTCTGGCTAATGGTTTATCAATTTTGTTTATCTTCTCAAAGAACCAGCTTTTAGTTTTATTGATCTTTGCTATCGTTTCCTTCATTTCTTTTTCATTTATTTCTGATCTGATTTTTATGATTTCTTTCCTTCTGCTAACTTTGGGATGTTTTTGTTCTTCTTTCTCTAATTGCTTTAGGTGCAAGGTTAGGTTGTTTATTCGAGATGTTTCCTGTTTCTTAAGGTGGGATTGTATTGCTATAAACTTCCCTCTTAGAACTGCTTTTGCTGCATCCCATAGGTTTTGGGTTGTCGTGTCTCCATTGTCATTTGTTTCTAGGTATTTTTTAATTTCCTCTTTGATTTCTTCAGTGATCACTTCGTTATTAAGTAGTGTATTGTTTAGCCTCCATGTGTTTGTATTTTTTACAGCTCTTTTCCTGTAATTGATATCTAGTCTCATAGCATTGTGGTCGGAAAAGATACTTGATACAATTTCAATTTTCTTAAATTTACCAAGGCTTGATTTGTGACCCAAGATATGATCTATCCTGGAGAATGTTCCATGAGCACTTGAGAAAAATGTGTATTCTGTTGCTTTTGGATGGAATGTCCTATAAATATCAATTAAGTCCATCTTGTTTAATGTATCATTTAAAGCTTGTGTTTCCTTATTTATTTTCATTTTGGATGATCTGTCCATTGGTGAAAGTGGGGTGTTAAAGTCCCCTACTATGAGTGTGTTACTGTCGATTTCTCCTTTTATGGCTGTTAGTATTTGCCTTATGTATTGAGGTGCTCCTATGTTTGGTGCATAAATATTTACAATTGTTATATCTTCTTCTTGGATCGATCCCCTGATCATTATGTAGTGTCCTTCTTTGTCTCTTCTAGTAGTCTTTATTTTAAAGTCTATTTTGTCTGATATGAGAATTGCTACTCCAGCTTTCTTTTGGTTTCCATTTGCATGGAATATCTTTTTCCATCCCCTTACTTTCAGTCTGTATGTGTCTCTAGGTCTGAAGTGGGTCTCTTGTAGACAGCATTTATATGGGTCTTGTTTTTGTATCCATTCAGCCAATCTGTGTCTTTTGGTGGGAGCATTTAGTCCATTTACATTTAAGGTAATTATTGATATGTATGTTCCTGTTCCCATTTTCTTAATTGTTTTGGGTTCGTTATTGTAGGTCTTTTACTTCTGTTGTGTTTCTTGCCTAGAGAAGTTCCTTTAGCATTTGTTGTAAAGCTGGTTTGGTGGTGCTGAATTCTCTCAGCTTTTGCTTGTCTGTAAACGTTTTAATTTCTCCATCAAATCTGAATGAGATCCTTGCTGGGTAGAGTAATCTTGGTTGCAGGTTTTTCTCCTTCATCACTTTAATTATGTCCTTCCACTCCCTTCTGGCTTGTAGAGTTTCTGCTGAGAGATCAGCTGTTATCCTGATGGGGATTCCCTTGTGTGTTATTTGTTGTTTTTGCCTTGCTGCTTTTAATATGATTTCTTTGTGTTTAATTTTTGACAGTTTGATTAATATGTGTCTTGGCGTATTTCTCCTTGGATTTATTCTGTATGGGACTCTCTGTGCCTCCTGGACTTGATTAACTATTTCCTTTCCCATATTAGGGAAGTTTTCAACTATAATCTCTTCAAATATTTTCTCAGTCCCTTTCTTTTTCTCTTCTTCTTCTGGAACCCCTATAATTCAAATGTTGGTGCGTTTAATGTTGTCCCAGAGGTCTCTGAGACTGTCCTCTGTTCTTTTCATTCTTTTTTCTTTATTTTGCTCTGCATCAGTTATTTCCACTATTTTATCTTCCACCTCACTTATCCGTTCTTCTGCCTCAGTTATTCTGCTATTGATCCCATCTAGAGTATTTTTTATTTCATGTATTGTGTTTTTAATCGATGCTTGATTCATCTTTAGTTCTTCTAGGTCCTTGTTAACTGTTTCTTGCATTTTGTCTATTCTATTTCCAAGATTTTGGATCTGGGAAATAGAATCTTGGATCATCTTTACCATCATTATTCTGAATTCTTTTTCAGGTAGACTGCCTATTACCTCTTCATTTGTTAGATCTGGTGGGTTTTTATCTTGCTCCTTCTCCTGCTGTGTGTTTTTCTGTCTTCTCATTTTGCTTATGTTACTGTGTTTGGGGTCTCCTTTTTGCAGGCTACAGGTTCGTAGTTCCCGTTGTTTTTGGTGTCTGTCCCCAGTGGCTAAGGTTGGTTTAGTGGGTTGTGTAGGCTTCCTGGTGGAGGGGACTAGTGCCTGTGTTCTGGTGGATGAGGCTGGATATTGTCTTTCTGGTGGGCAGGTCCACGTCTGGTGGTGTGTTTTGGGGTGTCTGCGGACTTTTTATGATTTTAGGTAGCCTCTCTGCTAATGGGTGGCGTTGTGTTCCTGTCTTGCTAGTTGTTTGGCATAGGGTTGTCCAGCACTGTAGCTTGCTGGTCGTTGAGTGAAGCTGGGTGCTGGTGTTGAGATGGAGATCTCTGGAAGATTTTTGCCGTTTGATATTATGTGGAGCTGGGAGGTCTCTTGTGGACCAGTGTCCTGAAGTTGGCTCTCCCACCTCAGAGGCACAGCACTGACTCCTGGCTCCTCAATTTGGGATGATGTGTTCTTCATGTATTCCACAGATGCAGGGTACATCAAGTTGATTGTGGAGCTTTAATCCGCTGCTTCTGAGGCTGCTGGGAGAGGTTTCCCTTTCTCTTCTTTGTTCTCACAGCTCCCGGGGCTCAGCTTTGGATTTGGCCCCGCCTCTGCGTGTAGGTCGCCGGAGGGCGTCTGTTCTTCGCTCAGACAGGACAGGGTTAAAGGAGCAGCCTCTTCGGTGACTCTGGCTCACTCAGGTCGGGCGGGAGGGAGGGGCACGCAGTGCAGGGCGAGCCTGCAGCGGCAAAGGTCGGCGTGACGTTGCACCAGCCCGAGGCGCGCCGTGCGATCTCCCAGGGAAGCCGCCCCTGGATCCCGGGACCCTGGCAGTGGCGGGCTGCACAGGCTCCCGGAAGGGCGGTGTGGACAGTGACCTGCGCTCGCACACAGGCTTCTTGGCGGCGGCAGCAGCAGCCCCAGCGTCCCACGCCCGTCCCTGGGCTCCGCGCTTTGAGTCGCGACTCGCGCCCGTCTGTGGAGCCCCTTTAAGCAGCGCTCTTAATCCCCTCTCCTCGCGTACCAGGAAACCAAGAGGGAAGAAAAAGTCTGTTGCCTCTTCGGCAGCTCCAGAGTTTTCCTGGACTCCCTCCCGGCTAGCTGTGGCACATTAGCCCCCTTCAGGCTGAGTTCTCGCCGCCAGCCCCAGTCCTCTCCCTGCGCTCTGACTGAAGCCCGAGCCTCAGCTTCCAGCGCTGCGCGCCCCGGCGGGCAAGCAGACAAGCCTCTCGGGCTGGTGAGTTCCGCTCGGCACCGATCCTCTGTGTGGGGATCTCTCCGCTTTGCCCTACCCAGGTATGTGGGGAGTTTCTTGCCTTTTGGGAGGTCTGGGGTCTTCTGCCAGCGTTCAGTAGGTGTTCTGTAGGAGTTGTTCCACGTGTAGCTGTATTTCTGGCGTATCCGTGGGGAGGAAGGTGATCTCCGCGTCTTACTCTTCCCCCATCTTACCCGGAAGTGAGAAATTTATATTCTATTAGTCAAAATTTATTTGCATGTCTAGGAAAAAGAATAATTTGAATTACTACAGGCTGGAAACATTTATATTACTTTTCAGTTTTCTACAAGCTAACTTCTATCTCTGAAAAGTTTTAATAATAGTCTAGTCAATCAAAGACAATCAGGGCTTCCCTGGTGGTGCAGTGGTTGAGAGTCCGCCTGCCAATGCAGGGGATACGGGTTCGTGCCCCGGTCCGGGAAGATCCCACATGCTGCGGAGTGGCTGGGCCCGTGAGCCATGGCCGCTGAGCCTGCGCGTCCGGAACCTGTGCTCCACAGCGGGAGAGGCCACAACAGTGAGAGGCCCGCGTACCGCAAAAAACAAAAAACAAAAAAAAGACAATCAAAGGTTCACATCCCCATGGGATCAGACAGATTCTCCCCCTGGAGAATCTACTAGACAAATGACCAACATTCCACTGGAAGGACACCCAGTAATCTTTTTTACTGTTTTTCCAAGTCTGGGCAACTTGTCTGATAGTCTCACCCTTCCCCACTTGTGATCATAAATTATTTTGATCACATAAAATGTGTTCTCATTAGGTTTTGCCTGATTATTGACATAGGGTGCTGAAAGACTATTACTTATCCATATGGGCCTTGTTGAGTTTGCTTTGTACATTTAGATCCTGAAAATATTATGAAACTACAGAGGCCACAGAAGTCACTTTGATTTTGAAGTTTTTGTAATGGATCTTAGATTGGACTTTTGAAAGGATCTGTTATTTTTTATTCTAACCCAGAGTGAGGAAACAAAGTCCAAGAAACTCTCTATCAGATTTCACCTACAGGACTGTAAGGGAGGGAAACAAACAAAAACCCTTCTGAGGTTCTTGGTGAGAACTTCCTGCAATAAAAGGCAGATTAATTGGAGAAAAACAGAAGTTTAATAACATGTACATCCTGTGTAGGTGGGACAGTCCCAGGAAAACTGAGTAACTCCCCAAAATGGCCCAAGCTATCACCTTAAATACCATTTCAGCTAAAGACAAAAGAAGATATTGAGGGCAGAAGGAAAGGGGAGCCAGGTATAGGAGGTTGTCAGGCAAAGTAAACAAGCATATGGGGTTGTTATGCAGATTTAAATTGCTGCCTTTTCCATTGATAGGAGACACCCTTACAAATGGAGATTTCCATTATAAATGTAAATTTCTCTCACAAAAGGTTAACTTCTACTTGGTTTTCAGAGCTTCTCCTGTGTCTGCTGTTTCTTAAAAATAACCTAAAATAATCAATAATCCTTATGCCAAAGAGGCATATTTTGGGGTGACAGATTCTGCTCCCTTTCAGTACCTATAAATTTGAGTGAATTTCTTCTTTAGGTCTCCAAAATTTGCTAAGGTTCCTAGCTTGCCAGGAAGTGACCTTCCTTTCCCCCTCTGAGGCCAGTTTTCCTGGGAGGACTTTATAGACGTTAGATCATATATGAAGTCAAACATTTGGGGTTATCTTGGGGTACAATTAAAGAGAAAAGCCTGCTTTCTTAAAGCATATCTCCCAAAAGGAAACCACAGGTCATCATATTAGAGCTCTATGAGATTTAGCAGTCATATACTTGGTGTTTAAGAAGCACCTGGGGTTTTGTTAAACACATAGATTCCTGGGCCTTACCCCTATGGATCCTGATTTTGTAGATCTGGGGGGGAGCCAGGAGTCTGCCTTTTAACAAGCACCCAGGTAATTGGAGAGAGTAATCTGTACACCACACCTTGTAAAATACTGCCCCAGGCCAACCTCCTGCTTTTAGGCATGAAGAAGATACTTCAGCCAGAAGTTCTGAAGTGACTTGTTGGGCATCACACTGCCGTTATGGACTTTACCTCCCTCTAAGTCTCAGTTCCTTACTCAGCAAAGCAGGAGTGGTAGTCTTTTCTATTTCCAAGGGTTATTGGGAGAATTATATATGATAGTACATGTAAAGCACTTTGCGTAATGCCTAATAGATAATAGGCTCAGGTTAATGCTCAAGTACTATTGTCAGCTTATTGTTATTAGTTATAGTAAATTATTTCCCTACTTGAACTGTATTTACCTCTAAAGCTTCCCAAAAGCACTAGGGCCATTTGGCATCGACTGGCAAGCTGTCTCTGGGGAGCGAGAGCAATTCTCCAGAGCTATACAGAGAGAGCCCCTTCCTCAGCTTCAGCCACACGTTTCCTCCTGCCGCTGTGGCCCTAGGTGATTGAAATAGGACTTAACTGACCCCAAGTTAAGGCCGTCCAGATGGGAGCTTTTCCTTTGCCCTGTAGTGGCTGTGAGGAAGGAGGTCTGATGTAGACACAGCGACTTGTTGGATTAGATGGTAAGCAGACAAATCAGTTGTTGGGTGAAATGCTGATGAAAGTTGAGTAACAAAAACTTGTTGAATACGTAAAAAAAATCACTGCATTATAGATGGTTAGTGCTGAAAAGAACCACAGCAAACATCTTGTTCAGCACCCTCCCCTTCTCAGTTAATAAGCAAGAAAAGTACTGGTTGGAGACAGAGCCGGGATGAGAGCCCAGTTAATTCCCTTCCTGACCAGAAATAAACAAACACTTAGTACCTGCCTTATAATACTAACAAGAGGGCCTTACAGCTCAGTCAGATTTTAATATGTAAGCCCAAGTCCATAACCTTGTAATAAAGTCTGGGATAAAAAAAAAAGATATCCTGAAAGTTTTATTTAATTTATTTTTTCTAAATGTAAAATAATCATATGGTATTTGTGATCATATGATCATGGGAAGACACAATGAAGAGTTGTCAGAGGAGATTTTGTCAATATTTAAACATAGGATTATGGGTTCCTGAGAAACAACACTTGATTTTCCATTTAATCAGTGAAAATAAAGTATATTAAAATAAACATAAAAGAAAATAACTGGAATTTAAGGAAACTTAGCTCTTTCACAAGTGAGAAAACTTTTGTTCCCAGTGTTTTGTTTTTGTTTTTAAAATTAACCAAGTGTATATGCCAACATAAAAAACAGAAAATTATTCTGGTAAGAAACAGAATTTCTGCCATTTAGACAGATTTATGAAAGCTAAAGAATCATCTTTCATATTGTAGATGAAAGTGCCAGGAAACAAGCCCATCAAAACGGAGCAAAATTTGCTAAAAGTTTAGTACATTTTATATTTTTTTCCATCCAAACTCAGGTGATATAAACCAAGCAAATAAAATTCACTTGCTTCAACTTTTGTCTTTTACTATGTTTTTTCATAGTCTGGGACAAACTGACATTCTATTTTAGGACAAAACAACTCTTTTTCTTCTCTTGAACAATAGAAACACTTGCTCAGCTGTAGTTCTCTATCACTCTTGTATAGTATAGTCTCAACCACCTGTGACATTATAAGCTTTAATCAAAATAAGTAATTCCCATTGCACAGAGAAAGCTGAGAGGTAGGTAACTGAAAACTGTTAATACAAGCATTTCAGCAGACTATGACTAGCAATATACATCACACAACTTTCTTAGCCACACACAATACCTTTACAGGTTAAAGTACCCAGAATGAACATGTCCATTAGTATGACATAAAGATACAATCACTCCATAGTTTATAAAATAAAAATTAATAGTGTAGAAACTTCAAATTATGGTCAGTAACCAAGGTTTCAATATACTATCTTACTTAGAAATTAGGTAGGTATCTGAGAATTATCTCTTAATTAAATTAATTTAATATTGTCTCAAGGGGGCTCCCCTGGTGGCGCAGTGGTTGAGAGTCCGCCTGCCGATGCAGGGGACACGGGTTCGTGCCCCGGTCCAGGAAGATCCCACATGCCGCGGAGCGGCTGGGCCTGTGAGCCGTGGCCACTGAGCCTGCACGTCTGGAGCCTGCGCGTCCAGAGCCTGTGCTCTGCAGCGGGAGAGACCACAGCAGTGAGAGGCCTGCATACAGCAAAAAAAAAAAAAAAAAAAAAAAGTATTGTCTCAAGGTTTTAAGTTAACTAAAGATCTTAGAAATTATCTTTAAGTGGACCCATTACAAATCATAATTCCTCTTGATATAAAAAGTTGTCAGAATGTTTCAAATTAGTTTAATATATTTTTCATAATTTTAAACATAATGTAGGAGTGATGTTAGGAAGTTCATATTAAATGGTTTTTTCATGAGGAAAAATCTAAGTCTTATAAAAAATAACGTGTTGCTGAATGGATGAATGGATAAAGAAATTGTGGTATATGTACACAATGAAATATTATTCAGCCATAAAAAAGAATGAAATTTGCCATTTGTGACAAATTAACGGACCTCAAGGTGTTATGCTAAGTGAAATAAGTCAAAGACAAGTACTGTATGATTTCTCTTACATGTGGAACCTTAAGAACAGACAAACAAAAGAAGCTCCTAAATATGGAGAACAGATTGGTGGTTGCCAGAGGTTGGGGAGTCAGGGGTGAGGGAAATGCGTGAAGGGGGTCAAAAGGTAAAAAGAAAAAATAGGCAGTTGATGTAAAATAAACATAGAAGAAATATAAAATGTGCACTTGTTTTATACTTAACTCCGATAAATTAGAGAGCAGACATAGTGTCGTTAAAAAAACAAACAAGCAAACATATTATTAAACCCATATAATTAAACCTTAGTTATGTGATCTTGGATTTTTAAACTATTTCTGAGCTAGCAGTGTCCATAACAGGAATTTTTTTCCTTAAATGTCCAACACATTAAAATTGCTAGATGTTCAATATCCTTATTGTTTTGTGAATTATGGGACTATTAGAAATGATGGTTGCTTAGATGATCTTGACAGCTATCTGTATAAACTAATTAGAATGAAAATCCTTTAAATTAAGAGACATTAGGATCTAAATTATTATTTTTTTCATAAGTTTATTTATTTATTTATTTGTCTGGTTTGGGTCTTCATTGCTACGCGCAGGCTTTCTCTAGTTGCAGTGAGTGGGGGCTACTCTTCGTTGCGGTGCATGGGCTTCTCAGGGCTCCTCACTGCAGTGGCTTCTCTTGTTGCAGGGCATGGGCTCTAGGCGCATGGGCTTCAGTAGTTGTGGCACGCGGGCTTGGTAGTAGCGGCTCACGGGCTTAGTTGCTCCGCGGCATGTGGGATCTTCCTGGACCAGGGTTCGAACCCATGTCCCCTGCAATGACAGGGGGATTATTAATCATTGCACCAGGAGGGAAATCCTAGGATCTAAATTATTAATAAATGTGGAGGTAGGAAAACATCTTGTACCCAAATAATAAGAGGTCAAGACTTTTTTCAATTATAGACATATAGATATACCCAGATATGGATAGCTCATAACCTAACTTGTACAACTTCAGCCAATGTTCACAAATAAACAGAGAAAAACAAAAACTCTCTGGTCCAGATCTCAAAGAGCTTTCTTCTTCTCAGTGGGTATGAATTCTGAATTGGTTTGTATTCACAAATAGACAGAGACAAGTAAACAAAAAAGACTAACAAATCAGATTCTCTCTTACCTCTCACTTAACAGAAAACATACCACCATCATCCACGGAGAGAATTCACCAAGTAGTTAGACTATAAACCAAATTCCCAGTCATGACTGCTGTCAATGAGAAATAACTTGACTGTGTACAAACCAGAAACAAAAACAAAACACAATTCAGTAGAGAGGAAACAAAAATCTTAGAGAAACCATCAGCGAAGTTAAGTTTCTGTTGTCCCTGAGGGTTCATTATAGAAGCCAAGAAAAGATGTGCCTGGGTTTAAACAGGCCATGAAGTTCACTTCTCTGGCAGCACAGTTTCCCTGGCTCCATCAGGTTAGTCCAGCTGGGCATCTCAGTGGGTGATGTGCAAAAGTACTAAAGGATAATTTCCAAAAAGGTGAAAATATGATATTTAACAGAAATAAAATATGAACATGTTCAAATATTTTATTTAACTCATTAACGTTGAAACCAATAAGAAGTACAAAATACATTTGCATTGCTGTGAAAAGTAATCATTTGCATTTTTGTAGAAGAAGACACTTGAGTTACTATTAGTTTTTTTTTTTTTAAGATTTTATTTATTTATTTATTTATTTATTTAATTTATTTTTGGCTGTGTCAGGTCTTAGTTTCGGTATGCGGGATCTTCGTTGAGGCATGTGCAATCTTTCGTTGCGGGGCATGGCTCTTTGTTGTGGCACGCAGTCTTCTCTCTAGTTGTGGTGTGCAGGTTTTCTCTCTCTAGTTGTGGTGTGCAGGTTTTCTCTCCCTAGTTGTGGTGTGCAAGTTTTCTCTAATTGTGGCACGCAGGCTCCAGGACGTGTGGGGTCTGTAGTTGTGGTTCGTGGGTTCCAGAGCGTGTGGGCTCTGTAGTTTGTGGCATGCAGGCTCTCTAGTTGAGGTGTGTGAGCTCAGTAGTTGTGGTGTGTGGGCTTAGTTGCCCCACGGCATGTGGGATCTTAGTTCCCTGACCAGGGATCTAACCTGTGTCCCCTGCATTGTAAGGTGGATTCTTTACCACTGGACCACCAGGGAAGTCCCACTATTAGTTTTTTTAATAAGTTAACTTCTATCCCTACAGAATCGATCAAAGACAACCAAAGGTTCACATCTCTATGGAATCTGAAAATCCCCAGAGTATTTACTAGACCATGTCCAGCATTCCAGTGAAAGTTAAATCTTTTCTCTTTTCCAATACTTTGACAATTTATCCTGACATTGGGAAACATTAGTGATCAAAACTGACAGAGATTTATGCCTTCATGGAACTTGTACTTTAGTTGGTGAAATAGACAATACCCAATGAAACTAACAAATTAATAAATGTTTAGGAGGCTTTAAGTGCTATGGAAAGAGAAAAAGGAGAGCAGGGTAAGCAGGATTGGAATTCTGGGTAGGGGAGAACAGGTTAGAGTATTAAATAGAGTGGTCCAGGTAAGGTCCTTGGTTTGAACAAAGACTTGAGGGAGATGAGGGAGTTAGTAAACAGATGTGGGGCAAGAGTGTTCTAGGTGGAGAGAGTAATTAAAACAGAGTCCCTAATATGTGGCTTGTACAAAGGACAATGAGGAGGCTAGTGTGGCTGGAATGGAGTGCATAAGGGGGAGAAGAGGTGCTATAGAATTAACATTGTGTCTTCCCCAAATTCATATGTTAAATCCTAATGCCCAATGTGATGTTACTATGAGATGGGGTGTTGGGGAAAGGAGAGACCGCTTCTGTCATGTGAGGACACAGTGAGAAGACAGCCATCTAAGAACCAGGAAAATGGCCCTCATCAGACACTGTATCTGCAAGCACCTTGATCTTGGACTTCCAGTCTCCAGAAATGTAAGAAGTACACTTCTGTTGTTTATAAGCCACCCAGTCTATAGTATTTTTGTTATGGCAGCCTGAACAGACAAGGACAGAAAATTCATAGTGAGTGGTAGGTGCTGCTGTACTAGATACCTAAAAATGTGAAAATGGTTTTGGGTAGAGGCTGGAGAAGTTTTAAAGTGCATGCTAGAAAAAGCCTACATTGCTGTGAATGGATCGTGAAGGCCGATTCTGATGAGAACTCAGAAAGAAAAAAGAGAGATGTAGTGAAAGCCTAAATCTTCTTAGAGAATACCTAAGTCATTCTGAACAAAATGTTGATAGAAATATGCATGTAAAGGCCATTGTGATGTGGTCTCTGATGGAAATGAGGAACATGTTATTGGACAAGAGAGAAGAGACCATCCCTGTTCTAAAGTGACAAAGAACTTGGCTGAATTGTGTTCATGTTCTAGTGCTTTCTGGAGGGTAGAACTTGGAAATGACAAAACTGGATATTTAGCTGGAGTTATTTCTAACAGTTTCGGTATTGATAGTGTTGAAGGAGCAGCATGGCTCCTCTTGACAGCTTACAATAAAATGTGAGAAGAGAGAAATGATTTAAAGACAGAGTTGTTAATCAAAAGAGAAGCAGGACTTAAAGATTTGGAAATTCTCGGCCTATTCATATTGCAAAAAATGAGAAAGCATGGTTGGAAGAGAATACTAAGGGTGTGGCCAAATGACCATTTGATAAGATTGGTATGGATCAACCATCTCAACAGAAGCTAGGAGCTGCTGTCCAAGAAAATGGAAGAATGATTCTGAAGGCAATTCAGAGATCATCAGAGCTCTTGTGCTCATCACAGTTGAGGGGGGTGTCTGTGGGGGAAGGACCTTCAAAGGCCTGGGAGGCAGAGTGGTTTCAAAGGAGTGGCTGTTGGCACCTTTGGGATTTTGGTTCATGTGGCCTGGCACCACCTCACATCTTGGGACTTCATTTCTACACTTCGGTGCTGTGGTTCCTCACTTGCCCCAGGTGCTACTCTGGTGGACCCTGGAGTGGCCTGGGCTGTGCCCAGCAAAGCCATGGTGGGCATGGCTGCCTCTACCTAGATTTCAAAGGACAGGAGTTACCAGCAGAGTTACCAGTTTGGGACCCTAGCCTCAGAAATCTGGAGGGAAGGGCCCAGGGAGAGAAACACCGTAGGGGGCAGGGTCACCCAAAGGTGTAGGATCAGGCCCCAGTCAATCTAGAATGTGGGATTCTCTGCTCCAATGTGTTCAGAAGGCAAGACCTCCACCCCAGTTTACCTGGGAGGCAGATCATTGAGCCAAAGAGGATTATTCTTGAGCCTTAAGTTCTAATGGAATTTGCCCTGTTGCATTTTGGACTTGCTTGGGACCTGTCACTCCTTTCTTCTTTCTGATTCCTCCCTTTTGGAATGGGAATGTCTATCCTATGCCTGTCCAACCACTGTATTTTAGAAGTACGTAACTTGTGTGATTACTGGAGAGCAATTTGCCTCAGGATGAGTCATAATTTTAGTCTCACCCATATTGTTACTGGAAAACTCGGTTCGCCTCTTGGTGGGTGTGAAGCCAAAAGGCACAACCAAGCCAAAGAGTGGGAGAAAGAAGGATTTATTACTTGCTGCAAGTAAGGAGAACACTGAGGATCTTTCCCAAAGCAGTGTCTTCCCAAACAGCAAAATTGGGAAGTTTTTTTTGTTTTTTTTTGTTTTTTTTTTGTTTTTTTTTGTTTTTTTAAAACACACGACTTTATTCCCAGCACAAAGGGCAGGTCTTCGCAAAACGAGGGGGCAAGTTCTGACGGCAGGGAGGAGGCCCCTACTTGCCGGTGATAAGCGGGTTCCGCAGGACCACAATGACCGAGTCCCTGCGCAGGAACATTTTTGAGATGTAGCGGTCCTTGTTGACTGGCTTGGACTTCTTCTTGCCCTTGCCACTCTTGGGGACTTCAGTCCACATCTCCTTCACGTTCTCCAGCACCATGTTGCAGTGCCTGTCAAAGGCCTTCACACGGCCCAGGAGCTTCTTGTTGTTGCAGCAGTTGATAAGCACTTGGGTGTTGTTCTTGACCGACTGGGTGAGCACGGAGAGTGGCCCTGTGTTAAACTCCTCCTCCTCCCGCTTCTGCAGCTCCTCCGGGGTCATCTCACTCTTGGGCTTGTTGAGGAGGCTCATGTTGGCGATGGTGGTGGCCGCACTCTCGAGTCGCTACCGTCTCCCAAAATTGGGAAGTTTTAAGCTAAGGGTGCATGCATATTCATGAAGAGGTTTGGGTGGTATATGCATATTCATGAAGGGGCTTGAGCAGAAGAAAATCCAGCATAGAATTGGGGCAAAGGTGGCCAGAATCCAGGCTTTAGTTGATTGAAGTCATGAGGGTCAGAAAATGTCAGCATCTTCACTCTTAGTTTCCAAGCAGTCTGAGATCTCAGCATGTAGTTACCATCCTCCACCTGGATGAAGGCCTTAGTTCCTGCAGAACTCAAAGATATGTATCAGATTGTTATGTATATCCCTTGAGGAGGAATTAGGACTCTGTTTTATTACCTAACTATTGTTTCTTGACCACTTTTCCTTTGTTCTTGCATTCCCTTAAGATGATTAATCACTGAGACCTGTTCAAGGGCAAGCACTGTGACCAGGCTTAGATCACAAAAAATGGCTTAGGCCAAAAATGGCTTCTCTTATGTCAAGAAAGCCATGCCTGGTTCTTTTTCTCCGGGGACTCCCTACCCTATCTGCTTATAATATCTGATTTAGATGATACGTAGATTAGACTTTTGAGTTGATCCTGGAATGAGTTAAGACTTTTGGGGGCTGTTGGGATGAAATGAATATATTTTGCATGTGAGAAGGGACTGAATTTTGGGGGGCCAGGGGTAGAATGCTGTAGACTGAATATTTATTTTGCCCCCACAATTCATATATTAAATCTTAACAACCAATGTGATGGTATTACTAGGTGAGGTCTTTGGGAGGTGATTAGAGACCTCAGAGAGATACCTCCCCTTTCACCATGTGAGGTTAGTGCAAGAAGATGGCCATCTATGAACCAGGAATTGAGACCTGCCTAGATACTTAATCTGCTGGAAACTTGATCTTGGACTTTCCAGCCTCCAGAACTGTGAGAAATACATTTCTGTTGTTTATAAGCCATTCAGCCTATGGTATTTTTGTTATGGTAGCCTAAGTGACTAAAACAGGAGCTGATAAGTTTAGAGAGGAAAAGGGAAGCCAGATTGTGTGAGGCCTCATGAAATATTTCAAGAATGTAAGCTTTTATTCTGAGTAAAACGGGGATCTTTCAGGGTTTTAAGCAGAAGACTGATGTGATCTGACTTACTTTTTAAAAGTATCACTATGGCAGTTGTGTTGAGAATAATAGATGGTAGGAAGGTGAAAGTAGAAGCAGAGAGTCCTGTTGGGAAGTTATTCTAGTAATCCGGGTGAGAGATGATACTGGCTTAGCGTAGGGTGCTAGTAGTAAAGGTAATGAGAAATGGTAGATTCTGGATATATTTTAAAGTTAGAGCCTATAGGCTTAGCTGGTAGTTTGCATTTGCATGTGAGAGATACAAAGTAGTCAAAGATGGCTACAAGGTTTTGGGCTGAATACATGGAAGGATGGAGATGCTGTCCATTGAGATGGAGAAGGCTTCAGGTAGATCAGATTTAGGTGTTGTGATAGATTATAAAAATGGCCACAAATTCTTTTCCCCCTTGCATGAACTCCTTTACAATGTGACATTGCACCAACACTCTTTCTTCACCCCTTGAAATTTGAGGCATCCTGGCCGACAGCCTGCCATCCTCCAGATGTGTGGGAGAGGCCAACGGACCACAGATGCATGAGATCATCCAGCTGCCAGATGTCCAGACAGGTCATAAGAAAGCTCATCAGATACCAGGCAAGCTGGCCTAGACTAGAAGAACTACACAGCTGACACACAAAATCATGAATTTAAGTCACTGGGTGACTTAAAACAGAAATTTATTCCTACACAGGAGGCTAGAGGTCTAAAATCGGGGTATATACAGGGCTATGCTCCCTCTTAGTGCTTTAGGGAAGAATCCTTTTTTGACTCTAGTAAGAGTTTCTGGTGGCTGCTGGCAATTCTTGGCATTCCTTGGCATATAGCAAGAAATCACCCTCAAATGGGCCTCCATCACCACATGGCCTTCTTGTATGTTTCTCTGTGTCTTCATATGAACTTCTTATACTCAATAGCAGTAGTTACTGGAGTAAATGTTTTAACTAAAACATTTGCCAAAATGTGTTTCCAAATAAGGTCATATTCATAGGTCCTGGAGGTTAGGACTTCAACAGTCTCTTTTTGGGGGACACATTTCTTAAGCCAGCATGTTTTGCGGTAGTTTGTTACATAACAAACTCTAATACAGTGGTGGGAAGTGAGGAGTTCAACTTTGGACACTTTGAACTTGTATTACCTCTTACCCTAGACTCACTTCTAGTTATAAATTACTTCATATTTCACTGAGAAAAGAAAACAAGCGGAGGAGAATTTTCACAAGCCCCCCCATCTGATTTACCTACCTACAAGCATCAGTTTTATATACTTTGTCTCCTGTTAAGGTACCGTTAGTGAACTATCTGTGTTCCAATCTAAGTCCAACCTCTTCCTTTTTAAAAAAAAAATTTTTTTTTAATGTTTTATTTATTTATTTTTGGCTGTGTTGGGTCTTTGTTGCTGCGCGTGGGCTTTCTTGTAGTTGCAGCGAGCGGGGGCTACTCTTTGTTGCGGTGTGTGGGCTTCTCACTGTGGTGGCTTCTCTTGTTGTGGAGCACGGGCTTTAGGCACCTGGGCTTCAGTAGTTGTGGCACGTGGGCTTGGCTCAGTAGTTGTGGCTCACGGGCTCTAGAGCGCAGGCTCAGTACTTGTGGCACATGGGCTTAGTTGCTCCACGGCATGTGGGATCTTCCCGGACCAGCGCTCGAACCTGTGTCCCCTGCATTGGCAGGCGGATTCTTAACCACTGCACCACCAGGGAAGCCCGATGTGGACAGTTTTTAAGTATTTACTGAATTTCTGTTTCTTTATGTTTTGGCTTTTTGGCTGCGAGGCATGTGGGATCTAAGCTCCCCAACCAGGGATCGAACCCACACCCCCTGCATTGGAAGGCAACGTCTTAACCACCGGACCACCAGGGAAGTCCCCAACTTCTTCCTTTATGTACCTACCTCTTGCCTGTTTAAGGACTTCACTCCGCCTGTTCTCCCTTTCTCTCCTCCATCATCATTTTTTCCACCTCAACCAGATCATCCCTATCAGCATAAAAATATGCTATTAGGGCTTCCCAGGTGGTGCAGTGGTTGAGAGTCCACCTGCTGATGCAGGGGACACGGGTTCGTGCCCTGGTCTGGGATGATCCCACATGCCGTGGAGCGGCTGGGCCCATGAGCCATGGCCACTGAGCCTGTGCTCTGCAATGGGAAAAAGCTATTAAAAAAACATGCTATTATTTCTTCTATCTTAAAAAAAAATACCTCTCTTGACCCCCACTCCTGCTGTCAACTACTGCCCCATTTTTCTGCTCTCTGTTATAGCAAAATTCCCCCAAAAGAGTTGTTTATATTCTGCCCAGTTGTCTTATGGGCCCACTAATCATACTTTTGCCCCCTTCACACACACAGAGCATTCTATTGAAACTGTCTTCTCAAGGTCATTGTAACCTCCACATCACCAGTCATTAATTCTCAGTCCTCGTGTTACTTGACTTATTGGCAGGTTTTAACATGGTTTATCTTTCATCCTTGAAAAACTTTCTTCGCGTGGTTTCCTGGACACCATACACTCTGAGACTTTCACGTTTTCTCTTTCTCATGCTCCTTCACTAGCTGTCATAGTGAGCTCTTGCTGCTATAGCAAAACACCATAGACTGAATGGCTTAAACAACACACATTTATTTCTCACAGTCCTGGAGGCTGGGCAGTCCAAGATCAAGGTGCCTATGGATTCAGTGTCTGGTAAAAGCCCTCTTCCTGGTTTGTAGACAGCTGCTTTCTTGCTATGTATCTTTACATGGCAGGGTGGGTGGGGTTGGGAGGGCGTGGTTGGAGAAGGGAGAGAGAAGAAGGGAGAGAGAGGAAGGGAGAGAGAAGTGAGAAGTGCTCTCTGGTCTCTTCCTCTTCTTATAGGGGCACTAATCCCATCATAGGGGCTCCACCCTCATGACTTCACCTGAACCTAATTACCTTCCAAAGGCCCCACCTCCTAATACTGTCACACTGGGGATTAGGACTTTAACAGATGAATTTTGCAGGAAACAAACATTTAGTCCATAGTACTCGTTTTATAGAGGTCAAGGGCTTTCTTGGTCTGTACTTAGTAAAATATTACCTGAGTTTAAAGCCATTTCCTGGCTGCATCATAAAATGTAATATGCATGTAATATTTAACTCTCCTATATCTGACTCTTTTTTTCAGTGTTCCTTGCCCATTTACTCAGTGATAGGATCATGATCTCTTTGTGCATCTACTAAGCAATGGGGAAAATGGTAGTATTTAATTTACATTCTGTACATTTAAAATGCTTCGAATTGTGCTTGGGATAGTATGCACTCAGTAAATGTTAGCCATTATTTATTATTATCTATAGGCAAAAAGGGCTAAGATGGGGGCCTCCCTGGTGGCGCAGTGGTTGGGAGTCCGCCTGCCGATGCAGGGGATGCGGGTTCGTGCCCCGGTCTGGGAGGATCCCATATGCCGCGGAGCGGCTGGGCCCGTGGGCCATGGCCGCTGAGCCTGTGCGTCCGGAGCCTGTGCTCCGCAACGGGAGAGGCCACAACAGCGAGAGGCCCACGTACAGCAAAAAAAAAAAAAAAAAAAAAAAAAAAAGGGCTAAGATGGGCTTACTAATACCAAACACAAGATTTAGACAGATATATCAGTCCAGGTCATGAGCAGGCCAGAGGGTGACTCTTCTGTGAAAGAGCCTTTTCTTCAAGCCAGCCACAAAGTGGGGTGGGGGGAGCTCTTCCCTCTAGGTTGAATAGGAAGTTTTGGTTGTCCCAATAACTAGGAAGTACTTCTTCTTCTTCTTTTTTTTCAACCAGAACTTTTCCTCTCTATTTGCATAAATACACACATACATTTTTTGCATAAGTGGTATCATACTGTAGATTTTCTTCTGCAATTTCCTTTTTTTCCCACCAGTATAATATAAACAGAAAAGCTTCTGTATTTGTACATAAAATTAAACTTAATTCTTTTACACTGCTACATAATAGTTCACTGTATAGATACACCATGAATTATTTAAATAGACTGCTTTTGATGTAAATGCAGGTCCCTTCCATTCTTTTGTCTTTATAAACAATGCTACAATGAATAACCATGTACATACACCATTTTGCTCCTATGCAGCTATAGCTATAGAATAATTTCTAGAAGCAAATTTACTGGGTCAAGGCTATGTGCTTTTGTAATTTTGATAGATATTGACAAATTTCTCACCATAAAGATTATAAAAATTAATTATTCCATCAATAATATATGAAAGAGCTTTTTTCCATCAACAATATATGATCACACTTTATAATTCTTGCCACCCTGATAAGGTAAAAATGGCATCTCATTGTAGTTTTAAGTAACATTTCTCCTTGGTGAGAAAGTCAGCACCTTTTTTTTTTTTTTTAACATCTTTATTGAGGTATAATTGCTTTACATTGTTGTGTTAGTTGCTGCTGTAAAGCAAAGTGAATCAGCTATATGTATACATATATCCGCAAATCTCCTCCCTCTTGTGTCTCCCTCCCACCTTCCTGATCCCACCTGTCTAGGTGATCACAAAACACCAAGCTGATCTCCCTGTGCTATGTGGCTGCTTCCCACTAGCTATCTCTTTTACATTTGGTAGTGTATATAGGTCAATGCCACTCTCTAACTTCGTCTCAGCTTACCGTTCCCTCTCCCTGTGTCCTCAAGTCCATTCTCTACGTCTGTGTCTTTATTCCTATCCTGCACCTAAGTTCTTCAGAACCATTTTTTTTTTTTTTAGATTCCATATATATGTTAGCATACGGCATTTGTTTTTCTCTTTCTGACTTACTTCACTCTGTATGACAGACTCTAGGTCCATCCACCTCACTGCAAATAACTCAATCTCATTTCTTTTTATGGCTCAGTAATATTCCATTGTATATATGTGCTACATCTTCTTTATCCATTCATCTGTCAATGGACACTTAGGTTGCTTCCATGTCCTGGCTATTGTAAATAGAGCTGCAATGAACAGTGTGGTACATGACTCTTTTTTTTTTTTTTTTTTTTTGTGGTACACGGGCCTCTCACTGCTGTGGCCTCTCCTGTTGCAGAGCACAGGCTCCGGACGCACAGGCCCAGCGGCCATGGCTCACGGGCCCAGCCTCTCCACGGCATGTGGGATCTTCACTGAGCAGGGCATGAACCCATGTCCCCTGCATCGGCAGGCAGACTCTCAACCACTGCGCCACCAGGGAAGCCCCACATGACTTTTTGAATTATGGTTTTCTCAGGGTATATGCTCAGTAGTCGTATTGCTGGGATGTATGGTAGTTCTATTTTTAGTTTTTTAAGGAACCTCCATACTTTTCTCCATAGTGGCTGTATCAATTTACTTTCCCACCAACAGTGCAAGAGGGGCCCCTTTTCTCCATACCCTCTCCAGCATTTATTGTTTGTAGATTTTTTGATGATGGCCATTCTGACCAGTGTGAGGTGATACCTCATTGTAGTTTTGATTTGCATTTCTCTAATGATCAGTGATGTTGAGCATCCTTTCATGTGTTTGTTGGCAATCTGTATATCTTCTTTGGAGAAATGTCTATTTAGATCTTCTGCCCATTTTTGGATTGGGTTGTTTGTTTTTTTGATATTGAGCTGCATGAGCTGTTTGTATATTTTGGAGATTAATCCTTTGTCAGTTGCTTCATTTGCAAATATTTTCTCCCATTCTGAGGGCTGTCTTTTTGTCTTGTTTATGGTTTCCTTTGCTGTACAAAAAGCTTTTAAGTTTCATTAGGTCCCATTTGTTTATTTTTATTTCCATTTCTCTAGGAGATGGGTCAAAAAGGATCTTGCTGTGATTTTTGTCATAGAGTGTTCTGCCTATGTTTTCCTCTAAGAGTTTTAGAGTGTCTGGTCTTACGTTTAGGTCTTTAATCCATTTTGAGTTAATTTTTGTGTATGGTGTTAGGGAGTGTTCTAATTTCATTCTTTTACATGTAGCTGTCCAGTTCCCAGTACCACTTGTTGAAGAGGCTGTCTTTTCTCCATTGTATATTCTTGCCTCCTTTATCAAAGATAAGGTGACCATATGTGTGTGGGTTTATCTCTGGGCTTTCTATCCTATTCCACTGATCTACATTTCTGTTTCTGTGCCAGTACCATACTGCTTTGATTAGTGTAGTATAGTCTGACGTCTGCCTGACTCCTCCAGCTCCATTTTTCTTTCTCAGGATTGCTTTGGCTATTCAGGGTCTTTTTTGTTTCCATACAAATTGTGAAATTTTTTGTTCTAGTTCTGTGAAAAATGCCAGTGGTAGTTTGATAGGGATTGCATTGAATGTGTAGATTGCTTTGGGTTATTTTCACAATGTGGCTTCTTCCAATCCAAGAACATGGTATATCTCTCCATCTGTTTGTATCATCTTTAATTTCTTTCATCAGTGTCTTATAGTTTTCTGCATACAGGTCTTTTGTCTCCTTAGGTAGGTTTATTCCTAGGTATTTTATTCTTTTTGTTGCAATGGTAAGTGAGAGTGTTTCCTTAATTTCTCTTTCAGATTTTTCATCATTAGTGTATAGGAATGCAAGAGATTTCTGTGCATTAATTTTGTATCCTGCCACTTTACCAAATTTATTGATTAGCTCTAGTAGTTTTCTGGTAGCATCTTTAGGATTTTCTATGTATAGTGTCATGTCATCTGCAAACAGTGACAGTTTTACTTCTTCTCTTTGGATTTAGATTCCTTTTATTTCTTTTTCTTCTCTGATTGCTGACGCTAAAGCTTCCAAATCTTCCAAAAGAATAGTGGTGAGAGTGGGCAACCTTGTCTTGTTCCTGATCTTAGTGGACGTTTCAGTTTTTCACCATTGAGAATGATGTTGTCTGTGGGTTTGTCATATATGGCCTTTATTATGTTGAGGTAGGTTCCCCTCTCTGCCAACCTTCTGGAGAGTTTTTATTATAAGTGGGTGTGGAATTACGTCGAAAGCTTTTTCTGCATCTACTGAGATGATCATATGGTTTTTCTCCTTCAATTTGTTACTATGGTATATCACATTGATTGATTTGTGTATATTGAAGAATCCTTGCATTCCTGGGGTAAACTCCACTTGATCATGATGTATGATCCTTGTAATGTGCTGATGGATTCTGTTTGCTAGTATTTTGTTGAAGATTTTTGCATCTATGTTCATCAGTGATATTGGCCTGTAGTTTTCTTTTTTTGGAATATCTTTGTCTGGTTTTGTTATCAGAGTGATGGTGGCCTCATAGAATGAGCTTGGGAGTTTTCCTCCCTCTGCTATATTTTGGAAGAGTTTGAGAAGGATAGGTGTTAGCTTTTTAAGTGTTTGATAGAACTCACCTGTGAAGCCATCTGGTCCTGGGCTTTTGTTTGTTGGAAGATTTTTAATGACAGTTTCAATTTCAGTACTTGTGATTGGTCTGTTTATATTTTCTATTTCTTCCTGGTTTAGTCTCAGAAGGTTGTGCTTTTCTAAGAATTTGTCCATTTCTTCCAGGGTTTCCATTTTATTGGCATATGGTTGCTTGTAGTAATCTCTCATGATCCTTTGTATTTCTGCAGTGTCAGTTGTTACTTCCCCTTTTTCACTTCTAATCTATTGATTTGAGTCTTCTCCCTTTTTTGCTTGATAAGTCTGGCTAATGGTTTATCAGTTTGTTTACAGAGAACCAGCTTTCATTTTATTGTTCTTTGCTATCGTTTCTTTTATTTCTTTTTCATTTATTTCTTTTTTTTTTTTTTTTTTTTTTTGCGGTATGCGGGCCTCTCACTGTTGTGGCCTCTCCCGTTGCGGAGCACAGGCTCCGGATGCGCAGGCCCAGCGGCCATGGCTCACGGGCCCAGCCGCTCCGCGGCATATGGGATCCTCCCAGACCGGGACACGAACCCGTATCCCCTGCATCGGCAGGCGGACTCTCAACCACTGCGCCACCAGGGAGGCCCTTCATTTATTTCTGATCTGATCTTTATGATTTCTTTCCTTCTGCTAACTTTGGGTTTTTTTTTGTTTTTTCTCTAATTGCTTTAGGTGTAAGTTTAGTTTGTTTATTTGGGATCTTTCTTGTTATTTGATGTAGGATTGTACTGCTAAAAACTTCCCTCTTAAGGCTTCCCTGGTGGCACAGTGGTTGAGAAACTGCCTGCCAATGCAGGGGACACGGGTTTGAGCCCTGGTCTGGGAAAATCCCACATGCCGCGGAGCAACTAGGCCCGTGAGCCACAACTACTGAGCCTGCGCATCTGGAGCCTGTGCTCTGCAACAAGAGAGGCTGTGACAGTGAGAGGCCCGTGCACCGTGATGAAGAGTGGTCCCCGCTCATTGCAAATAGAGAAAGCCCTTGCACAGAAATGAAGACCCAACACAGCCAAATATAAATAAATTAATTAATTAGTTAAAAAAACAAACAAAGAAATAAACAAACAATAACTTCCCTCTTAGAACTGCTTTTGCTGCATCACATAGATTTGGGGCCGTTGTGTTTTCTTTGTTGTTTGTTTCTAGGTATTTTTTGATTTCCTCTTTGATTTCTTCAGTGATCTGTTGGTTATTTAGCAGCATATTGTTTAGCCTCCGTATGTTTGTATTTTTTATAGTTTTTTTCCTGTAATTGATGTCTAGTCTCATAGTGTTGTGGTCAGAAAAGATACTTGATATGATTTCACTTTCTTAAATTTACCAAGGCTTGATTTGTGACCCAAGATATGATCTATCCTGGAGAACGTTCCATGAGCACTTGAGAAGAAAGTGTAGTCTGTTGTTTTTGGATGGAGTGTCCTATGAATATCAATTAAGCCCATCTTGTTTAATGTATCATTTAAAGCTTGTGTTTCCTTATTTATTTTCATTTTGGATGATCTGTCCATTGGTGAAAGTGGGGTGTTACAGTCCCCTACTATTGTTGTGTTAATGTTGATTTCCTCTCTTATGGCTGTTAGCATTTGCCTTATGTATTGATTGAGGTGCTACTATGTTGGGTGCATAAATATTTACAATTGTTATATCTTCTTCTTGGATTGATCCTATGATCATTATATAGCGTCCTTCTTTGTCTCTTGTAATAATCTTTATTTTAAAGTCTATTTTGTTTGATATGAGAATTGCAACTCCAGCTTTCTTTTGATTTCCATTTGCATGGAATATCTTTTTCCATCCCCTCACTTTCAGTCTGTATGTGTTCCTAGGTCTGAAGTGGGTCTCTTGTAGAGAGCGTATATATGGGTCTTGTTTTTGTATCCATTCAGCCAGTCTATGTCTTTTGGTTGGAACATTAATCGATTTACATTTAAGGTAGTTATCGATATGTATGTTCCTATTACCATTTTCTTAATTGTTTGGGGTTTGTTATTGTACGTCTTTTCCTTCTCTTGTGTTTCCTGCCTAGAGAAGTTCCTTTAGCATTTGTTGTAAAGCTGGTTTGGTGGTGTTGAATTCTCTTAACTTTTGCTTGTCTGCATAGGTTTTACTTTTTCCATCAAATCTGAATGAGATCCTTGCTGGGTAGAGTAATCTTGGTTGTAGGTTTTTCCCTTTCAGCACTTTAAATATGTCCTGCCACTCCCTTCTGGCTTGCAGAGTTTCTGCCGAAAGATCAGCTGTTAGCCTTATGGAGATTCCTTTGTACGTTATTTGTTGCTTTTCCCTTGCTCCTTTTAATATTTTTTCTTTGTATTTAATTTTTGATAGTTTGGTTAATACGTCTTGGTGTGTTTCTCCTTTGACTTATCCTGTATGGGACTCTCTGTGCTTCCTGGACTTGATTAACTGTTTCCTTTCCCATATTAGGGAAGTTTTCAACTATAATCTCTTCAAATATTTTCTCAGTCCCTTTCTTTTTCTCTTCTTCTTCTGGGACCCCTATAATTCAAATGTTGGTGCATTTAATGTTGTCCCAGAGGTCTGAGACTGTCCTCAATTCTTTTCATTCTTTTTTCTTTATTCTGCTGTGTGGTGGTTATTTCCACTATTTTATCTTCCAGGTCACTTATCTGTTCTTCTGTCTCAGTTATTCTGCTATTGATTCCTTCTAGAGAAGTTTTAATTACATTTATTGTGTTGTTCATCATTGTTTATTTGCTCGTTAGTTCTTCTAGGTGCTTGTTAAGCATTTCTTGTATTTTCTCCATTCTATTTCCAAGATTTTGGATCATCTTTACTATCATTACTCTGAATTCTTTTTCAGGTAGACTGCATATTTCCTCTTCATTTGTTTCGTCTGGTGGGTTTTTACCTTGCTCCTTCATGTGCTGCGTATTTCTCTGTGTTCTCATTTTGCTTAACTTACTGTGTTTGGGGTCTCCTTTTCGCTGGCTGCAGGTCTGTAGTTCCCGTTGCTTTTGGTGTCTGCCCCCAGTGGGTATGGTTGGTTCAGTGGGTTGTGTTGGCTTCCTGGTGGAGGGGACTGGTGCCTGTGTTCTGGTGGATGAAGCAGGATCTTGTGTTTCTTGTGGGCAGGATCACATCCGGTGGTGTGTTTTGTGGTGTCTGTGAACTTACTATGATTTTAGGCAGCCTCTCTGCTAATGGGTAGGGTTGTGTTCCTGTCTTGCTAGTTGTTTGGCATGGGGTGTCTAGCACTGGAGCTTGCTGGTCATTGACTGGAACTGGTCTTAATGTTGAGACAGAGATCTCTGGGAGAGCTCTTGCTGATTGATATTACTTGGGGCCAGGAGGTCTCTGGTGGTCCAGCGTCCTGAATTCACTCTGCTACCTCAGAGGCTCTTGCCTGACAATCCGCCAGAGCACCAAGACCCTGTCAGCCACACAGCGTAGACAACTGTGGTAAAAATCTGACTTGTATCTTGGATTTTCTTTGCTGGGTGATCTATCCAAGCCAGGTTCCCTTTGTCAGAAACACAGGAAGCCAAAATGCTGAGACATCTGAGGTTTGCAGCAAAGACAGGGCTTATTCACAAGGCAGCCAAGGAGAAGACAGGAGAAGAAATCTCAAATCTGGCTCCCAGAAGATAAGAGGCTGGGTTATTTATGGGATAAAGAATAACATAGCAGGGCCATCTGAGGCTTAGGGTATGTCAGCACCTTTTCTTATACACAAGAGTTCTTTGTATTTCTAGGAATTACTTCTGGTGTTTGGTGGGTAGGGAACAGGATATAAAGTCCTGTAATGAATGAAAAATTATCCCTCCCAAAATCTCAAAAATGCTCACATTAAGGAATGCTGTACTAGACCTAATGTATGTTTTTTTAAATTTATTTTTAAAAAATTTTTTAGAGAGGACAAGGATCAGAGGAAAAGGGTGAAGTGTGGAGTAAAATGAGTGTGGCAAGTAGGCAGGAACTATCTCATGCTGTGTTATAGTATGATACATGGTTGAGCGTGGCTGAGATCTTATATTCTCTGTACTCAGGCAACTATCCAGAGCAATGGTAGAGAGGAAGGGGCTGGGACAGGCTGTCAAGATCTTAATTCCACTGCATTAATAAGAAGCTAAGGCAGTTCTCAGGAGAGAACAAGGAGGTTGGGACATTGAGGAAGAATGTTATACCAGTAGTGCTCGCTCCACATAGAAAGAATTTGGGAATGGGAAATGAGATTTTTCTCCATGTTAAAATCAGTTGAATGTTGCCTTTATTTTCAAACAAACATTTGGCCATGTTTATATCTTGGGTTACAATTTTTATAATTGCTCCACTAGCCTTGTTAAATACTTTTTATTTTTCTTTTTATTTTTGGCTGGCTGCGTTGGGCCTTCATTGCTGCATGCAGGCTTTCTCTAGTTGCGGCGAGCTTTGTTGCAGTGCACGGGGTTCTCTTTGCGGTGGCATCTCTTCTTGTGGAGCATGGGCTCTAGGCCTGCGGGCTTCAGTAGTTACAGCACTCAGGCTCAGTAGTTGTGGCTCGCGGGCCCTAGAGCGCAGGCTCAGTTGTGGTGCATGGGCTTAGTTGCTCCGTGGCCTGTGGGATCTTCCCGGACCAGGGATCAAACCTGTGTCCCCTGCATTGGCAGGTGGATTCTTAATCATTGCACCACCAGGGAAGTCTCTAGCCTTGTTAAATGTTGAATGTTACTACGGAGATGTTTGAGCCCATCTCAAAAAAAATTGAGAGTGATTTTGTTTTTTCCCAGTGGATGACTTGATCTTTTTTCCCCTTGTATTTCCAATATATTCCTTCTTTATATTTGAATTTTTACAGCTTTACAGATCTATGAACTGATGTTGATTGTTTGGGTCTATTTTTTTTTTTTTTTCCTGGAGAGTGGTCTGCCCTTTGATGTATGGATTTTGAACTGTTGTATTTTTTTCTTGCATTGTATCTTTTAACAATAACAATGTTTCATTTGTTTGGTCTGCTTTAAAGGGAATTTATTTACATTTATTTGGGTTCTTTTTAGCTGTCTTTTTGATGTAGCTAAACAAAGAATTTTCATTTCTACTCTTGTTTTCCTTGTTACTTTTTGGGATTTCCAAGAGGGGGAAAGGAAAAATTTGACACTATGCCACCATATTCAAAGTGGATGATGAGACCCAATGCAGCTAAAAAAAAAAATTTAAAAAAAGCCATATTTCAGATTAAAAATATACAAAGAAGATATAAAATATTCCATTTTGAATTCAGTTTTGTTGTTTTGGATTTTTGTCTGCGAAGTAATGCTTACTCAAGGAATTAGAATGAAGCTAAACATTTTGGTTTTAACTTTTCAGCCTCTGTCAAGGAGATAAGAATGTTCTTACACAAGTTAAAATATATAGTAACCATGAAATTACAAAAAATAAAAACTGTAAGTAAATGTCACTTGACACTTTGATGGGTTTCTTGAGTGTTGGATTTGTATTGGCGTAATCTTGTATATTGGAGGGTTCCCAGTGGATGCAAATCAGAACAAGTGAAAAAACTGAAAAAAAAAAAAAAAAAGCAAATATATGGGAATCACATCAGAAATTTTCATTTGGTAAATCTGGGGTGGGGTTTAGGAATCTGTATTTTTTTAAGGGCATCTCAGATAGTTCTACCGTGCTATAATGTATATTAAGCAATGTTGTATATTATTAACAGACTTTAGAATGCTTTTCTCCCTTTTAATTGCTCCTTTAGAGCAATTCTCCACTACTGTATCAGTATTAATAGTGGAGAATACTATGGGGATGCATTCTTGGCATGGAATGATTCTTTAGATCTGCATATAAATCTTTGTGTATAAGTGTGTTGGAAGGTCTGTGCCACTGGTGGACCACAGTGCTACTGAAATTTTCCTTATAACTTTCGGCCACAGCTGTCCTCTTTGCTGTGACATCATTTCAGCTGCGAAAGAGAGAAACCCAGGTTATAGGTAAGAACAGACAAACAAACAACTGCAATTTGGGGGAAAATATTTAACAACTCAAAAGTAGTTTTTCCCCAAAGTAATGAAATGTAGTTCTTCAAAACACATGAAATAGCATGAATGATTTTCCTCTTTAACATCATATTTCTATAGAATTTCATAATTGGACTTGATTTATTAGATTAGCTTTTTGGTTTATATAATCTTCCATTATAATAAATCAGGTAAAATGTTCTAACGTGAATGTTTTATTTTTATCTCCAGGAAACCATAAAAACGGTTCACTTTATTGCAAAATGTACCGAAAAGATAATTATATCACTTTATACTTCAGATAAATTGTTCATAAAATGACTTAAAACTGTTTTTAGTGATAAATGCTTATATCTGATGATGCAAGGAAATGGGACCTTGTAAGTGGAAAATAAGTGGTTTTATATAGTCTTAAGGATTTTTTTATTACATCTGTCATATTATAAAGTGGTTTACTTCTTTAAATGTTGCTTATAAAACATATATATTGTGATTTTACTGTAATGCTTTAAAAAAAGCAATTTGATTTTTACCTGCTTACCTTACCTCTGATAAGAACATCTTAGGAAATCTAGCCTCATATGTTAAACATTTCCTTTATTTGCTTGAGCTGTAAGGAAATGTAACTTAAAAAATGCCTGTAATGCTGGAACATTATGGTAAATATAATCTCGGAAGAAACTTCTCTGGAGACAGGGAGGTTGCTTGACATTTTCTTGGTGATTTTTTTGTAACCATAATCTCTGAATCCCTGAGCATGGATGGTCACTGAACTTTTAGTTGTAATATTGTTGACTATAAACTAAATTGAAGAATAATTATGCTCTTTCTGGTTAAAAATAATAACTAAAAATGTAAAATTATAACTGTATAGGTGATTTCTTAAATTTCTGCTTATTTTATCTCAAGATAAAGAAAGAAAAAGCAGTGTCTTTTTTGGGTAGGAATATCCCACAAATTATTATTGTAATTACATTCCCTTAGAGAGAGTTAAAATCATATTGCCTATGTATTAAATGTTACACTAATATATTTTAGTTTGGAATGTGTTCTGGATAAGAGATAACTTCATCCTGGTCAGTGAGACCTAGCCAGAAAATGTTTTCACTTTCTAAACATGTATGTTTATATAAGAAGGACTGCATTTTTCCTCTTGTGCCCTTAACTGCTGATTCCAATGTGTATGTCAACTGCACTTAGTTTGAGTGTAAACATCACAAAATCAGGGAATTTACTTCCTACGGCTCCCCTTTTCTCTCTCCCTTAACGTGCTCCCTACCAGGATCTGTCTACTTTTGTTTACTCTCTGGTCCGCAGGTACATTTTTTTGTATTATGTATAATTTATAGTAGCTTAAGCCTCCAGTAAGGTCTTCATTCAACACTAATTTTCATCTTTTCTCTCTTGAAATCCTCATTCTGATCTTATTTCCATATGGTTGGAATACTTTCTTGAGTAATTTCCTCAAAAAGGGTATCCAGGTGCTATGTGTTCTTTATATGTTGGTTTGGCTTAGCTTAGGGAAGTTTTCTTCAATCTCACCTTTGATAAATTGCATCAGATCTAATAATTCTTATTTCTTTTTCAGAAAAATCAATTTTAGTTTTAATCTCCATTTTCCTTCCTTTCACTCTCATCCTTTTATTTCTTAACTTTCTCCCTCTGCTTTTTGTGAGATCATTTCAAATTTGTACTTATCACTTATTCTATTTTCCTCAGTTTCAATTCTTCAATTTTTATCATAACTAAAATACTGTTTTATTCCTACTTTTGTCTTAATAATCCTTTAATACTAACATTTAAATTTTATCCTTCAGATCCCTTTTGGCTATCTTTATTTTTACCTCCATTTTGTTGTCCCCTTGGATTTCTGTTTCTTTTTCTTAGCTGTTGTGCCTTTTAATTTGTTTGAGAAAGTGGAATCATATTTAAACATTTTCCTCCAATTCCTGTAGTTAGTAATATTTAGAGGTATGCTTTACCTTTTTGTATGTTATGTTGATACTTTGCTTGATCTTCATTATTTTTGCTTAAGCTATTTTCTAATTGTCCTCCCTTTATTGTTTCTTATCATAATAGCTGTCTTTTATTGAGTGCCCACTCCAGCTTAGACACTGTGCTGGATATTTTTATATGTCATTGATCATTATTTCCATTTAATGGATGAGGAAGCGGAGGCTTAGAGTGCAGAAGCTAGGATTAAAACGCATTCCATGTGGATTGAAAGACTGTGCTTTCTCTACCATCTCTGAAATGAAGCGAGTTCTTTCTATATAGGATGTTTATAAACAGTCAGAGTGTTTGGATTACAGTCTGCTAATGTGATGTTAGTTGAAGTCCACATAAATTCCCCCCAGAAACAGGGTGGCTGTGTAGTTCTACTTCCCAGTGTTCAGCAGTCATCTATCTTTGCTGGTTGAATGAAGTTTGGGTTATTCTCTTACCATTTCTGCTTAACAAATTTAACACTAGGAAGCAATGCAGGACCTGTATAGCTGCCTGGGCTTTTTATTTATTTCTACCTTTACTAGTGGGTTTACATTACCGCAGAGGCATATGACAACATAGGGTTTCCTTCTCTGTTTTTGAGCTGCTGTTTATTGTAGTTGGAATTGAGATCTGGTCTGTGTCTGCAGAAAGATAAACTGAAGGCAGAGTTAAGATCCACAACTCTGGCTGCTTCAAAATACAATGTCCACAATTCATGTGTCATAAATTGTGTTTCTCAATAAGTTTGATCAGTGATATTGGTAAGGTATAGTTATGGAAAAGTTCTGGTTTCTGGCAATAGGTTGACTATCAGTCTTAATTTTGTTGTTTTTCATCTTTTTTTTTTTGGTATTTCTAATAGAAAGGGTAACAGATTACATCAGGGAATGAAAGTCAAGTGACATTTTTAATTAGTATCTCCAGTAGTTATTTTTGCAAATAATGCTTTATTTTCTAAATGTGATCTTTTGACTAATATATAATATTCTGGGAATCTTACGCTTATATCATTTCATACATTAAGGCAGAGAGGTCTTTGGGATTGTGAGAGATTCTGAATTGTTGTTTTCTCTTTTGCTAGTCCTTTGAATTAGATTTGGGAAAAATGATAATGGCCTTTGTTTTTCCCATTATCACTGGCAAATGCATATTCTACCAAGATGCGCTGCCTTCTTGTACATTCTCTTTCTCATCCAGAGCTTTGCCTTCTGAGTTTCACTCATAATTTTAGGGTTGAGTATTTCAAGGAAACCATTAAAAATACCTGTGATTTCAGTTGTTTTCTTATACAGTGGTGCACTCATTTTACCTAGTTTTCAAACTGTAGATTTCTCAAAAGCCTTTCTACACAGAGTGCTTTGAAAAGAATTGAGAAAATACATATAGGATTTAGGAAGGAGATATTTCCTGATTGGTACAAATGTAATAGATTTGGTGAGAATATGTATACAGTATGTATTTTTCAGTATAAATAGCCAGCAATGGTGAGCAGTTAAATATTTATAATTTTAGCTTTATATTCAAGGTGAAAAAAACTCATTCTCAGAAGAGATAATAATAATGTCTTCCATACTGCTGCAACAATTCTGTAAATTACTCAGCTAAGTTATGTAATGCTCAGATTCTTGTGGCCTGTAAAGTGCTAATTCAGCTCGATTTCAAAGTGTGGCTTGGGATCCCTGAGTTTCTGAGACCCTTTCAGGCAGTTAATGAGATCAAAATTATTTTTATTATAATACTTAAATATTATTTCCCTTCTTCACTTCCATTCTCTCACAAGTGTACGTAGAGTTTTCCAGAGGCTACTTGATGTATGATGTTTCAGTAGATTGAATGCAGACAATCTAGTTGCCTTTGGTTAAGTCAGATATTAAAGGGAATAAAAAAATATAAAATAATGCCACTTGTGATGGACCAGAAAAATGGTGACTCAAAGATGTCCATATCCTAATCCTTGGGACCTGTGAATATGTTACTTTATGAGGCAAAAGGGACTTTGCAGATGTGATTAAATTGAGGATTCTGAGATGGGGAGATTATTTTGGGTTATCTGGGGTGGACCCAATGTAGTCACAGGGTCCTTAAGTATGGAAGTGGCAGGTAGAAGTGTTAAGTGTCAGAGTGATGAGATGTGAGAAGGACTCAACGAGACATTTTCCAAACAACCAAAGCACTATTGAAACAAGCAGTGGCCTGTACTGCTCATGACATGCTAAGCACTGTGCCAAGTATGTGCAGAGGAGGCACCTGGGCATCTTACGAGGAGGCAGATTTGGATTCTGTGGGTCAGAAATGAGGCCTGAGATTCTACATTTCTGACAAGCTCCCAGGTGATGCAAGTGCTGCTGGTCCTGGAATCTCAGGTTGAGTAGCAAGGTTCTCTGTAGATGAATTAAAGTAATCCTCTCTATAATTTCAGGAGATCTTTACGATTATTACCCCTATTTTATTTTATTTTTAAATTTTATTTTATTTGTTTATTTTTGTCTGTGTTGGGTCTTCTTTGCTGCACGCGGGCTTTCTCTAGTTGTGGCAAGCAGGGGCTACTGTTTGTTATGGTGTGCAGGCTTCTCATTGTGGTGTCTTCTCTCGTTGTGGAGCATGGGCTCTAGGCACATGGGCTTCAGTAGCTGTGGCACGCGGGCTCAGTAGTTGTGGCACATGGGCTCTAGAGCACAGACTCAGCAGTTGTGGCGCACGGGCTTAGTTGCTCCGCGGCATGTGGGATCTTCCCGGACCAGGGCTCGAACCCGTGTCCCCTGCATTGGCAGGCGGATTCTTAACCACTGCGCCACAAGGGAAACCCACCCCTTTTTAAAGATGAAGAAATGGAGGTACAGAGAGTAATTTGCCTAGGGTTACAATGACTAGGAAGTGCAGAACGCAGCCCTTGTTCTAAGGATTCCACCGTACAATCTCACTTTGCAAGTTTAAATGAAACAAAGCAGGGTATTATATCATTTTACTATTAAACCTAAAACACACAATACTAAACCACAGTATTCTATTTAAAACAGTATTCATAACATGAAAGTTTTACTAGTCATAATTGGAATTGTTATTAAACATTTGAGCATTTATATGATTTTATTCCATGCATGCAATACCCCCACCCCCAATATGCAATTTTAAAAGGCTGCTTGAAGCATGTGGTCAGACAGTTGTTCATAATATCTGCTACACTTCCCAAATAACTTAAGAATGGACCGTGCACCCAGGGTGTGTGTGTGTCCGGGCTGCGTGTGTGGGTGGTGGTTTAAGGGGGGTTAGTGTGATGAATCGGGGTCTAGGGTACAAATTAGAATTCTCGTAGTCAATAACTAGTTATCTAAAGCCTTGCTACTTGAGTACGCTACTTTGAAGTATGGTCTGTAGGCGAGCAGCATCGCTAGCCCTTGGGAACTAGTTAGAAATGCAGAATCTTAAGTGCCCCTCCCCCGCCCGGGGGCATCAGAATGTGCATTTTAACCGGAACCGCAGATGATGGTATACACTTTAAAGTTTGAGACCACTGATCTACATCCCAACTTGATTTAGATTCTTTCCAATACCAGAGTCTCTGGAGGGCTGCGGCCTTAAAGACAACGAAGGTCGACAGCGAAGGCGCAAAACGAAGGCAAACAATGCCTTTCCAGGCGGACATTTGATTTTCCTCCCAGGTGCAGAGTAGGGTTTGGCAGCGCCCCGGCCCTCCGAGCCCGCTAGCGGCGCCTGCCTTCCGGGTGGGACCGGCCACATCCCGCCCGCGACCGGCTCTGCTTAATTTACACCACGGACCCGGCGCCCAGCGGCAGGCCGCACGCGGGAACCGGCCGCCCGCCTCCGGTGCAGGCGGGGGAAGAGAAAAGGCCTCGGGCCTTGCGCCCGGACCCTGGGTACCGTGGGCTTGCGCCTTCGACCCGAGGCCGTCACTTTCAGCCCCAGCCTGGGGGGCAGTGCAGCTGCCCACCAGCGGCGCCGCCACCAGCAGCATCCCGGCCTCGGCGGAGGCAGCGGAGGTAAGGCGAGCCCCAGCCAGCCCGCTGCAGCGGCACCTATAGCCCCCGTGTCTGGTGTTCTGTATTTCTGATCTCCATAACTGTAAGATAATGGATTAGTGTTGTTTTAAACTACTAAGTTTGAGGTCATTTGTTATAGCAGCAATAGGAAGCTACTACAGCATTCATTGAAAGCCTCTTTTAAAGGCCCTATTAATCCTCTGCTCTACATCCTTCAATTAACCTCCACTGCTTTCAGAAGAACATCAGGCTCTCTAGTCTGACTATGAGGCCTTTTGTCATTTGTCTTTAACCATTAATTAAGGGTCTCATCTATTTTGATTCCCTAATTTCCATCGTATGTGCCACGCATACAAAAGTATTGCTGTTTTCCAAAGTTGCCAGCTTTTCCATGCCCTTGTTCTTTTGCACACACTGTGTTCCCTGCCAACATGGTCCACTTTCACTCCTCTGTTCAACTCCTACCTATCTCTCTGAACTCACTTTTAATGTCATCTCCTATGCAAAGCCTTGCCCCAGCCCTCCAGGCTAGGTTGCCTCTTTTCATAGGCAGTACTTACCACATTATTTATATATATATTATATTGCCTATCTTCCTATCCAGCTGTGAGCTACTTGGGGATGTAATGATGTCATATTTGTGAACCTCCAGCATCTAGTACATTGCTTGATTTGCAGTAGTCCTCAATAAGTGTTTTTTTCTGATTGCTCAAATGATTGATGATTGCCCAATCTCTCACTAATAGTTTACTTATTTCTATGAATTAGCTTTCAAATATGATTCTATCATATACTCAGCTGAACTTTGCACTATCCTGTTGTTTCTCTTAGCTACCGTCCTATTTCTCTCTCTCTTTTCCTGCCAAATAACTTGGGGAGTGAGTGATCTCCATAGGTAGTTTTAATTTTCTTCATCTCATGACCTCTTAACTCCTTCACATGTTACTTCCATTCTATAGTATTGGCTTTTCTTTTTCAAAGGTCCCTATTGATCTCTTTCTATGTATCTTTTTTGACCTCTCTGATAACTATGACAAATCTTCCCCTCCTTTATTTTCCATGTGCATTACTGCTCATTTCCTACTTCTGTGTTTTATTTTTTTGCTAGTTCTTTTTTCTACACCTTAATTCTGGGAATTCCTCCAATATTAAAAGCTTAAGCCCTGGTTCTTCTGTCTATCCTCATCCACTTTCATGGTTTCAACACTATTTACAAAGATGGGTATGTCTGTAGCCAAGATCTACCATAGTCCTGTCCATACAGTAGCTACAGTTGAGCCTCTGCCATTATCATAAAGACAGGAACTGCCGTCAGTCAATTCTTTATAAGTACAGTAATGTTCCCTCTTTACTTGTCTTTCTGTGTCAGTGACCTCTCCATTATGCTCATTTTTCAGGTTAGAAATGTTGGAATCCTTTTTCATAATTTCTGTTTTTATATTTTTATTTTATCTGTTATCAAGTTATTTTTTCTTCAAGGTATCTCTTAGATTTGTCCTTTTTGTTGTATTTTTTTCTCTCTGACCACCACCCTGATCTAGGCCCTCAACACCTTAAGGGCCACCTAATTCTATCCCATGCCTCTAGTATTTCTTTTTTTTTTTTTTTTTTTAATAGTGTTTATTTTTACTTGTTGACAGTTTGCTTTATTTATTTATTTATTTTTGGCTGCGTTGGGTCCTCGTCTCTGTGCGAGGGCCCTCTCTAGTTGTGGAGAGCGGGGGCCACTCTCCATCGCGGCGCGCGGGCCTCCCACCATCGCGGCCTCTCCCGTTGCGGAGCACAGGCTACAGACGCGCAGGCTCAGCAATTTTGGCTCACGGGCCCAGCCGCTCCGTGGCACGCGGGATCCTCCCAGACCGGGGCACGAACCCGTGTCCCCCGCATCGGCAGGCAGACTCCCAACCACTGCGCCACCAGGGAAGCCCCTCTAGTATTTCTTTGCTTTAATCAATCATGCATCCCAACCCTCTTCTCCCTAATTTACAATGGATCTTACCACCACTTTTGCCTCTAACACCCAACTCATCCAGTGATTTTATGTCATCCCCCCACACAAGAAACTATGGTCAATCTGCATTGGTTATTACAACATACCCTACATGGTCTTCTTAGGTGCAGCTAAACATTCAGATTCACTTTGACCATCAGAGGCTACATTAACACCAGCCTACTCAAAAGGAGCAAGACACAGATTGCCATAGGGCAGCAGGTGGTCTTCCTCTTCAAAGGCAGTTGTAGCAATCCAAAAGCTCAGGGGCAAAGGAGCTGTCTGGTTGAGAAGTCTTATGCCCTACAGGTGCAAATTGCTCTTGCAATAACCCCACAATCATAGCTTCCAGGGTCCTTGCAAGGACATAGCAGTTAAAATAGTCACCACATTCAGGGAAATCCAAAATGTGGCATCTACACCAGTTCTTTTTAGTTCATTTATATTTCCTCCTAGTCCAGGCTCATTTTTGCTGTAAGCACTGTTATGCAATAATATAGTGAACATTCTACCTTTATTAGGTTATCAGAGGAATAGCGATAGCATGTTAACTGAGGGTTAGCATCTCATGCAGAAGGGAAAGGATTTTGTTAACTTTTTGTCCAAAGTTACCAATCAAGTTGGAACCCCTCAGACTCATTACTAAGATCATTCATACTCTATCCTGATCCCCCCATTTATTCAAACCTCTTTGCTGGTACTCCCCAGATAGCCTTTTCTGACTCCCTCACCTAATATAGTAAGAGTCACAAATATTTTCTTCCTTCATTATATTCCACAATTCAGTGCCTACTATAATTCTAGGCAAGTAGAATCTATTTAAGAAATAGCCACAGAATCTCAGACTTATGAGTAGCATTCCAAACTGATGGCTGGATTTCAATGCTTTGCACTGATATAAAATAAGCATAGAAGAAAACAAAACACTTTTTTTGACTCATTGATGAATTGAGAGAGCACTGTTGCAAAACCTTTTTTAGAGGTGAAAAAACTCACACCTCAAAGTTAAAAAAAACAACAACCCTCCAACCCAAACACTTAGCTATACAAATCTTAAAAGAAAAAGCACAATGATAAAATGAAAACCAAAGCTGAATCATAAAATTGCTTAGGTTTCCTAAGTGTAGGAGAGGCTCACTTGCCCCATGTGGAGTCAGGGAGCAATGAGGCCAAGCAGAGCATGTGGAACATGAGACCTTAGGAGACAGGAGGCAATGGATGTGGTTCAGGCTGACTGGTTGTATGACTCTGGCAAGTTAATTACCTTTTTCTGTGTTTTAACACATGTTTATGAATGCACATAGTGATATTTTCCCATTATTTTCCTGAAGTAATATGGTCAAGATTAATGAGGTGATATTGTGGGATGTCTGAAGTTACATGGAAGAGAAATTCAGCAGAATTATAGGGTATTTTAATTTTTCCCACTGGAGATCAAAGAGTAGAGTAAGGAGATGGAGATTTACAAGAAGGCTACTTTTAATTGTGTCTACATGGGCCAATTAGAACAGAAATCAACACTTTTTGCTATGAATTTGATCAATGTAGACAAGAAATTAAATTAACTCAGGCTGTTCTGTTGTATTATTTCATTTTTTCAGTAAAAGGATTTTGGATCTAAATTATTCTTATACTTGCTTTCTTTCCCCCCAGTTTTACTTTTTTTGGTGGAAGAATCAAGAGCAAATCCTTGATCCCTTTTTAGGTATAAGATTGAATATCTTAAAAATTATATTTTGGACAAACAATATGGGAAAAAGTACTTTTAATAATAAAGAACAAAATAGAAAATTTTGTGAGCTACACATCTGATGCTTGTGTTGCCAAGGTAAAAGCCAAAGTAGATGGACAAGTTGAAAGATGTGTATATCTTAAATCAACGCCCAGCCTAAATTATAGTCCAAATTAAAAATGCATACTAAAAATGCACTTGATATATTTTAGTGTGTGTTTTTGAAAGGAAGTAATTAACATACAGTAGGAGCTGATAACTGTCCTTTCTTATATAATGAATTTTCTCAATTAATAAAAACACAGAGAAGAATGATACTTAGTATGGTGTTCTACAGTTATTAGCTATAGTCACTGGAAAGTAATTAGTTCAATTTTCTCTTCTAAAAATCTTGAGCCCTTGTTCTTCTCTCCCTTGTTCACACCAGCCTCAGTAAGTAAAAGTAATACAGTAGACAGAAGTGCTTCTCAGATTGCCTTTATTCAGTCTGTGGAGTTTATTACCACAGGAGGTCATCAAGTCAGTTATAACAGCTGGATTCAAAATGAGGTTGGGAGAATTTCTGTAACCAATACATTTATATACTAAAGCAAGTGATTTAAGAGCTTTATGCTTTAGGTCATACGATCATACTTCAGTTCATAAAATATTAAACCATGGAATTGGAAAGGAAATTTTCTTTGTAAAGTGTCTTTGAAGACCTTTGATAGAGGCCACTTCTGGTGTCTTATGATAGACCAAAAATGACCTGACAACAAGGGAGCAGGAATGTCATTTGATGGCAAGTCCAACATTTATGTGACGCTGTAATCAAATACAACAAGCAAAACGTCAAGTGAAAATTGAAGTTCTGCTTGGCTGTGTCTATATAGAGACAAAATGACTGGTTAAAAAGGGTGAAAATTCAGTTGAACAAATTATTGATATTATGGAGACATGAAGAATTCTTGCTTTTGCTGAGCTCAGCTTAAAGAATATGAATTCAAGTAAACTTGCTTGTACGTATAAGTATAGCCTAAATGGATCAAAATAGTAGCAGAATGATTCCATTTTTAATATAAAAATATCCCACTTTTATTGGTTTAGTTGAGGTATTCTGATACAACTTTCTAGTTAGAATAGTTTCATGCTTCCTCTGCTAGCTAGACCAATAATGCAATTCTTCCTTCCTCAGAGTAAGTAGCTTGACCAGGAATTAGATAATTTTAAATCCAGTGCAATGCCATTTAGTCCTCAGAACTCCTGACTTTTAGAGAAGGATAGGACATTGTCTGGGTTTGGGGACTATGGGAGTCTAAAGTGCTGCTCTTGAAATGGAAAAGCTTTTATATTGACATTGACAGAAAAAAAGTCTTCCTTTTTAGTTGCACTTTGGATGTAGAGAACCATTGTGGATCAAAATTTGTAATGTGTGATATTATATAATGCAAGTGAGTTGTCTTTGATCTATACTTACGAAGTGCCAGTAAGTAGATGGAGAACTTTCTTCACTTTCTCCATGTTTAGGTCCTGCTCTCTGTTTAAAGTGTGGAGACTGCTAAGCAGACACATGTTTTGGTGGCTGATTCTTCATGATATTTCTGTTCTCTATATTTGCTTTTTATGTTGCCTATATTGCTTATTTTCTGAGTTTGATTCTCAAGGATAGGTATATGCTCTCTTGGCTTGGTTTTTTTTTTTTTTTTTTGCAGTACGCGGACCTCTCACTGTTGTGGCCTCTCCTGTTGTGGAGCACAGGCTCCGGACGCGCAGGCCCAGCAGCCATGGCTCACAGGCCCAGCCGCTCTGCGGCATGTGGGACCCCCCCGGACCGGGGCACGAACCCACGTCCCCTGCATCGGCAGGCAGACTCCCAACCACTGTGCCACCAGGGAAACCCTGTTGGCTTGGTTTAATGTTGGGCAGGAACAGAGCTAATGGCCAGAGAAACACAGAGCTTTAAATTGTTTATTATGTCTATCCAATAGCATTTATGCCCCACACTCCAACTGTACAAAGATTAGTAGTTCCAGAGAGACATAAAGTAAGTTGTTCAGAACAAGCTAGTGTGATTGTTGATTTTATGTGTCCACTTGACTAGATCGTGGGGTGCACAGATATTTGGCTAAACATCATTTTGGGTGTGTCTGTGAGGGTGTTCCCAGATGAGGAGTAAAGGAGATGGCCTTCCCCAATGTAAGTGGGCATTATCCAATCTGTCGATGGCTGAATGGAACAAAAAGGCAGAGGAGGGGAAGAATTTGCTCTTTCTTCCTGACTCTTGAGCTCAGACATTGGTCTTCTGCCCTTGGACTGGGGCTTACATCATCAGCGTTCCTGGTTCTCAGGCCTTTGAACTTGGACTGGGAGTATACCAAAGGCTTTCCTGGGTCTCCGTCTTGCAACTGGCAGATCATGGGACTTCGAAGCCTCTATAATTGTGTAAGCTGATTCCTTATAACAAATATCTTTATATATTTATGTATATCCTATTGGTTCTGTTTCTCTGTAGAACACTGACTAATACAGCTAGCCAGGGCAGAGATACGACTAATTGTGAGTCTACTGCTATTCATCACATCACGCCTTTGAAAATGCCTGGCATGGCAACTAATGGAAAGGAGGTGGGCAATAAATGTTTTTGAAATGATGAATGAATACCTAATAGTTTAAGAAAACGTTCTGACTTTACTTGCACCGAATAGACAGGGCCTAATAGTAGTTGCAAACCTTCATTGTTCCATTGCTCTTTGTAAATTAAAAAGCTCTCTCCTCCCATTAAAAAAAGAAAAACTAAAGAAAAACTGAAAGCCAGCATCATCATATGCCTTTCTCTTGTGTTCGGTGTTAATTTACTCATCAAAACAGAGATTGTAGCCTCTGATGAATCTTTTATAGGAACTCTTTGTACTTATATATGGGCAGTTCTCGGCACAAGTGGGTAGGAAATTTGAAAAAACTGACCACATTCTGAAGCCTTTAGGCACATGGAGTTTATCGACCATATCTGCTAGATCTTTAGGGGTAACAGATTCAGTCAGTCTAAGCAACATCTTGTCTTGAGCACAAGGGATAGAGCAGTACTTCTAAACTGTACTGTGCATATGAATCACCTGGGAATCCTGTTAAAATGCAGATGTTATGATTCATAGGTCTGCAACTGGCCCTGAAACTCTGAGTTTCTAACAAGCTCTCAGATGCTGCTGAAGCTCCAGGTTTGGGGTTCACATTGAGTAGAAAGAAGCTAACTCCTAGAGAATTTGACTATCTGACTCTTTTGTTTGATTCTCTGATTTGCCTCTGGCCTTCTTGGTATTTTGTCAAAGATCTTATATGCTAATAGTGGGACCCCATACCCTGCAGCATTTAAATAAGGCTGAAGACTCTTACTGGTCTTAAAGTTACCATTTTCTCCTCTAAGCTATGTGAATGATGGCCTCAGTCTTTTTTTGGTCTTTGTATATATAGATTCAGAGTCATGTTCTGTCTCATTCTATGATTATGCTGTGGAATGATATCAGGATTTAGAGGAAAACCTTTTAAAAACATAGGTAAACAAGTGTGTTTGGAAATATGGTTCACTTAAAGACTTGTAGTTTAATTTAGAGATAAAAAAGGAAGAGAGTTGTTTGGTCTAAAGTGGCTACCATTGGTAGCCATATGGGTAGTATCACTAAAAGTTACTCTGGAGCAGAAATTTACATTTTCGTTGAAATGACATCCACATACATACACACATAGACACACACGTGTAAAGAAAAAAGAAAGAAAAACATTTTAACCACAAGGTGGCAGTAAGATACATATAAAAAAAAGGGAGTTCAAATAAAGATTTCAGACAGAACTCTGAGGAAATGATTGTCAAAATAAATAGCATTTCCTAATGCAGTAGTATGCAGAAATGCCTCAGCAAAGCTACTTATTTGTGGCATTCTTGGATAATCACAGTCTAAATTGTAAACTGTATTAAGCTGGATGGATATCTTCTGGGGTCCTCAGTGAACATTTGCAGAGACAATTTTCAATTACAAAACAATTGCATTGTACTATTTTTTACTTATTTTGATTCCATTTAACCAATGGTTAGTTTCAGAAGTTACCTGTAAATATTTCCAAGATGTGAACTCTGGAAGCTTTGAGGAGTTGTTAATTCCACATGACCTACTTAAACTGCCTTTTTTGTATAAAGAATAAATTTATTAAAAGTTTTGTAAACGTCTTACCGTTCCACTCTTTGTGACACTGCATCACATTATTTTAGTCTTGAAAATATGCTTCCTTTTCTTTAGCTTTTTTATCTTAGTCATGAAGACACCTGTACTGTCTACTAAAAATCATATTGATTGCGTTTTGAGTACTGTGTCAGCAGTTCATTGGAAAGCTAAGTTTATGTAAGCAGTTAAAGAAAGGTGAAATAAGTGTTGCAATGACACATTCTTTTCTCTTGGGAAAAAGATTGGAAAGGTCATGGTGGAAGATGTTGGGAAGAGTTCTCTGAAGGACAAAGAGTCAGATTGAATTATTCAGTACCTGTTTCTGTTCTTTAAATCACTTTTCATGAGGTGATGCTATGCTCTACATATCTTCAGAACTTGAAAATACTGTCAGATGCCAGCTACAAACCAAAACTTTTGACAGCCAACTGATGATGGGAAAAGGAAAGATGTTCTGGCTAGAGTAAAGGATGGAATTTCTTCTAATTCCTGTCACTGGCAGGACGCCTGCATGTCAGCTGTTCTGGGGCTGGAAATCAGTCAGAGTGAAGCTGGGGCCAAAAAGCCACGGAGTGACCCCCTGGGCAGGTGTGCAGTGGCTCTTGCTCATGTACCCGCTATGCAAGGCAATAGGGACTGTACTTCTGTTTGTTTTAGACTCTGGGTAGCATCACATATATTACATATCTAAATATGAGTGAGATTCCCTTAAAATCATTGCCCAGAAATCAGGGAGTAGTCTTTTTGGAATTTATGAATACTAAAGACTTCAGGTTTATGAAGTCTGCCATACTAGAGTACTCTTTCAATTACTCTATTTTGAATTAAAAGAACACAGTTGTGTTTTTTGAAAGAACTCAGCAATATCCATCAGTGCTATATTGGCATGGTTATAGTGGTTACCTGACAGAATTAAAACATAAGAAGAGAAAAAAATTTAACATAGATGTTACATCCAGGGGGTATTATGTCACAATCTGAAGTGATGCTGGAAGTTTATGTTGATGTGAGCTTGAAACCACTGACAAGGGGGGAGAAGTGCTGAAATTGTGGTGTGTTATTTTGCTGTGATACAGAGGTTAAGGAAGCAATGAAGCCATCAAAACTGAAGCTGCATTTAAATACAAAACATAAAGACACCAGTGCAAAACTGAATTCAATGTATGAGGGATCAGACTTCCGAGTAAAACTATCATTGTCATTTAGTTTACTATTACTGCCATATTCAGAAAAGGTGAATCTTTTCTGGAAAAAAAAGTCCAGTGGCAAAGTTTGTTTTGCCATCCTTAAATTAGGTTGTAAAATAAATAATACACATTTTACTATTTTACTTTCTCAATTTAGCTGGTGAAGTTAAAATATTAATTTTAAAATAAGATTGATAAAAAGTGAAATCATGGTAGCCACAGCCCTATATGCCTACAAGGCCACCATCTTTTATGATACCAATGTGGGGAAGATATGCAGCCTACAATTGACAAGTGGACTATATTGGATCCTTATCTATAAGCCTGAGTAAATAATATGTCTTGATCACAATGGACACCAACTTATGATTTGGAGTGGCAGCAGACACCACGATTATGTCTCTAACCAATCACAAATGTGTGTTCCAGCATCATAATCAGTGACTGCGGGGACTCATGTCATGGCCAGAGACATCCAGGACTGGGAAACAATACATAATGTTGCCTGGGTTTTCCATCTACCTTATTACATTCTGAAAATAGGTGTCAGGTAAATGCAATGTTAAAAGATCAACTAGGAATTCACATGCCATCCTTACAAAAGCAGGATTCTATTCCTAGCTGAAGCAATCATGGGAGTCAAACAAACCCAGAGATTGCCTCTAGGAAGAGGGCATAGGCAGGGGAATACAGTGCACATAGCAACATAGAACAGCAAGAGACTGATTTCCTAACAGTGACTGACACAGTGGGGACATGAGGGGTTAGATGTAGCTGCCCTAGATGTGGGCCCAGTTCATTCAAATGCTAATTCAGATACAATTTAGTTACCTTCAAAGTTTAAAATGTATTTTTCTCCAGAATTGCTTAGACAGTTTATGAGAGGCTTTGGATGACTATGTGAGTTGTTATTAGCCTTGATTACAGTGAGGAAGATACCTCATAACCAGGGATGAACACCTTTAGATTGGAAGCAGATAATTGTCCAGCCAGTACTTTTCCCCAGCCTGTGGGTTATGCAAGGAGATGGGAAATCCTATACTGTGGGTTAGGAGTGAGGGGAAACCTGGGTCCTACTGGTGCCAAGATGCTATTGTCTCCCTGATAGGGGCCTGAGAAAGAAAAAGATTATAGCTAGAGCCGCTGGCAGCACAGAATGGATGGAAAAATGGGAGGAAGACACTTATTGACAATTTGAGGTCAAGAGAAAGATGGGAAAATAAGCTTGTTTCCTAGGTCAGGTGGAAAGGTAGAGTCTGCCAGGATTGTCACATTTTCCTTCTTGTAGAACTCATGCTTCTCTTCCTGTATTTGGGCATCATGAATGCTTGCTTTATTCCTCAACCTGAAAATACTTCCACATTTGGCTCAGAATCCAGGGGCACTCCTATATTCTTTTTTTAAAAAAATTATTTATTTTTGGCTGCATTGGGTCTTCGTTGCTGCGTGCGGGCTTTCTCTAGTTGTGGCGAGCGGGGGCTACTTGTCATTGCGGTGCACGGGCTTCTCATTGTGGCGGCTTCTCTTGTTGCTGAGCATGGGCTCTAGGTGTGCAGGCTTCAGTAGTTGTGGCTCACGGGCTCTAGAGCGCAGGCTCAGTAGTTGTGGCACACGGGCTTAGTTGCTCTGTGGCATGTGGGATCTCCCTGGACCAGGGCTCTAATCCGTGTCCCCTGCATTGGCAGGTGGATTCTTAACCACTGCACCACCAGGGAAGCCCCTCCTATATTCTAACACTAATTATGGGAACCCTACCATCATAACTTTTTTAGTCAGGTAAGCCTTCAATCATGTAAATGTATGCCACATTACCCAATTGTAAAATTTGAGTTTTCCCATATGCTCTTACAGCACATTACCAGGCACCACAGAAGGAACTTTGTAACTAGAGCTAATTCTCAGCATACAAGGTGCCCATATAGCCAAGAGAATTGGTACTAGATGGGTGTTCTATCTTGGGGCACCATGTCTAGTATACTGTCAGGGTTCTCGTTGGGGCTAGACTTTTGTAGATTGTGCACCCCAAAGCCCTGGTAAATGCTGTCTTGGGTGGTCCCCCTTGACCTCACCTCTGATCCTTGCCTATACTTTCTTAGGAAGGTAGGAAAGGAAGTTGCCCTGATTCTGGTTATTGGCTGAAGGGGCACGTTTTGAGCAGTTATGTTATGAGCAGTGTTAACAGAGACACTGGATACTTCACCATGGTCCATTTGTTTTTGAGATAAAAGTCTTCCCCCTATGAGATGCTTAATACAATCTTGAGTGAATTTACCTCCAAACTGAGAAGAACAAGCATTAGCAGGGATGACTTCCAGTGATGACAGCCTGATTGAGTCTTGAGATAAATTATTCCTTGATGGGAAGCCTACAGTTAACATCTCCCATGAACTGTGTCCTCATAGTCTTTGAGCTCACAGAAGCTGCTGCTAAATGAGGAGGTACCATTTTCATCAGTTTGTCTCAACCGATTGTCATTTGTGTGAGGCATCTCTCATGCTGAATCTTTATGCAGGGGCCTTTAGGGTGAGTGAGCTTCCTCAACTCCTCTTCTTCTGTCTCACCTCATCTCCAAGCCATCAACAGTTCCGGTTGGCTCAATCTTGAAACATACATTCAGATTCTGACTACTTCCAACCAGTTCTACAGAAGCCATTCTTTTCTAGGCCATCATCATCTCTCCTGGTTTGTGGTCAAAACCGCCCCCCCCCCCACCCCGCCGCAGACTCCTCTACAGTCTATTGTTCACACAGCTGCAGTGGTCAGATCACGCCACTTTCCTGCTTTAATCCTCCAGGGGCTCTTCATCTCACAGTAAAAACAAAGGTTTCAAGGCCAGAGCATGTTGCTAAGGAGGCTTTGAAACATTCTACAATAACAGGCCCTCCTCTCCCTGCCCCAGGTCCCTTCCTCCCTCCACTCTAGCTCCTCCGATAGCCTTGCTGGTTCTTCAGTGAGCTGATTGCGCTTCTGCTCTGGGGTCTCTTGTTTCCTCTCTTGGAATGATCTCCCTCTCACCCCCGTATCCACGTGGCTTGCTCTTTTCGTCCTCAGGTCTCTGTTCAAAGGTCACTCTATCAGAGAGCACTTCCCTGATGACCCTATTTAAACTTCTGCTTTCATTCCTTATCCCTTTCACCTGTAGCTTTAACATATGATGTGTTTTTGTTTAGTTCTTCATTTATTTATTGTCAGTTTTTCCTCCATTAGAGTTTAAGCTACATTTTTTATCTAGAATTGTCTGTTCTGTTCCTGCTTAGGTTTCAGTGCCTAGAGTAGTGCCTGGCAAATAGTAGGTCCTCATTAAATATTTGTTGAATGAATGAATGAAATGTAGCATGTGCTGTCCAGTTCATCACCATCTCCATCATTCCATATCATCTTGCATAAGTCTGTTTCACTCCTTTATACTTCCTGCCTAACTCTTTGCAAGCATTTGAATTTGTGACTCTTGGCCTATAGCTTAGAAAAAAAATAAAGGCCAGTTCACGAACAAATGAACAAATATCTAGATAACGTCTCTCTGAGAAACATAAAAACCTCTGTTATCACTATCTCCCTGCCTCTTCCCATTTCCCTACATCCCCCTTCCCCACCCTCCCCCAAGATAGAAAGTCCAGATCTCAAGAACAGAGGCCTTACTTTCTTGGGAAAGGAGGAAGACTCATTCTTTCCAGTGAGTCTACAGTAGTGAACTAAACTAATTCCACTGAGATGGAAATGGGATACACAATACATATATTTGTATAATGTTGAATAAATCATTTTTGAATTATGTGGAATTGTACATAATTCAGAAATTATCTTCATTTCAGATCAGAATGATTTTACTTGTCTGTGGCTGTTAATACTTTGTTTTTTTGCCTTACCCCTCACTGAGTAGTTAAAAATATATAAGGACTGAGGGAAAGGAAATTTCTATTTAAATGAACTTTTCTGGCAATCTTTTAATCAATTTATTAAGGTTTAGTTTAATATATAAGGAAAGGCATTTATTTTAATTGTTTAGTATGATTCTTAATAATTGGCTACACATGAGTAATCAATTGCATCCAAATTAAGATATAGAATATTTCCAGTAGTCCAAAAAGTTTCCTTGTATCCCATTGTAATCACTCCTCCTTACGTCCTGTCCCAGGAAACCACTGATCTGCTTTCTGTCATGATAGATTAGTTTTACTTACCTTAGAATTTTGTGTAAAATGTGTATAATATGTACTCTTTTATGTCTGATTTTTTTTTTTTGGCTCGGTATACTTTTGAGGTTCATCCATGATTTTATATTTACCAGTAGTTTGTTCCTTTTAATTGCTATTAGTATTCCACTGTTTGAACATACCATTTTGCCTGTTCATTCACCTGTTGATAGATTTTGGGATGTTTCCAGTTTTTGCCTCTATTATAACTAAAGCTTCCATGAACATTTGTGTACACGTGCTTGTTTTAATTTTGGGGAGATAAGTACTTAGGAATAGAATTCCTGGGTCATCTCATGAATATATGTTTAATTTTATAAAAAATTCTGATCTTAGGGCTTCCCTGGTGGCGCAGTGGTTGAGAGTCCGCCTGCTGATGCAGGGGACGCGGGTTCATGCCCCAGTCTGGGAAGATCCCACATGCCGCGGAGCGGCTGGGCCCGTGAGCCATGGCTGCTGAGCCTGCGTGTCCGGAGCCTGTGCTCCGCAGCGGGAGAGGCCACAACAGTGAGAGGCCCGCGTACCACCAAAAAAAAAAAAAAAAAAAAAAAAATTCTGATCTTAAATTTTTTGTAAAGTGAAAAGTTTGTAATTTATCTGCTTTTCATTGTGCTCATATTTTCATAATTAAGTTACTGTCTTGTGGGAGGGTGAAGACTCAAATGTGGCTACTGCATTTATTGTCAATCACACTGGTATAAAAATTCAGAAATAGCATTTAAACGGGAAAATTTCCCTTTCCCCAAAACTCTGTGGCTGGATGATGGGCCCCTCATGGAGCTGCTGAGAGTCTTAAATGAACCTAGACATAAAAAATTGCTTACCACAGTGCCTGGCACATAGTTCATGTTCAGTGATGCTAGTTGTTGTGATTATTATCTGAGTTTGTTAATAAATTAGGATAGGAGAGAAGACATAGCCCACGTGCTATAGAAATTAAACTCTGACTTTGTACTATACTGTGATCGCCTTTCCTGAAAAGCTTACCTCGCAACACCTGTAGTAGCTTATTCACCTGCCTTATTGCCCAATAATGTGTGTTCATCTACACTAAATACGCGAAAGCAAGTTCAGAGTATCAAATCATAGAGAAAGGCAGAAGCCAATAATGTTGCAAACTACAAAATGTAGTTACAATAAGATCAGAATCACAAGGTGAAAAATTAGAATAATTTCCGGCTGAATAGGTACCTTTGTAAAGACTTTCCCATTTTCTAAAGTAAGATAATTTCATTAAAACCTATGACTGCTTTTAACTTTGGCGAGGTCAACCTTGGTGCTTAACCCTTTTCTCTCTGATGAGAGAACTGTGCTGACAGGATACAGTGAGCTTCACTTTTCTCCCTTTATTTTTAAGTCTTTAAGACTCCTTAATCTGTGGGAGGCACTGTTAAACCCAGAGGTGAAGAGAAGAAAAAATATTCAAATTTTTAACCAAGTTGCATTTTTTTACAACAAAGGGAAACCCTTCTGTAATGTGTATTTTAATCAGAAGTACAAACCACTTGGTCTTGTTCTCTGGCAAGTGGTCTTTGTGAGAGCCGTTGCTGATCTCCAAACTCAAGATATCTAAGGTGTTGTGGGCAAGCTCTGCTCCCAGTCAAAAAGAGTTACTGGATACCTCTAGTTTTCAGCACAGAGGAAGACCTTCTGGGTCATGTTTTCATTTCTGATGAGAAATCAAGTTAGAATTAAACTGACTTGATAGAGATAGGTGTAATGATTCCTTCCAAAACAAAGTTGAATTGAGATCAAAAGGATTGCAGGGGTTAGTAGTCTCATTAACCAACTGCCGTTTGAAAAATGCTTTATTTCTGTAGTGAACTTCACTGAAGATTGTCAGTTGGTAGAATGCATGTGTTGTCTACCAGTGTTCTTTTACCACATAATCTGACTAAAATGTGAGATAAGTAGAAAACAGAATCACCTCCTTTTCACCCTGTTGGTGAGGGAGGGATTCGTGCCCTAGGTTTATAGGGATGGCTGAACACCCAAAACCCAACGCTGGACAGATGATATTGACAACTCTTGGAATTAGTGATGTGTTATGAGGAAGCCTGGACTAGCCTTCCCAAGGATGGAAAAACACAGGGAGGGTGAGACCCATATGAAACCCAGCACCAATTGCCAGATAGGAAGATATACACATATCCACAGTCTGATAGAAAAGGACAGGGCCTTGTCACACAGGGCCTTATAGGGGTTGTACTCAGGAACATAGTGAAAAACCAGGGACTGTGGGTGGCAGGCTTTGTAGTACCAGAGGGTGAGGTGCCTCCTGATGGCAGTGGGAAGGTGTCCTTGGCTTGTTTGAAGAATTCCACAGACTGGCAGAGAGCTGAAACTTGCTGCTCAGGGATAAGCAGGAACTGTGCCTGGTTCATTTGATAAAGAGGGTTGTTTAGCTCAAGGACTTTATGCACAGGAGCAGAGTGGGAAGGGGAATTTGTGGTTAGCCTTTGAGTCCCTTCAGCTTTCACCAGATATCAAGGCAGCACATAATATTCAATCTTAATTTTAAACCTTATAAAAACACTATCCAACAAATATTTAATAAGAGCTACCGTGTGCCAGAAGCACATATGTGTTCTAGAAGCTGAGGGTAATGAAGACAAATGATATATCATCTATGCATCTGAGAGGTTTACAGTTTGAAAGAAAGAGCCAAACATGTAAACAGGTAAGTGCTAAATGAGCTGTAGTAGGCATAAAAAATAGAACCTAAGGACACAAAGAAGTAATCAATCTTAACTAGATAAGTTAAGGATAGGTTTCCCAGCAAATACTGTTTTCTCTTTTCTTTATGAATAAGGAAAATTATAGCAGAAGATCTCCCAGAAGATAGTCCCTTATATGTATTTTTGTCAATGAAAATTTTATATTGTATGCCAATATCTAAATCAGTTCTCATTTAGGGGAATTTGAAAGCTGATTAACTTAGGCAAGTCATCATTCAGCCACTGGGGTTGGGGAGGGGGCCAGGAAGCTCATGGCTGCTCCAAGAGTCATCAAAATAATTCGAATTTAATTTCTCTTCTATGTCCCTTCTCCTCTTTTTCCTCCTTCTCCTCTTTCTTCTTATCTTCCTCCTTCTCTTCTTTTTCTTCTTCCAGGTTGTGGGGGAGATTCATAACTGGATAGGCATTAATAGCTTTTGCCTCGTCTTCTCCTGTCTGACCTGTCATTGAGTCCTGTCAAGTCTAAATAGTTCAAAATATTTCTAGAGTCTTTCCACTTCTCTTCATGTCTCCTGCCAGCGCCTTAGTTTCGGTAAGTGAGGCTCTTTGCCTGCACCCCTGCCCTTTGGAGGGCTGTACACATCACAATCAATTGATTAATGTGCACAAATTTTCCTTTATTAGTTCCTCTGGTGCTCAGCACAGGCACAGCATAATCCTTAACGCTGAATGTCTAATCGCATGGTTAACTTTGTTCCTTACCCAGGGAAATACTTCTCCACAAATCTTATCCGATATTTGTTAAGCCAGTGATGACCACATACACACACACACACGCATACACACAAAACCCTATGAAGGTTCGTGGGGTATGTGTCTACCCATGTCACAGATTTAGTATCTTCAAAGAGTTGTGCAGCCATCACCTCCATTTAAGTTTAGAACACTTTCATCATCACAGAAAATTCCTGTACCCATTAGCAGTCATTCCCTGTTCTCTTTCCCCAGCCCCACCCTTCTCCTTGTGTACTAGGCAACCACTAGTGTACTTTATGTCTTTATAGATTTACTTATTATGGGCATTTTGTATAAATGGAATCATATAGTATGTGGTCTTTTGTTACTGGCTCCTTTCGCTTAATTGCAGTAGATTCTTGCACAATGCTATTGTTCTTCAGTAGGACTGAGTGTTCATTTCTTTACTCATGAAATAGGAAATTCCTCAAACATAGGAAGGGTATTCAAAAGGTATTAAGTAGCACCCAATATGACAAATTTCCATTACACGTGGCTTGTCACTTCTTTGGGTCTCAGCTTACATGTCACCTCTGAGAGACCTCCTTCCACATCCTAGTTAAAGATAGACTGTCCCTGTTATTCTATCTCCAGATTCTTGCTTTTTAAAAACACTTATGATAACTTGAAATAATTTTAATTGTCATTCAGTCAGTGTGTATGTGTGTGTGTGTCTGTTTCCCTCCATGTCTATCTTTGTACCTCCAGTGCTTCAAAGTAGGCACTCAATTTTTGAATGAACGAATGAATAAATGAATGAGTTATTGAATGATTAAAAAGAATGTAATAGGAGGCACATGCTTGATGGGGAATGATGATGATGAATTCAACGTGGAGATTTTAAGTGTGAGCAAAGCTATAGGACATCCAAGTGACCATATTTTCTGGGTAGCTGCTAGAAAGAGGTTACACACAAATTTCAAACTAAATAGTGTAGAAGGGCCTATAGGAAAAGGTGATATTCTCTTGATCTACGCCACCCTCAGTCCATGTCACTAGAGATGAACATTTTTAACTGTGTTTAACTCCTTTCGTGGTAACTGCCATTGTCTGTATCTTCAGATATGATGCTGTATTGCTCTTTCTTGATTTGTCAACTTCTGAATTATCTATTGTTGTGCTACATGAGCCTTTAGTCCATTTAGTCTGTAAGGTGGAAAATTTTCCATCTTTCTTTCCACCTCCTCACAATAGCTGTATCTTAAAACGATTCTGTTTGGTACACTTATAAGTTTAAACAAGTTGCTTAAGTCTTCTGCTTTCATGCACTGTAAACAGTTCCTCTTGCCTCCCAAGTTGTAAGATAAAGATGTCTCTGTATCTAGCCTTCCTTCTGCCTCCATTTCCTAGTTTCTGGAAGTTGTACTTTTAGTTTTCCACAGTCAAGCTTTGATAACCTTTACATTCTCCTGTCATATGTTCTATTGGCTGCTCAAAATCATGTCACGTTTGAATTAGTTTCATGTCTGAACTATGTTGCTTGTATCATTTTTACTATTATTCCTGGAGAAACTGATTCCATTTTTTTCCCCTGTTGGACGAAAAAGAATGTGTCTCTTTACCATATTGCTAACATCTTCTAGCTTCTTTCTTATTCTCTATACTTTTTAGAATTGATTATTTTCTTTTCCTTGAAGCCACTGATTTCAGTGGCTGCATAAACCATGGCTTTTTTGTACAATGTTTAGCTTTTCTGGCACTTTACACTTCCTCCCTCCCTCCCCCTCCCTCCTTCTCCGTCCCTCCTTTCCTTCCTTCCTTCTTTCCTTCTTTCTGCTTGTAAAGGCAAAAACTTATATTGATGCAAAATTCCCTCAAGTAAATAAAATTTCAGTTAGAAATGGACTGAATTCTACAGGTATGTAAACTATGTTATAGAGGTAAAATAATAGACTTGCAGAATTTGACTATGGCTTATAACTAACATTTAATTATATAATAAATTCCATAAATATGGATGTCTTTACAACTTACATGGTTCCAGACTAATCAAGCATTAGTCTCCAATCTTAGTGCTTATTATATTATAATCAAAAGAAAAAGATGAGCAGAGAATCTTCCTGACAAAATTCCTGCTAAAGTCAAAGCCATAGCTGGAAGAGGGAGTGCAGAACTTAATTCAGGTGCTGTTTTCTGCTGAGATATGAGTAGACAGTGTAGGTGATGACCTGATCTTTATCATTTATTAAATATATGAAAATATTTAGAAACTGAAAAACAGGTAGTTTACTCTTACAGGCAAAGTATGAATAATTAGATATCCCATAGATAAATAAATTTATCAGAGTCCGTTTCATTTTGGCAAATAGTATTTAATGGTATAAAAGATAAATTTATGAAACACATACGTATACACACACAAAGTCATGAATATAAAAGGCCTGACTGGCACCTGGACGAAACCAACATAAGGTACAGTAATTGTGCCAGCATAACCATTCTTATCACATTAATGTGCCCCACTATGTGATGATTAAACCTCTCCATTTATCTAGCTTGCCATAATTGCATTCCAAGCAGAAATGAAGGATACAAATTATGCTTAGGCAAGGGGAAAAGCTTACATTGAAATAATTATGACAACTTACAGTGTACAGTGTATAGAAAGTTTGCAAAGTGCTTTTCACATAGATTTGCTCATCTGCTTTCCATAACAGTCCTGAGAAATGCATGTTGCTCTATTAGCTCCACTTTATCGCTGACAAAACCGGGGATCAAAAAAAGTTGTTATGTTTTTCAAGGGAACTGCTGATAAGGAGTAGAGCAGGATTCAAATCCAGGAAGTATGGCTCTCAGTCTCCTCACTACACCACAAAGTTATCTGTTTATCACCTGTTAATGTTTATCATGCAGACTGTATCTGCATAGTAAAGGAAAGACACTGGATACTTGTAGGCATCCAAGTTTCCCGTACAAGGTGTTATTTAGACCCCACCATCCTTTCTAAAGATCAAAGTGTAGTAAGGACAGAAGACCTGACCTTCAATCCTGGCTACTCTCAGGAATGTCTATGATTAACGACAACAATACTATCAGTGTCTAGTACTCTTCACTACACTCCTCAGATAAATTCTGGGAAAAATTAATACCCAGAAAAGCTTTGAGATGGGAAAGAAATCATAAAATTATTAAAGCACATGCCCACTGCTTTGCCTCAGTGGTGTTTATGGGTTGATTGGATGCAGTCTTTTATTCACTGTATATTTTTTGAGCAACCACTGTGGGTCAGAATATAAACAAAACAACAGTACAACAAAATGAATACAGATTGTGGCCAATAATATTAAGGAAATAAGCAGAGAAAGGCAAAGTGTTTTTAAATGAAAGGGTCAGGAAGGCTCTCTGGGAAAGTGATATTTAAGAAGATGGGCTGGAGCCAGCAACATGGGGACCCAAGGAAGAACGTTCTGTTGGGGACACAGAAAGAGCAACGCCCTGAGATGGGGAAATGACCAGACTCAGTGGGCAAGGAGAGAGAGAGCAGGATATGAGAGTGGAGAGGTTGCCAGGGCCTTGAAGACAATGTAAGGAGATTAGATTTTACTTTGAATGCAGTGGAAAACCATTGATGTAGTTTAATCCGAGGTGACATGATCTAATTTACATAGAAAAAAAAGGTTACCTGAGCTCCTTTTTCTAAGGATAGTTTCTCTTTCAAATTATGAAGAAGTGGTTTCTCCTTTGGAAGTGAAAGTAAAAAATTTTAATAAATTATTTATTGAAGAATAACATTCTGAAAGTAATGCACACAAATCTTAAGTGTACTCATTAATTAATGTTCTCAAAGCAAGACACCTGTGTAAAAAGCTCCCAGATCAAGAGATAAAAAGACATTCCCAGCATCTTGGAAGCCCCCTTCTGTTCCCTCCCAGTGACTTCTCTCTTGACCTCCCCAATTAACCACTATTCTGACTTCCTTCATCATAGACTAGCTTTGTGTGCTTTTATACTTTATATATGAATAAAATTGTACAGTATGTACTTTGTTGTGACTCTCTCACTCAGTATGCACAATTCATCCAACTTGTAGGTAGTCATTTGTTCTCATTGCTGTATTGTATTCCATTTTCCAACTGTACCACTGGAGTAGTTTCATAATTTTTCCATTCCACTCTGATGAACCTTTGTTCTTTTTTTTCCATGAGAATAGAATTGAATCGTACTCTGTTGCATGGCAAAGTCTTGATGATAAATGTCTTATTAATATTTAAGGGAGTTGCCTCAGTTCAAATGAAAAGAAAATTAAAGCTTATTATTTGATATGGATTCTGTTTACAAATATTAGTACACATTTGATGGCAACATTGATGAAAAATTAACTTATCACATGTCAGGCACTGTGCTAAGTGTTTAAACATAGTATTTCATTCAGTTCTTACAGGCACTGTATGAGCTATGTACTAACTCTATCCCCATTTCCCACATGAGGAAATTGAGACCCAGAGAGATAATTTGTCTCAGATCAGAATTTCATCAGAGAAACAGATCCAATAGGATTTATATGTGTGTATATACATGTGTATTCATACACAGATTAGATAGATAGATAGATTGCAGGGATTGGCAAGGCAAGTCCTAAATCTCTGTAGGGAGACCATCAGGAAGGAGAGGCCAGAACTTTTGGGCATTGGCTGAAGCTGCAGTCCATAAGCAGAATTTCTTGTTCCTTGCGGAAACCTCAGTTCTGCTCTTAAGGCTTTTCAATTAATTGAAGCTGGCTTACTGAGATTATCTAGAATACTCTTCTTTATTAAAGTAAACTGACTATAGACTTTAATCACATCTACAATATACTTTCACAGCAACCCCTAGTTTGATTTAATCTGGCTCAGTTGACACATAAGACTGACCATCATGATCATATATAAACTAGTGGATAGCTGGACTGAGATATAAATCTAAGTCTGTATGATATTAAAGCTCAGGATATTGGTTTCTATGATCGGTTTAAAAAACTGTTCTAGGCTGAGGACACAGCATGTTCTAAGATTCTGGGGGTGGAAATGTACTGGGGATAATCCAGGAATGAAAAGAAGGTAAATGTGCCTGAAGCACACAGATCTGAGGGAAGCAAGAGATAAAATAAGACTCCTGAGTTTGGTAGACTTCTAACAGGGTCTCTGCCAAATACTGGTTGTGGAATCTTGGGAAAGTTACCTAAATCCACTGTTATTCTCCTTTATAAAATGGGTAATGAAACCTATTTCCTAAGGCTGATTGAATAAATACATGTAAAGTGCTTGGAATAGGGCCTGGCATAGGTAAGGATGACATAAATGTTAGCCATGAATTTTAGTGGGCTTCATATATATAATATATATATATATATATATATATATATATATATATATATATATATATATATATATATATATCTCCATCCATCCATAAAAATAGTTATATTCATAGAAAAGTAACCAAAAGTGATTATTTCTGGGTGGTAGAAATATGGGTAATTAATGTTTTTCTTTATTTCATTATTTTCTCAATTTTTTACACCTTTAAGTTAATTGGAACAAAATTGCACAGAAAAAGAAATGGTGATTCTACTAAAGACAGCAGGCAGGAAGTGTCAGTGTACCCAGTCTTTGCTCAGGCTATACAGAATATAACTTCTAGCCAGTTCCCAGATGCTTGGTGCATTCTTTTATCTCTGTCATTATGTCATCCTTTCAATCAGGAAATGTTCCCTCCATTGTCTATTTCCCAAATCCCTCTATCATCCTTGCATTCAAGCATTATATCCTTTGTAAAAGATTCCCTGACATTTTCCCTTTTTTCCCTCCTCGAGCTGTGAACATCCTTCCTAGTGGTCCCATGGCACCTAGTACGGGGGTGGCTTTAAAGTCTGGAAACACAGGCAATATACATAAACATCTATCATTAAAATATTCAAATACATATAAAATTATATCTGTTTCCAGACAAGATGACCATGCTTTATATTAAAATATTTACTACATTCTGTTGTAATTGTTATGTTGTTCTTCCCATACTGTGGCCATTTTGAAGGCAGTTGCTTTGCCTTTCTCATCTCTGTGCTGGAGCCTGCCTTTTACAGTGTCTAAGATGAAGTGGGTCCTTGGTAAATATTTATTGAATGAATGAATTATCTAATTGGCTTAAAATATATTTTTTAAACAAAATGGTGTTTACTGTTTCTGTTGTTTATTAGTATTTTACAAATAGACTTCGAAACATTCTAATCATCTCTTACCTTTTTACCTGGAGGTGCCTAATCTCTGATTTTTCCCTCTAGTTTTGGCTATGTTGGTTGAACTTCTCATCTCTTTTTGGTTTCTTATATCTGTCTTGACGTGTCAACAGCAAACAGAATTGAATGCATTATTTCAGCTTGGGTATGCGGCTCTTCTGTATAAAGGTTTTGCTTCTAAACTTTCATAATGATGCTCAAAATATGTGAATTTAATTATGCTTAATGCCCTACTACCTGCACTCAAAGGAAATTCCAAATCATGTTTATTTATGATGGTGTATATGAAGCTAGGTTATATGTTCTGGACAATACTTTTAAGCTTTTATCCTAATTCTTCTTTCAAACTTTGTGGTAGTTGCCATCTACTGCAATGTAGTTAGCAATTAAGTCTAGAATTTTGTGTATTATCCTACAAATAGTTAGTTTTGAGAAATACTTAAAGTGGAATCTTAAAAAAAAATGTTTGTTTGAATATATATCTTTTGATCTGTAACACCAAGTGGGTACTTTTTCACCCATTCTCAACCAGTATCTCCTTCTCCAGTCCTGGTAACGTGTTTTAAGGTTTTGGGTAATAGTGTGGTTGACTGCTTGCTATATCATTATGACTTGGCTTGCTGCATTTTGAACTCATGTCCAATTTAATTGTGTGACTTAATAATGTTGAAAACCCTGGTAATTTCTTGATATTTTGATACTCATTCTGATATCTAATCCAAGACAATGAAAGATATAGCTAGTTTCTTTCAAGACATTTTCTTGTTTATCTGCACTGTTTTGTTATTTTTGAGGGGGAAATTTTTATGCAGTTGGTATTTAATTGTCATGGTTTTAGTTATTTCTGAATCTAAGGAAGTACTTAGTAGGGTATGCTATGCTTGAGAAACTTAATTATTTACTTGCCTTTGACGTGTTCTGCAAGTAGCTAACAACTGAGTGGATCAGCAAACCTTCATTTGGACACTAAATTTTCACCAGAAAAATACTGAATACTTATTTAGGTTTCATGGAATTTCTAGTTGAAAAAATAAATTCACACACCGAAGTTGTTCCAAATACATATAAAAGTTTTCTAATAACTGTATCGAGAATTGGTTTTTTAAATTCAAATTAACTTAATTAAATTAAATGTAATTTAAAATTAATTAGAATTAAATGTAACTTTACATTAATTAAAATTAAATAAAATTAAACATTAAGTTCTCAGTTGCACAACCATATCTCAATACCCACATGAGACTGGTACCCACAGTATTGGACAGTGCAGGTTTGGAGGGTTTGCTATAATTCTGTACAACTTCACCTTTTGTTTTCCTAGCAAGATTTTAACTTCTATATATATATATTTTCTTTTTACTTATTTGGTATGTAATATCACTTTTCCTTTCAAGTAATTTCAAGTCAGAATGATCACACTCTGGTTCAAGCAGCATTATGTTCTTTGCCTTTATATTTTCAGGGTCCTTCAAGTCACCATCTGAAAATGCATTCATAGAGCTGGCATACACTATCAATTGCTCATGAAACTGTACTTATACTAGGAAATGACATTTTCATCTACTCACTAGATGACTAGTTATGCTCCCAATTTGGGTGCATACATGCTTGCACTGTTTGCTTATGTATTCTGGTGTCAATTGCATACTCAGAATTTCCAGAAGACTTTAAAAGGCCAGTGTTAGATAATTTTCACAGATGGCATTTCTCAAGCCTTCAGGCTTTTTGATACATTTACTTATAATGAATGCACATGTACTGATGGAGATTTAGTGTGAAATTTACTTTGTATGTTTGTACCATTATTCTGAAATGAGTCCAATCTACCTGTCATGTTGATTGTTGACTGAGGGAATTTGTGTGTGTGTGTATCTATGTGTGTGTTTTAAACTTTGCACTTTAAACTAAAACAATCTCCTTTGATCCAGGGGATTCTAGGTGTCTGTATGCTTGAAATCTGTGTGTGATTTTATTCTAGCAGAATAATTTTAAAGCCTTGTAGATTGTAAAAATACCAGGTTTAGATTGATTATACATTTATTTATTCTTTCATTTATCATACATTTATGGGGTATCGACTGTGTTCAAAGTAATGCATTCTCTAAGGGGAATTCATGACCTCCCTCTGAAAGTAACTGATATTTTTACCAGCATATTCGTTTATCTGTTGAAATATTAGCCACTTGGCCACCTTGGCCAGGAAAATCTGCCTGCTCTTGTCAGAATATAAAGTGATGTAAAAACACATGAAAAGGAAACAGTGTAATTGAGCTTTATTCATCACTCTGTCACAAAATTATTGACTGTCCATGGACAAATCACTTACCCTTTCTGTTTCTCAGTTTCCTCATCCACAAGGATTATGATATGTGTCCTATTCATTACACTAGCCAATTTTAAGGGTCAATTGTAAGGGTCAAATGAGCCTTGCCTGTGACTGAATGGTTTATCTTAGGATGAAGAAAACATAGTGCCTGGACTTGAGGTTGAATAGAGGGATTTCTCACAGGTTGGGTCATTAAATCTGTAGCAGCTGCAGCAGGCCGACCAAAAGGTAGTAGGGAAAGAGGAAACCAATAGAAGCACAGCTGTGTGCAGCATTAGAGGGAGGATAGTGAGTTTTGCACATTCTGTGCCCTGTGTTTCCCCCTGACTTTAGGTGAGTTGCAAAGAGTATCTTGACTTTTGTTTTCTGGGCTTCCCAGAAAGCAGATTTTCAGGTAAAAGCTAAAGTGAGTGCTTTATTGGGGAACATTATCCTAGGGAGCAGAATTGGCAGGTACAGGGTCAGCAAAGCAGGAAGGAAGATGCACTATAAAATGAGCCATGGCTATGGGTGGCTGTGGCTCCATCCCATGGGACCATTGGAAAAGATGTACGACCTGTCTCAGGACCTTATCTGTCAGCTCTTACCTTCTAGTGGTTGAAGGTCACCCCATGAGGTGTTCAACTACTGAATTTCATGGATGGATGCTGAGCAGGTCCTGGCTGTCCTATGCCTCAGTGCAGCACTACTCAAAGTGTGATCTCTGGATGGCAAACTGTCATTAGCCCATGATAAGTACAAAAATTGAAAGTAAGTGGTTAGAAACTTTTATAGCATTTTGATTGAGTAATTTTATGTCTGTTGAATTAGTAAAAAAATTGGGCTTGTTTTTTTGTATGCTTTTGTGTTTTACATTTTATCAAATCTCTTTATGTTTGGCTTAGTCGAAGACATCTGGGTTCCCATACCTGCTTCTGAATTCATGTGTTGTGAAAAGTGGATCCTATATCTATCTAATAGATAATTATTCAGCATTTGCCATGTGCTAGTTGCTGTGATAAATACTGATGTTACACGCACGAATAGGAACCCTTTCTCCTCCATTTGTATTTCAAGGTTTAGAAGGAAAAATAAATGAAAAGAAACCAAGAAATGACAATATGGCATGTTCCAATCAAGGCAACATTCTGAGGGACTTGGTGGGAGTGGTCCTTTATTCCTGGCAGGAGCTGGGTGTGATGCATGGCAGATTCTGGCTCCTTAGTTGCAGCATGTGGGCTCCTTAGTTGTGGTGTGAGAACCCTTAGTTGTGGCATGCATGTGGGATCTAGTTCCCTGACCAGGGATCGAACTTGGGCCCCCTGCATTGGGAGCTCGGAGTCTTATCCACTGTGCCACTAGGGAATTTAAATTTAAAATTTTAAATAAGTAGAAGTGTTGCAATTATGGTGAATTAGAAGCATTCACATTTTACTAGCCCAAGGCTGGTGGAGTGAGCCACAAAGAAGAAGAATTTAAGAAACAAAAAAGGGACTTAAAAAAAAAAAAAAAAGCAGCTAGGGCTTCCCTGGTGGCGCAGTGGTTGAGAGTCCGCCTGCCGATGCAGGGGATGCGGGTTCGTGCCCTGGTCCGGGAGGATCCCACATGCCACGGAGCTGCTGGACCTGTGAGCCGTGGCCGCTGAGCCTGCGCGTCTGGAGCCTGTGCTCTGCAACGGGAGAAGCCACAGCAGTGAGAGGCCCGCGTACCGCAAAAAAAAAAAGCTACTGGAAAGAAATGCTGATGAAGGTAGTGGAGTAGGGCATAAAGGCAAAGATAAAAGAAAAGATAATCAGAAAATTATCACATAAAGGAAATACCAGAGATGGCCTGGACTTGAGGATAAGGACATTAAAAAAGACGTTTAGGAGGCTACAGGGATTTTAAAAGCTAGGATAAGACAGATGTCATGTATAATTTATTACCTAGAAAACTGTTAGTTAGAATGGATGTAAAATTGCAGTGTAGGGGAGTCAGGTGTGGATAAAAGGTGCCCCAGCGAAAGTTAATGTGCTAAAGCAATATGCTTTCAAAGTCAGTTAGTCAAGATTATTGAGAATAATGGGAGGTGGACTGGACAGCTGTGGTTAGAATTTATGGGCTTGCAATAAAAAAGAAAAAGGAAAGTCAGAACTTTTTCTTATAGCAAAAACGTTGAGGCTTATAAATGTTAGAAAATAAAGAATAGAGGCGATCTGGCCTGCAGCTTAAAACACATTTTTAGAAAAGAAGAAAGGGATTAAAGGTAAAAAGAAACAATGACCACTGAAGACTCTTAATGTAACTGATCAGGACCCTATGGGGGTCCCCCCACCCCACACACCATGTCCTCTGCCTGCCTCTTGTTTATAAAAAAGGCTTTAGTCTCCTAGATGTTCCCCGAGTTCCAAAGAGCAGATTCAAATAGTAACTAACTAGGAAAGTGAGGGAACACAGGAACAAAGGAAAAGCAAACCCAGCACAATCTGTTTCATGATTGTTAGCTTAAACTAATGTCTTGGTTTATGACCCCAAACTGTTGAGATTATGTCCTGTGGCTTCAACCAGCTGGCCCCAAGTGGACTTAAAATTGATGGCACTGGGGGGTCAATTAAGAACTGAAACTCCTGAACCATCATGAAGGCTCTAAGTAAATAATAAAATGCCTCAACCATTGCTTTTGCTCTCTCCTAGAAAGAAGGGAGGGATCACAAGACCCTGATTTACTAGTTTGCTTTGCGGGAACACATAGATCAATCACAATCCCCAATGATGCATCGAGGCACAAGATGGTGCCGGGTTGTCTGCAAATGAGGTCTTATCAGGAAGCTGAGACCACAAAGATGCTCTCGCCTTTACCTTTTTTGTTTTTAAAAACCTTGCACCCCGGCCAGCCAGCAAGATGGATCTCAGATGAGTCTAGGTCACCCATCTTCTGGGTTGGTGCCTCCTCAACTAATAAACCTTTCTCTGCTCCAAACTCTGACATTTTGGTTGGTTTGGCCTCACTGTGTGTCAGGCCCACAAACTCAGGTTTGACAGCAGTAACTTGTAGACTTATTTTTACTTAAAAAATTCTATTGTCATAAAAAACTCCCTAAGAAATTAATTAAAAAATTTTTCATTATAAAGTAATATATTCTCATTTTTAAACGTCTGGGAAATGCAGGAAAATCAACCATAGTTCCACCATTTACTTTTAACATAATATATTCTTTCCAGTTTTCTTCATTGCATGCTTTTCTTTTTTTTTTTTTTTTTGCTTTATAACAAATTTAATCAGTTATACACATACATATGTTCCCATATCCCCTCCCTTTTGCGTCTCCCTCCCACCCTCCCTATTCCACCCTCCCTATCCCACCCCTCCAGGCGGTCACAAAGCACCGAGCTGATCTCCCTGTGCTATGCGGCTGCTTCCCACTAGCTATCTACCTTACGTTTGGTAGTGTATATATGTCCATGGTGCTCTTTCGCTTTGTCACAGCTTACCCTTCCCCCTCCCCATATCCTCAAGTCCATTCTCTAGTAGGTCTGTGTCTTTATTCCTGTCTTACCCCTATGTTCTTCATGACATTTTTTTCCTTAAATTCCATATATATGTGTCAGCATACAGTATTTGTCTTTCTCTTTCTGACTTACTTCACTCTGTATGACAGACTCTAGGTCCATCCACCTCATTACAAATAGCTCAATTTCGTTTTTTTTTATGGCTGAGTAATATTCCATTGTATATATGTGCCACATCTTCTTTATCCATTCATCTGATGATGGACACTTAGGTTGTTTCCATCTCCAGGCTATTGTAAATAGGGCTGCTATGAACATTTTGGTACATGACTCTTTTTGAATTATGGTTTTCTCAGGGTATATGCCCAGTAGTGGGATTGCTGGGTCATATGGTAGTTCTATTTGTAGTTTTTTAAGGAACCTCCATACCGTTCTCCATAGTGGCTGTACCAATTCACATTCCCACCAGCAGTGCAAGAGTGTTCCCTTTTTTCCACACCCTCTCCAGCATTTATTGTTTCTAGATTTTTTGATGATGGCCATTCTGACTGGTGTGAGATGATATCTCATTGTAGTTTTGATTTGCATTTCTCTAATGAGTAAAGATGTTGAGCATCCTTTCATGTGTTTGTTGGCAGTCTGTATATCTTCTGTGGAGAAATGTCTATTTAGGTCTTCTGCCCATTTTTGGATTGGGTTGTTTGTTTTTTTGTTATTGAGCTGCATGAGCTTATAAATTTTGTAGATTAATCCTTTGTCAGTTGCTTCATTTGCAAATATTTTCTCCCATTCTGAGGGTTGTCTTTTTGTCTTGTTTATGGTTTCCTTTGCTGTGCAAAAGCTTTTAAGTGTCATTAGGTCCCATGTGTTTATTTTTGTCTTTATTTCCATTTCTCTAGCAGGTGGGTCAAAAAGGATCTTGCTGTGATTTATGTCATAGAGTGTTCTGCCTATGTTTTCCTCTAAGAGTTTGATAGTTTCTGGCCTTACATTTATGTCTTTAATCCATTTTGAGCTTATTTTTGTGTATGGTGTTAGGGAGTGATCTAATCTCATACTTTTACATGTCCCTGTCCAGTTTTCCCAGCACCACTTAATGAAGAGACTGTCCTTTCTCCACTGTACATTCCTGCCTCCTTTATCAAAGATAAGGTGACCATATGTGTGTGGGTTTATCTCTGGGCTTTCTATCCTATTCCATTGATCTATCTTTCTGTTTTTGTGCCAGTACCATAGTGTCTTGATTACTGTAGCTTTGTAGTATAGTCTGAAGTCAGGGAGCCTGATTCCTCCAGCTCCATTTTTCGTTCTCAAGATTGCTTTGGCTATTCGGGGTCCTTTGTGTTTCCATACAAATTGTGAAATGTTTTGTTCTAGTTCTGTGAAAAATGCCAGTGGTAGCTTGATAGGGATTGCATTGAATCTGTAGATTGCTTTGGGTAGTAGAGTCATTTTCACAATGTTGATTCTTCCAATCCAAGAACATGGTACATCTCTCCATCTATTTGTATCATCTTTAATTTCTTTCATCAGTGTCTTATAATTTTCTGCATACAGGTCTTTTGTGTCCTTAGGTAGGTTTATTCCTAGATATTTTATTCTTTTTGTTGCAGTGGTAAATGGGAGTGTTTCCTTGATTTCACTGTCAGATTTTTCATCATTAGTATATAGGAATGCCAGAGATTTCTGTGCATTAATTTTGTATCCTGCTACTTTACCAAATTCATTGATTAGCTCTAGTAGTTTTCTGGTAGCATCTTTAGGATTCTCTATGTATAGTATCATGTCATCTGCAAACAGTGACAGCTTTACTTCTTCTTTTCCGATTTGGATTCCTTTTATTTCCTTTTCTTCTCTGATTGCTGTGGCTAAAACTTCCAAAACTAGGTTGAATAAGAGTGGTGAGAGTGGGCAACCTTGTCTTGTTCCTGATCTTAGTGGAAATGGTTTCAGTTTTTCACCATTGAGGATGATGCTGGCTGTGGGTTTGTCATATATGGCCTTTATTATGTTGAGGAAAGTTCCCTCTATGCCTACTTTCTGCAGGGTTTTTTATCATAAATGGGTGTTGAATTTTGTCGAAAGCTTTCTCTGCATCTATTGAGATTATCATATGGTTTTTCTCCTTCAATTTGTTAATATGGTGTATCACGTTGATTGATTTGCATATATTGAAGAATCCTTGCATTCCTGGAATAAACCCCACTTGATCATGGTGTATGATCCTTTTAATGTGCTGTTGGATTCTGTTTGCTAGTATTTTGTTGAGGATCTTTGCATCTATGTTCATCAGTGATATTGGCCTGTAGTCTTCTTTCTTTGTGACATCCTTGTCTGGTTTTGGTATCAAGGTGATGGTGGCCTCGTAGAATGAGTTTGGGAGTGTTCCTCCCTCTGCTATATTTTGGAAGAGTTTGAGAAGGATAGGTGTTAGCTCTTCTCTAAATGCTTGATAGAATTCGCCTGTGAAGCCATCTGGTCCTGGGCTTTTGTTTGTTGGAAGATTTTTTATCACAGTTTCAATTTCAGTGCTTGTGATTGGTCTGTTCATATTTTCTATTTCTTCCTGATTCAGACTTGGCAGGTTGTGCATTTCTAAGAATTTGTCCATTTCTTCCAGGTTGTCCATTTTATTGGCATAGAGTTGCTTGTAGTAATCTCTCATGATCTTTTGTATTTCTGCAGTGTCAGTTGTTACTTCTCCTTTTTCATTTCTAATTCTATTGATTTGAGTCTTCTCCCTTTTTTTCTTGATGAGTCTGGCTAATGGTTTATCAATTTTGTTTATCTTCTCAAAGAACCAGCTTTTAGTTTCATTGATCTTTGCTATCGTTTCCTTCATTTCTTTTTCATTTATTTCTGATCTGATTTTTATGATTTCTTTCCTTCTGCTAACTTTGGGATGTTTTTGTTCTTCTTTCTCGAATTGCTTTTGGTGCAAGGTTAGGTTGTTTATTCGAGATGTTTCCTGTTTTTTAAGGTAGGATTGTATTGCTATAAACTTCCCTCTTAGAACTGCTTTTGCTGCATCCCATAGGTTTTGGGTCATCGTGTCTCCATTGTCATTTGTTTCTAGGTATTTTTTAATTTCCTCTTTGATTTTTTCAGTGATCACTTCATTATTAAGTAGTGTATTGTTTAGCCTCCATGTGTTTGTATTTTTTACAGCTCTTTTCCTGTAATTGATATCTAGTCTCATAGCATTGTGGTCGGAAAAGATACTTGATACAATTTCAATTTTCTTAAATTTACCAAGGCTTGATTTGTGACCCAAGATATGATCTATCCTGGAGAATGTTCCATGAGCACTTGAGAAAAATGGGTATTCTGTTGTTTTTGGATGGAATGTCCTATAAATATCAATTAAGTCCATCTTGTTTAATGTATCATTTAAAGCTTGTGTTTCCTTATTTATTTTCATTTTGGATGATCTGTCCATTGGTGAAAGTGGGGTGTTAAAGTCCCCTACTATGATTGTGTTACTGTCGATTTCCCCTTATATGGCTGTTAGTATTTGCCTTATGTATTGAGGTGCTCCTATGTTGGGTGCATAAATATTTACAATTGTTATATCTTCTTCTTGGATCGATCCCTTGATCATTATGTAGTGTCCTTCTTTGTCTTTATTTTAAAGTCTATTTTGTCTGATATGAGACTTGCTACTCCAGCTTTCTTTTGGTTTCCATTTGCATGGAATTTCTTTTTCCATCCCCTTACTTTCAGTCCGTATGTGTCTCTAGGTCTGAAGTGGGTGTCTTGTAGACAGCATTTATATGGGTCTTGTTTTTGTATCCATTCAGCCAATCTGTGTCTTTTGGTGGGAGCATTTAGTCCATTTACATTTAAGGTAATTATCGATATGTATGTTCCTATTCCCATTTTCTTAATTGTTTTGGGTTCGTTATTGTAGGTCTTTTCCTTCTCTTGTGTTTCTTGCCTAGAGAAGTTCCTTTAGCATTTGTTGTAAAGCTGGTTTGGTGGTGCTGAACTCTCTCAGCTTTTGCTTGTCTGTACAGGTTTTAATTTCTCCATCAAATATGAATGAGATCCTTGCTGGGTAGAGTAATCTTGGTTGCAGGTTTTTCTCCTTCATCTCTTTAATTATGTCCTGCCACTCCCTTCTGGCTTGCAGAGTTTCTGCTGAGAGATCAGCTGTTAACCTGATGGGGATTCCCTTGTGTGTTATTTGTTGTTTTTCCCTTGCTGCTTTTAATATGATTTCTTTGTGTTTAATTTTTGACAGTTTGATTAATATGTGTCTTGGCGTATTTCTCCTTGGATTTATTCTGTATGGGACTCTCTGTGCCTCCTGGACTTGATTAACTATTTCCTTTCCCATATTAGGGAAGTTTTCAGCTATAATCTCTTCAAATATTTTCTCAGTCCCTTTCTTTTTCTCTTCTTCTTCTGGAACCCCTATAATTCGAATGTTGGTGCATTTAATGTTGTCCCAGAGGTCTCTGAGACTGTCCTCTGTTCTTTTCATTCCTTTTTCTTTATTTTGCTCTGCATCAGTTATTTCCACTATTTTATCTTCCACCTCACTTATCCGTTCTTCTGCCTCAGTTATTCTGCTATTGATCCCATCTAGAGTATTTTTCATTTCATTTATTGTGTTTTTAATCGATGCTTGATTCATCTTTAGTTCTTCTAGGTCCTTGTTAACTGTTTCTTGCATTTTGTCTATTCTATTTCCAAGATTTTGGATCTTGGAAATAGAATCTTGGATCATCTTTACTATCATTATTCTGAATTCTTTTTCAGGTAGACTGCCTATTACCTCTTCATTTGTTAGGTCTGGTGGGTTTTTATCTTGCTCCTTCTCCTGCTGTGTGTTTTTCTGTCTTCTCATTTTGCTTATGTTACTGTGTTTGGGGTCTCCTTTTTGCAGGCTGCAGTTTCGTAGTTCCCGTTGTTTTTGGTGTCTGTCCCCAGTGGCTAAGGTTGGTTTAGTGGGTTGTGTAGGCTTCCTGGTGGAGGGGACTAGTGCCTGTGTTCTGGTGGATGAGGCTGGATCTTGTCTTTCTGGTGGGCAGGTCCACGTCTGGTGGTGTGTTTTGGGGTGTCTGCGGACTTTTTATGATTTTAGGTAGCCTCTCTGCTAATGGGTGGCGTTGTGTTCCTGTCTTGCTAGTTGTTTGGCATAGGGTGTCCAGCACTGTAGCTTGCTGGTCGTTGAGTGAAGCTGGGTGCTGGTGTTGAGATGGAGATCTCTGGAAGATTTTCGCCGTTTGATATTATGTGGAGCTGGGAGGTCTCTTGTGGACCAGTGTCCTGAAGTTGGCTTTCCCACCTCAGAGGCTCAGCACTGACTCCTGGCTCCTCAATTTGGGATGATTTGTTGTCTATTCATGTATTCCACAGATGCAGGGTACATCAAGTTGATTGTGGAGCTTTAATCCGCTGCTTCTGAGGCTGCTGGGAGAGATTTCCCTTTCTCTTCTTTGTTCTCACAGCTCCTGGGTCTCAGCTTTGGATTTGGCCCCGCCTCTGCATGTAGGTCGCCGGAGGGCGTCTGTTCTTCGCTCAGACAGGACAGGGTGAAAGGAGCAGCCACTTCAGGGACTCTGGCTTACTCAGGCCCGGGGGGAGGGAGGGGCACGGGGTGCGGGGCGAGCCTGCAGCGGCAGAGGCCGGCGTGACGTTGCACCAGCCCGAGGCGCGCCGTGCGTTCTCCCAGGGAAGCCGTCCCTGGATCCCGGGACCCCGGCAGTGACGGGCTGCACAGGCTCCCGGAAGGGCGGCGTGGACAGTGACCTGCACTCGCACACAGGCCTCTTGGCGGCGGCGGCAGCAGCCCCTGCGTCCCACGCCCGTCTCTGGGCTTCGCGCTTTTAGCTGCTACTCGCGCCCGTCTGTGGAGCTCCTTTAAGCAGCGCTCTTAATCTCCTCTCCTAGCGCACCAGGAAACCAAGAGGGAAGAAAAAGTCTCTTGCCTCTTCGGCAGCTCCGGAGTTTTCCCGGACTCCCTCCCGGCTAGCTGTGGCGCATTAGCCCCCTTCAGGCTGAGTTCTCGCTGCCAGCCCCAGTCCTCTCCCTGCGCTCTGACCGAAGCCCGAGCCTCAGCTTCCATTGCCGCCTGCCCCGGCGGGCGAGCAGACAAGCCTCTAGGGCTGGTGAGTGCCGGTCGGCACCAATCCTCTGTGCGGGAATCTCTTCGCTTTGCCCTACCCAGGTACGTGGGGGAGTTTCTTGCCTTTTGGGAGGTCTGGGGTCTTCTGCCAGCGTTCAGTAGGTGTTCTGTAGGAGTTGTTCCATGTGTAGCTGTATTTCTGGTGTATCTGTGGGGAGGAAGGTGATCTCCGTGTCTTACTCTTCCGCCATCTTCCCCGGAAGTCTCGCTTTTCTTTATTTTGACTTTGGCAAGATGTTGATAAAACCATCTAATTAGATTTTATTTGATCATAGGACAAAGTTTATAAATACAAATACTTTGTAAAATCTTTTTGTAAAAAGCTATGAGGGTCAAATGGAGCTATATTTAAGTTGTTTCTCATAGCACAACCATGTTTGCGTAAAGCTTTATAGAAACTTTTGTGTGCTCAATCTTGAGCAAGTTTAGCTTATTGTAGCAAGCAAGGAGGAATTTTCTAGTCTGTTCTGGTAATGTCTTAGTCCTTTTGGGCTGATATAACAAAATACCATAGGCTGGGAGGCTTATAAACAACAGAAATTTATTTTTCACAGTTCTGGAGTTTGGAAAGGCCGAGATCAAGGTGCCAGTGTGATTGAGTGAGGAGCCTCTTCCTGGCTCAGAGCCTTCTTGTGTCATCACACAGTGGCAGGAGGCAAGGGAGCTCTCTGGGGTCTCTTTTATTTGGGTATTAATTTCATTTATGAGGGCTCTGCCCTCATGACCTAATCACCTCCCAAAGGCCTCATCTGCTAATATCATCACAATGGACATTAGGATCTCAACATATGAATCCGGGGCGGGGGTGGGACACAAACACTCAGACCATAGCAGGTGGTATGTGTGGAGAAGTTTTAATGTTTCAGCTGAGTTCATGGATACTTTATGGAAAATCAATCATAATTCATATATTATCCTTTTATCCTGTCTTCATAGTCTTGTTTGATAACAGCTTTTAGATCTACACTTCCAAAGAAAGAAGGGACAGATCAAAAGTTCATCGACTCTGATTCTAGTATAAAGAACTGACTCCAGTTGGGTTGGGAATCATCTCTAAGCTCTGATCTCTTATTTTAAGAGATCTTTTTATTTTAAAATAGTCATGTGCTTGTCTCTCCACCCTCCACACTGCTCTTTTCCCTGAAGAGAACTAGATTCATGTAATTATACCTTATGTACACTTTTTAATGTTTGTCTTTTCTTAGGATAGCTCCACTTGAGCAGAAGTTTAATTCTTTTTTGAATTCTCGTTTTAATTCCTAGTGATATGCATATTGTAAGATCTGAATTCAGTGTGAAAGGAGTTATAATGGGTGGCACTACTAAACCCATTCTTTTTTTTTATATATATATATATATTTTTTTTTAAATCAGTTATACATACACATATGTTCCCATATCCCCTCCCTTTTGCGTCTCCCTCCCACCCTCCCTATCCCACCCCTCCAGGCGGTCACAAAGCACCGAGCTGATCACTAGACCCATTCTTACAATATTCTATGCATTTTATTTTGAATCTGCTGTATTTAGCACAGGGTCTGGATGTGGCAGGAATATAAGATATTTACTGAATGAATAAGAGTTTTCTCTTGTGAAAATTACTATTCCCAAAAAAGGTCAAATGAATTTTGTAGAATTTTTCCTTTGAGCTTGAATTCTGGACTATGTCTCTGACCCTGTTCCAGAGTTAAATTTCTAAGAGGGTTTCTCAAACCCTAGTGTGCATTAGAAATCACCTGGTGAACTTGTTGAACATGCAGCCTCTTGGGTCACACCCCATAGATAGTCACCTTCGCTAGGTGTGGGGTCTCTAGCCATCCACATTCTTAGCAACTTCTTGGAGTGTTTGAGTAGTAGGTGGTCATAGGACCGCACATCGTAAAACACTGTTCAAAGTGTAGGTTCAGGAAAACTCAGGCAGATCAACTTAGATCTGTGTTTTCCTTAACTTGGCTAGGCTCTACCTATTTTAGGCAGCTATTCCAGATGGCTGGTTTTAGGAAATGGTCTTAGGGTGGTCTTTCGATCACCAGTCTAGAATGAGTTCTCAAAGACTGTCTTGTCTCAGTTGCTTGAGTAGAAATGAGTGGCCTGGCATATAATCTTGTCAGGAGTAAATCTCTGTGACATCAAATCTACCTGATGAAACAGGTGACCATTGTTTTAAAAATAAAATTCCTTAGCAACATTTCATTATCATATTCTCATAGAGAAAGGACTAGCCAACTACATAAAAGAAACTGGCTGGCTGGCTAAGAATAGACTGACATGCCTTTGACAGATCAATGCTCCTGCCATAAAAATCTGTGGTTTGCACCTTGTGGCCACGGCTGGAGTTACCCTCAACATTTTGCTGAAGAAGTGGGGTCTCCATGGTTGCATTTGCTTCCTGTGCTCTCTGGGTCTTACTGGGACTCCTGGATCCGAGTTCCTAGGTGCTTTCTATCCTAAGTAGCTAACAAGGCAGCCTCCCTTCTGTGGCATCATGCTGTTAGTGTCAAGAGGTACGTGCCTGAAAGGGGAATGAGGGTAAGCAGTCTGCCTGCTGGGAATTGCCACTTGCAACATATATCACTTTGTCACTGAGTGATTAAAATTTCCTCTGTGACTTTTGCATTAATACAGAAAAGAATACAGAAAATCTAAAAAAATGTTAATGTTATTTAGGACTTGGTAAATAAACCTGTTCTTTTACATGCAACTACAAGAATAAACATTCAAACTCCAATTCCTCAAACAACTAAACAAACCAACTCCTCAGTCACCAACCTTTCAAATGGTATAATATAAGTATGGAGAAAAATGAGTACTATATACATGAGTGTTTTGAGTTATTATTATAATCCGGAGACCTAAAAAGTTTAATAAGCCTAGCTGTACTGCCTTTAACTGACTGTCAAGTTCTGTGACTCGATTGGTGGAGGACAGGGGGGACCGCTCACCTCCTTTCGTGTGGAGGATCACCATTAGCACATCATCTCTGGCCTGTCTCTATATCTCTGTTCCTAACTCCCTCTTTTTTGGTGAATGTGGGAGCAGAGATGGGCATACAAAGCTCAGTCTCTTCCTTTATTTCTTCTTTGAAGGCCAGCTGCTAGTGAAAATTGCATATTCTGGGTCAGTTTCTCTGTACTAGGAGTTTTCAGTTTTCATTCTGTAAACGAGGTCTGTGATTAGTTAGTGCTATCTGTGTCTGGATGTCCTATTGGGAAGTCTATTGCTGCTAAGTGTCTTAGCCACGCTCTCCAACTTGGTCTGGGGTAGACATGAGCCCCTGCGAGGAAGGAGTTGCTGTCCAGCTGTGAAGGGGGCAATGGGCAGAGTGCCTCCAGCTGCCTGTTCTTTTAGGGTCTGCCTCAGCTGCGTGGAGCCAGATGCCTTGCTCACAGCCATGCTCTTCCCAGGGAAGCCCACATTTGGTGAGTGAGCTAGGAGGGCGTTTAAAGACCCAGATCTTTCAACCCACTCTGGGATGACATCTCAATGTTTACTCCACAGCTTCCTGCCAGGTTGGCCACATTTTCTTGGGTCTGCATCATAGTGTGACTTTTTCCTCTGCTCAATCCTGCTTCCTCCCCTTCCTTTAATCCCTTATATACACCTTGAACTCAAATTCTATCTCAGTGTCTGCACTTGGAGAATTCAACCTGTGACATGGCATCGTTTGGTTATAAAGGTTTTAAACATCTTTCTGCCTTAATTTTTGGTTTTCTTAGCTGGTTCAGAGCTCAAGTAGGGAAACAATGGTGCCATTTCCAGGCTCCCTTAGGATCCAGCAGTAGAAATAACTCAGTCTAGGTGAGGACAACTTTTATCCCATCTCTGTGTAGCTTAGAGGAGTAGATAATATGGATGATATCAGGTGGCCCTGAGTGGAGTTTCCTATGAGTAACTGACACTCTGGATATACCATCAGAGGTTAATATATTTTCTGACTCTTATAATGTGACTTCCTCTACTGATACATGTAAAACAGTGAAACAGCCTTATTTTCAGAGACACATGAAATCTAGTTTATGGTTACATGGGTTTCCCAAGAGAGAAAATAAATATTCCATATTACCCAAGTAACCCCAATTTCTATTGCATACATATATTCATTCTTGGCTTAAAGCATAAATGGTTGTCACTATTCTGATTTCTTATAAACAGAACATTAGGTGAATCATCAAAATAGTGTGAAAAACACTTCTGTAAGGAATCCCTATCCTTCATGTGTGGTGCCATACCAAGGTAGTGCTGAGTTAGTAATCATGAAAAATTAACATTGGCTTCCACTGAAAATAGAATAAATAGAACATGACTTAGTAATACAGCAGAACTAGTGTTTTAATGGTGATGCTATCAAAACGGGCTATTTCATATAAGATTTTTCTTTAGAATGTAGCATGCATTCTCTTGAAAATTAAACTTGTGATCATAACTGGATACTTTATCAAGGGAATGGGAACAGAGAGTATTATCTGGGGAGGTCCAGCTTTGGGAAGGTTTTACTTGGAAAAATTGGGGAGCAATCAAATGCATGTTTAATAAACTAGATCAGCTAATTTTAACCATGGAATTCAAAAGAATGACAGATATTACAACCAGATAGCACTCATATTCAGCTGGGCTTTTAAGTTTGTTTAAATCAGTGGTTTTCAACCTTGTGAGAATATGAAAACAGGTCCTATTAAATAAACAGAGAAAGGGAAAATTGGCCTTACTGAAAAACCAGACCACAGTGTTTGCCAAAAAACATAAATACACCATGTTTAGAACAGGGCAATGACTAGGCCAACACCTTAACCCTGAAAATGATTAACACCCTGCTCTCATTGCTAACAACCTTGCCTTCTGAGTGATCTCGATTCTTTAGCAATGATGGCCCTGCTCTAATCTTTCTGCCTGTTGGATCAAGATAATTGAGATACCGAATTAGTGAATTTCCCCCATTTCTTGATGTCATCCAATCCAGAATGGTCTCCTGCTTCCCTCAGCTTTCCTTAAAATCACCCAGTTTGAAGCTCTTCCAACTTCCCGAGATTCTCATAAGGGTCTCCCATATGGCAGCAAGCTAAGTAAACCTGACTTTTCTTGATTGACTACAGGTGTTTTCTTGGTGGTCTTTGTTTGATGGGCTTTGACACTTGGCTGCACATTAAAATCACCTGGAGAGCTTTTAAACCACTTGACATTTGGGCTGTACTCCAGACCAATTAAATTAGAATTTCTGGGGTTTAGGGCTGGGCAGCAGAATTTTAAAAAGCTTCTCAGATGATTTCAATGTGCAGCTGAAATTGAGAACCACTGGTTTAAATGATTATATCAGAGGAGGAGAATGCCCCGTATAATAGCTGAAAGTCTCTTGCAGCCCTGTAATTTCAACCTGATATTATTTTATATTGGCTCTGTTTGTTGATGCTTGTGAAGTTGTCTTCATCTCTTGAAGGGCGGGAGCTTGGTGAGCTGGAAGAAATGCTTTCTTGATGATATTCATGATTAGCCTGGAAGAAGGTAAAGGGTAATGTTGACAACACTCATATTTGGTTCTTGGAGTGAAAGCAAATGAGGTTATTTGAAAAGCTCTTTCAGTATGACTGAAATGGCAAGAAGTATATATAGTATTCTCTTTTCACATTACCTCAGCTGGACCATCTAAATGTTAATGTTATGATTTAACTATTGCTTGCTTTAATTTGTTCTTTTAGTACTGATGGTTAACCATTTAGATATGTTTGTTTCTAAGTATTTCTGTTGACAATGTAAATTCATTTCTTCTTCAGGGCAATAGTAATTATGCCACAGAGGTTTAGGAGGAGCTGCTGAAACATTTATATTGATAACTCTGTAATGTAATGCTTAATTAACTCGTGTTTGCCATGTGTGGGATTTAATATAGTGGAGAAGAATTGGTGACAGAGGCAGAAAAACTAAACAATCAGTTCCATAAAATATGCCTTCAGCTAGAACATTAAGATAAAACCAGACAAACTTTAACTTTTTCTTTTTTAGACGTGTTTAAGGCTTAAAGAACATGCTTGTTTCTGGAGTATTGGACTCTTCCGAGTCAAGCAACTTCATAGATATGGCCTTTCTTTTTTTTTTGTTTTTGCGGTACGCGGGCCTCTCACTGTTGTGGCCTCTCCCATTGCGGAGCACAGGCTCTGGATGCGCAGTCTCAGCGTCCATGGCTCACGGGCCCAGCCGCTCTGTGGCATGTGGGATCTTCCTGGACCGGGGCACGAACCCGCGTCCCCTGCATCAGCAGGCGGACGTTCAACCACTGCGCCACCAGGGAAGCCCGATGTGGCCTTTCTTGATTAGGTCGTTCAGGTTTAGAATATCTGATATTTAGTATTAAATATGATTTTAATTAATATTTGACCCAAGTCAATTCTACCTGTGCAAGGAGGCAGACTGAAGCATGTGGCACTGCTGCTGGCCGAGCTATGTTCACACTTCCCCTGGAAGTGTCAATGTCCTGCCAGCTCAGTCCACAGGATTTTCAGTTAATCCACCATGGCTGCAGAGTTGCAAGAGACAAGGAAGCCATCCTTGCTTATAATCTTATTCCAACAAGTAAATTTTATCTTTTTCACCTCTGAGGTTCAGAATAACCCAGATTTAGCTTTGCTTCTTGAAGACTGGGTTGGAATTGAGGATCAGTTGATTAAGTTGACGTTTAGATTGCTAATAGTTGTTGTGGTCTGGTTAAACTGGATTCTGACTGATTTAGACCTTTTTTAACCCAAAATTTATACCTCTGTTTCTCTCCATTGCCATACTATCTAAGAATCTATTTAAGCCATGCTGCCTCTAATTTCATGAGCTGCTCAACAGATGACCATGACTTTATGAGAGTGGTTGAGTAATATAATGAAATGAACCAATCAACAGTCTGATACATATTATTGCAAACTTGGTTAGCTGTTTAAACTAATGCCTGTAGGAAATATTACTTTTATATAGCTAAGTTGAGTTTTCTTTGTATGGTTTTCTAGTGTTAGTTTTCATGTGTCTGTAAGATGTGTTGCTGACAATACATGTCGCTAAGACCATGTACTTTCATATTCTCTAGCTTCTCTTCTTTATTTATCCCTTTCCAAGAGTCTAGGCTCTCAGAATTAGGTTCTTGATGTCTAGGGTATCAAAGGGCCAAAGAGAGCCAGAAACACTGGGAAGTGAGGCTGGGACCGCCAGCCTAGTAGCCTAAGCCATTTAAAAGAATGAGGGTGAGAAACTACTTCAGTGGTTCTCAGCCCTGGCTGCACACTAGAATCTCCTGGGGGCACTTTTAAACGTTGCTTTCTGGTGCTCTGCTCACCCCCAGAGAATCTGAATTAAGAAGTCAGGGGGTTAGGGCTGAGGCTGAAAAATTATCGAAGTTCTGTGTTTAGGTGTGGCAGCTCCTGGATTCAGTACTGGGAGAAGCCAGGGCCTCCCATCCACAGCAGACCCAAAGTCCTGTGTGAGTCCATGTGGTAAAGAGGGGAGATCACTGTCTGAGGGTCCAGGAAACCTGATTCTTAAACAAGCATCACCACTAATAAGCCCTGCTATTTTCAGGCATATCATTTTAGCTCTCTGACCTTTAGTTTTCTCATATATAGTTAAGAAGTTTAACTATGGTCGCTTTTTAGAACTGAGTCTATGATTTTAGCGTTTCATTAAAAAAAAATCTTTGCATATGTCTAGCATGTATACTAAGAAAAAAAAACCTCAATTTATATATTTGAACAGAGGTGCTACCACGGCTAAATTCATCTAGAAGGTTTAGAATAATTTAATTTAAATTTATAATCAATATTTAAATAAGTTCTAGCTTTGGTAGAATTAGTGATCCTAAGAGATGAGATTCTGGATGTATAAATTCTTGAATTTTATCTATTCCAAGGAGAGTGGGAGTTAAAATAAATGATCACATAATCCAAATGACTATTCCATGAAGTATATGATATTACAGTGACAGCTTTTGCAATTATAGATACTCAGTTATAGATGATTTTTAAAGTTGGTTTCTTCAGCATCTGAATATACTTTATTTTAAGAAATTTTAGATCTTTTGCTTTTCATTGTAGAGAAGGAGTGGAGGAGGGTGCTATTTAGGCCATTATATTAACAGTCATTATGCATTTGCATCAGAATTTTTTTTTTAAGCAATCTCTTTAAAAACAGAAAAGAGGCAATTTGACCTTTTATTTTGGAGAAGGACGGGGGTGGGACTGGTGAGTATAGTTCTGCCTTTCTTTCTCAAACAGAAGGAAAAAAAGCCTTTAAAAATAACCCACCAATTTTCAACCATTATATTTTAAGCCACAGGAGCTTGTGACTTATCTTTCATCTTGCTTCTATCACATAACCAGAAAAATTACACAGCGTCTCCCAAAGGAGAAGTCTAGCAGGGAAGCAATTCAAACAAAAATATATTATAGAAATGTGATTGTTCAGTGTGTCATTATAACAGTTATTCATCTTTGTCCCTTAATCTACAATTTTCTCACTCCTCTCCTCACTTTATCTTTTATGTGTCTGTGCCTTTTCATGGGTGCATGTAGCAGGAAGAGTGGCCACGAGACAATGTTCAAGGAATTTATTGGACTTAAATGTCCCTGAGTAGTATCTACAACACCTCTGTAGATAGAAGGGATTTGAATTTGAATATTCTCCCTCTCCTTTTGATTTGCATCCCTGGAAGCAAAGCTAGCTGTGTTCAGGATTAAAAGGACTTTATTTTAATACTAGATTATAATAGCATTTGCCCTTCTAAAAGGTGAGCAGTGTTCATTCATGTCAGCCATCACTGTAACACACATTTTAGTACTTGCTTTCTTATAGGACCATATTTCCAATAACAACAAAAAGGCATCTGTTTGATATTATCATGTAATAACAGGACAATATTTACAGTCTGGAGTGTATTGGAAAATTAGGAAATAATGGTACTCACTGCATCATTTATTACTGTATAAGAAACCACCTGAAGCAATAGTCATTTTTCCCTTTGTGGTTAGATATTTTGGGCTGGACTCAGCTGGGTGGTTCTTCTGCTGATCTCTCTTGGGTTCACTCATATGGCTACATTCTATATTTCTAGTGGGACTACATAGTATAAGATGGCTTCACTGACATGTCTGGCAGTTGCTACTGACTATCAGCTGGTTGGCTAGGGGTCTTAGTTGAGATGACTCATTTCTGCTCTGTGTGGTCTCTTATCCTCTAATTGACTATACTGGGTTTCTTTGTGGCAACCTCAGGGCAGCATTCCAAGAGGGCAAGAAAAGAAGCTGGAAGATCTCTTGATGCTTAGGATTTGGAGCTCCCACTAGGCCTGCCCAAACTCATGGGTTGGGAAAATAAACTCCATCTCTAGTTGGGAGGATCAACAAAGTCACATTACAAAGGGACATGCATACAGAGGTTTGAGGAATTTTTGTAGCCATCTTTGCTACAACCTACCATAATCTGCTCTCCAGCAACAATAATTCACATCTCTTCCACATGAAAATACACTCACTCCTCCCACAAAAGTCTTATATCATCCTTGAAGTCCAGGATTTCATCATCTAAATCAAGTCCAGATGTGGGTGAGGTTTGTTCAGTGCAACTCCTTGGTTATGACTCTTCTTGACACAGAAATATGTGAAATAAGAAGATAAGTATTTTTTAACTCTATATACAACATACAGTGGTAAGACTGGACAAGGATAACTGCAGTAGACATTTGCATTCAAAAAGGTGAAGAATGGAAACACACAGCAGTCATCTGCCCATGGAAATTCTGAAATCTAACTAAGTACATGTTGCCCATTTTCTCTATTTCAGGAGCCAAGAATGTTCCTTGATTAGAGACTAGGTTAACCCCAGTGAATTGATTCCCAAGTCCATTGTTTCTCAACTCTTGGTTCAATCCTGTGAGATCTTTTCTTTTTTTTACAAGAAATAGTCTGTGTTTGTAGCTGAGTTGTTTTCTCAGCCTGCTTCTTGCCCATAAAAAGCTGGAAGCCCATTAGTCCCTTTTCGTTTGAATTACTTAGTCCTTTTTAGTACACGCAGGAGATGCTTTTGCTACTACAACTGTCTTTAAAACTTTGTGCATTTCCTATAAATCTTATCAGGGTTTACCCCCCACCCCCAACCCCACCAAGTCACACCATGATTCTTTTAAAGACAGATCTCTATTTCTGTGTGTCAGCATGTTGTGGGACAGTGCCCTTAATATTGTTAGAAGTTCTTTGTCTATCTGAGAGAGTCTATCAGGTTCCATCTTTCTGAGGTCAAAGAAAGGGTTTCATGCCCACACCTTTGATTTGGTCTTTGCTTGAGGCTATTTCTTAATTTTGGAATCTTTTGCCAACTGGATAGCCTGGGGATAAGAAATAGGCTTATTTTCCAACCTATAAACTTTCTTTAAATTCTCCTTGCAAACAATAAGTTCCTTCTTACATTCTTTCTCCCCCCCCCCCACTGACTTGTCATGTGAAATTAGAAACACTTGATGTTCTGACTTTCAACATGCTGACTAGTGATCTCTTCAGCCAGACCAATAAGTTCATTAGGCACATTTTCTAACTTTCAAGTTATTGTATTTTTTATCATGCAATGGTATGGTATTACTATTACTATTATGATTTATCATATTATACATTTATTATGATTTATACAGTCTACCACTGTATAAATGACAAACACTGTATAAACAACATACACTGTATAAATGATAACTGTGAAGAGATGACAGTGCAAGTGTAGACACATAAAAAAGAGTATATTCTGTTCCTTTGGGTGATGAAATATGGAGATAAGTGATTCAAGACAGTATAAAAACTGTGCTAGAAACAAATGAGCATGTATCTAACTGTCCATTTTTAGACAGAAAATTATGAAAATGTATCACTCCTTTTCCCCTAAAGCTAAGATTTTCAATCTATCCTCTTACTACACACCTTTGAAATAGTAGTTCCTGATTTTTTCCAATCATTCTCTTTCTTCTCAATAGCTTAACATAATATGGTTCTTCATTATCTCATTATCTCTTGGTCTAGTTTTCCATGAAGCTAGAGAAACTTCTTCTAGAGTTTCTAAATAAGTTTATCACTTACTTTTAATAATTGAGCATTAAAATTATCTTCCATGTCTTTTTTGGCCACTTATCACATGATTTATTTTTGTTAGTCACTCTTGGGAAACACCAATTGACATTTGTTTATTGAGGTTTCATGAGATAATGAATTTACTGGTTTAATGAAAACACTGTTTTCATAGCTAGAGAGAAAAAACACCATCGAGACAGTTCTTTTTGTTTGTTTTCGATATACTGTATACTTACATGTCCTATTCAACATGAGACTTCCAAAAGATTATGCTTTCAAAACAGGGTTTCAAGGAGACTAGACTAGAAATAAGGAGAACCTGTAAATAGAGTAGAGACTGAAATGAGAAGGAAAGAAAGAAAGGATAAGGCGAAGTTGAAAACTGTGATAACAGGAAGTGGGAAAGATTCTGAATAAGCTTTGATGGTAATTTCATTTAAGTGCAAGGAATTGGGGAGGGAGTAAGTCAGTTTTATTTATCCTTTGGCAACAATATACATCCTTTAAAAATGCTCTTTTGAGGATGGTTAAAGCAATTAATGTTGAACTAAAATACCTAATGTTACATCTTAGCCTTGTCTCTGTATTAGTCTCTGTGCTAACAAGCCTTCACGTTGGCATCAAGAGCGCTGACACATTGAGATGAGAAACTGAAAATAATCCTTCATTTTCTAACCTTGCAGCTTAAAAACAGTATTTAAGGTGAGAGACTGAAAAACTATAAAATTTAACTTTCTAGTAAAAGTAACATTAAGTTGCAGTCCTAGAAATGGTTTATTTGGAATCATTTATTATGTTTGATGAACTCAATGAAAACCATGAGAGGGGTGCTCTTTTTCTTTCCTCACCCTTCCATAATGATATTTACTGTTTGCACAGCAATCATTCAATTTTCAGAGAAGCTCACCACCTTCTCCTGCTGATTAAATTCCTGTTTGGTTTCACTGCCAAGTCTGTCAGATTAAATTAACAAGTTCTGTTTGCTTAGTGGGAATGACCTGTACCAACCTTCAGCTTGTACAAAATAATAATCTCTTCAATGATATATTGATTCAATGATCTTTATCTTCTTTTAAAGAAATGTGCAGTGAAAATGTTATCTTCCACTTGCTGGAATCTGTAGGCCTTCATTGCTTACTTTAATATATTGGAGACCTTAATTTTCCATATCTAATAACTCCTTTCTCTTTGCTGTTTTTAATGATTCCTGTTCTCCTAAAGGATCATCAAATCTTGATTACTCTAAGGAAAGACTTTACTGTGATCTTTTAGTCTATAAAATGTCCTTGGAAATTATCTACATCTAAGGGCCAATTAAGGAAGATTAAAACCTTTCTTTTTTAAAAGTAAATCCAATTTTTATTGAAGTACTTTGTTCCGTGCCTCTTTTATTTGCTTTATAGCTACCAGCTAAGAGGTTCTGAGAAGTTTTTGAAGAAAATGAATTAAAATTTTTGATATAAAATGACTTGAATGTATAACAAGATTTTATAAATTTTTCCTGGAGCCTAAGCCATTGCAAGCATTATTATAGCAAGCATTAGAAAATTAAAATGACATTCTCTGAATTTCAATAAAAAAAGAATAGCAGTGAAATAGTTGCTGAGGGGAGAGTACTGTGGAAAAACATCAACAGTTGATACATTCCAGGGATTAAGCTATGGTATATAGTTTGTGTATTTTCCTTTTTTTGTTAACACCTTTATTAGAGTATAATTGCTTTACAATGGTGTGTTAGTTTCTGCTTTATAACAAAGTGAATCAGCTATACATATACATATGTCCCCATATCTCCTCCCTCTTGCATCTCCCTCACACCCTCCTTATCCTTCCCCTCTAGGTGGTCACAAAGCACCAAGCTGATCTCCCTGTGCCATGTGGCTGCTTCCCACTAGCTATCTCTTTTTCATTTGGTAGTGTATATATGTCCATGCCACTCTCTCACTTCATCCCAGCTTACCCTTCCCCCTCCCCGTGTCCTCAAGTCCATTCTCTACATCTTTACTCCTGTCCTGCCCTGGGTTCTTCGGAACCTTTTTTTTTTTTTTTTTTTAAGATTCCATATATATGTGTTAGCATACGGTATTTGGTTTTCTCTTTCTGACTTCACTCTGTATGGCAGACTCCAGGTCCATCCACCTCACTACAAATAACTCAATTTCGTTTCTTTTTATGGCTGAGTAATATTTCATTGTATATATGTGCCACATCTTCTTTAGCCATTCATCTGTCTATGGACACTTAGGCTTCCATGTCCTGGCTATTGTAAATAGTGCTGCAATGAACACTGTGGTACATGACTCTTTTTGAATTATGGTTTTCTCAGGGTATATGCCCAGTAGTGGGATAGCTGGGTCATATGGTAGTTCTATTTTTAGTTTTTTAAGGAACCTCCATACTTTTCTCCATAGTGGCTATATCAATTTACATTCCCACCAACAGTGCAAGAGGGTGCCCTTTTCTTTTTCTTTTTTTTTAAAAATTTATTTATTTATTTATTTATTTTTGGCTGTGTTGGGTCTTCATTTCTGTGCGAGGGCTTTCTCTAGTTGTGGCAAGTGGGGGCCACTCTTCATCGCAGCGCACGGGCCTCTCACTGTTGCGGCCTCTTTTGTTGTGGAGCACAGGCTCCGGATGCACAGGCTCAGCGGCCATGGCTTATTAGGCCCAGCCGCTCCGTGGCATGTGGGATCTACCCGGACTGGGGCTCGAACCCGTGTCCCCTGCATTAGCAGGCAGATTCTCAACCACTGTGCCACCAGGGAAGCCCCGAGGGTGCCCTTTTCCCAACACCCTCTCCAGCACTTACTGTTTGTAGATTTTTTCATGATGGCCATTCTGACCAGTGTGAGGTGTTACCTCATAGTTTTGATTTGATTTCTCTAATGATTAATGATGTTGAGCATCCTTTCATATGTTTGTTGGCAATCTGTATATCTTCTTTGGAGAAATGTCTATTTAGTTCTTATGCCCATTTTTGTATTGGATTGTTTGTTTTTCTGATATTGAGCTGCATGAGCTGCTTGTAAATTTTGGAGATTAATCCTTTGTCAGTTTCTTCAATTTCAAATATTTTCTCCCATTCTGAGGGTTGTCTTTTCATGTTGTTTATGTTTTCCTTTGATGTGCAAAAGCAAAGTTTTAAGTTTCATTAGGTCCCATTTGTTTATTTTTGTTTTTATTTCCATTTCTCTAGGAGGTGGGTCAAAAAGGATCTTGCTGTGATTTATGTCATAGAGTGTTCTGCCTATATTTTCCTCTTAAGAGTTTGATAGTGTCTGGCCTTCATTTAGGTCTTTAATCAATTTTGAGTTTATTTTTGCGTATGGTGTTAGGGAGTGTCCTAATTTCATTCTTTTATATGTACCTGTCCAGTTTTCCCAGCACCACTTATTGAAGAGGCTGTCTTTTCTCCATCTTATATTTTTGCCTCCTTTATCAAAAATAAGGTGACCATATGTGCATGGGTTTATCTCTGGGCTTTCTATCCTGTTCCATTTATCTATATTTCTGTTTTTGTGCTAGTACCATACTGTCTTGATTACTCTAGCTTTGTAGTATAGTCTGAAGTCAGGCAGTTCGGATTCCTCCAGCTCCATTTTTGTTTCTCAAGATTGCTTTGGCTATTCGGGGTCTTTTGTGTTTCCATACAAATTGTGAAATTTTTTGTTCTAGTCCTGTGAAAAATGCCATTGGTTGTTTGACAGGGATTGCATTGAATCTGTAGATTGCTTTGGATAATATCGTCATTTTCACAATGTTGATTCTTCCAATCCAAGAACATGGTATACCTCTCCATCTGTTTGTGTCATCTTTAATTTCTTTCATCAGTGTCTTATAGATTCCTGCATACAGATCTTTTGTCTCCTAAGGTAGGTTTATGCCTAGGTATTTTATTCTTTTTGTTTCAATGGTAAATGGGGTGTTTCCTTAAATTCTCTTTCAGATTTTTCATCATTAATGCATAAGAATACAAGAGGTTTCTGTGCATTAATTTTGTATCCTGCTGCTTTACCAAATTCATTGATTAGCTCTAGTAGTTTTCTGGTAGCATCTTTAGGATTCTCTATGTATAGTGTCATGTCATCTGCAAACACTGACATCTTTACTTCTTCTTTTCCAATTTGGATTCCTTTTATTTCTTTTTTTTCTGATTGCTGTGGCTAAATCTTCCAAAACAATGCTGAATAATAGTGGTAAGAGTGGGCAACCTTGTCTTGTTCCTTATCTTAGTGGAAATGGTTTCAGTTTTTCACCATTGAGGACGATGTTTGCTGTGGGTTTGTCATATATGGCCTTTATTATGTTGATGAAAGTTCCCTCTATGCCTACTTTCTGCAGGGTTTTTATCATAAGTGGGTGTTGAATTTTGTCAAAATCTTTTACTGCATCTATTGAGATGATCATATGGTTTTTCTCCTTCAATTTGTTAATATGGTTTATCACATTGTTTGATTTGCATATGTTGAAGAATCCTTGCATCCCTGGGATAAACCCCACTTGATCATGGTGTATCATCCTTTTAATGTGCTGTTGGATTCTGTTTGCTAGTATTTTATTGAGGTTTTTTGCATCTATATTCATCAGTGATAGTGGCCTGTAGTATTCTTTCTTTGTGACATCTGTGTCTGGTTTTGGTGTCAGGGTGATGGTGGCCTCATAGAATGAGATTGGGAGTGTTCCTCCCTCTGCTATATTTTGGAAGAGTTTGAGAAGGATAGGTGTTAGCTCTTCTCTAAATATTTGATAGAATTCGCCTGTGAAGCCATCTGGTCCTGGGCTTTTGTTTGTTGGAAGATTTTTGATCTCAGTTTCAATTTCAGTGAAATTGATTGGTCTGTTTATATTTTTTATTTCTTCCTGGTTCAGTCTTGGAAGTTTGTGCTTTTCTAAGAATTTGTCCATTTCTTCCAGGTTGTCCATTTTATTGGCATATAGTTGCTTGTAGAACTCTCATAATCCTTTGTGTTTCTGCAGTGTCAGTTGTTACCTCTCCTTTTTCATTTCTAATTCTATTGATCTGTGTCTTCTCCCTTTTTTTCTTGATGAGTCTGGATAATGGTTTATCAATTTTGTTTAGTTTGTGTATTTTCAAATTTGTTACTGGTCTGCATCCCCCTTCCCACGCCCCTCTGCCCCATTATTTCATTGTCACAGATAAGGTAAGTGAGGAACAAAGAGATTAAGTAAGTCACCTAAATCACATATGGAACACAGGGGAACTGAGATCTACCATTTGACCTTAAGTCACTTTAGCTCTAAAGCTCATTCCCTTCTTATCATATTCTGTCTCTGAGATGTAATCACCTCCAAATTCTCAACCTTCTTCTCTACTTTCTGCACAAAAACATGACCCATGATTCTGCATATCCCATAATAACCACACGATAACATAGGTTATTGGGGAAGTTTTCTCCCCACTGAGGTTCTTGCTTACTGGATTTGTCTTTTCATCTAGTTGGAGTCTTTTATGTAGTTCAGTAAAATTCAACTCTCTGTTGTCAGAGAAAAGGTGAGATAAACCATTCTCCTCAATTCTGTGGAACTCAAGAAGGTGACACTGGGAGTGAGAGTGAAATGGAGGTTGTATCTCTGCTGCTTCATCATTCAGTTTCAGTTTCCCAAGTGTGAGCACCTAGATGAGCTGAATGTGCATTGGATGGGTGTTTTTTGTACAACATCACCCCTTGCTGCAGTCCAGGTCCTTAATCAGGGGCTCAGTGGAAGAAATCATGATCTGTTCCAGTGTTGGAAGAAAGCTGACTGATTTGTTTGTTTGTTTTTAATTTATCTGTTTATTTATTTTTGACTGCATTGGGTCTTCATTGTTGTGCACGGGCTTTTCTCTAGTTGTGGTGAGCAGGGGCTACTCTTTGTTGCAGTGCACAGGCTTCTCATTGCGGTGGCTTCTCTTGTTGTGGAGCATGGGCTCTAGGCATACAGACTTCAGTAGTTGTGGCACATAGGCTCAGCAGTTGTGGCTCACAGGCTCTAGAGTGCAGGCTCAGTAGTTGTGGTGCATGGGCTTAGTTGCTCTGCAGCATGTGAGATCTTCCCGGACCAGGGCTGGAACCCATGTCCCCTGCATTAGCAGGTGGATTCTTAACCACTGTGCCACCAGGGAAGTCCCAAGCTGTCTGATTTGGATTTACTGAGAGATTATGTTTGCAGACTGGACCTATTGGGCAATTAAAGGCTTTGTGAAGGATAATTGTGACTATATTGGTTTTTCACCTGTGTGCTAACAGAGAAAGTATTATCTCCATCTACCGAGTCCTTCCTGCCTTCCCCTCCACTTCTCTCCTGCTTCAGTGCCCACCTTGGTGTATGATGTTCTCAGGTATGGCACCTTACCCCACAACCTGTACCAGTTGGCTTTCCCATCTGAGGTCCTGCCATAATTTTTTTTTTTAACAGAGAAACACATTTACTGAACTTATAAGACAGAAAATAAAGAAACCAAGCTCATTTAATACTGGTAGTCAAGGCAATGAATTTATTTGCAAAACCAAAGCAGTTATCATGGGTTTGAAAGGGACACCTTAACCAGCAGAACTTTGTATATGCACAACCTACACTGATAGATAAATTGCTGCTACTGCTTTACCCACAATATAATTAATCCTCTGTTTCTCATCCATGAGCAATTTGTTTGATTGTCCAATCTGAATATCCAACTTTACCTGCAGTGCTTGTTCCTGGATATCACGAAACAATACCATATTTTTCTCAGTCATGATTTTCTGGCTCCCCAAAAGCCATTCCTCCCTTTCTTGTTTGCCATCCCTGTCATCCTGATTGTCTGTGGGCCAATCTGATGTTCTTGATTTTCTGTGGCCCCTTTTCCTGATTCTCTGTTGCTTAGAGTAGTCTACCACTCCCTCTCCAGGTTTCTGACCATCAGGGGAAGGGGCACAGAATTTGGTCAGGCCATCTATGAGGCCTTTCCTTTTCTTATTGAACTTCAAGGGAACACTGGCATCTCGGTGGACGTCCAAGCTGCCTATTCAGTCTAAATATCTTTCTTCTGACGACAATGCTGATTGGCTGGAGAGAGTGATATTATGTGTCTGACCCCTTCTGGGGCCTGTTTGAACTTTGCTGAAGGCAACTTTTGACACCATGTTTTGTTTCTTTAACCTTTTTTTTTTTTTTTTTAAATGTCCTAATGGATTAGTATAGTGCCATTTTATCTGTGCCACCTTCTGTAGAAATTTTTGTCCTTTTCCCCTAGGTTGACATATTTGACATGGCCACACGCCTTTTGGCATCCCAGTGAGCAGCGGATCACTACACTCCATGTGAAAAATCTTGGTCACAGGAGTCATGAAAGAACATGTTATCTGCATTTTTGCCCTGATCTTGACAGGAGCTGCATGGTTTCCCCTTGAGGTGCTGCCGCCATAAAGCCCTCACTTCTATCCATGAGTTCCAGTGGGAAACTTGAAAAAGGTTGGATGACCTCTGTTGCCACAGTTGGCACAGGAGATGAGTGCCTCTGCTCTTTTCTCTGTTCTTTTGTACCAAGACTGACCCCAACAACCTGTACCAACTAGCCTTTCCCTCTGAGCTCTTGCCACATTTTTAGTGAGCGGTGAACAGGTTTCCATCTCTGGAGGCATCCCCTGACTTCTCTTTTTCGCAGTTTGGAGAACCTTTTTTGTTAGTTTAAGAGACAGTTCTACCACTTCCTGTAAGTTTCTCTTTTCTCCGTTGGTCTTACTTTTTTCAAAGAATCCGTGTCACATATCTTCCCTGAGGTAAAGAAGTACAGGCTCCACTTTCTCTTTGAGTTGGGGAAGGGGAAGGGGAAAAGATAGGGAGAGGAACAAAAATTCAGATGTTCAAAATTTGCCTGCCATAGTATTTTGCTCAATGGCAATGTTTCCCTATCCTAGCTGTGGTTTCCTGGACTCAGCATCGCTCTCTTTCTTGTTTGGCATCATACAGAATGAATAAAAGCATCTTTTCTACTTGAACCCAACTGGAGTAATGTTCGTCAGTGAAATCGGTCTGCAGGAATCTCCTGTATAAAATTTTGTTGACTCAGAATCAATCCTAGGTAGATAATGGTGATACCAAGCAACAGGACCCTCACGTTGTGGCATAGGCTGCAGTAGGAGTTGAGGAAGGGATTTAGGGAGAGTGGCAGTTGGAAAATGGGTATCCCTTTGTGGTGTGCCTCTGACATGGGTCTAGAACTTTGGTGATACCTTTCTTAACCAATTGATGGTTATTGCCTGGGATGGATTTCAAAGTTTGGATTTGCCTTTGGTTTGTTAAATTCTAAGTACCAATATTGCCTCTTACTGTCATTAATAAGCTCTCAGTACTTTTATTTTTCCTTTTAAAAGTTAGAGTTTCATAATCGTGCACTGTGAGACAGTGCTGAGGTTATTAGCACTTTTCTAAGGCCCGATTTATAAATATTCTTCCACTATCTCTCAGGTTATCTACAAAAGAATTTCAATAATTCAACCTTTCTATTGTACTTGAACATAGCTCTTGAGGGTATTTCTTTTTTCTCTGAAGTGAGTAGTAGTTTTTCTTTTTTTTTAAACCATCATTTTCACTGACACTACATCAGCATCAAAGAAATGATTTCCAGCTAGTTGTGCGTAAGTTGAAGTTTCCAACTGATTTTTGCAGTTCTATCTTGCAAATCAAGGTGGAGGAGCAAACAAACAAACAAACAGAATTGTTGTAATACAGTGAATCAGAAAGCAAAAGGGAGCTTATATCTGGGGCTGTGTCCTAACCAATTGATTTTGGACTGACACTGATGAAGGACAACATTCTGCAGTAAAGAGTGATGCAGTAACTAGCTATTACTCAGATAGCAGTGTTTTTGTACTTTATCACTGTCTGTGAGCAATGACACGGATTGAGGTGGCTTTCCAAAGTATGCCATAGCATTTGTAGCTATGCTTGGCCTTGACCAAGCCTTATTATGGGTTGGCTGTTTCATCCCTTCAGAGAGAACTAAAATATACCTGGACAATGTCCTGTGATTAATTTTGGTGAGAGACTTTCACATGAAAACAAAACAGAGTAAAACAAAGTAAAATAAAAATGACCCAATGTGTGAGATTATCAGAAGGAGCTGTGATGCATTTTGTTTTTCTTTCTTAAAAGGAGAGATTGACTCTCAGAATTTGGAGATGGTGACATAGACTGCTATGGGTTTGATCTGTGTACAAATTATTTTTTTAATCTGTTTTGGGATAAGAACTTTCTACAGGTAATTCAATAAAAGGTTAAAAGTAAAATGACAAAAAGCTGTTAAACCTCCTACTCTGGCAATGCTACATTAGAACCTTTTCCTCTTCATTATTCCTAGGTGTCTTTGCATTCAGCATTTTAGTTTCAGTGCTTTCTCCCCTTTTCTTGCTGTAATAATGTCTCTGCCCTCTTTCTTGGTTATTTGACATGTTCATTTCTCTTGGGAATTATGTTGCTTATTTCGCCTCAACAGCTACGAATTTTACTCTTTCTACCATACTTTACGTTCCATATACTTTTGCTTTATATTTCAAGCAAGAAACCAATGGCTACTTAATGTATGTGCACTCTGTTTTTCATGTTGTATATATTTTAGATATTTCACATATGTGATTTAGTGAAAGGTGGAAGAGGCAATTTTTTCCGTTTTTAGTCTTCATGGTGAAACTGAGCACAAATACCGTTCCCTACAAATTATCATGAATTTGTTGACAAAAAATGAATTATAACTCTGTCTCCTGATTCTTAAGTCTGTGTATTTAAGCTAATGTGACTCACAGCATGCTGAGTGTGAAGTGAATAAACAGTAATATCTTTCGTGACTTACTGCCTGGGAAGATGGCAGAAGATGGTACAGTGGTACATGGAGGTGCCATGGAGCCACACAAATGGAAGCTACCACTCTAAACAGATGTAACTTTCTTCACAAAAATAAGTTCTAAATCCCCATTCTGTCTTGTTAGTGCTAGAAAAATGTTACTTCTGGAGAGAGGATTTCACTGTTATAAGGGACAGATGCATTTGGAACCCTCAATCTACAGAAGCACAGAACTTTAGCACCATGCAACCTACGCAGGGTTAACAAGAACAGAAGGATATAAGTTATCTGGTATAAGTTCCTTGAATTTCTTCTCCCCACTCGCTTCAAATATATTCTGGCTTGACTTGCTCAATTTTTTCCCCACGTAGGCTTTCCAAAGTGGGTTATGTTGGACAGTCAGTATTTGAGATTTTGTGATGGAGAATCAGGAAGAAAAGAAACTAGACAGACACTTCTGGAAGAAGTTTTTTTGTTGTTGTGGGGCAGGAGTGGGTTGGAGCACAATCCTTACATGAGAGCAGAAGTGGAAGAGGAAAATGGTGATAAAAAAGATGTTGATAGGATCCTCTTTCTTTTCCACTGTGTTTGATAAATATAAATAAAAGATTTGTTATTTTAGTTTGAAACCAATTTTGGTGGCATGACCCGTATTCTGTAAGGATGACCCCAGTGTTCTCCTGCACTATGTGGGTCAAAGCATAAGCTTGTGTTATGTTCGTGAAGGCATGGACAGTCAATACAAAGAAGACCTGGACCAAACTGCTGCATGGCTTGAACCATACTAGTTCATTATTTTCACCATCTCAGAGAGGAGAAACTTGAGGCCAGTATTGGTCAGTTAATGTCTGCCTACTATTGGTTACCTACTGTGTGACAGAGACTGTGTTAGGCAATTAACATGACAGTGCTGGTAATCCTATCAATAACAGTGTAAGAAAACAGAAAACTGCCTCAAGAGCATGAAGTTCTAAAAAGGTAAAATGCAGAAGAAAAATGATCAATAAAAAAATTAGTCAATGTCAAAAGTAAAACTCTCCTTTGCTTTTACTCTTTTTTTAGGCATTGCCAGCAGAGTTAACTGTTTCATGTACTGAATGAAATATATTGTTTAATTCCACCTCTGTCTAGAAAATCCCCAGACCTATGCTTGTTTGAACTGTATAGGCAAAATATGATTCTAGGAGTTGGGTCTCTTTCGGCCTGGCCGGATACGCTAGACCTGCAGTAGGAGACCGGGAGTTCCCACTTCTCTTCAGGCATGAGTCATGTGCCGGGAAATGAGCTCGGGCTAGATCAGCAGTTTTCTGGTCTAGACATGAACTCCCCTGATAATCAGAGTGGAGGAGGAAGTACAGCAAGCAAAGGGCGCTATATACCTCCTCACTTAAGGAACAGGGAAGCATCTAAAGGATTTTATGATAAGGACAGTTCAGGGTGGAGTTGTAGTAAAGACAAGGATGCCTACAGCAGTTTCGGGTCTAGAGATTCAAGAGGAAAGTCCAGTTACTTCAGTGATCGAGGAAGTGGATCAAGGGGAAGGTTTGATGATCGTGGATGGAATGACTATGATGGTATCGGCAGTCGTGGTGACAGAACTGGCTTTGGCAAATTTGAACGTAGTGGACACAGTCGTTGGTGTCACAAGTCAGATGAAGATGGTTGGTCAAAACCACTTCCACCAAGTGAACGCTTGGAGCAGGAACTCTTTTCTGGAGGAAACACTGGGATTAACTTTGAGAAATACGCTGATATACCAGTAGAGGCAACTGGCAATAACTGTCCTCCACATATTGAAAGTTTCAGTGATGTTGAGATGGGAGAAATTATCATGGGTAACATTGAGCTTACTCGTTACACTCGTCCTACTCCAGTGCAAAAACATGCCATTCCTATTATTAAAGGAAAAAGAGACTTGATGGCTTGTGCCCAAACAGGGTCTGGAAAAACTGCAGCATTTCTTTTGCCCACCTTGAGTCAAATTTATACAGATGGTCCAGGTGAGGCTTTAAAGGCTGTGAAGGAAAATGGAAGGTATGGACGCCGTAAACAATATCCAGTCTCCTTGGTTTTAGCCCCAACAAGAGAATTGGCTATACAGATCTATGAGGAAGCCAGAAAATTTTCATACCGGTCTCGAGTTCGTCCTTGTGTGGTATATGGTGGTGCTGATATTGGTCAGGAGTTTCAAGACTTAGAACATGGATGTCACTTGTTAGTCGCCACTCCAGGACGCCTGGTGGATATGATGGAAAGAGGAAAGATTGGGTTAGATTTCTGCAAATACTTAGTGTTGGATGAAGCTGATAGGATGCTGGATATGGGGTTCGAACCTCAAATACGTCGTATAGTTGAAGAAGATACTGTGCCACCAAAGGGTGTCCGCCACACCATGATGTTTAGTGCTACTTTTCCTAAGGAAATTCAGATGCTTGCTCGTGATTTCTTGGATGAATATATATTTCTGGCCATAGGTAGAGTTGGCACTACCTCTGAGAACATCACACAGAAAGTAGTTTGGGTAGAAGAGTCAGATAAACGGTCATTTCTACTTGACCTCTTAAATGCAATCGGGAAGAATTCACTGACTTTAGTTTTTGTGGAGACCAAAAAGGGTGCTGATTCTCTGGAAGATTTCGTATACCATGAAGGATATGCTTGTACCAGTATCCATGGAGACCGATCACAGAGAGATAGAGAGGAAGCCCTTCACCAGTTCTGCTCAGGAAAAAGCCCGATTCTAGTGGCTACTGCTGTGGCAGCAAGAGGACTAGACATTTCAAATGTGAAACATGTTATCAATTTTAATTTGCCAAGTGATATTGAGGAGTATGTACATCGGATTGGCTGTACAGGATGTATAGGAAACCTTGGTCTGGCCACCTTATTTTTCAATGAAAGAAATATAAATATCACAGAGGATTTGTTGGATCTTCTTATTGAAGCTAAACAAGAAGTGCCATCTTGGTTAGAAAATATGGCTTATGAACACCACTATAAGGGTAGCAGTCGTGGGCATTCTGAGAGACTCAGTGGAGGATTTGGTGCCCGAGACTATTGACAAAGTAGCGGTTCTGGCAGTTCTAGCTTTAGTAGTAGTCATGCAAGCAGCAGCTGCAGTGGTGGAGGTGGTCATGGCAGCAGCAGAGGATTTGGTGGAGGTGGCTATGGAGGCTTCTATAGTAGTGATGGATATGGAGGAAATTGCAGTTCTCAGGGGGTTGACTGGTGGAGCTAATATGGAAACCACATGTAACTTAGCCAGACTATATACCGTGTAGCTTCAAGAACTAGCAGTACATTACCAACTGTGATTCTCCTGAAAATTCAAGGGAGCTCAAAGCCAAAGGAAGAAAAAGGAACAGTCAACAACCCTATTAAGAAGTTGGTTTGAAAACTTAATTGCTGTAGTTTGGACTAACTCCCCTCCTGCTTGTTTCCATCCCAAACTGCATTTATAATTTTGTGACTGAGGATCATTTGTTTGTTAATATACTGTGACTTTAACTTTAGGCAACTTATTATTTTGATGTCCTGTTGGCTCAGTAATGCTCGAGTTTTCTATTGTTTTGACAAAGTAAATCAACTGAACTTGAGCTAAAATCAAACCTTGGCACACAGGTGTGATACAACTTAACAGGAATCATCAATTCATCTGTAGATATTATAAAGAAAAAATCTTGGATAGTATCCTGCATTAGGACTTTTGATAACTTGCAGAGTGGGGAGGGAAACATCTTACAGCAGAATTAGTTTCTAATGTGGCAACCTGTACTAAGTTGAAGTTCTGACTTGCTCACTCTATCCTGGATAGGCACTTCTAATCTTTAAATAAGCCGTTCCAGTCATGATGAGGTGGCATCTATGAGTACATCCATATGTTTTTCAAAGCACTCTTCGAAGTTAATGCAAGTAAATACAGCAGTTCCTCTATTAATGTTTAGCTTATTCTAAGCTAGGCAAATGTGGGCATATTATAGGAAAAGTTTAAAAGTTTGGATAACAAAAGTGTTTAGGGGAAATTTTATCTAATTAGATGTTTTTAATGCCTGCCATAAATAAAATTGAGATGGTAAAATGGCTGACCATGCCAGTGACCAGTCCTTTTAAGGGCCTGCTTGGAGTTTGGTCTTTAATGCATGCTAGTGTTGATGTTTTTTGGTCAAGAGGATATGAGCAGGAGGGATTGTGCAGCAGGCTTTTATTTTAATGCAGATTCTCTTTATTCTGTTTAGGCTGTGTTGAAATGTTAAAATGACTTACACTTGTAGAGTTTGTAAATCAGAGTAACAACAAATGCTGAAATCCTTGAGATCACACAGGTTGGAAATATGTACTAAACTGCACAAGGTGTTATTTTTATATAGTGCAGTTTTAATGTATTTTAGTTGCATAGGTTTCCATTGTATTTATAGTCACTTTCTGCTAAATTTGGCCAAAGATGATTGTTCACCAACTAAAAATGCCTCTGCCGCTTGGAATTCTGTGCTGATTTTGTGGTTGGAATATAGTGATCTTTATAGGCTGATCTTTACAATGGCTTCAGAAGGCAAAAATTTCTTAAAGTGCAATAGATTCTCAAGCGTATTGTGCCTTGTTCTAAAACTTTATTGTAGGTGCATTGACAGTATTGAGGTCATTTGTTACGGTGCTATTTCAACTAGTATAGATTTAGACTCTTGTACATTTTGCCCATACGTTTTTACAAAATACTTATTTTATTGCATGTTCAGAGAATTTTATATATATGTCTGTGTGCGTGTCCTTAAATTTCCAATCTTATTTTGTCTCTTGGAAATTGTTGAATGCAGCATGGTAAGAACTAGATTCTAAAATTTTATTTGGGACCATGGAATGATAGTTGAGAAGAAAACTATTTGCACACGACAGGTTTTAGATACTTTTTGCTACTAGTTTGTGTAATATTTATTGAACATTTTGACAAATGTTTATTTTTGTAAGCATAAAAGTGATTCTTTGGAAGTTTAAAGAAAATTGACCAAAAGTACAAAAACACTGGCACTTGAATGTTGAATGTCACTGTATGTGAAATAAAACATTTCAGGGTAGTGTGAGCTTTTAATGTTAAGTCCTATTAAACTTGAGTCAAATTAAGCAGACCCAGCATTGGCAATGTAGGTAGCTATAACTTTCTGACAAAATGTAAGGCAAAATTGGCAACTTGAAATTACAACATGACAAGGTTTTGATACCTTTGTCTTAAAATATTAACGAAACACTTCTAAACACTGATAAGAAATGTCCACGTTTTCAAAGGTTCTCAGAGTTTTATTTAGTACATACTTTGTTTTGTTTGGTTTTCAGTGTCTGGCAAATTGCAGTTCTCAAACATGTGGTTATCTTTGTGTATTGCCATAATCAGTGACTTTTACATTCAGTTTTGTCAGCCAGCAATATTTTCAGTAAATAAGAATGGAATTAAATTTGCTATATGTAAACATCAAAGCTCAAGTCACTGTAAGTTTAGTAATTGCTTAAAGTATTAGTTTTAGATGCTAGCACTGCATGTTCTGTGTTTTTTCTGGTTTTACTAAAATAAAGAGTTGAATACAAAAAAAATATGATTCTAAAGGAAAGTAGTCTTTTACGTACATAATCCATTTGTGCTTGAGATAGTTTTGGATATTGAATAATGTAGTTGGAATTTGAAATAAGTTTTACTTGAGTGCACCTTCCTAAAATTTAAATGTCAATTTCCGTATATGTATTGGTGAAAGTCCAGTCAGGAAAACAGGAACCACACTAGGTATTTCAACAAAGAAAGTCTAATCTAGGGGGTTGGTTAAGTAAAGCTGAAAGAGCAAAATGGGAAAGTCCAGCCATAACAACTGTAGAAAGTAGCTACCATTCAAATGGCTGGAGCATACAAAAAAAGAGGTTAGGATTTTCCGAATCTAGAAGAGTACAGACTCTGTACATTGGGGCTCAGATTACTGAACAGGGGTCATGACCCACGTACTGCAGGTCATCTGAGAAGAGTGCAATGAAGCTAGTTCCAGGAATGCCAATGGCTACTGTTGGGATGAAGAGCCAGTACTAGATAACAGAGAGGGGAACAAGAAGGAATGATTCCCTTTCCCCTTCTCCTGCCTTCCAGTCTCTCCCAGAGAATACCACTACTGGCTGCACCAAACAGGGAGCAAGCTGACAAAGGACAAAAGTAGTTTTCACAGTCTTAGCCTCAGGATTACAAGAGTATAGAATTATAGATTTGGAGCTGAGAGATAAGAGCTTTATAACCAGCACAATATTTATGATCATTTAAAGGTATTTCTGAATTTAGAGTTTTAAACTTTAGATCATAGCTTAGGTCTGAGAGCCGTCCTTATAAGTGACCAAAACTTTGACAGAAGGTAGACAGGGTGTGGAAACCAATTTAATTGGGATATACCCTTTACTAGTTACACCAAAATTATTCTCTTTCCAGGAAATGGTGGGTCCAATGCCTTCAAGTTTTAATTTGCTTAATGGTGAGAATGTTTCTACCTCTTAGGTTTAGCTTATAATTAAATGACTTGAAAGGTGTTACTTCTTATTATCAATTCCAATGCCAAGATTTAGAACAATTTTAAACACATTATATACAGAAAGTAATTACAAATATGTGGTGGGATTTGTGTTCTCGGTGAACCTAGAATCCCATTTCTATTTTTGTAATCCAGTGCTCTAAACAAAGGTGTATGGCCCAGGGTTTTCCTGGGTGGCTAAATCACACTGTGGTGGTCTTATTGCAACATTCTTATGCATGTGAAATCAGTGTAACATTAATTTTATCCATATAAATATCCGTATCAGGAGTAGCCTTAAGTGAGAAATGTCAGAGGGAGAAAGTATGTGTTTGGTACTTTCCTTAATAGCAGTGTCTAAGAACTTTAGTACTTTTCACCTGCTTTTCCTATGCTGTTACCGAGGCCTTCAGCTGTTCAGTGAAGGTACGATATGTGTGTAGGTGACAGCAGGAGTGGGGAAGGATCTTAGTTGGCTTGCTGATTGTATTAGTCTGCTTAAGCTGCCATACCCGAATACCACAGACTGGCTGTTTTAAACAACAGAAATGTATTTTATGACAGTTCTGGAAGCTGGAAGTTTGAGATCACGGTGTCTGCTTAGTTGGTTTTGAAGAGGGCTCTCTTCCTGGCTTGCAGATGGCTGCCTTCTTACTGTGTCCTCATCTGGCTGTTCCTCTGTGATGCAGGAAGAGAGAGATTGAGCTCTCTGGTGTCTCTTCTTATAAGGACACTAATCCAATCAGATCAGCCTCTCCCGACCCCACCCCACCGCCCCCATGACCTCATTTAACCTTAATTACTTCCTTAGAGGCCCTATCTCCAAATACAGCCACACTGGGGGTTAGGGTTTCAATATATGAATTTTGGGTGGACACAAACATCTAGACCATAACACTGATGAATTCTGCTTCTTTGGTATTCTCAACACAAGCTCTAGGTACCTCATTGCCTTCATTTGTAAAGGTCAAGGGAAGCACTTAAAATTACCTAAGAACTAATGAAGAAAGTTATATCCTCTGCAGTTAATTTCTTTACTGATAACTGCAGTGTCTGCTCTTAATTTTTCTCTAGAGTAGTCTCATTTTACTTTTGAGTCTTATTACTGAATTTAAGTGAAACTAAAAGGTAAATTCATCTTGGGCCATATAATATTCTCTTAGTATGTGACATAATTTTAAGTAAAACATTACTTGCTTAGTATTTAAAAAGGCATTGCTGGTTTTATTATATCTTAGTTTTCCCTTAAATCAAGCCTCCAGTGGACAACTGGGTGTTTGTATGGAGTCCAGAGGAATATTGTATGTCTTTGGGAGTTTTTTGCTTAATCCATGACTTGTGGTTTAGAATCACAGGACTGTACATAGGCTGCATTGTGAAAGTCAATCTGCCCCACTCCAGAGGTGTGAGAAGCTAGACATAGACATTCTTCCTTACCCACCACACTCTAATAAAGAAATTATTGTGAGTGGAATATAAAAATATGTTCTAAATCTTATTTGAATATTCTTTTGATACTTAATCTATATTAGAACATAAACTCAAATTGCTTGCTGTGTTTTTACTTGTGAGGCTTATAAGCATGCCCAGAGGTTATTTAACCCAATGCATAAATGAAATATAACTTAAATAAGTGCAATAAAATGCCTGATTTTCTATCCCCTGTGGGAAGAGCAAATTGATCACTGGACAGTACAATGAGTAGAATATCTAATAGAACCAGCGCATCCTCAAATTTGCCTTTTAATTGAATAACATCCTAAGACATTATTCTTCTATGAAAAGGAGAATTTACTGAAATCTCAAGAGAGTTCAGTGTCACCACCTTCCAACTCTGTATTTTCTGAGTCTACTGAAGAGGAGACTGAAACTGAAAATCTCACTTTCCAAAGTTAATATTTTTTGTAAATTAAAGTGCTACTTAATAATATTTGAAATAAAATATGGATACATATTATGTGCCAGAGACTATGCTAGGCACTTGGGATTTAAAAAAGATGAATAAGGGCTTCCCTGGTGGCGCAGTGGTTGAGAGTCCGCTTGCTGATGCGGGGGACGCGGGTTCGTGCCCCGGTCTGGGAGGATCCCACGTGCCGTGGAGCGGCTGGGCCTGTGGGCCGTGGCCGCTGAGCCTGCACATCCGGAGCCTGTGCTCCGCAACGGGAGAGGCCACAGTGGTGAGAGGCCCACATACCGCAAAAAAAAAAAAAAAAAAAAGATGAATAAAATACTTATCAGGTATTTATAATATATGAACTATATATGTTTCCCCAAATTTTGTAATACGGTAGGACTACTAAGATAATAGAAGAACATGCTTAGTAAAAAACAGAGGTAATATGGTGGAGGGAATGATTAACCAAGACTCTTAGGGGTGGAGGGTCCAAAGAAGAGCTTGACAGAGGACACAATTCCTGTTATTATCTACTGATACTCAGCACCTATTTCCTCCTCTTCAATGTCCCTATACCCTATAGCGGCTGGAAGGCTAAAAAGTATAGTGAAATGCTCTAGTGAAAAATTTGCAAAGCAGGAGAGAATGGAGTCATTTTTCCTTTGGCAGTGATGGCAGCTGACATACAAAGATCCAGCAAACATTGTTTTTTATAGTGATCAGATTCCTTGTTTCACTGCCAAGTCATTCCCCTTGACTGTGGGGGCAGCTGTGACATAGGCAGTAGTTCTTATAGCTTTCTGACCTCTGACTGTCAGCAGCAGCTCCCAATTTCTGGATCATACCTGCAGTGTTGTGACCTGAAAGCTTATTGGTGGCCCTGACTTGTGTTCCTCTAATCCTTTCAACAGTTTCCTTGGCATTTCATTCCCTGCATTAAATGCCTTCCTGTCTGACATACCTGGAGTGAATTCTGTTTCCCAAATTAAACTCTGACTGATACAAAGGGTTTGGAAGATCAATAGGAGCTCACCAAGTAAACAGAGGAAGAAAGCCTCATTCCACTCAAAGAGAATGAACAAATTAATGGTGCGCATGAAACGCTATGGTATGTTAATATGGATCAAAGTAAGTCATCACTGCTGGAGTATAAGGAGGTCAGAGAGAGCAAATGAGGTTGGCAAGTTAAAAAGAAAAGAGATAATGACGTGAGTTGTATGCTTTCCTAAAGCTGGCGTTAGGTACTGTTGAGTTAATTTAACCAGGGAATGGTGCTATAAAGGCTATTTTTTTATGTAGCCCCCTCTCATGACGCCATGGAGGATGAACCTGGGAAGGTGGTTCAGATAGGAGAGAAGGCCCAGGGAAGCATGTGAAATTAGAGATTATCAAAGAGAAAATTTGATTCAGGCTTAGGTCTTTGAATTAAGTTATTTTTTTTTTCAAGGAAAATGTTCTTAAGAAAATGCATTGTGCTAATTTGTTTTCCAACTGCTTTCCATTATAGAAAGAAGTGAGGTTTCAGAAAAATTTCCTTATTCATGCACAGAGTACATCTCCTTTCTGTGCTATCTAAAAGGATCTCCAGCCTCACATATTTTAGATTTTCTGAAAAAATATTCTAAGAGGAAAAATAGCTACTCATCTGTGTAGAAAGGGGATATTTTTGTCTTCCTTTGACGTTCGCATCAATTTAAATGAAAATTTCTTTTTAAAGCATAAATACATTTATCTAAACTTCTCTTCTTGTAAATTATTGTAGTACAGGGTGGGAAGAAGCAAGATAATAGGAAAAGAAGTAGGGACAGTAAGGAAGAATGCACTCGGGACTGGCATGGTCAGTCCTGGGCACACGGAGCTGCTGGCAAGCTGTTGAAGGAAACTGTTAAGCTTGCACCTAATGTTTGTAAAAAAGTTTGAAAACTATGCATGTCTTTAAACAGGCAAACAAAAGCAAAGAAACATTTTTCTTTTTATAGAGTCAGACTCTGTGTTCAAACTTCTAAAGAGGAGGCAGTAGGAACTGGTTTAAATTTGGATAGGTGTCTTAGTTCCGGCCACTATAACAAAACACCAAAGACTGGGTGACTTATAAACAGCAGAAATTTATTTCTCACAGTTCTGGAGGCTGGAAGTCTCAGATCAGGGTGTCGGCGTGGTCGAGTGCTGGTGAGAACCCTCTTCCAGGTTGCAGACTGCTGACTTCTCAGAGTGTGCTCGCATTGCAGAGAGCACAGGTTGGAAGCCAGTTCTCTCCTGACTCTTATAAGGGCACTAATCCTATTTATGGGGGCTTTCCCCTCATGACCTCATTTGTTTCTAAGTACCTTCCAGAGGCCCTACCTCCTAACACTATCATATGAGAGGTAGAGTTTCAACATATGAACCTTGGTGGGACACAAACATTCAGTCCATAAAAGTGGGTCTCTTCTGCACCCTTGACAAAATGGACCTTGAAGAAAGAATATTCTCTCTTTTTGTAGGCAAAACATATCTGGGCTTTTGCAGAGAATTAAAGTTATTTGCCAATGGACATATGTCTATAAATGGGCAATTCTACATGAAAACTAAAATGTAGTGCAGGTGTGTTTTCTAGATAAACATCATTTGTTGAATAATCCTTCATTTGTCAATTAAAACATTCCTAAAAGAACCATTGTAAAGAATGAGTGTGTTTATACTGTGGAATGAAAATTATTCATAGTTTTCAAAATTATCAACTCAAGCATAAAGAAACATTGAAGAATAATTATTGTATAGTAGGGTTCTGATCTTAATTTTCTTTTTATGTGCATTCTTTTTTTTTCTTAAATCTTTATTGGAGTATAATTGCTTTACAATGTTGTGTTAGTTTTCACTGTATAACAGAGTGAATCAGCTATATGCATACATATATCCCCATATCCCCTCCCTCTTGCGTCTCCCTCACACCCTTGCTATTCCACCCATCTATGTGGTCACAAAACACCGAGCTGATCTCCCTGTGCTATGTGGCTGCTTCCCACTAGCTATCTATTTTTCCTTTGGTAGTGTATATATGTCAATGTTACTCTCTCACTTTGTCCCAGCTTACCCTTCCCCCTACCAATGTCCTCAAGTCCATTCTCTACGTCTGCATCTTTATTCCCGTCCTGCCCCTAGGTTCTTCAGAACCACTTATTTTATTTTATTTTATTTTTTCGGTATGCGGGCCTCTCACTGTTGTGGCCTCTCCCGTTGTGGAGCACAGGCTCTGGACGCGCAGGCTTAGCGGCCATGGCTCACGGGCCCAGCCACTCCGCAGCATGTGGGATGGTCCCAGACCAGGGCACAAACCCGTGTCCCATGCATCAGCAGGCGGACTCTCAACCACTGCGCCACCAGGGAAGACCCCATTTTTTTTTTTTTTTTAGATTCCATATATATGTGTTAGTATACGGTATTTGTTTTTCTCTTTCTGACTTACTTCACTCCATATGACAGACTCTAGGTCCGTCCACCTCACTACAAATAACTCAGTTTCATTTCTTTTTATGGCTGAGTAATATTCCATTGTATATATGTGCCACATCTTCTTTATCCATTCATCTGTCAATGGACATTTAGGTTGCTTCCATGTCCTGGCTATTATAAGTAGAGCTGCAGTGAACATTGTGTGGTACATGACTCTTTTTGAATTATGGTTTTTTCACGGTATATGCCCAGTAGTGGGATTGCTGGGTCATATGGTAGTTCTAATTTTAGTTTTTTAAGGAACCTCCATACTGTTCTCCATAGTGGCTGTATCAATTTACATTCCCACCAACAGTGCAAGAGGGTTCCCTTTTCTCCACACCCTCTCCAGCATTTATTGTTTGTAGATTTTTTGATGATTGCCATTCTGACTGGTGTGAGGTGATACCTCATTGTAGTTTTGATTTGCATTTCTCTAATGATTGGTGATTAATGATGTTGAGCATTCTTTTATGTGTTTGTTGGCAATGTGTATAACTTCTTTGGAGAAAAGTTTGTTTAGATCTTCTGCCCATTTTTGGATTGGGTTGTTTGTTTTTTGATATTGAGCTTCATGAGCTGCTTGTATATTTTGGAGATTAATCCTTTGTCAGTTGTTTCTTTTGCAAATATTTTCTCCCATTCTGAGGGTTGTCTTTTCATCTTGTATGGTTTCCTTTGCTGTGCAAAAGCTTTTAAGTTTCATTAGGTCCCATTTGTTTATTTTTGTTTTTATTTCCCTTTCTCTAGGAGGTGGGTCATAAAGGATCTTGCTGTGATTTATGTCAAAGAGTGTTCTTCCTCTAAGAGTTTGATAGTGTCTGGCCTTACATTTAGGTCTTTAATCCATTTTGAGTTTATTTTTGTGTATGGTGTTAGGGAGTGTTCTTAATTTCATTCTTTTACATGTAGCTGTCCAGTTTTCCCAGCACCACTTATTGAAGAGGTTGTCTTTTTTCCATTGTATATTCTTGCCTCCTTTATCAAAGATAAGGTGACCATATGTGCATGGGTTTATTTCGGGGCCTCCTATCCTGTTCCATTGATCTATATTTCTGGTTTTGTGCCAGTACCATACTGTCTAGATTGATGTAGCTTTGTAGTGTAGTCCAAAGTCACGGAGTCTGATTCCTCCAGTTCCGTTTTTCTTTCTCAATATTGCTTTGACTATTCGGGGTCTTTTGTGTTTCCATACAAATTGTGAAATTTTTTCTTCTACTTCTGTGAAAAATGCCATTGGTAGTTTGATAGGGATTTCATTGAATCTGTAGATTGCTTTTGGTAGTATAGTCATTTTCATAATGTTGATTCTTCCAATCCAAGAACATGGTATATCTCTCCATCTATTTGTATCATCTTTAATTTCATCAGTGTCTTATAGATTCCTGCATACAGGTCTTTTGTCTCCTTAGGTAGGTTTATTCCTAGGTATTTTATTGTTTTTTGTTGCAATGGTAAATGGGAGTGTTTCCTTAATTTCTCTTTCAGATTTTTTATCATTAGTGTATAGGAATGCAAGAGGTTTCTGTGCATTAATTTTGTATACAGCCACTTTACCAAATTCATTGATTAGCTTTAGTAGTTTTCAGGTGGCATCTTTAGGATTCTCTATGTATAGTATCACGTCATCCGCAAACAGTGACAGCTTTACTTCTTCTTTTCTGATTTGGATTCATTTTATTTCTTTTTCTTCTCTGATTGCTGTGGCTAATGCTTCCAAAACTATGTTGAATAATAGTGGTGAGAGTGGGCATCCTTGTCTTGTTCCTGATTTTATAGGAAATGGTTTCAGTTTTTCACCATTGAGAACAATGTAGGCTGTGGGTTTTTCATATATGGCCTTTATAAGGGAGGTAAGTTCCCTCTATGCCTACTTTCTGGAGAGTTTTTATCATAAATGGGTGTTGAATTTTTTTGAAAGCTTGTTTCGTTAATATAGTGTATCACATTGATTGATTTGCATATAGTGAGGAATCCTTGCATTCCTGGGATAAATCCCACTTGATCATGGTGTGTGATCTTTTTAATGTGCTGTTGGATTCGGTTTGCTGGTATTTTTGTTCAGGATTTTTGCATCTATGTTCATCAGTGATATTGGTCTGTAGGTTTCTTTTTCTTGTGACATCTTTGTCTGGTTTTGGTGTCAGGGTGCTGGTGGCCTCGTAATATGAGTTTGGGAGTGTTCCTCCCTCTGCTATATCTTGGAAAAGTTTGAGAAGGATAGGTGATAGCTCTTCTCTAAATGTTTGATAGAATTCACCTGTGAAGCCAACTGGTCCTGGGCTTTTTTTTGTTGCAATATTTTTAATCACAGTTTCAATTTCATTGTTAGTGATTGGTCTGTTTATATTTTCTATTTCTTCCTGGTTCAGTTTCAGAACGTTGTGTTTTTCTAAGAATTTGTCTATTTCTCTCAGGTTGTCCATTTTATTGGCATAGAGTTGCTTGTAGTAATCCCTCATGATTCTTTGTATTTCTGCAGTATCAGTTGTTATTTCTTCTTTTTCATTTCTAATTCTGTTGTTGAGTCTTCTCCCTTTTTTCTTGATGAGTCTGGCTAGTGGTTTATCAATTTTGTTTATCTTCTCAAAGAACCAGCTTTTAGTTTTATTGATCTTTGCTATCATTTCCGTCGTTTCTTTTTCACTTATTTCTGATCTGATATTTTTGACATCTTTCCTTCTAACTTTGGGGTTTTTATGTTCTTTCTCTAATTGCTTTAGGTGAAAGGTTAGGTTGTTTATTTGAGATTTTTCTTGTTTCTTGAGGTAGGATTGATTTGCTATAAACTTTCCTCTTAGAAATGCTTTTGCTGTATCCCGTAGGTTTTGGGTCATTGTGTTTTCATTGTCATTTGTTTCTAGGTATTTTTTGATTTCCTCTTTGATTTCTTCAGTGATCTCTTGGTTATTTAGTAGCGTATTGTTTAGCCTCCATATGTTTGTATTTTACAGTGTTTTCTCCTGTAACTGATTTCTAATCTCAGAGCATTGTGGCCAGAAAAGATTCTTGATACAATTTCAATTATCTTAAATAACCAAGGCTTAATTTGTGACCCAAGATATGATCTAGCCTGGAGAATGTTTCATGAGCACTTGAGAAGAAGGTGTATTTTGTTGTTTTTGTATGGAATGTCCTATAAATATCAATTAAACCCATCTTATTTAATGTATCATTTAAAGCTTGTGTTTCCTTATTTATTTTCATTTTGGATGATCTGTCCATTGGTGCAGGTGGGGTGTTAAAGTCCCCTACTATGATTGTGTTACTGTCAATTTCCCCTTCTATGGCTGTTAGCATTTGCCTTATGTATTGAGGTGCTCCTGTGTTGGGTGCATCAATATTTACAATGTTATATCTTTTTCTTGGATTGATCCCTTGATCATTATATAGTGTCCTTCCTTGTCTCTTGTAATAGTCTTTGTTTTAAAGTCTATTTTGTCTGATATGAGAATTGCTACTCCAGGTTTCTTTTGATTTCCATTTGCATGGAATATCTTTTTCTGTCCCCTCACTTTGAGTTTGTATGTGTCCCTAGGTCTGAAGTGGATCTCTTGTAGAGAGCATATATATACGGGTCTTGTTTTTGTATCCGTTCAGCCAGTGTATGTCTTTTGGTTGGAGCATTTAACCCATTTACATTTAAGGTAATTATCGATATGTATGTTCCTATTATCGTTTTCTTAAATGTTTTGGGTTTGTTTTTGTAGGCCTTTTTCTTTTGTGTTTCCTGCCTAGGGAAGTTCCTTTAGCATTTGTTGTAAAACTGGTTTTGTGGTGCTGAATTCTCTTAGCTTTTGCTTGTCTGTAAAGGTTTTTATTTCTCCATTTAATCTGATTGAAATCCTTGCCGGCTAGAGTAATCTTGGTTGTAGGTTTTTCTCTTTCATCACTTTAAATATGTCCTGCCTCTCCCTTCTGGCTTGCAGAGTTTCTGCTGAAAGATCAGCTGTTAACCTTATGGGGATTCCCTTGTTATGTTATTTGTTGCTTTTCCCTTGCTGCTTTTACCATTTTTTCTTTGTATTTGATTTTTGATAGTTTGATTAGTATATGTCTTGTCGTGTTTCTCCTTGGATTTATCCTGTATGTGACTCTCTGTGCTTCCTGGTCCTGATTGACTGTTTCCTTTCCCATATTAGAGAAGTTTTTAACTATAATCCCTTCAAATATTTTCTCAGACCCTTTCTTTTTCTCTTCTTCTTTTGGGACCCCTATAATTTGAATGTTGGTGCATTTAATATTTTCCCAGAGGTCTTTGAGACTGTCCTCAATTCTTTTCATTCTTTTTTCTTTATTCTGCTCTGTGGTAGTCATTTCCACTATTTTATCTTCCAGGTCAATTATCCGTTCTTCAGCCGCAGTTATTCTGCTATTGATTCCTTCTAGAGAATTTTTAATTGCATTTATTGTGTTGTTCATCATTGCTTGTTTGCTCTTTAGTTCTTCTAGGTCCTTGTTAAACTTTTCTTGTATTTTCTCCATTCTATTTTCAAGATTTTGGATGTCTTTACTAACATTACTCTGAATTCTTTTTCAGGGAGATTGCCTATTTCCTCTTCATTTGTTAGGTCCGGTGGGTTTTTATCTTGCTCCTTCATCTGCTGTGTATTTCTCTGTGTTCTCCTTTTGCTTACCTTACTGTGTTTGGGGTCTCCTTTTTGCTGGCTGCAGGTTCATAGTTCCCATTGTTTTTTGTGTCTGTCCCCAGTGGGTAAGGTTGGTACAGTGGCTTGTTTAGGCTTCCTGGTGGAGGGGACTGGTGCCTGTGTCCTGGTGGCTGAGGCTGGATCTTGTCTCTGTGGTGGGCTGGACCACGTCCGGTGATGTGTTTTGTGATCTCTGTGAACTTAGTATGATTTTAGGCATCCTCTCTGCTAATGGGTAGGGCTGTGTTCCTGTCTTGCTAGTTGTTTGGCATGGGGTGTTCTGCACTGGAGCTTTCTGGTCATTAAATGGAGCTGGGTGTTAGCGTTGAGACAGAGGTCTCTGGGAGAGCTATTGCCGACTGATATTACATGGGGCCAGGAGGTCTCTGGTGGTCCAATGTCCTGAACTCAGCTCTCCCACCTCAGAGGCTCAGGCCTGACACCAGGCCGGAGTTCCAAGACTGTGTCAGCCACACGGCTCAGAAGAAAAGGGAGAAAAAAAGAAAGAAAAAAATAATAAATAAAATAAAATAATTAAAATAAAAAAATAAAAGTTATTAAAATTAAAAAATAAAAAATAATGAAAAAAGAAGAGAATAACCAAACCGATAAACAAATCCACCAGTGATAACAAGTGCTAATAACTATACTAAAATGAAAATCAGAAAGAAGTCAGTCGCAGACAGCAAACTCCAAATCACAGTTGCTCCCAGAGTCCACCGCCTCAATTTTGTGTTGATTTATTGTCTATTCAGGTATTCCACAGATGCAGGATACCTCAAGTTGATTGTGGAGATTTATTCTGCTGCTCCTGAGGCTGCATGGAGGAATTTCCCTTTCTCTTCTTTGTTCACACAGCTTCTGGGGTTCAGCTTTGGTTTTGGCCCCACCTCTGTGTGTAGGTTGTCCTCAGGCTTTTGTTCCCACCCATCAGTGTGAGGTTGAAGCATCGGCTTATTAGGGGGCTCTGGCTCACTCATGCTGGGTGGAGGGAGGGATATGGTAGTTATAATTGGAATGCAGGGTGATCCTGTGGTGGCAGAGGCTGGAGTGACGTTGCAATAGCCTGAGGCGCTCTGTGTGTTCTCCTGGGGAAGTTGTCCCTGGATCACGGGACCCTGGCAGTGACGGGCTGCACAGGCTCCCAGGGGTGTGTATGTGGATAGTGACCTGTGCTTGCACACAGGATTCTTGGTGGCTGTAACAGTAGCGTTAGCGTTTCATACCCGTCTCTGGTGTCCGAGGTGATAGCCACGCCTCACGCCCATCTCTGGAGCTCATTTAGGCAGTGCTTTGCCTTCTGTTGGCAGACGGGGAAGGAATCCCCTCTCCTCGTGCACTCTGAAACAATGGTCTCTTGCCTCTTAGTAAGGTCCAGACTTTTTCCCGGACTCCCTCCAGGCTAGTTGTGGCGCACTAGCCCCCTTCAGGCTGTGTTCATGTGGCCAACCCCAGTCCTCTCCCTGGGATCTGACCTCCAAAGCCGGAGCCTCAGCTCCCAGCCCCTACCCTCCCTAGTGGGTGAGCAGACAAGCCTCTCGGGCTTGTGAGTGCTGGTCACCACTGATCCTCTGTGTGGGAATCTCTCTGCTTTGCCCTCCGCACCCCTGTTGCTGCGCTCTCCTTTGTGGCTCTGAAGCTTCCCCCCTGCCCACACCCCATCTCTGCCAGTGAAGGGGCTTCCTAGTATGTGGAAACTTTCCCTCCTTCATAGCTCCCTCCCAGAGGTGCGGGTCCCATCCCTATTCTTTTGTTTCTGTTTTTCCTTTTTTCTTTTGTCCTACCCAGGTACGTGGGGATTTTCTTGCCTTTTGGGAAGTCTGAGGTCTTCTGCCAGCGTTCAGTAGGTGTTCTGTAGGAGTTGTTCCACATGTAGATGTATTTTTGATGTATTTGTGGGGAGGAAGGTGATCTCCATGTCTTAGTCCTCTGCCATCTTCCAAATTCTTTTCCTGATCTTAATTTTCAATCCCTTCAAAATAAGGTTGGGGAGCTCCTTAGCCATAATTATTCCCTTCTCTCATCATCTAGGTTTTCTAGTCACTTTTTGTGAGCTACGTCAATCTGGAAAGAATGCTTATTTATCAGTTCTTTAACAGTTCTTTATCACTGTTGATCCCTCCACAGTGCCAAAGCCATGGTTTTATAATTCACATCTCAGGCTATCAGTAAGTTCTGAACTATAGCAACTTGGGAGGTTCTGTTTAACCATTTCACGGTTGCTTTTGGGTAGGCTATAATCCTTTATGCAGACACTCGCTATTCCCAAATCATTGCACTGTATTTCCTCCCTGCTTGATCACACAGTTCCCTCAGCCTGACATGCCTTTCAACTTCGTTTCTTACTTGTCACACTGCTATCCATCCTTTGAAATCAAGTTAAAAGGCCTCTTTCTCCATGAGGCCTTTTCCAATAACTGTAGATTTAACTGATCCTGCTGTTTTTTGAAACCCAGATCCCTTTCTCACTATGCAGATGATATTCTAAAGTATAATTGGGGGTTACTTGCCTTATCACCCTTATCATCTTATATAAATGTGTCTGATTTTTTTCTCCAAAAAGATTAGAAGTAGTCATCTCTCTTATTAAAGGTAAGTTCCTGAGAAAAAGATTCTTATATATGATTGTGTTAATTATCATAACAGATAATTCCCAAATCAGAATAGTTTAACACAGTTGACGTTTATTCTTACTCTTATAAAATTTCAGTGTGGTCTCCGGCAGGCAGTCTTCTGTGTGGTGATGTAGCAACCAGGCTCTTTCCATCTCAGGCATGGCCCTCTTCAACATGTGGCTTCCAAGGATGCCAAGTAAGGCCAAGAGAGACTAGAGAGAGAACGTTTGCTCCTTAACCAGGTTGGTCCCAAAGAGTTTATACTTCTCTTCTGTTTATACTCTCTAGTCACCTGGCCATGGCCAGATGCAAAGCAAGCCCAGGAAATATAGCATCTGGCTAGAAGATGCTTCCCTAGACACTATGGGATAGGAACCCAGATCTTTGTTGAACAGGTAGCTCTGCCACAACAATATGGGTGGTCATAGGTCTCTACAGTCCTTTGCCCATTGGAGGTGCTTTGATATATGTTTGTTAAAAAAAAAAAAAGAAAGAATGAATAAATATTGTGCACCAGGTCTAAGGTAAAGGAAATTAGGTGAGAGCCACAGGTTTACATGTGTTTTATGGCTACTGGGTGTATGAGTTCACAGACTTAATGTCAGTGGGAGAGCAGCTATTTATTCAAAGGGAGAAATAATCAGTTTGGGACTTATCTCTGTTCTTTAACCATGCCTTGATCCAAAGCCCATAGAGTATTTTATAGACATCGTGATGAATACTTAGGAAAATATTGTCATCTTTCTTGTTCTGAGTACATTTTGTTGTTTACATGCTTTACACATCATTTATTTGCCCCAAGAACATCCTAGAAGGAATGTTTCTATTTTAGAAAATAACTGTTCTCATTGTTGGGCAAACATTCATTTGTTCTAATGATTAAAGAAGTGTTCTATTACCTTGGGAAAGACTCAGATTTTAAGAGGCAGGGACAGCATTACATAATTTCTAAGGGAATGAAAAAATTTTTTTTCTATACAAAATATTCATTGGTACTGCTTTTGCTGTTTTTTTCTTATCAAGAGGCAATAGATATGATATCTATTTAAAGGTATGTAGTGTTACAAACTGACAAGATGTCACATGCACAGGCTGAGGGAGAATATTTCTTAACGCAACATATTTATTGGAAGCCTCTAGCATCCATTACATTGTACAAGTGAACAAAATTGATATGTGTTAAAAAAAAAATTAAAGCATCAGCCATGGTATGTTTAGCGTCTACAAGTAAAACAAAACACTTTAGATCTGAGCTTCCACTTTATTTTATGTGTGTGTCTACTCGGGAATTGTTATGCCTTATCACTTTTATTGTTCTTTTATCACAGCTGTGTGAAAAATTACAGTTGGAGCAGTGCTCATGTTTTTACTAAAATACATTCTATTTCCTGCTATGAAGCAGATTGCTAATGTTTGCTACTTTTATTCTTATAGCTGCATGACTCTCTCCATTCCAGTTAAGGTTGTGTCAGTATTTCTATGAAAAAAAGTCCTTTTTATTTATGTATTTGTTTTTATTCTATGATTGCCTTAGCCAAGCAGAGGTGAATCTCAGGAGAACTCATGCTAAGTTAAAAGATTGGACAAATAAAACGTGGGCACCGAACACTGACTATAAATTCCACACAACAAATACTGCATCTAAAATAAAGGTAAAGTTCAGAGAGGGTGATTGCCACAGGATTCGATAAGAAGGACCTTTACATTGTAACTTAGCCCCTCAGGTTCTTGAAACTGAGATTGATATTATGATACCTAAGGTTAACAAGTACACTCTGGGTAGAAATTGGGTGCAACCATCTTTACCTGGAAGCATGTGTAAAACTTGAGGTGGTGGGACTTCTAGCTGTGCAATACACTTTGGATAGGGAACTGAGTTTTCTTTCTCACCACTGTAGTTTAAAAAGTGTATTGCTCACTCAGGTTTGTTGGAGTAAGGACCACCATCCGTGTTGGCGAGCATCATTTTAACTCTTTTTCTGCATTTGGCATAGAAAGGGCCAATGCTATTTTACTTTTCCAAGTCACCTGCTGGTAAAACAACAGGAGAATGTAATCCAGCAAACCAACATTTTATAGTTTCAGATTTGAAACTAATTTGTCTTTGCCTAGTGATAATCCACCCATCCATACATGTGGACAGGCATGTGGCAGGGGAAAGTGACAAGCTGTGCCTGAGAGAATGGGCTAGTAGGCTTGCAAATGTAATCTCCTGGTCGCTTGGCTAACATTGTAGTTCTTGTCTTTCTTTTCAATGAAGTTCCCTAATTTTTTAGGCACAGAGATATGGATAAAAGTATGGAGTGGGCAAGTCTTAACCTGCCATTCCAGTCCTTTCACTTCCTTTGGTCTCTCTGACAGCCTAGTAGGGAATAAGCATGAGGAAAAAGGGGGAGCACGCATCTTGGGGTCAGGGTTCTGGTGCCCTCTGCGATCTGCAGTCCTGAAGTCACAAAGACTTTGGGTGCTGTTGTCTCCATCCAGCACTCCGGATATCCACCATCCATTGTTTTGATGCCTATTTACTGTCTTGGCTAGTTCAGTAGCACCACATCTGATGTTTCTTAACAGTATAGGATACTGAATTGCTACTCTAACACAGTTAGAAAATTGAGTAACATTCTAAACCAGAGCCCCTGAAGGTGTCCTAGCAGTACCATTCCTAAAACTATGGCAGGGCTGTGCGATGAGAGACGGTCAAGTTCTCTGCCACATCTACAGTGCCTTTATTCAGTAAGCAAACATTTCTCGGGCACCAACACAAATAAGACTGGTCAGTGAGCATGTGTACCACACGTAAGGAATTTTGAGAATCTGTGGTTATTTATAACTATTGCAGTTGAAAGTCTAAAACAGTAACCATTTCAGAGCATTAGAGGGTAGTCTAATAACTGTGATCAAACAGAACAGTCAGCCTGGGATACTTGCAACACAAATTTGATTGTTTTCTAAGGCAAGGGGAAGTAATACAGCCTAAAGCCATTTAGGAAATCATTGTAGCAAATATAGAGAGATAACTAAAGAAAACATCACAGAGGCATGAAATGCCTTAATTTTCATAGGAGGAAGGGGGAAAAAAACTTCTGTTTGCATTTCCAGCCCAACTCTCCAGGACTTCCTTGCATCTACACAGAAAACACATTGCATCTGAGATTTGCTCTGCAAGTTAGGGAGGGAAATTAGGTACTCTGCCTCTAGGCTGCAAGCCGAACATTACAAATAGATGCATCTGGGTTGTGCTGGAAGAAGATACACTCAGAACTGTCCAAGGAGACAGCGAGAAACCCATCTGTGTATAAAAGTCAGAATTGGACTGCTATTGCTTTTGTTATAAAAATCCATTCTGTTAAAATCCCAGCTAATGAAAATGTGCATCTGTAAATAAAAAATAAATCAAGGGAATGTATTAATCCTGCAGCTGCTGTCTACTTAACTTTACTTGTAAAAAATAACTCAGTTTTCTGGTCTGAATGTTCTTGCTATTTAGCAATGTGATGGCAATTCGAGGGGGACAAAATATGTATTGAATTCTATTTATGTATAACAACCTTGGCAATAAAAGCAGCTATGCTGTAACTGTACAGTCCTTTGCTTTTATAACTGGGCGGATACTTGAGTTCCAGAGTCTGACCCTAGAAATCCATTACATGGCTGTTTAAATTGCTGTTTTATTTGCTGAGGCTATTAATTAAGTTATTTCTCTAACCTAGGACTGGCACTGTGAGTAGGTCAGCTGGATAATCTTCCATGTTTTATAATTTGGAGATGAACAGAAAGGGCCCTTGACCCAAAATTTCCTCCTGTCTGCATTCCATAGTGATGAAAATATTTGTCTTTAAAATGGTTAGACTATTAGTTTCTCTAGGAAGGATAATATATTAGCTAGAATTAGACAAAAATTAATTCATCTCATCTATCATAACCCACTGTAACTGGAAATGAGGCAAGACCTCAAAGAAAAAGGAAACAAAATATTTCAGTTCTGATGAAGCAAGAGAAAGGTCTGGGAATGGCACTATCTTTAATAGATTTTTTTTTTTTTTGCGGTACGCGGGCCTCTCACTGTTGTGGCCTCTCCCGTTGCGGAGCACAGGCCCCAGACGCGCAGGCTCAGTGGCCATGGTTCACTGGCCTAGCCGCTCCGCAGCATGTGGGATCTTCCTGGACCCAGGCATGAACCCGTGTCCCCTGCATCGGCAGGCGGACTCTCAACACTGGGAATGGCACTGTCTTTAAAAGATCATCTCTCCCTGATGGTTGGAAATCCTTACAGATCTTGGCATACATCCCATTGCTAATGTTACCATGAGAAGAAGGTAGGAATAGGTGCAGCTTATTAAGAATAAGTTTATCCTAGGAGAGAAGACGACCACAGATAGGATGTGTGGCTAGAGCACAGTAGATGTGACATTCAAGGAAAAGCCTTAAAGATAAAGAATCTTCTGGGGCTTCCCTGGTGACGCAGTGGCTAAGAATCTGCCTGCCAGTGCAGGGCGTATGGATTCAAGCCCTGGTCCAGGAAGATCACACATGTCGCGGAGCAACTAAGCCTGTGCGCCACAACTACTGAGCCTGCACTCTAGAGCCCACGAGCTACAACTACTGAGCCTGTGTGCCACAACTACAGAAGCCCACGCGTCTAGAGCCCGTGCTCCACAACAAGAGAAGCTACCTCAGCGAGAAGCCCTCGCACCGCAACAAAGAGTAGCCCCTGCTCGCAGCAGCTAGAGAAAAGCCCACGTGCGGCAACAAAGACCCAACACAGCCAAAAAGAAAATAAATAAAATAAATTAATAAAAAATTTTTTACAAATCAAGAATGGGATGTCTGACATAGAATTAAAGAGACTGTAGCTTTCAAATACCAACAAAAGTAAATGGAATTGCATAGTTACTGAGCTGCCTTTTTTTTGGGGGGGGAATTGATTTATATTAGTCTTACCTTGTATTAATGATGCTAAGACTCTCTCAATAGGAAGGATTCTGCCTTTTAGCTTTTCGAGACAAATCCAGGGATAAGTACTGACTATGTCTTCTATTTTTTCAAGACATATACTTATTTATCTCTTGTGCCGTTAACCCACATTTGGTTTTAATTGCTACTGGCCAAAATGCATCAAAGAGGAAGACTTCAGAGCTTCCCTGGTGGCGCAGTGGTTGAGAGTCTGCCTGCCCATGCAGGGGACATGGGTTCGAGCCCTCGTCTGGGAAGATCCCACATGCCACGGAGCAGCTAGGCCTGTGAGCCACAACTACTGAGCCTGCGCATCTGGAGCCTGTGCTCCGCAACGAGAGGCCGCGATAGTGAGAGGCCCGTGCACCGCGATGAAGAGTGGCCCCCGCTCGCTGCAACTGGAGAAAGCCCTCGCACAGAAACTAAGACCAACACAGCCAAAAATAAATAAATAAATAAAATTAAAAAAAAAAAAAAGAGGAAGACTTCAAAGCGCAACAAACAGTTTGTACCACAGGAGCAATTGTTTTCATTTTCTTGTCTTTAAAAATCTTCCAGATCATCAGTAAACCTCTTATTGAAATGGCTCTATACCTGGCCATCCTCATTGTAACCCTCATGGCTTGAAGAGTTTGTCCTGGTGAAATTCATGGTGGTTAGAGAAAAGTCAAAGGTTTCTCTTAGCATCTCTTCTCTTAATCTCTTTACTTATAATTTCCAACTTCCTTGGAGATTTTTATCAAGAAAGTACATTCAGGGAATTCCCTGGCAGTCCAGTGGTTAGGACTCTGAGCTTCCAACGCCTGGGGGCCCAAGTTTGATCCCTGGTCAGGGAACAGCGCAGCCCCCCCCCAAAGTACATTCACTTCCTTGTGCAAAATTGGTGCCTCGTTCCTTGGTGGCCACAGCTGAAATCATTTTTCTTCTCTGTTAAGCCTGATTGTGCCCACCATGCCCATTGCCTCCTGAAACAGTGAGATTGATGGCAGTGTGCTGCATTCACCTGACTGTTCCTTCCAGCTCTACCAGGCCGTTTCCACTCTTATGTCCTTTCCTGAGAGGCAAGCGGAGGAAATCAAACTTGCATAATTCAGTTTTGAAATTCAGCTGGTTATCCTCAGTTTAAAGGTTGGTGACTAGACAACAGGAGGCAGCTGGATGAAATCCAGGGTTTGCTGGGCGCCGATGGATTTTAAGGGATGTGTAAGACTATTTTTCTAGATTTTACTTGAAAATGGTGATTAAATTTTAGATAGGTACCTTGGATAATTGGTTGCATTACTTTTCTTCATAAGAAAAAATGCTGTTGGTGTAAGTTGGACTTGTAATTATGTTCTTTTTTTCAAAGATGGGAAAAATAGCCTCATGTAAACATACATTTCCCCCCCCATGGTATGCTACTAAAATGCTAATGTTGATGGGTATTTGTAGTTGACTTATGTATTGAGCACAAAAAGTGTGCTGGGCTTTATGAATAAGCAGCATGATCCCTGTTTATCATGTAAGTATTTATCTTTTCTACTAATTAGAAGGCTCATTATAAACCCAGTTTTATACCTTGTGCATTGACAATTTTCAAATAGTACATTGGACTGTTTTTAGAGTCCTCGGAAAACAGAGCCTGGGGCAAAGCTTAGGTGCTAAAGCTTCATTGGGAATCCAATGCCAGGGCAGTGAGAGTGAGAAAAAGGGGAAGTTAGGTAAAGAAGGAAGAAAGCAAACATAAGGTGGTGCATTACTGAGTTTATCTTTTGTTTCACAAAGGGACACAGGTGGTCTTCCAGCCACACAAGAGGTCTCCTGGCAGGATGTTTAGAAGCACTGTATCCCCAAATGGTCCTCTGTAGGGGGAAATGCAAAGCAAATTTGTCTGCAGGTTCCCTGCCATCTCCAGTCTCTTCTTGGTCAAAGTAAACTATATGGGGAGTTGACACCCCTTCATATTTGGGTTATGTCGTTAGGTTGTGAAGCTTCGGAATCCAGACTTGTTGTCCTGTAGCTGGTACTTCATGAATCAGACTATGGTCAGCCCTCCATATCCATAGGTTCTGCATCCGTGGAATATTTGGAAAAAAATTCCAGAAAGTTTCAAAAAGGAAAACTTGAATTTATGTGCAGGCAACTATTTACATAGCATCTACATTATTTTTATACAGCATTTACATTGTATTAGGTATTATGAGTAATCTAGAGATGTTTTAAACTGTAAGGGAGGATGTGTGTAGGTTATATGCAAATATGAGGCCATTTTATATAGGGACTTGAGCATCTGTGGATTTTGGCATCCATGTGGTATTCTGGAACCAGTCTCTCACACTGATGGAGAGATGACTGTACAGGCTTTTTCAGCTGCAGATGGCTGAATCATCCAGCGTTCTGGGTCTTTGAGTTGGCCTATGAGGTGGTAACTTAGTGAAACAGGCTGAATTCCCAGAGGACAGCTGAGATGGAGACAATCTGAGGCTATGCATTTGATGTATCTAATACAAGTATATTCCATTCTTACTGGATGTTCTTTGCCATATCCCCTGAAAAAAAGTTATTGTCTCCTTCTACTACTGCTTACTTTGTATATATTCATTTCTCCCACAGATTTTCTTATTTATTTATTAAAATTTTTTTTTGTTTTTATTTTTCTAGAGTGGCATAAAATGTCCTTTTCTTCTTCTGGTCTTTCAAAAGATAAGAGTGCATTATGTGGCAGCATGAAGAAAGGCCACTGCTTGATTTAGAAAGTATCAAGTTGAGAGATATTATTTAATAATGCATAATGTAATTTTTCAACAGTTCAGTGAAGATATAGGTAATTGTAGTAAACTGATTTATAATCTGACAGCAAGTATAAATGTTAACAATTTGATCATTTACAATGACTGAAAGTACTTTGAGATCCTCCTATATAACAGAGCTAGAAAAATTATGAGCAATAATATGGGAATTGTAGTAATTGGTAATAAGCCCAAACCCAAATTCAGATGTTGGGAGAGGGGAGATGATTTTCTCTTGAGTCATATTGACTTTCTTGAACACCAGAGTCAGCATTGACCATGGAATGTCTTTGAGATCTTCATTAATCTTTCTACCTTGCATCTGATGGGTCCAAAGCCCAATTCTTCCACTTACTAGTTTTGTGGCTTTAAACAGTTATTTATTTTCTAACCTTTTGGTTTCCTCATCTGTAAAATGGCAAAAATATTGGCATTTCACTATGCTCCATAAAACCTGCAGGTCTTTGTTGTTGTTGTTGTTATATAAAAAAATAAATGTAATGACTTGGGTACATAAAAATATTTTAGCATAGACCTTTCAGTAATTGAAAAATAAGTGACTCCCAGATTCTTTCCCTATGAAACTTAAAAAAAAATTATTTATTATTTATTTGGTTGCACAAGGTCTTAGTTGTGACAGGTGGGGTCCTGAGTTGTGGCACGTGGGCTCCTTGGTTCTGGCATGGGAACTCCTAGTTGTGGCATGCATGTGGGATCCAGTTCTCTGACCAGGGATCAAACCTGGGGCCCCTGCATTGGGAGCGTGGAGTTTTAACCACTGCACCAACAGGGAAGTCCCTCCCTGTGAAACTTTAAAGGCTCCACAGTGCCCTTCCCCCATTCCACCGTTTCTATTCTAAGAATTGCAATTTTCAAATAATACTGTGTTCAAATTACTCTTTGAACTGTATCTCACTTCATTTATCATATAGCTTGTAGCCCACTATGTGAAAACAATTCAGATTTTCATTCTTTCTTTGGATGGGGTATTCTTTTTTTTTTTAACATCTTTATTGGAGTATAATTGCTTTACAATGGTGTGTTAGTTTTTGCTTTATAACAAAGTGAATCAGTTATACATATACATATGTTCCCATATCTCTTCCCTCTTGCGTCTACCTCCCTCCCACCCTCCCTATCCCACCCCTCTAGTTGGTCACAAAGCACCGAGCTGATCTCCCTGTGCTATGCGGCTGCTTCCCACTAGCTATCTATTTTACGTTTCGTATTGTATATATGTCCAAGCCACTCTCTCACTTTGTCACAGCTTACCCTTCCCCTTCCCCATATCCTCAAGTCCATTCTCAAGTAGGTCTGTGTCTTTATTCCCGTCTTACCCCTAGGTTCTTCATGACCTTTTTTTTTTCTTAGATTCCGTATATATGTGTTAGCATACGGTATTTGTTTTTCTCTTTCTGACTTACTTCACTGTATGACAGACTCTAGGTCCATCCACCTCACTACAAATGACTCAATTTCATTTCTTTTTATGGCTGAGTAATATTCCATTGTATATATGTGCCACATCTTCTTTATCCATTCATCCGATGATGGACACTTAGGTTGCTTCCATGTCCTGGCTATTGTAAATAGAGCTGCAATGAACATTTTGGTATATGTCTCTTTTTTTTTTTTTAACAATTTTATTGGAGTATAATTGCTTCACAATGGTGTATCAGTCTCTGCTCGACAACAAAGTGAATCAGCCACACACACACATCTGCTCCCATATCCCTTCCCTCTTGCATCTCCCTCCCTCCCACCCTCTCTATCCCACCCCTCCAGTCGGTCACAAAGCACCGAGCTGATCTCCCTGTGCTATGCGGCTGCTTCCCACTAGCTATCTACCTTACGTTTGGTAGTGTATATATGTCCGTGCCACTCTCTCGCTTTGTCACAGCTTACCCTTCCCCTTCCCCATATCCTCAAGTCCATTCTCTAGTAGGTCTGTATCTTTATTCCTGTCTTACTCCTAGTTTCTTCATGACATTTTTTTTCTTAAATTCCATATATATGTGTTAGCAGACGGTATTTGTCTTTCTCTTTCTGACTTACTTCACTCTGTATGACAGACTCTAGGTCCATCCACCACATAAAGTGATTTTTGAAAATAAGATTATTCTCTTTTTCTCAGTTCTAAGGTATAATACATGTTGTACAGAATTCAACCACTGAGTCAGATTATTCCAGCGTCAAGTATATCTTTATTGTAGGCTGACATGTTTCAGGAGGCCAACTTTAGCTATTCAGAGGTATCTAGTTAATGATTTCTCTAATGACTTTCTGAAAAGCCTCTAAGTCTTAATATTAAATGAGACAGCACATATTTAAAATTCCTATGTCACATCTAAGAAAAAAGACTATAACTTGTTTTTATACATTAGTAAATCATTTGAGTTGCCTATTGATACATGATTTTGGTTTATTTTGGAAACCTATCCTTTGGCTATCGTAGCATGTAACTCGATAATTTTTGTAGTTATTAAGATTTTCTTCTTCCAATATTTTCTACTTTCCCATCCTCATATTTAAGGAATTAGCTGGCACTGGGCTTTTTGCCCAAGAGCAGGTATGAGGCAAGTCAGAAAGTGAAGTGTTTGACAAGTCTTTGTAGCCATTTGTTTATTCAAGAGATGTTTGTGGACCCTTTTAAGTGCCAAGCACTGATCTGGGTGCTGGGGATATAGCACTGAACAGAAGAGTTGAAAACAAACAAACCCAGCTCTGGTAGAGTTGGTGGGGGTTACTATTTCTTAGAAGTCCCGAAAGCATTAGAAAAATGTAGGGGCTATTGCAGAGGAGGCGGAAGGAAGGAAATTCATGGCACAAAGCATTTTGATCAGAAACATGAAAGGAGATGGGGTTTTTGAGACTGAAAATCTAAATTTTTCCCGAGTTGAGTGGTGTTGTGGGTTGAACTGTGTCCTCCAGAAAGGTATGTTGAAGTCCTAAATTCTGGTATGTGTGAACATGATCTTGTTTGGAAACAGGGTCTTTGCAAATGTAATCAAATTAAAATGAGGTTATTAGGGTGGGTCCTAAATCCAATATGACTGATGTTCTAACAAGAGGAGGAAAATACCACAAGAAGACAAAGAAACACAGGGGAATTCCACATGACGACAGCAGCAAAGATTGGAGTGATGCAGCTGTAAGCCATGAAGTGCCAAGGATTGCCAGTGTAAAAAAATTACAGAAACCTCCATTAAATAGAGTTGGGAGACCAGCAGGGGGCGACCTCTCATCTGCGATGATAGCAGAGCCCCACAGGAAGACTCCTCTTCTTCCCGGGAAAGACTCAGCCAATGAAAAGCCATGGACTCTTTGTTTACTACAGCCCTCCCAAGTTCCTTTTCCTTTCTATAAAAGCGTTCCTTTTCCCTTACCATGCAGGGCTCACCATGGTTGCAGACTGCAGGTTGCCATTCTCTGCTGATCTTAAACAGACCCATCTTTGCTGGAGAAATGTCAGGTTAACAGCAGCTGCCTCCAAAAGCTCAGAAGAGGCAAGGCAGTATTTACCCAGAGTCTCAAAGGGAGCATCACCATGATGACACCTTGATTTTGAACTTCTAGCTTCCAGAACTGTGAGAGAATAAAGTTCCCTCTTTTAAGCCACCTAGTTTGTATTATTTTATTAATGGCAACCCTAAGAAAGTAATACAAGTAGTGAGGAAAGCGTGAAGAAGTTGATGAAAGGAGATTACAAGATGCATGTAGGGGGTAGGAGTAAGGAGCTGGTGTTGGAGAAGTTGCCCCCAAAAGAGAAAGTAGCTGCTACCCAGAAGAGCCCAAGGGTTTATTGGACATTGTATTAATCTGCTGTGGCTGCCATAACAAAATAGCACAGTCTGGGTGGCTTAAATAACAGAAGTTAATTCTCACAGTTCTGGAGGTTGGTAGTCCAAGATGAAGGTGTTGACAGGTTTAGTTTCTTCTGTGGTCTTTCCTTGACTTACAGATGGCCGCCTTCTTACTGTGTCCTCACATTGTCCTTGTGCATGTACATGTCAGTGTCCAAAGCTTTTCTTTTGGTAAGGACACCAGTCAGATTGTATTAAGGCCCACCCATATGACCTCATTTTACCTTAATTACCTCTTTAAAGACCCTATCTGTAAATACAGTCACATTCTGAGGTATTAGGGGGTACCTCAGAACTTCAACATACAAATTTTGGGAAACAGAATTCAGTCCATAACATGCAAGAAGGGACATGTTTGCACATCCAGGATCTATGTGGAAACTGGGTCAACTGACTTCCCAGATTTCCTCAGAGGCAGCCCACCTTCGCCTACATATATGAATGACAACAGTTCTTTTAGATAGCAGATGGTGAAACTTTCACTTTGTTGGAAGCCAGTACCTCCTTTGGTACCCCCTCGACAGGAGCAACCTCTGTCATTGCCTAAGACTTGCTCAGTTTCCATATAATTTATCCCATGTGTACATCTCCTCTTAGCCTTAGGGCCCATGTAAACCTAAGAAAAAATACCCAATGGGAAGGTGATGGGTGAGAGTCCTCTACACGCATATTGAGGGGGCCTAATAAACAAATTTGGAACCCATAATGTAGGACAGTCATCGATGATGCCCCAACCACATGTATTCTGGTACATTTTATTTATGAAAAATTGTGCCAGTAAGTGTATAGATACTTTGAGCCAAATGCTTCAAGACAGTTTAGTTTTTAGAATATGCCTGATTAAAGGAAGAAAAGAACCAATTGTAGTCAATGAGGAATGTAAGATATTAGAAACACACAGTTAAAGATGTAGAAAGCATGGAGTACTTACTCTTCCATTTATCAAAAGTGCAATGCACCAGACCTGAAAACAATACCTTGGTGTGTTTTTGCAAGAAATGGCCAGGAAAGCTTGCTTCTTAGGAGTTTTGGTGGTATAGAGATGGGTGCCTAACCTGACCTTGAAATGCAAAGCTGGGAGCCATGGCCTAGGGTAGTGCTGGGACTGCTTGGATGGCGTCACTGCCAGATGGAATTTAACAGAGTCTGAGAGTGTATGTTGTGTTTGGCAAAGACCTTCAAGTCTGCCTGTGGTGAGGATAAGAGTGTACAAGGTCCAGGCAGCCCTGCTGCTGTGAACGGTGGGGAAATCTCAGTAGTTACCAAGATGGCACCAGGCTGCCCCACTGGAGGAATGGGGAAGGAAATTAAATTGCAGAAACAGAAAGTGTTCCTCACTCTGTATTCAGTGAGATTTGCCACTTTTCTGCATTCCTTCTTTATGCTTTGTAATCAGCTTAAAATGATTCCTAAGATGCTCATGTTTGGATGAGGTATAACTGGGTAAGAGTGAGATGCAGACTTTTAGATTTAGATTTACAGTCATCTCTTGACAGTCACCAGGATGTTGTAGGACCATTTGAAAAGTTCAAATTCCCAACTAATAATATAGCTGTGGAATTCATTGATGAAGAAAAGACTACATAGCTTTGTTGAGAGGCATTTACCTCTGGACTCACTAGCTCTTTATCATAGTGTTTCTCAAAATGTACAGAATCACCTGAAGGCTGGTGAAAAGTGTAGTTTCCCTGACCCCACGTCAGTTCTACTGATTCAGAGTCTCTGCATTTTTTCCAAACACTTTGAGTGATTCTCATGCACACTACAATTTGATGAGAAGTACTATACATATTATTCACATTTACATCTGAGCAAAATTATGGGTTATGCCAACATGTGAACCTTCTCTAGCTTGTTCTCAAATAGATGTAGTTATGAGTGTAATATATGAAAATGCCTAGGTTCCAGTGACTACTATATTCTCTCAGCCACAGAAGCATCAGGGAAGACTTGGAAATATCTCTTTATTTGCCCATTCACTCTCTATTCTCTTTCTTCTTCCCCTTACCAATAAATAACGATATGAATTCTAAAAGAAATAGGAAAAAAGCAAATGACTCTTTTAAAGCAATTCATCTTGAAGAGTTGAATAGAGTACCCTGAATGTTGTGAGAACTTTATAGGACCTAAAAAAAAAATCTCAGGTGAACAAAATTTTATTAATTGTAACAGTGCTTGGTTGGTGACACATTATCATCGTTAGTCTACGTATGACACTCTCCCGCCCACTGTCCTGAAAATCACTGCTAATGAAGAACTAGAAATTTATCAATAACTTATATTTATTTCTGTGTGCTACTCCATTGCGTTTCCACAGACATGCATGCTATCCTAAATTTTGTTATCTTTTGCTTTTCATGAAATTATTTACCCCATATATTTATATGCCTAAGCAATATATTGTTCAGTTTACTTTAATAACAGAGTAATAATAGAAGCTGTAATAACTTTACCATTCTACATTGCTTTCTGGGACATGCCATTTTGACCCTCTACTTTGTCATTCATTCATGTTGTTGCCTGTAGTTGTATTTTATTCATTCTTACTTTTGTATAACATTATATTATGATACGTACCACAGTTGATTTACCTATTTGTTTATTGATGGGTATTTTACATGTTTTTCCAGTATTTTAACATTATGAACACTATGTCTATGCCTATTAGCCCACCTCTCTCTTGTGAAAATTACTGGGTTACAGAATATCATTATATGTGACTTTATAAGATAATGCAAATTGTTTTTCAAAGTTGCTGTACCTCCAGAAATGTAAAGAAATCACACTAATCTCCATTGTTTACAATATTTCATATTGTCTGATTTCTTGTTTTGTTTTTTCTCCAATCAAATATGTTTAAAAATAGGTTTCATTATGCATAGGTTTATTCTCAATAGGTGTTTCTTCTATAAACACCTGTTTATCTTTTGCTTATTTAAAAACATTTAATTTAATTTAATTATTTTTTGGCTGCATTGGGTCTTCATTGCTGCGTGCGGGCTTTCTCTAGTTGTGGCGAGCAGGGGCTACTCTTCGTTGTGGTGCACGGGCTTCTCATTGCGGTGGTTTCTCTTGTTGTGGAGCACAGGCTCTAGACGTGCAGGCTTCAGTAGTTGTGGCACGTGGGCTCAGTAGTTGTGGCTCACAGGCTTAGTTGCTCTGTGGCATGTGGGATCTTCCCGGACCAGGGATTGAACCCATGTCCCCTGCATTGGCAGGTGGATTCTTAACCACTGTACCACCAGGGAAGTCCCTCTTTTGCTTATTTATATGTTTTGTATTTTTCTTATTGGTTTCTAGAGATCCTTTATATATTTTAATACTAATCCTTTGTCAGTTTTATGTGTTGTTGTTAACATTTTTTCCAGGTTTTAGCTTGACTTTTTCTTTTATTAAGGCTTCTTTTATGAATAGAAGATCTAATATTAATATAATCAAGTTTATCAGGTTTTTTTCTTTTACAACTTGGGAATTTTCTGTCTTGTTGAAGCTGTCCTTCCATACCTCAAGGGCAGAAAGTTATTAACTTTTATTATCTTCTAGTTTCAAAATTTTGCTTTCAACATTAATGTTATATGACTTTTATGTTTGGGATGAGGTAACGATCTCTTTTAAATTTTTTATATGAATAACCATTTTGTTTTACCTTCTTTTGTTGCCTAGTTTTTTCTTTCTCCACTGATTGGTCATGTTACCTCTACTGCCCATCAAAATTCAATATACGGTGTGGGCTTATTTTTGGTTTCTATTCTTTTCCATTGGTCAGTTTATCTTTCCTTATGCTAATGCCATATTGCCTTTTTAGTATAGCATTATAATGAGTCTATATATATGGTGGGGCAAATCTCCTTCCTTTTCTTCTGAAGTATTATTCTTGGCTCTTTGATCTTCCAGAGAAATTTTATGACCAATTTTTCTAATTCTGTGAAAAGCCCCATTGGAATTTTGATTGGAGATGCATTAAATTTATAAATCAATTTGGGGAAAACTGACATTTTTATGATATAAAAACTTGACATTTTTATGATATAGAAAGTGACATTTATATGATACCTCTGCAAACATGAGATAGATTTCCATTTATTTAGGTCTACTTCAGTGTTTTCACTAAAGTTTTATAACCCATCATTTGTAATGTATTTTATAGCTTTTGATGCTATTTTAAATACTGCCTTAGAAACATTTTCTAATTCTTTTCTATGATCCTGGATAGGTGATACATCCTTCTCAGGGTCTCACATACAGAGGTTGCACATATCCTTCTATCCCTCATACGTGATGATAATTTTGATCACTTGATTTATCTGCAGTATAATTACACTCTACCCAGCCCTTGCAACCAATAAACAGTCTGTGAGGAGACATTAAGACCATGCAAATATCCTACTCCTCATTAAGTGTTTGGTAGTGGAATAAGTCTCAGGTTCAGCTTACTCTGTTCAAGAATTAACGTGCAGCTATATCATGGGGCTTGTGGTTACTCTGGGTGACTTTGCCCTTTCCTAGTCTGCTGGTCCAATCTGGCTCTGGTCATGCTGGTGCCTATTTACTGACACACCCAGCAGCTCAGGTACCAACTCCGCACCTCTGCCAGCTGCCCCCAGGTATTTCCATCCATGGCCCTCGGCAGTTTTGCTTAGACCTCTAGGCTCCTAACTGTCCCCTTCCCATTGTCTAAGGCTAAAGTCTGGTAGTCTGTCTGTTTGTTTATGTGTTGGTGGGGTAGGGGACCTTGAAAGCTTTTCTACTTCCTGTAAGACCAGTGTGCCATATGCCTGAGGTAGGTGGTAACAGAACAAGAAGGTCTTTCAGAGCTTCTAGTTACTATTGACCTTGGAAGCCAATGACCTCTGGTACTCTTAGAGTATAATTTGTCATTTCATGAAAATATTTTTCTCGATGTTAAATTAACTCATTCCTACCTGATACCATATTTGAATCACTCAGCATTAAAAAAAAATGAAAGCAAAATTAGGCTATTTACTTCTCCAGTTGACAGATCTAATAAGTTAGGGAAACAAAGATATTTCTGACATGATAGAATGCTTTAAAGTTGTGGTTAGCAAGCACTTTCCTTGAAACCTATGAAAGGCAGGAAACTGGGTTGGTTGTTAGATGATCTCTAGATCTAACCCAGGATGATAATATCTAGATTCTTTAAAAAGTTTTGAAACACACAGGTATCGTAAGTTGAAAGAGGCTGTAAAGTGAATTGTTATTTCTTTTACAGTTTTTCTTGCCTTTAGGAAAATTACTTTTCTCATGAGCTTGATGAATGAAAGAAAAACAGTTTCAGAGGATTTTAAATTGTTAAACACATTAAGATAAATGCTAGAAAAATTTCCCCCTCTCTTTTATTAAGGAGACAGCCATATTACAGTTTCTTTCACTTATTTTGCAAAAGCACTGTCTGATTGGAAAGATTTCAGGTTGGAAATCTATAGTAGTGAACAGAAAACACCGTTGGGATGATTTGAATTGCTAGAGCCTGGCATTCTATAATATTTAGAAACACATCACCCAAGTGAATGTCACTATAGCTACACGTTGTCTTTTGGGGGAAAATCTGAGTCATTATTAAGAGGAATTGATTAGCTCCATAAATTTAATGATGTACTAATTTTTAAAGCACTTTTTGATTCTTGAAACTCTCATTTAACTTCAACAATTAAAAAAAATCCAACTAAACAGCAATAACTTTTGTACTTAAAAAACTGAACTGGGGGGCTTCCCTGGTGGCGCAGTGGTTGGGAGTCCGCCTGCCGATGCAGGGGACACGGGTTCATGCCCCGGTCCGGGAGGATCCCACATGCCGCGGAGCGGCTGGGCCCGTCAGCCATGGCCGCTGAGCCTGCGCGTCCGGAGCCTGTGCTCCGCAATGGGAGAGGCCACAACAGTGAGAGGCCCGCGTACAGCAAAAAAAAAAAAAAAAAAAAACTGAACTAGGACAAATGATTCTGTACTTACTTTCTCCCCTCCCCACCATGGAGGCAGAACTACAAGTCCTTTGGCTGTTAATTTTTTTTCTCCAAATCTGGATTTAGTTTAAGGATGTTATCAGAACAGTTTTTTGCATTTTGTTACTTTTTTTATCTTTTGGGAACTGTATTATTTCTGGGAGCTGCTCTAACTAATTACCACAAACTTGTTGTCTAAAAATGATAAAAATGTATTCTTTCACAGTTTTGGAGACCAGAAGTCTGAAATCAAGTTGTTGGCAGGGCTGTTCTGTCTCTGAACACTCTAGGGGAGAATCCATTCCTTGCCTCTTCCAGCTTTTGGTGGCTGTTGACATTCCCTGATGCTCCTTGCCTTGTAGCTGCGTCAGTCCAGTCTGAGCCTCCATGATCATGTTACTTCTCTTTGTGTGGCTTCTCTATGTGTCTGAGTCAAAACCTCAGCCTTTTTCCTGTAAGAATAGATGTGATTGCATTTAGGATCCACTTGGATAATCTGGAATAAACTCCTTCTCTCAAGATCATTAATCACATCTTCTGCTATTTAAGGCAGTATTCACAGGTTCTGGGTATTAGGACGTTGACATATCTTTTTGGGGACCAATTTAGCTGACTGTATTCTGTCCTCTGGTTTGCCACCAAATCATGTTCATCCCATAGGCAAAATGTGTTCACCCCATCCCCAAATCCCCAGAAGTCTCAACCCATTTCAGCATCAACTCCAAGTCCAAAAATTTGACTTAAACATCATTGCTAAAAAAGTTCCAGATCTAATAATCTACATAATCTAAATAAGGTAGAGGTGAGACTCTGGGTATGATCCACCTTGGAGCAACATTTCTTTCCATATGTAGACCTGTGAAAACTAGAAGACAAGTTATCTGTTTCCGAAATACAATGATGGGATAGACATAGTATAATAACTATAGATATTCCCATTTCAAAAGTAAGACAATAAAAGGAAGAAAGGGGTCACTGAGGGTTGACTAGAGTGGGCTATATGGTGACCCCCCAAAAGATATGTCCATATTCTAATTCCCAGATTCTGTGAATATTACCTTATATAGTAAAATAACTGATTAATTAAGGAACTTGAAAGAAGGGGCTATCTGTACAGTAGATTGTTCAGTGGGCTCTAAGTGTAATCATGCGTATCCTTATAAGAGACAGGCAGAGGAGTTCTGAGACAGATGCACAGAGAAGACACACAAGGAGGGGGAGCCACTGTGATCCCAGAGGCAGAGAGATTGACGTGATGCAGGCACAAGGCAAGGAATGCCAAGGACAACAATAGCCAGCAGAAACTGGAAGAGGCAAAGAGCGGGTTCTCCCATAGAGCCTTCAGAGGTAGCACATTCCTGCTGACACCTTGATTCCAGACCTCTGGCATCTGGATCCATGAGAGAACACATTTTTATTGTTTTAAGCCCCCAAGTTTGTTGTAATTTGTTACAGCAGCCACAGGAGATGAATATAGGAACATTTGAAGTTTCCACAGCTCTGTTTTCTTGCTCAAGATGGAATTACTTTTCCTTTATGTGAAATAAATAATTTTGACTAATAAAATTTTCAGCATTATAGTTTAACTCCAAAACAGGCAACAACAAGGAAAAGAACAATTGAAAATCTAGCCATGATATCTGCCATGTGTTTTCTGCCAGTGTCAACAAGGGGGAGAGGGTATTTGCTAGTTTGTTGAAAAATTAAACAGTCATCTGCTAGTGAAGCTCCACTAGGTGTCAAATTTTGCTTTCTTTCCTTTTTTGTGTGTGTGTAGACAAATTACAGGGCAGAAAAATAAGCTTGCATACTGTATCAGGCAGGGTTTGGTGAGGAGAATAGGCACTCTATTTTCTAAAATAGTTATTTTCACAGAAGTAATTTAATAGAAAGATATAAAATATAAGCAGGTAGTAGAGGACTGAAAAGAAAAAAGGGAACGTTGAGGCAATGCAGAGATAGTAACTGAAGGAAGCAACTCTCGCCACTGGAGCTCAGGGAGCAAGGAGCAGAGGTTGAGGCTATTGGAACAGAGAAGCTCGGAGAAAGGACCCTGTGGATCTGGTCCTGGTGCCTCTGAGGTGGCACAAGGTGGTTGGTTCCTGGAGTGTGGAAAAAATGGGAACTGGAATCAGCTCTTACTGAAGCTAACTGCTGCTGTTGGAATGACGCATTCGTGCTGGATGACCTCAACAGAACAGTGAGCAAACATAGGGAAGCAAGTCTCTCTCTCCTCCAGCCTCTAGTCTCTCTCTAGTACCCATTACTCGCAGCATCCAGAGACCCAGCTGGCAGACGTGAAAGATGGTTTGCAGAGCCCTAGCCCCAGCACCACAAAGCTGAGTGTAGAGGGGTAGGTTTGGAGCTGAGAGTCACCATCTGAGATCTGGATGCATTATATATAGATGAGAACTAATGAGGTGCTCTAAGTTATTTTGACTGTGAAACACTGAGTCTTGTTTTATTTCCTAAGTTCTGCAGCATCATTTAATTCATTTGGAGTGAGTGGAAGCCAGGCTGCTTGCTAATGGTTGCTGATTGTTTATTGAGAGGAGAGCAGACAGTCAGTGTAACTGCTCATGTGACTCAGTTGCTGGACCATTGAGGTAGAGAACTAACATTTCCAGAGTGAGATAGCAGCTTTCCTGGGGCCTTCAGGGCCTGTTGGTGGGGGGTAAAGTTGGATGGAGGGATGCCATAAAGTTATAAGAATATGGTGGTGGCTTCATTAAAGGAAGATGCTTTTGCACAGAAGGAACAGCCACTATGCTTAGTCTTGGGAATCATTTAGAACTGCTGCCAAGTGCCCTACTTAGTCATAAAAATGGATACAATTTGAGAAAACTGTGCTCCTGGCAAGCTATTATACTGGAATCAGAGGGTGGTTTGATGTTTTTTAGTTATGTTTCATCTTGAATGGAGACTTCTTTTAGCAAAAAAGGTTTGCTGTTGACATGTCTGAGGATAGATGCTTCCTTGCCCTCCCACACTGCCCCTTCCCTTTGCACAAGAAGTCCAGCATGCTTTAACTTTTCAGCATATAGTCTCAGAACATCGCTTTTGTGTTAGTGGGGTATCTTGACCTGGACGATCTGCCTCTTGCTCCAAGTACATTTAGTTAGGAAGGTGCAGGCTGTAGCACCACTGAAATTGCCTCGCATCTCTGCAAGTGGATAGAAAACTAATGTACAACCTCTGGCTCTTTTAGGATCTTTCAAGGTGCCTGAGGAGCCTGGCTTCCCAATACCTGCTGGAGTGTTCAAGAAGGTGTGGATCTCTGGCTACGTGTTAGCAAGTCTTAGCATCATTTTCCCCGAAGGTACTGTCTATCATTAGGCTCTTTAGGCTCTCCATTAGAATTTGTGTTTTCTGCCATGATTTTATCTTCCTCTTTCCTTTCACATTCACCCCACTATATCTGAAAATGTTAAATTTATTCGAAATGTAAATCTCCCAGAAATTGTGTACCCATGACCCACATGTGAATGCCCTTCTCACCCTGCTTAGGCTTTGCCATCTTCTCTAGGCCACCATGATTGCCTCTCCTGTTGGTCTAGCACTTCGATGTCCTTCTTGCTCTGTGCCACCTAATTGTTTTCTTATTGAATTTTTAGGAAAGGAAGAGAGTAGCGTGGAAGGGAAAGGAAAGGAAGAATAGGAGGAAGAAGAAAAACTGAATCAGAACATTTTTATTATGTGTACACTGGGGGTGCTTTTTTGTTTTCTTCTTTCAAAGAGTTTAAAATGCTGGGGCTCGAGGTGGGAGAAGGGGAGACAGAGGAGAACTAGGATAGAAAGGAAGAAGTGGAGGAACAGGAGGTAACAAAGGTCTCCATTCTAATGGGCAGAGAAATGATGACAAAGGACTCATTGCCAGGCCTCCATCAATTGGGGACCATCCAATGACATATCAACCTATGGGCAAGTCCCTCTGAACAGAGAGTAGGGGACTCAAGTCTCAAGTGGGTACTCAGTGCTGCCTAATCCTTCCACATCCCCCTTGTATATTTGCTGCCTACCTCTTCCTTTCTTGTTCTGTGCTGATGCAGTTGCCTCTGGTACTTCGACAAGAGAAGCTGAGTGATCAGACTGGAACTTCTTTGTAATCCCATCCCCAACTCTGTCCACTCCCCTGCGTTATTGGCACCTTGTTTTTTGCTTTGCTGTTACCTAGAGTGTCCATGCTCCTACCAAAGTCAAGCCCACCACGCCCTGGTGCCCTGGAGGGTCCCATTTCTTTTCATGTTGTGTAAACGTTGCCTCTGTGGTTCTCCCTCCTTTCCCTTTTGTTCTTGATTCCTTTTACTCTACTGGTTCATACCCATCACCACCCTATACCTTAAACATAACACTAACACTCCGTCCAAATGCCTCCCAGAGGCATTCTTATATTCCGCTTAAGTCTATGGCATGTTCTGCCCTGGATAATACTGTATCTTCTGCACTTCTCATCCCTGGTGTCTTGACAACAGTGTGTTTTGACAAGATGCAAGTTGTGTTGCAAATAATTGTTACTCTTAGTTGTTGGTGTGTTAAAATTTGTAACAGATTTATTTATATAATTAATGTCCCTAGTTATGGCACTCATTCACTAGTATTCTGGTATACTTGCTTTAGTGTGAAATAAAGAGGTGAATTGAAAGCTATCGCAGTAAGAGTAGAGTGTATGTCTTGCGTGGGAATAATTGTTACAACTGGAGAAAAGTTTTCATAATCGTTTTGCCAAGCCATTTAATGCTCTCCCCAACTTCTCATTAGATGTAGAAAATTCCTTCTTTTCACCAAGCAGGTAGTTTCAGAATTTTATTTTCTTCTTAAGGCATTTATAGACATTCCAAGAAGACTAATTTGCTTTAAACAAGTGATGTCATGAGGTGTATATTGCAAAAAAGTTTTTTTTTGTGTGTGTGTGAATATTGTACCTTGATAATTTAAAACAATGTAGTGATTAAGAAAGACTTAGAGCCAAACTGTGAACCCCAAACTGGAAAATAATAGCTGAAACTTAAACTCATTAAACTGCCATTATTTTTTACTCAGCTACAAATCATAGTAATTAAAAAGTAAACAAACTAAGAGACAAAAATAAATCAGAAATTGGCTCTCAGTTTTCTAAGACAACTACAGTAGACTATCAAAATATTCTTTACACTGAACCAGGATCCGAGACCCAGGTTGAAACCAGTGTTTTAACAGTAACACAAACTCATGACGTTTGGAGTGCAAGACAAGCACAGGACAAGTTGAAGATCCTGGATGACATTGCTTGTTTGTAAGCTCCTTGAGGGTCAACGATAAGATAGTGCTGGGCATTTGTTACATGCTCAAAAATTGCTTAAGTGGGCTTCCCTGGTGGCGCAGTGGTTGAGAGTCCACCTGCCGATGCAGGGGACACGGGTTCGTGCCCCGGTCCGGGAAGATCCCACATGCCACGGAGCAGCTGGGCCCGTGAGCCATGGCGGCTGAGCCTGCGCGTCCGGAGCCTGTGCTCCGCAACGGGAGAGGCCACAGCAGTGAGAGGCCCGCGTACCGGAAAAAAAAAAAAAATTGCCTAAGTGACTCAAAAAAATCCAGTCTGTTATAGTTGGCTGAATTCATGACCACCTCTCAGCTATAAATAGTATGTGGAATTCAGCAGGTAAACATTAGGGTGGCCTTTATGTACCCCTTTTAATTATTATTTCTTCTCATCTTTAACCTCTCTTCCTTCTGAACTCCCCACTATCCCTGAGGTAGAGACTGGGACATGTAATTCTCCTCACTAATGCAGCATTATTATTAATAATAAGATTTACAACTTTTTTAAAAAATTGAAGTGTAGTTGATTTACAATGTCGTGTTAGTTTCAGGTGTATAGCAAAGTGATTCAGTATATTATATATATGTATATTCTTTTTTGAATTCCTTTCCCATTTAGGTTATTACAAAATATTGAGTATAGTTCCCTGTGCTATACAATAAGTCCTTGTTGGTTATCTATTTCATATTTAGTAGTGTGTATATGTTTAGGATTTACAACTTTAAATTTGAGCTTCAGTTTATGGATGAAGGAAGAATTGAGAGATGGCAGGGTCAGAGTTTCGAGTGGGCCTTCTTATGTTCAGTAGTTAGTATTCAGAGCAAATAATTAGCTTTTTTAGAGAAGCCTCATTGCATTCTGGGTTAAAAGTTCTGCTATAAGGTGCTTCTAAGCTCTACTGCTGTGCTGAGAATGATTTTTCTTAAAGAGAAGACTGGAGTTAAATGTTGATAAAGTGGAATTTGGTTCTCCCTTCTTGTTTTTAATTATTCTTGAGGTCACTAAGTTACAGAGGAGTCTGGCCTTCTACTGGCAAGATTTTTTGTAACAATAGTGTGTAAAGTTTATTCACCACAATTAATTTTCAGTTTCACTTAGAGTGGATGGTATCTGCTAATGCACGTGCCAACAGTCTCTGTAAAGGGAGATACTTCCTTAGAGTGCTCAAGCTCTAAGCAACAACAAAGTATAAAAAGAAAAGCAAAATCACTCCACTGGTCAACTCACTTGATTTGTTCTTCAGCAAAGAAACTACTTGTACTGTGAAGGCTAAATCAGTAGGTCTGCAGTTAGCATGATGTATCCTACTGAAATAAGAAATGTTCCTGTGCTACACTAACTCCTGGTCAAGGCATGAAGCACGCTGATGAAGAGTGTTACTTTGTGAACATAGACCAGTGAGTTTTGGAGTAGTTTGTATCAGCTTGTGAGCATTATTTGTTAATAACAGTGAGATTGATGATTTGAACCTGGTTTCAGTGAGATCCAGGGAGAGCTCTACTGTTAAGGCTGATTACATACTAGGTTTATGCCTACATGACCAGCAAAATTAAACAAACAAACAAATAACCATACAAACCCAAAACACCCAGATAAGACTCTCATGTTAGGCTTTTTTCCAAGAGAGAAGGTGCATCCTTAGAGAGGGAGGGCAAAGGAATGCACATCTAGCCTCCCTGGATTCCTTGCTGCAAGGCAGCTTTTGCTGAGATGCATATCCTTACTTAATTTTGTTTCTATATTGCACTTAAAAAAATTCCTGGCATTGTACATTTATTCAAAGAATATCAGAATTTTGTAGACATGTAGACTGGTTCTACTTGATTTTTTTAAACTTTTGACTCCCAATTTTTTAAAAATGAAGACATTTTTAAGAGCAGTTTCAGATTCACAGAAAAATCAAAGGAACAGTTATGTCCCATATATACCAGCCCCACACATGCATAGCCTCACCATTATCAACGTTGCCCACCAGAGTGGTACATTTGTTACAGTTGATGAACCTACATTGACGCACCATGATCACCAAAAATATGTGGTTTACCTTAGGGTTCATTCTTGGTGTTGTACACTCTATGGGTTTGACAAATGTATAATGACATGTATCTACCATTATAGTATCATACAGAGTATTTTCACTGCCCTAAAAGTCCTCTGTGCTATGCCTATTCACCCTTCTTTCCCTCTCAACCCCTGGCAACCTCTGATCTTTTTACTGTCTGCATAGTTTTGCTTTTTCTAGAACGTCATGTAATTGGAATCATACAGTATGTAGCCTTTTCAGATTGGCTCCTTTCACTTGGTAATATATATTTAAGTTTCCTCCATGTCTTTTCATGGCTTGATAGTTCATTTCTTTTTAATGCTGGATAATAGCCCATTGTCTAAATGTACTGTGGTTTATCCATTCAGCTACTGGAAGACATCTTGGTTGCTTCCAAGTTTTGGCAATTATGAACAAAGCTGCTGTAAATATCCATGTGCAGGTTTCTGTGTGCACATAAGTTTTTAACTCTTTTAGGTAAATACTGAGGAGCACAAGAGTATGGTAAGAGTCTTGTAAGAAAGTCTTGTAAGAAACCACCAAACTGTCTTCCCAAGAGGCTGTACCATTTTGCATTCCCACCAGCAATAAATGAGAGTTTCTGTTGCTCCACATCCTCACCAGCCTTTGGTGGTGTCAGTGTTCTGGATTTTGGCCATTCTAATAGGTGTGTACTGGTATCTCATTGTTTTAAGTTGCATTTCCCTGATGACATATGATGTGGAGCCTCTATTTTACCCTTTTCTTGCAAAAAACCCACAAAATTTTAAGCATTGTTATTCTGGGTCTTGTGTGTCTTCTTTAGTAATTAAATCCTGCTTAATGGCCACTGTGAGAGCAGTACTATTGGCAGTTTCTTTTGTAGCCTTGCAGAACATATTATTTAAAAATTTTTACAAATCAGAATTATACCACTGATAATATTTAACAATTTGCTTTTTAAAAAATCATGTGAATATGTAGATTATTTTTAGTTTTAAACTAAACTAAAAGAAACAACAACAACAAAAAAGCAAATATCCTTGGTGTAAATTTTTAAAATTTTACAACTTTATGTTAAAAAACATTCTTTTCCAAGAGTTTCAAAATTTTCAACAAGGAAAAGTTAAATATTGTGTGTGGTAATTTCCTGGGTACTTCTAATGAAAAAATGCTTTTAATTAGCAATGTCTGTAGAATATGTGACAACCCAAATGACAGTAATATTTAGGGCCCTTTGAATCTGCTATATATTATTCAGTGTTTTTCTTCTGTTTCTTTTCCCATTTTCTTTCATGTTCAGAATTCTTGCAGAATGTTCCTTTAAAAGTATATATTCTCCTGAAATCCATTCTCCAAAATTATATTTGACTTCACCTATCACTCATGGCTTTGCTTAGGTGAGGCTCTGAGCAGTTGCCCATTTGTTCTGTTTTTAATGGACTGTATATATGGTTGTGTGTTGGCTGCATTTCATGACTCCCCATGAGACTAAATACCTTTAAATATTTTTTTTTTGCTTTGTCAAGTGCCAGGGGTATTAGTCTGTTGGCAGTGGGGCCTGACAGAAGGGTAGGACCATCCTAGCCCTGAAGGAATGTGCAGTATTTGAATGGTATGATGGACAAGTGGTAGATCAGGAATCACCTAAAGGGCACAAGTAGAAAATCGTCATCTAGCCTACATTACTATGGTGTGTGGTGGTGTAATAGAAGCTCATGGTTAGGGTCTTTTCACTATTCTTATGCACAATAAAATATCAAATCTTCTTGCTAATATTTTCAAAAATCTCTTGCACACTGTTGTTACTTTGGACCTAACAAACAAGGGATATATTGGTGAATTGCTTTTCAAAATCTATTTTGTAGAAAGTGAGGAGCACGAGGTATGTGTGTGCATGTTTGTGTGTTCACCCCTTATATTGTGTAATCTGGTTCATACATGTACTATTGTCTATGAAAGTAGGCCCTCTCAATCTTCCCATCACATTTTCTCATATTTAAAATTTTCCATGGGATTAGCTTTTGAGTTTTAAATGTTAGAATGCATTCATGGTTTGGTTGGCTTCCTTTAGGACTTCTGTCCTGTGGATCAGTGGAATTCTCTCTTATGTGTATAATAATATTTCTTACCTTTAACAATCCTTTTAAAATATCTCTCTGATATGTCATCTGAGCTATTTAACAGTGCCTATTGTACTGTCATATGCATGAACATGGATTTATGAAAAGGGTCAGTCTGACAGAAGCATGAAGTCTAGATCCCCTAAAGAGTGTCACAATACCATTAGAAACAGAAAGGGCAGTGAGGGTGTTAGGGCAACTTTGGGAGTCACATGGCATTCATCAACATAGTATAGTGAGGAACATCAAAGACTGATGGAGGCAATGACGATTTTATTCCTTTGAGCCCTTGTTCACTACAACTGCACTGAACTTCCACTTGAACATCAACCATCACAGTTACTTACTGTGTTCAGGAGACGGTTTGTGAAACACAAGTGAGGGAGAAGTTCTGTTCCCTCCTTCAGCTCCTGTCAGTCCAAATTCTTCAGGGAAGATGACACTGATAGGGAATAGAAGAAACAGAGAGGAAATGGAGACCATACATACTTAGGCAACTAGAAAATCCCCACACCATTCAGTAAAATCGTGCTTTTCCTTTAGGTCAAGAGAACCTAGTTGGTAAATTTAAGCAATTTTTTTTGCATAATCATTAACATCTAACTTTGAGTTAGCAGAAAATTTTCAAAAAATTTTAAATAAGAATATCTAAAACCAAGAGAACTTGTAAAACGAAGGATATGAAAAGCAGATACAAAATATATCAGCTTTATGTTCATCCATCTGTATTATAACAGATTGCATAAAGAAAGACAAATAGGAAATTTGTAATTTGGAAATTTATTAAGAGGTCAGGAACAAGACAAGGATATCCACTCTTCCTACTTCTATTTAACATAATATTGGAAGCCCTACCTGCAGCAATCAGACAAGATGGGAGGATTTGTTTACTGGACTTTAAGACATTATTAAGCAACAGTAATTAAGACAATGTGGCACTGCCTCAAGGAAAGACAAATAGATAAATGAAATAGATCAATTGAATAGATAGTCCAAAATAGACCCACACATATGTGGATACCTGTGTTACAACAAAGGTTGTATCTTTGTTGTAAAGGTGAGTAAAGAACAATCTTTTAAATTAATGATGTCTATACAATTGTATACACAAATGGAAAAATTGATATTAGACCCTTATGTTAAACATAAAGCAAACAAATAAAAAAAGAAAATTTAAGTAAATTGTATATCTCATGTGAAAAGCAACACTATAGCTCCTAGATAGTAACATAAGAGAATATCATCATGACCTCAAAGTAGGGAAGGGCTTCTTTAAAAATACACAAAAAGCATTAGCAATAAAGGAAAAGGCTGATAAATTGGACTACATTGAAATTTAAAGCTTCTGTCCATCGAAAGATACCATTATCAGAGTAAAAAAGCAGGCATAAGCAGAAAATATTTGCAGCATGTAAATCCAATAGAGGACCCATATCCAGATTATGTATAAAGAACCCTTAAAAGTCAGTTTTTCAAGACAGTCAACCAAATGAAAGTGGTAAAGAGATTTGAACAAACACTTCACAAGAATTGACCCATAAACTTATTAGTCACCAGGGAGATCCAAGTTAAAAGCACAATGATATGCAACTATACACTCATCAGAATGGGCTAAATTAAAAGATTGCAAGGATATAAAAAAATATGCATTCTCATATATTGCTGATGGGAATATAAATTGGTACAACTTCTTGGAAAAGAGTTTGTCATCATATATAAAAAGCGAAAGATATGATAGACTATAAATAAGAAAATCCGGTCCTAAATAAATAACCAGTGTTGTGCTGATAAATATTTAAATTTGAATTTTGTTTTTATCGAATCCGCTCTGACAGTCTATGTTTTATTTATTTATTTATTATTTATTTATATTTTTAATTAAAAAAATTTTAAATAGAACTTTATTGGAGTGTAATTGCTTCACAATACTGTCTTAGTTTCTGTTGCAAAACAAAGTGAATCAGCCATATGCATACACATGTCCGCATAACCCTTCCCATTTGAGCCTCCCTCCCATCCTCCCTATTCCACCCCTCTAGGTCATCGCAAAGCCCCGAGCTGATCTCCCTGTGCTATGGTGCTGCTTCCCACCAGCCAACTATTTTACATTCAGTAGTGTATATGTGTCGATGCTACTCTCACTTGGCCCCAAATTCGCCCTCCCAGCCCATGTCCTCGAGTCCATTTTCTTCCTTTTATTTTTTTTTACATATATAATTTTAACATCGTTATTGGAGTATAATTGCTTTACAATAGTGTGTTAGTTTCTGCTTTATAACAAAGTGCATCAGCTATACGTATATATATATCCCCATATCTCCTCCCTCTTGCGTCTCCTGCCCACCCTCCCTATCCCACCCCTCTAGGTGGTCACAAAGCACCGAGCTGATCTCCCTGTGCTATGCAGCTGCTTCCCACTAGCTATCTGTTTTACATTTGGTAGTGTGTATAAATCCATGCCACTCTCTCACTTCATCCCAGCTTACCCTTCCCCCTCCCCATGTCCTCAAGTCCATTGTCTACGTCTGCGTCTTTATTCCTGTCCTGCCCCTAGGTTCTTCAGAACCATTTTTTCTTTTTTTTTTCTTTTGGTTCCATATTTATGTTAACATACAGTATTTGTTTTTCTCTTTTTGACTTCCTTCACTCTGTATGACAGACTCTGGGTCCATTCACTTCACTACAAATAACTCAACTCCTTTTCTTTTTATGGCTGAGTAATATTCCATTGTATATATGTGCCACATCTTCTTTATCCATTCATCTGTCAAAGGACACTTAGGTTGCTTCCATGTCCTGGCTATTATAAATAGAGCTGCAGTGAACATTGTGTGGTACATGACTCTTTCTGAATTATGGTTTTTTTCACGGTATATGCCCAGTAGTGGGATTGCTGGGTCATATGGTAGTTCTATTTTTAGTTTTTTAAGGAACCTCCATACTGTTCTCCATAGTGGCTGTATCAACTTACATTCCCACCAGCAGTGCAAGAGGGTTCCCCTTTCCCAACACCCTCTCCAGCACTTATTGTTTGTAGATTTTTTGATGATGGCCATTCTGACCTGTATGACATGACACCTCATTGTAGTTTTGACTTGCATTTCTCTAATGATTAGTGATGTTGAGCATCCTTTCATGTGTTTGTTGGCAATCTGTATATCTACTTTGGAGAAATGTCTAATTAGGTCTTCTGCCCATTTTTGGATTGGGTTGTTTGATTTTTGATATTGAGCTGCATGAGCTGCTTGTAAAGTTTGGAGATTAATCCTTTGTCAGTTGCTTCGTTTGCAAATATTTTCTCCCATTCTGAGGGTTGTCTTTTGGTCTTGTTTATGGTTTCCTTTGCTGTGCAAAAGCTTTTAAGTGTCATTAGGTCCCATTTGTTTATTTTTGTTTTTATCTCCATTTCCCTACGAGGTGGGTCAAAAAGGATCTTTCTGTGATTTATGTCATAGAGTGTTCTGCCTATATTTTCCTCTTAAGAGTTTTATAGTGTCTGATCTTACATTTAGGTCTTTAATCCATTTTGAGTTTATTTTTGTGTATGGTGTTAGGGAGTGCTCTAATTTCATTCTTTTACATGTAGCTGTCCAGTTTTCCCAGCACCACTTATTGAAGAGGCTGTCTTTTCTCCATTGTATATTCTTGCCTCCTTTATCAAAAATAAGGTGACCATGTGTGCATGGGTTTATCCTTGGGCTTTCTATCCTGTTCCATTGATCTATATTTCCATTTTTGTGCCAGTAGCATACTCTCTTGATTACTCTAGCTTTGTAGTATAGTCTGAAATCAGGGAGTCTGATTCCCCCAGCTCTGTTTTTCTTTCTCAAGATTGCTTTGGCTATTCGAGATCTTTTGTGTTTCCATACAAATTGTGAAATTTTTTGATCTAGTTCTATGAAAAATACCATTGATAGGTAGTTTGATAGGGATTGCACTGAATCTGTAGATTGCTTTGGGTCATGTAGTCATTTTCACAATGTTGATTCTTCCAATCCAAAAACATGGTATATTTCTCCACCTGTTTATGTCATCTTTGATTTCTTTCATCAGTGTTTTATCGTTTTCTGAGTACAAGTCTTTTGCCTCCTTAGGCAGGTTTATTCCTAGGTATTTTATTCTTTTTGTTGCAGTGGGTAAAGGGAGTGTTTCCTTAATTTCTCTTTCTGATTTTTCATTGTTGGTGTATAGGAATGCCAGAGATTTCTGTGCATTAATTTTGTATCCTGCAACCTTACAAAATTTATTGATTTGCTCTAGTAGTTTTCTGGTGACATCTTTAGGATTTTCTATGTGTAGTATCATGTCATCAGCAAACAGTGACAGTTTTACTTCTTGTTTTCCAATTTGTATTCCTTTTCTTTTTCTTCTCTGATTGCTATGGCTAGGACTTGCAAAACTATGTTGAATAAGAGTGGCAAGAGTGGACATCCTTGTCTTGTTCCTGATCTTAGTGGAAATGCTTTCAGTTTTTCACCATTGAGTATGATGCTTGCTGTGGGATTGTCATATATGGCCTTTATTATTTTGAGGTAGGTTCCCTCTATTCCCATTTTCTGGAGAGTTTTTTAAATCATAGATGGGTGTTGAATTTTGTCAAAAATTTACTGCATCTATTGCAATGATCATATGGTTTTTATTCCTTAATTTGTTAATGTGGTGTATCACATTAATTGATTTGCATATTTTGAAGAATCCTTGCATCCCTGGGATAAATCCCACTTGATCATGGTGTATGATCCTTTCAGTGTGCTGTTTGATTCTGTTTACTAGTATTTTGTTCAGGATTTTTGCATCTGTGTTCATCAGTGATATTGGTGTATAATTTTCTTTTTTTGTGATATCTTTTTCTGGTTTTGGTAACAGGGTGATGGTGGCTTCATAGAATGAATTTGGGAGTGTTTCTCCCTCTGCAGTTTTTTGGAAGAGTTTGAGAAGGATAGATGTTAGCTCTTCTCTTAATGTTTGATAGAATTTGCCTGTAAAGCCATCTGGTCCTGGATTTTTGTTTGTTGGAAGATTTTAAATTACAGTTTCAATTTCATTACTTGTGATAGGTTTGTTTTTATTTTCTAATTCTTCCTGGTTCAGTCTTGGAAATTTGTACCTTTCCAAGAATATTTCCTTTTCTTTGTGGTTGTCCATTTTATTGGCATATAGTTGTTTGTAGTAGTCTCTTATAAACCTTTGTATTTCTGCTGTGTCAGTTGTGATTTCTCCTTTTTCATTTCGAATTTTATTGATTTGCGTCCTCTCCCTTTGTTTCTTGATGTCCGGCTAATGGTTTATCAATTTTGTTTATCTTCTCAAAGAACCAGCTTTTAGTTTTATTGATCTTTGCAAGTGTTTTCTTTGTTTGTATTTCATTTATTTTACTCTGATCTTTATGATTTCTTTCCTTCTACTGACTTCGGATTTTCTTTGTTCTTCTTTCTCTAGTTGTTGTAAGTGTAGGGTTAGATTGTTTATTTGAGATTTTTCTTGTTTCTTGAGGTGAGATTGGATTGCTATAAACTTCCTGCTTAGAAATGTGCTTTTGCTGCATCCCATAGATTTTGGGCCTTCGTGTTTTCGTTGTCATTTGTTTCTATGTATTTTTAAATTTCTTCTTTGATTTCTTTAGTGATCTCTTGGTTATTTAGTAGGACACTGCTTAGCCTCCATGTATTTGTGTTTTTTATAGTTTTTTTCCTGTAACTGATTTCCAATCTCATATCGTTGTGGTCAGAAAAGATGCTTGATACAATTTCAATTTTCTTAAATTTTCCGAGGCTTGATTTGTGACCCAAGGTGTGATCTATCCTGGAGAATGTTCCATGTGCACTTGAGAAGAAAGTGTATTCTGCCACTTTTGGGTGGAATGTTCTATAAATATCAACTAGATCCATCTGGTCTATTGTGTCATTAAAGCTTGTGTTTCCTTATTTATTTTCTGTTTGGATGATCTGTCCATTGGTTAAGTGGGGTATCCTACTATTTTTGTGTTACTGTCAATTTCTCCTTTCATGGTTTTTGGCATTTGCCTTATGTATTTAGGTGTTCCTTTGTTGGGTGCATAAACATTTATAATTGTTATATCTTCTTGGATTGATCCTTTAATCATTATGTAGTGTCCCTCCTTATCTCTTGTAACAGTCTTTATTTTAAAGTCTATTTTATCTGATACGAGTATTGGTACTCCAGCTTTCTTTTGATTTCCATTTGCACGAAATATCTTTCCCCATCCTTTCACTTTCACTCTGTATGTGTCCCTACATCTGAAGTGGGTCTCTTGTAGACAGCATATATATGGGTCTTGTTTTTGTATCCATTCAGCAAGCCTGTGTCTTTTGGTTGGGGCATTTAACCTATTTACATTCAAGGTTATTATCGATATGTATGTTCCTATTACTATTTGCTTAATTGTTTTGGGTTTGTTTTTGTGGGTCTTTTTCTTCTTTTGTGGTTCTTGCTTAGAAGATTTTCTTTAGCATTTGTTGTAAAGCTGCTTTGGTGGTGCAGAATTCTCTTAGCTTTTGCTTGTCTGAAATGGTTTTGACTTCTCCATCAGATGTGGATGAGATCCTTTCTGGGTAGAGTAATCTTGGTTGTAGGTTTTTCTCTTTCATCACTTTAAGTATATCCTGCTACTCCCTTCTTGCCTGTAGAGTTTCCACTCAAAAATTAGCTGATGACCTTATGGGGATTCCTTTGTATGTTATTTTTTGTTTTTCCCTTGCTGCTTTTAATATATTTTCTTTGAATTTAATTTTTGTTAGTTTGATTAATATGTGTCTTAGTGTGATTTTTCCTATGGTTTATCCTGTATGGGAGTCTCTGTGCTTCCTGGACTTGGGTGACTATTTCCTTTCCCATGTTAGGGTAGTTTTCAACTATAATCTCTTCAAGTATTTTCTCAGACCCTTTCTTTTTCTCTTCTTCTGGAACCCCTCTAATTTGAATTGGTGCGTTCAGTGTTGTCCCAGATGTCTCTGGATTGTCTTCTATTCTTTTCATTCTTTTTCTTTATTTTGCTCCTTGGCAGTTCTTTCCACCATTTTGCCTTCCAGCTCACTTATTCGTGCTTCTGCCTCAGTTATTCTGTTATTGATTCCTTCTAGTGTATTTTTCACTTCAGTTATTGTGTTGTTCATCTCTGTTTGTTTGTTCTTTAGTTCTTCTAGATCTTTTTTGAACATTTCTTTTATTTTCTCAATTCATGCCTCCATTCTATTTCTGAGAATCTGGATCATCTTTACCATAATTACTCTGAATTCTTTTTCAGGTAGATTGTGTATTTCCTCTTCATGTATTTGGTCTTGGAGGTTTTTACCTTGCTCCCTCATCTGTGACATATTTTTTTGCTGTCTCATTTTTTTTTTTTTTTTTTTTTTTTAATGAGTGGGATTGTGTTCCTGTCTTGCTGGTTGTTTGGCCTGAGGCTTCCAACACTGGAGTTTGTAGGCTGTTGGGTAGAGCTTGGTCTTGGTGCTGAGATGAGGACCTCTGTGAGACCGTACTCCAATGAATATTCCCCAGAGTCTGAGGTTCTCAGTTAGTCCAGTGGTTTGGACTCAGAGCTCCCACTGCAGGAGCTTCGCCCTGCCCCCGGGCTTGGGAACCAAAATTCTGCAAGCTGCTGGTTCACTTTGGGGTTCCTCCCATCTCCTTGGGCATCAGAGTCTTCCATGAGCGGCCAGCAGGTGCCCTAGTTGTGGGGAGATGCTAGCGCCGCATTTTCCCAGTCTATGTTTTTTAATAGGAACTGTCGTCCCATTGACATTTAATGTAATTACTGACAATTTTATTGAAATCTATTGATTTACTAACTGTTTTATGTGACCATGCTGTTTAATATTATTCTCTCTATTCTTACATCTTTTTGGTTGATTAAATGTTTTTATTATTTAATTTATTTCCTTCTGCTGGTTGGGAATTAAACCCTCTTTTGCTATTCTTTTAGTATTTTCCTGAGAAATTGCACAGGCACCATTCACTTACCAATGTCTGATATTATTTGGCATTTTTTTCCCCCTTCCTAGAAAATCCTTCCTTTACATCTGCTTGTATAATTCCCAATTATGTTGTCACATATTTTACTTCTATTCAAATATGTATTATTTTTACAGTTATTATACAGTTACTATACCTTCATATTTATATGTATAGAGAGACTATGACAGTATATATTAACCTATATGTATAAAATGAATACATATAATATGAGAATATATATATAAGATGAAGATATATATTATATATATACTATATATATATAGTATATACTTTTTATTTCTTCCTGCATCTCTCAGTTTCATCTGGAATTATTTTCTGAAGAACTTCAGTTGTTATTTCCTTTTGTGCAAGTCTTCTAATGAACAATCAGTTTTTGTTTTTCTCAAAAATGTCTGTATTTTATCTTATGTTTGAGTAATATCATCTGTGGATGTAAAATTCTAAGTTAAAAAATTAAGAAATATTAACACTTTTCAAAAACATTAAATCTAATATTAAATATTATTAAACAGAATATAATTTCATTGTCCCCTTCTTTTAGTTTTTTCTATTGAAAAGTCTGCCATTATTAATGTTTGCTTTTTTGAAGGTAATATGTTCTTTGTTCTCTGGTTGCTTTTAACATTTTTCTCTGTCTTTGATTCATCAGTTTATTTTTTTATTTTCTTATCCTACTGTGATTTATAGTGCTTTTGACTCTGTGACTTGTTTTTTAAAAAATATCAGTAATGGAAAATCCTCAGCTATGATCTCTTCAAATATTGTTTCTACCCCTTTATTTCTTTTGTCTTTTCTGGAACTTCTAGTGCATCCATGTAGCACTCTTCATTATATGCTCTTTGTCTTTTATCATGTCATTTTTATTTTCTATGTCTTTCATCTTTTGTAATTCATGCTTGACATTTTCATCTGACCTCTTTAATTTCACACATTCTCTTCAGCTCTGTTTTATCCACTGAATTCTTAATATGCATTATTGAATTTTTCAGATCTAAAATTTCATTTGGTTCATTAGAGGAAAATTGTTGCTAGTGCCAAAATGCTCAAAGTTATCATATCTCTTTGAACATAGTAAGTACTGTTATTTTACTGATTTCTAATTTAATTTCATTGGGGTCAGAGAATATATTCTTCATGAATCAATCCTTTAATTTATTGGAATTTAAAAATGTGATGCAGCATATGGTCTGTCTTTGTTAACATACCACATGTATTTGAAGAAAATGTGTATTTTGCAGTTGCTGTGTATAGTGCTCCATAAATATCAATTAGGTCAAAGTAATTGATAAGATTGTTTAAATCTTTTGTTTTTAGTGAATTTTTTTGTCTAGTATTTTTACCATTTGCCAATATAGAGATGTTAATATCTCTATTTTTTTCTGTTAATTGTTGTTTTATATATTTTAAAGTTTCATTATTAGATGATTATTCTTATTGTTATGGCTTTCTAAAGAATCAGCTATTATTTTTATGAAATGCTGTCTTTATTTTTGGTAACTTTCTTAGTCTTAATTTCTAATTTTTTTGGTATAATATATTCGGTGCCAACTTTCTTATTCTAATTTTTATATCTTTTTCATCTATTTATATTTCTTTTTTTAACATCTTTATTGGAGTATAATTGCTTTACAATGGTGTGTTAGTTTCTGCTGTATAACAAAGTGAATCAGCTATACATATACATATATCCCCATATCTCCTCCCTCTTGCGTCTGACTCCCACCCTCCCTCTCCCACCCCTCTAGGTGGTCACAAAGCACTGAACTGATCTTCCTGTATGTGGCTGCTTCCCACTAGCTATCTACTTTACATTTGGTAGTATATATAAGTCCATGCCACTCTCTCACTTTGTCCCAGCTTACCCTTCCCCCTCCCCATGTCCTCAAGTCCATTCTCTACGTCTGTGTCTTTATTCCTGTCCTGCCCCTAGGTCCTTCAGAACCTATTTTTTCTTTTCAGATTCCATATATATGTGTTAGCATATGGTATTTGTTTTCCTCTTTCTGACTTACTTCACTCTGTATGACAGACTCTAGGTCCATCCACCTGTCTACAAATAACTCAATTTCGTTTCTTATTATGGCTGAGTAATATTCCATTGTATACATGTGCCACATCTTCTTTATCCATTTATCTGTCGATGGACACTTAGGTTGCTTCCATGTCCTGGCTATTGTAAATAGAGCTGCAATGACATTTTGGTACATGACTCTTTTTGAATTATGGTTTTCACTGTATCTTTATATTTAAAGCATTTTGTAAACAGCTTATAGTTGGGCCTTGTTTTAAAAAATTCATTCTATCATCTCTTCCTTTTATTATGGTTTTATATCCATTAACATTTAATGTACTTATTGATGTGATATGATTTAAATAGATTTTTAAATTTTTAATATTTATGTCCTGTTTGTCCCTTCTGGTGGTTTCCTTTCCTCTTTATTGTCTTTTTTAAAAAATATAAATAGGAATTTAAAAAATTGTTTTAATATATCCTTTATTTATTTTTTGGATTTCTTTAGCAGTTACTCTAGAGAATTCAGTGTACACACTTAACTTTTTTTCATAATCTACTTACAGGTAATATTGCACCACTTCAGGTAAAATGTAGAAACCTTGGAAACATATAGGATCATTTACTTCCTTGCCTGATCTTTACATTGTTGTTGTTATACATATGTCATCTATGTATTTTATAAAATCTGCACCACAATGTTATAATTTTTTCTTTAAACTGTCATATGTATTTAAAGGAATTAAGAAGAAATAAATTTATATTTATCCACATGTTTATAATATTCTGATGTTTCTCTGAAAATCTGGGTTTCAGTTTGGTTTTATTTTCATTCAGCCTGTAGAATATAATTTAAAATTTCTTATAATATAGATGTACTGGCAAAAATTCTCCTCAGTTTTTTTCATCTAAAAATGTCTGTTTTGCCTTCATTCTTATAGGATATTTGTGGTAGATATGGAACTCTGAGTTGACTTTTTTTTTTTAAAGCACTCTAAACATGTTGTTCCACTGTCCTCTGTGGCCATTATTTCTTATGAGAATTCAGCAGTCATATGAATTAGTGTTCCCATGTATGGTTTTCTTTGTATTTTTCTGCATGTGGTTTGGTGTGCATCTTGAATCAGTAAATTTATGTTTCTCACTGAGTTTGGGAAATGTTCAGCCACTATTTCTTAAAGTGTTTTTTCACATCCATTCCCTTTCCCCTCTCTTTTCCTTCTCTGTTTCCAATTTCATGTATGTTAGACTTTTTGTTATTTTCCCACAGATTCTCCATTAGATTCTCTTTATAGTTTAAATATATTTTTGTTCCTTGTTCTCCAGATTATATAATCTCTACTGATCTATCTTTAGGTTAACTGAGTCTTTGTTGGGTCATCTCCTGCAAAATATGCTGTTTAGCCTGTTTTTCTTTTCTCATGTCTTTTTGGCTATACTGATTTTTAATTATGTGCAAGACATTGTATTTGAAAATTATTTCTAAGAAAGGTTTAAGACCCAGTATGGTCTTACTTTAGAATTTCTGTCAGAGATCACTTCAAATTGATTTCAAGATTGAGATTTGAAGCTGAGCTTAAATCCCTGTGAGGACCTTTGTTTATGGTTTATCTTCACCTCTGGGGTGCAGATCTTGGGAACCCAAACTAACGTGAGAGGGTTTCTTCAAGCTTCCCCCAAATTGCTAAGTCTGGCTTTCTATTCTTATTGCATAAATTTTCTCCAAGCTTTTTAAAATCTCTTTGCCTTTCAGTTGCTCAGTCAGGAATTGACAGATGCAACTTGGAAAGAGACACTCCATGCATATGCCAGTGTTTAACTTCTTGAGCCCCCATTCTCACCTGATTTCTGGCCTAGAACTCTTTGCTTTTTTATTAGATCTTTGACACCTTCAGATTGTTGTTCTCTGTGGGAAAGTTGGTTTGAAATAGCAAATCCATCATTACTCTTCCATATTCTTTTGAATACTTCTCTCTGGCTTAAGAACTACATATTTATTGGAAATATAGCTGTAAGTTCTCAGAAAGTGAATTTAAATGGAGTACATGAGATGTCTTTTTGAGAGCTAAAGTGGCATGTGGAGTGAATAGTTGAACTTAAAAAATGAAAGGACTACCTTAATTTTCTTCTATATGAAACATTAATCAAAGGCTATACATTTATGAATGTTAATATATTGAATCTGAATTAATACTTTATTGAGTGTTTTTCTGTTTTTTATTAAGTGGAATGAAATTTTTATAAAAACAGGGAAAGTAACAAACGGTACATGAACATATTTTATTTTATAATTGTGTAACACTTGCTTCAGAGCATTTTGTTTCCCCTAGAAAGTATAGATACTGGTGAACATCCTTTTATACCAGTCCAATTCCATAGCTCTCTTCCTGCTGTATTTAAGTACATTTACTACTTTGTGTTCTTATTGTTTTGTGTGTCTTAAAATGTGCATAAATGCTGTCGTATTATATGTAAGCATTTCGGCTTTCCTTTGGCAATCACTTATATATTTAAGATTACCAAAAATACATATAGATCTAGTTTCTTCATTTTCCTGGTAAGTAACATTATATTGTTTGAGTCAAACACAATTACTTTATTGATTTAATCTCTATTCACAGACTAATTGTTTTTTGTAACATTTATTTTTATTTATTTATTTTTATTTCTTTTTGGCTGTGTCAGGACTTCATTGAGGCATGTGGGATCTTCATTGAGGCATGTGGGATCTTCGCTGAGGTATGTGGATCTTTCGTTACAGTGCGCAGGCTTCTCTCTAGTTGTGGTGTGCAGGTTTTCTCTTGTCTAGTTGTAGTGCGCAGGCTCCAGGGCACGTGGGCTCTGTAATTTGTGGCTTGCGGGCTCTCTAGTTGAGGCGCGCAAACTCAGTAGTTTTGGTGCACAGGCTTAGTTGCCCTGTGGCACGTGGGATCTTAGTTCCCTGACTAGGGATCGAACCTGCGTCCCCTGTGTGGTAAGGCAGTTTCTTTGCCAGTGGACCACCAAGGAAGTCCCAATAATGGTTTTTTATGCTTAAAAAAATACATTAGTGAATAATTTTTGATTCCCTCCACATGCACCTGTATTAGGTGTATTTAGGGAAAATCCTTCGAAGGGAAATAACTGAGTTAGAGGGCCTGAGTATTTTAAGCTTTTGTTAGATATTGCTAGATAATTGTCTGGTTAATCTACAAAGTGGTGGTCCCAATTTACTTTCTGTCTGGAAGTTCTTATGTTAGCACATCCCTGCCAAGACATATATTGTCAAAATTTTGTTTTTCCCAATCTGATGAATATGGAATATTACGTGGATATAATCTCACAGATTAGTAGTGCTGGTAAGCATCTTTTCATATGCTTACTTGCCATTGTGGATTATTCTGTGAATTGCCCCTTTGTAGCCTTTGCCCTCTTTTCTGTTTTTAAAAAAATACTGCGTTATAGTTGTTCATTTTATATGATGGGTACTAAGCTTTTACATACTGCAAATCTTTCCTCTGTCTTTAGCTTGTTAATGAACTTTATTTATTATATGATGTATTTTGCTGAGAAAAGTATTTAACTTTGATATGGCCAACTTTTATCATCTATATTTTTTGAGTGGCTTTTTAAAAAAAAAAAATTTATTTATTTATTTTTGGCTACGATGGTTTTTTGTTGCTGTGTGTGGGCTTTCTCTAGTTGCAGCGAGCAGGGGCTCCTTTTCATTTCAGTGCACAGGCTTCTCATTGTGGTGGCTTCTCTTGTTGCATAGCACGGGTTCTAGGCATGTGGACTTCAGTAGTTGTGGCATGCGGGCTCAGTAGTTGTGACTTGGGGGCTCTGGAGTGCAGGCTCAGTAGTTGTGGCGCAGGGGCTTAGTTGCTCCACAGCACGTGGGATCTTTCCAGAGCAGGTATTGAACCCATGTCCCCTGCATTGGCAGGTGGATTCTTAACCACTGGGCCACCAGGGAAGTCCTGAGTGGCTTTTTAAGGAAAAATTTACTAACTCCATATTATGCAGAAATCTTTTCCTAATACTCTATCATACGTTTTTTCAAAGCATGATAAACTTAAAAAAACTTACATTTAGGTATTTATATGTTTGAAATACATTTTGTTTACAGTTTTTAGAACTTTTGCATATCTATTTGGAGTTCAACTTTCCATATGGATAGGCAGTTGTCCCAGCACCATATATTGTATTAAGTAGTTCTAAGTATTAAGTACTTAGAATCAGAACCTTTTCTTTTCTGATTCTAAATGCTACCTCTGTGATATTAAGTTTCTCTGTGTATGTGTGTGCCCACGTGTGTGTATGTCTCTTGGCTTTCTGTTCAGTGTTCTATTTCTTTATGGTATTAAAATCACAATATTATATAATGATGTTTAGTAGCTGCGTAGGTTAAATCCATCTTCTTTATTGTTCTAGGAAATTTTCTTAGCTATTCTTTTCTTTATACTTTTTTTTTAATGTGGGCATTTGAAAGATTTTTATTGTAGAAATAAAATAAAGATTCAGAAAACCACACACAACAAATTTTAGCTTAATGAGTTATTGAAAGGCCTTGTAACTGCCATTAGGGTCAAGAAATAGAAAATTTCCAAATGCCCCCAGAAGCCTCTCTGTGTGTCCTTGCCTAATTGTAGTCTTCTTCCTCCGACTCAAAATAACAACAATCCTGATTTTCATAGTAATCATTTTGGGGGAGGTTTCTTTTTGGTTTTAATCATCCAATTGTGAATTCTAGATAGAATAATTTAGTCTTGCCTGTTTTTATAAAAATGTAAGATTTCTTTAAGTTTCCTATTAAATTACATGTTTTCCCTTCATCCTTTATTTTCCTTACAATTTACCGTTGACCCTTGAAAAACATGGGGTTAGGAGTGCTGACCCTCTGCACCATTGAAAATCTGACTGTAACTTTACCTACCATTGGCCATCTGTATCTGTGGTTTGGATTAAACCAACCACAGGTCATGTAGTACTAGTAGTAGTTAGTGGAAGAAATCTGTGTATAAGTGGACCTGCGCAGTTCAAACCCATGTTGTTCAAAGGTTAGCTGTATTTGAAGAATCTTGGTGTTGGACCTATAGAATTTCCCATGGATTGGAGTTTTAAAGTTGCATACTCATGTAAGGGCTCAACGTGTTTCTCCATCTGAATTTTTCACAAATTTGCAGCTGGATCCAGAGGCTGGATCAGACTATGTTTTATTCTTTAAGCACAACTACAAGTTATTGTGTTATTTCATCAGGAAGCATATAATGCCTGGTTTTGTCTCTGTTTAAGATATAAACAGCTGTTGGTGCTCAGAGCCTAGACACATTAATTTACTGGGAAATATAAAATGATGATATTCTATGTTTATTATTTCTTTTTTACTTATAGTTGAAATAGTTTTATGATATTTATCCTCATATACTATTTAGTTACCCAGTTTTACATTTAGATAGGAAAGACAAAATATGTTTGATTCTTTCCCTTTATTTACTAGTTTTCAAGATATTGAATTGCTTTGATATGATTCTCCAAAGAGGTAAATTAGTTTTACTTTTTTAGTGTCATAATGAATTCATAGACTTACACATACTTAATAGATTTCAACCCATTGCAATTATTAGTCTTTTAAAAGTTGAAATTGTCCCATTTTTGGCCAGTAGAAACCTCATAAAGTGAACTTCTGACTACATTGACATGACCTTATATGTTTCTGATAGCTTTTTTGCTATTATACATATGATAAAATTCTTACACATTCATCTTTTACATTTTTTGGTTTCCTTTAATTGGAAATGGTATTTCAAGAACAGATTCTGGATTAAAGGGATGTCTTTGCTCTTAGGCTAATCATTGTTTCTAAGCCTCATTAGTGGACGGAGCTATATATTAATATATAATATTTTAAAGATGAAATATTTATGAGTTCTTACTGATATTTCCAAGTCAAAATCAGAAATACAGAGTTATTTATTGACCCTATTTTGTATTACATTTGTATCCACTTTCTTCTACACTGAGAATCTTGAGTCTCAAGGACCAAGGAGGATGATGGAATATACCATAATTTACTTTAATCCACAACAAACATACAACAGTCTCAACAACGATAACACTTCCAAAAAAATTACTGATCATGTTTAATATGTTCTTCCCATTCTTCCCCCACATTTTTTAATGGTTATACTACGTCTACATTCTGTGAGCATATAGCCATTTCATACTGTACTCTCTTCTGTTTGACATGAATTTAGTCTTAGTTTTGCAATTTATTATGTGTTTAATGCTCACTCTCGGGTTTTATGTTGATGCTTCTCTAGATACTTTGGTGTCTGAAGCTTTTTCTCTAGTAGATTCCTCAGGAAGAGTTCATGAGACCAGTATGGTTCTTGCATCCTGATAAGAGGTTGTCTGTGCTAGTCAATTTTTCATATGTAAAATCTTTGGCTCACTTTTTCTTTCCTTGAGTATCTTAAATATTATTCCATTTTCTCCTATCTTAAGGCATGACTGCCTTAAAGTCTAATCTAATCTTATTTCCCTTATAAGTCAAGTGCCTAAATAAATTTTTCTGTATCTTTAGAGTCCAGTGATATTACTGGACTATGTCTTCGTGTTAGCCATTGGAGGACAATATTTTCACATATAATTTCAAATTTTTATTTATTGTGGGTAAGCTTTCTGAGTTACAGTTTTTAGTATTTGTTTTGCTTCTTTGTTTTGCTTTTCTTCTTTGGGAACTCATTATCTATACATAGGATTTTCTTTGCCTGTTGTCAATATTTCTCACTTTTTATTGAATTATTTTTTCCCTTATTAATTTTTGATTTATAAAACTTTTCTCTCATGTTTCTCTTAAGGCATTATCTATTGTATTCTATACTGTTACGTTTCTTCTAGTTTGGTTTTCATTTCTTAAATTTAATTTTTTTCTTTATTGTTTTTTTCTAGGTTCTGTCAGTTCACTTCTGAATTATTGTAGTTCAAATTTTTGTTGTTTTTTTGTGTCATATAATTTTAATACTATAGTTTACTCTGAAATAGAAGATTATACTTTTTATCTGTTCTGTGGGAATCTCTTTCTGGTATCTTTTCATTGCTGGTTGAGACATTAATCTGCTCTTTATTCTCTTTCATCTTATATCAACTTTGTATGGAATTTGATCTTAATACTCATCTGTTAATTGTTATATGAATTTAGTTTTCATATACTTTTAAAAGGAAGCAGGGTTAAAGGTGACTTTTCCTAGCACAGAGATTTTTGAACTCTGGCTTTCTTAGGTAATATTCCTATTTTTGAAAACATGCCTATAGTTTTATTTCTTGATGTTTTCCCGTTATCTATACATTTAAAGATGAAGATTTAGCTTTCTTTCACCACCACACCAACCCCTACCACATACATGCTCACTTCTTGTCACCCATATCTCTGTGTCATTATAATTTTGATTAGTTCAGTATTTACGTTACAATTACTGTGAAAACGCTTTTCACAGGTGAGCCATATGGCAGAATATAATTTCTTTCCCTTTTATGCACACGCTCTGTTTTCCCTGAATTGGTATCTGTCTTTTCCCCCACTCACTTTGTTTTCTTTGTATCCCAAGCCCTCCCTAGTTGTCTACTTTTCCTCTCAGTACATTAAAAACATATCAGATATTCTGTCAATTTCATCTCCTCATGCCCTTCTCCCAAAGCTCTCTGATCAACCTCCCTCTGGACTGAGTGTTTTCTAAACTGACTGCATATCTGTCTTCCTAAGATCTCTCCTCACCACTTGTGTTAGTTTCCTAGGGATGCTATAACAAAGTAACACAAGCTTGATGCCTTTAAAAACAGAAATTTATTCTTTCACAGTTCTGCAGCCTAGAAGTTCAAAATCAGTGTGTCGGCAGGAGACTCACAAATGAAGAATTTGTTCCATGCCTCTCTCCTAGCTTCTGGAGGATGCAGGCAATCCTTGGTGTTTTTTGGTTTGTAAATGCATCACTTCAGTCTCTGCCTCCATCTTCATATGGCAGTCTCTGTACCTCTGTGTGTTCATAATTCCCCCTTATTATAAAGACATGATGCATATAAAACTTAGGGCCCACCCTAATTCAGTATGACCTCATCTTAACTTGATTGCATCTGCAAAGGCTCCATTTCCAAATAAGGTCATATTTAGAGGTTCCAGTGATTAGGACTTCAACATATGTTTTGAGGGGGACACAATTCAACTCATAATACCATTTTCCTAGGATATCCTTTTGCCTCTCTTGAATTGAAGCCCTAGTTTCATGGATCCCGTGTCTTCCCCTTTCTTAGCATACCCCTGATATTTGTAGAATATATCCTCCATTAGATTCCTAAGAAAGGGATCAATGGACGTTTTCATTTTTAATGTTTTTGAGATTTTCCATATCTTAAAGGGTCTTTATTCTTCTGCTTGAATTATTGTTTATCTGTTAAGGTATTCTGGGTTAAAAATAATTTTTCCTTAGTTTGGGAGCATGTCTTCATTGCCTTCCAGCTTTCAGTGTTGCTTTGAAAAATCCAAGGCCATTCTGGCTCTTGATCTTTTGTATGAGAGCTGTTCTATTTTTCCTCTGGATACTTTTAGTATCTTCTCTTTATGCATAGTGTTCAGAAAATTGCCTGGTGATATGCCCCAATTTGTGTGAGTCTATTTTCATCCATTGTACTGGGAGGTTGATGGGCCTTTTCAAAATAGAAACTTACTCTTTTTCCCATTGTCAGAATTATTTCCAATTCCTGAATTATTCCTTTAATTGTTTCCTTTTGTCTTTTCTTTCTTTCTGGAACTACTTTCATTTGATGTTGAGTTTCTGGACCAAACCTTTAATAATTTTTTTTTCCTCTGCTATTTTTTATCTCTTGGTCTTTTTGCATTCCTCCAATTTTTCTTCTGTTGATTTTTTTTCATTTCTGCTATCATATTTTTATTTTTACAGAAATTTTTCTTACTCTGTTCCTTTTTTTAGATACAGCCCAGCCCTCTCATTTATTTATTTATTTATTCTTTCAGAAAATATTTATTGAGTGCCCCCTGTGTACCAGGCACATGTAGTTATTTAAAAAAATTATTATGTACCTGTAATACATTAATAAACAAATATATTGCCCTTCTCTAATGGGGCTTATATTCTAGCAAGGAGAGAAAGACAGTAAACAATAAAGATAACGACTAAGTTGTATAGTATGTTAGGTGACAATAAGTTCTGTGGAAAAAATAAAGAAGAGTAGAATTGATTGAGATTGCTAGAAGAGTGGGGTTGCAGTTTGAAATAGCAAGTTGAAAAGGTGACTTTTTTATTTTAAACATCTTTATTGGAGTATAATTGCTTTACAGTGGTGTGTTAGTTTCTGCTTTATAACAAATTGAATCAGCTATACATATACATACATCCCCACATCGCCTCCCTCTTGCGTCTCCCTCCCACCCTCCCTATCCCACCCCTCTAGGTGGACACAAAGCACTGAGCTGATCTCCCTGTGCTATGTGGCTGCTTCCCACTAGCTATCTATTTTACATTTGGTAGTGTATCTATGTCCATGCCACTCTCTCACTTCGTCCCATCTTACCCTTCCCCCTCCCCGTGTCCTCAAGTCCATTCTCTACGTCTGCGTCTTTATTCCTGTCCTGCCTCTAGGTTCTTCATAAGAAAAGGTGACATTTTAACAAGGATAACAGTTGAAGGAATGAATTACATGGATATATGTGGGAAGAGCATTCCAAACAGACTAAACAACAGTACAAAAGCCCTTATGTGGGAGTGTGCTTTTTAGGAAGCAGCAAGGACGCTAGTGTGGCTACAGGGAGTAAGTGAGGAGGAGGAGGAACACGAGAGAGGGAACATGGGAAGGTGGGGTTTTGTAGGTTGTTGTCAAATTTTTACCTTTTACACTGAATGAAATAGGAAAGTTTTAAGCAGAGCAGTGACGCAATTCACGGTTTTATTGTAGCAGGACCACTTGGTTCCTTGTTGAAAAAAGACTGGGGAGTGTACAAGCATAGGAGCAGACAGATCTCTTTGAGGAGTATTATGTTAATATTATATGTATGTAATATATATCATAAATACATGCCCAGTTGAAATTAGCTTTCGGTATGACAGAAAACATTTCATTCAACAACTTTTAATGGCTTGTTTTCATTAATCAATTAGAATAGTCTTGGGCTTCTGTGGGATAGTTCATAGATACTGCTGGGTTTATCAAGGGATATATTATAGTGAACAGTGTTAATGTTATTTTGTTATATTTTTGAATATTTTTGCAGCCCAGAAATTAGAATTTGTTGTCTCTGGAATTATGATGCAGGTTCATCAGAAATATATAGTCAGAAATATAATTAGATAAACAAATTCCATTTTATACATAGGTTATGGACCTAATTACAGTTTTTAAAGCTTTCCATCTCCCTGCCTAAATGCTGGTTCTAACTAGTTGGATTTACTCTTTGTTTGGGTCTCTGCCTTTTGCATTAGAGGCTTTCCACAGGTGTTTCTGCTGACTGCAAGCTCTGTATACTTGGGAAAGTTTGGGAGATTGTGGGTGAACTATAGGGTATTTTGTGGTCTGGTTAATTGAGGAGCCTCTTGAGGTCTTTTCTCTTGAACTGGTCAGATTCAGTAGGAAAAACCTCCCGTTTGCCTGCCCAGAGTGTTTAAGCTTGACTGCCAGTGTTTAGGGAGCTGAGTTAGAGACTAGAGCAGGGACTCCCAGTATTTTAATGAACTGTTTCCCGAATTTCCCTGATTTTATATGGCAACCTCACCCTCAACCATATCTGGCATCTCCCAAGTCTGAGATACTCTTTTTGGCTCTTTGCAGAGAATAGAGCTCCATTCTTCTGCTGGAGGAGGAAAGTGGTAGTCTTCCAGTTAAGTGCATCCTAGGACCTAATTACATCCTAAACAAACTTTCAGCTACTTCTTCATTTTTTTTAATAGCCTCAGTTTTACCTCCACCTCTACTTAATGTTGAACCATTTGAGCATTCTGCCATGCAAATTGGGTTACATGCCAACCTTCCACAATGCTCACTGAAGATTTAGCTTTCCCTTCTGTGCTAAATCATTTGCACTTATCCTTCTGCATAAGTTTTGTGGGCATTGTCTCCTTTCCCACTCCCTTTGTTTTTATGGTATAATTCCTTTAAATATACGCTTAATGTCATTATTGTCACTTAGGAAAGAGTGGAGTTAAATGTGTATGTCCAGTCTGCTGTACTTACCCTGCTGTTCCTCCTTTACTTTTTTCGAGTCATGTTGGCTACCCTCCCAAAATTCTGGGAGGTAGACAAGCAGGCATCCTCATCACTTAACAGGTGGGAAAACAGAAGCATGCAAGATCAACAGAACTGTCTAGTATTACAGAGCTTGACAAAACTGAATAAGAATGAGGAGTTCTGGACTTTCAGAGATTGATTTACCCCCTTTTCCACAATGATTGCAAAACAGCTACTTGGGAAAGAACAACGACAAAAAACTAGATCTAGATTGTCATTCCTTTCTTACATTGTATTGATACCAACTGTATCAATTCCCAAATATCTGTCCATGTATCCACTGCAAAAAACAACATGAGGTGTTTATTAAAACTATATAATCCCAGATACCACAGCAGACCTATTGAATCAGAATCTTAGAGGGAGGGCACACAATATTAGTTTTATTTTGTAGTATGTTTCCCAGGTGCTGATGTGCAGGAAGGTTTGGAACCCACAGAACTAGACTTCCTTACTTCCTTAAATAATGACTTTCAAGGATTTTTTGTGAATTTGGACTTAAATGTTTCTTTGTGCTTCAGTTCTTCCTTAATTCTATTGTCAAATAGAGGGTAGACAATGTTTACAGTGTGTCACTTTAGCTTATCTTCTTTAGCTACCTATTAAGTATCACAGTATCAGTGAGTTCTAGGTTAGAATATTCTTCCAATTGAAGTTTGGAAGATAACCCAAAGATTTTTAGTCCCATACATGGAGTCGGCCAGTGCTTAGCACTTATATGATTTCATAATCAAGAAGGCTTTACCAGTTAGGACATATTCAGTTTAGCAAGACAAGTTATAATTGCCTACACATAGGTGCTTATAGAATTATATAAGGTAATAGCTTTTGACCATAAATTATTTTAGAAAGTTTTAAATCTAAATGTGTTAGATGTTGAGTAATTTGGTCTACCTCCCAGCCTTTGAAGGGGTCAAAATAAATTAAATTTTCCTTTATTTTGTACTGATGACTACAAATTTTAAGGAATACAAAATAATGTAAATGAAAATAAGGATAGGTGTGAGATACTGTCAGTGAAAAGGGTGCATATTTTAATCAAAATGGTAATCAGGCTTGTGCAGTACATCACACTACAGGGCTAAGAAGAGGACTCATGTAGTATCTGGGTCAGGTAAAGGGACAAGTGAAATGCCGAATGCAGAGGTGATTTATTTTTTATGTTTTTCTTAATTTTAATGCAATTGATTTAATCTGGGGACTATAACTTTTAGTTTTTAAAAATTTTTTTCTCTCTTCCTGGAGGAGCATACTGAAACACTTGATGGAATGAAGGTGAGAGTTGGCCTGAAACTTTTTATTTAAACCAGAAGTTGGACTTTTTCTTAAAAGGCCAAATAGTAAATATTTTAGCCTGAAGGCTCTCAGGTCTTCTCTGTAGCAACTACTCAACTTCACCATTGTGGGAAGTCTGTTAGGAACAGTATACAAACAAGTGAGCATGGCTGTGTTCTGATAAAACTTTATTTACAAAAACAGACCATTGTCCATGTGTCCTAGTTTGCCAACTCTTGCTTAGATTCTTTTGAATGTAAGGATTTTTGTTTTCATTTACATGTAATTTCTTTTAGTCCAATTTAATTATCTTTAAATACAAAAATTAATTAAATTGGACTAAAATAAAACACTGGCATTTTAAATCAAATGGCAGAGGAGGTTAAAAAAAGTCTGCATCTTTAATAACCAGGGTTGCCTTAAATTACTAACAAGTTCTGAAACTATTACAGAAGTTCTAAATTTTGTGATGGAGTTTAATGCAGGCAATGGTGATTAATTTTGCCTATTTACTTGGCTTTGGGATGATATGTTTTGAATTTTATCTCAAAAATAAAACACAAAAAGTTCACACCTAATTAATGTTTTCCAATATTAATAGTTTTATCTAATATGTTATTCAAATGATTTAATGATAAAATAGCTTTAAAATATTTAATAATGAAGGTATATTTTCCATTCCTGACTTTTAATGTTATTTCAGTCCATTTAAAAATTTTGTGGGAAGAAAATATTGTCAGGAGAAAGCTAATCATCAATTTGCTACAGCTGAAACTGGCACAGCTGGTGGATGAGTGTCTTAATGTATTTCTAGATTAAGCCAGGCAGTTTAAAGAAAACATCATGCAAAAATTCAATCTGCTCTGGGTTTAAAATAAAGTCTTCATCTGTGTTGCTGCAGAAAGAATAGCTACCTTATGTTTTGTCATATTGTAGTGGATTATCTTTAATGAAGCGTATATCCTTCACAGCATTATTGTGATATTTTGTGTTTGTCTTGGTCTACACTAATGCAGTGGTTTAGGTTTAGTGAACAGAAGAATGGATTTTACTCTTAGTAATGCCCTGGCAGGTTTTCTTTCCTGAAGTTGTAAATGAAAGCAATTCACACACATTTAGAAGGAGACCTTTGCTATTGATTTCAGTGGGATCCCACAGCAGTGATAATGCTGATATCTTGGTTCTCTGAAAAATTCTAAGAGGTCTTCACAAAGGAAATCATTCATAATGTATTTCTTTAAAACCAGAATATAGTGTGATTCAGTTTGAAAAGGAGAAAGAGAATCCATCCATCCATCCAACATTTCTCCATATATATATATATATATATATATATATACACACAGAGAGAGAGAGAGAGAGAGAGAGAGAGAGAGCTATCCATCTATATATCACCATCCAATATTACCTCTCACTCATCCATATTTCCATCCATCCATCTACCTGCCTACTTACTAACATACCTACCTACCTATCAACTTTCTGAACTGTGGGAGTTGTCTTTTCTCTTAATTTCCACCCTACACTTTCTGTACCTGGGGATTTCCATCTTTACTATCCCTCTTTCATCCTTTGAGTGCCTTCTCAGGTTTCACTTAGCTCTCATACACTTACTCACAGCTTGCTGCAGCCTGCTGCCTTGCAGTAGGAGAAGCCCCTGTGCATCTCAAAGGAGATCTCTCTCAGGCTTCCCTTTCCACAGTATTTGGTATTTTATCCTCTGTCCTGGGTGAAGATCTATGGGAAGAGGAAGCTGGTGGGACAGACTTACTCTGTGTATGGTGTTCCTAGTGATTCTAACTTGTTATATCTGCCAATACTTAGCCATTAAAAGATGGTAGAAGTTTGGCTGGCTTTTTCTTACTCTATCTATCTATCAGTAGAATGGATTTCTCTTCATCCCACAGCTCCACCAGGAGGAAACAAAACTCTGAATCTTTACTCTTCTAAGAAGAGATCATCCCTTGCTAGAATTTATTGTTTTAGATCTCTTTGCATCTTTTGCTCTGTAATAGATTTTTGAAAAATTATAATTTGTCTCATTTGTTCTCACTGTGAGGATCAGAGCAATGGTCTGTGTGTTAGTTTGCCAGATCTACCATAACAGTAACCAAAGACATACTGAATGGCTTAAACAACAGACATTTATTTTCTCATTATTCTGGAACAGGTTTGGGGAGGATTGATTTCTTCTGAGGCCTCTCTCCTTGGCTTGCAGGTGGTGTCTTCTTCCTGTTTCTTCCCTGTGTCCTATTTCCTCTTCTCATAGAGACACCAGTCATACTAGATTAGGGCCCACACTAATGACCTCATTTTAACTTAATCACCTCTTTAAAGACTCTATCTCCAAATACAGCCACATTCTGAGGTATTGGGGTTTAGGACTTCAACAAATGAATTTTGGGGAGAACACAGTTCAGCCCATAACAGTCTCATTACAACCTTCTACTGATTCTTTAATTTTAAGCTTTCTGAATCACTTCATTTAGGTGATTCTCTTATGTATACCATAAAGTTGGGTTTTACTTTGAGTGCTAACATGACAATATTTTTATTTATTAGATGAGTTAACCACAATTTACATTTGTTGATATGACTGATACATTTGATTCAAGGTTTACAGTATCATACATATAATATGTATGTTAGTAAATTTGTAAATATACATGAGAAGAGAGTGCTTTTCACAATCACAATGTTATCTGCTTTCTTTTCTTTCCCTTTCTATTTCTGGAGTTTTGGATACGTTGGAAGGTTTGTATTTTTTCTAGTACTTACTTTTACATTAATACCTTTAAATATTATAAATAGTGCCCTCTTATTTACACTTTGTCTATGATGAACAATAAATTTAGACTAGAAACTTTTCCTTCCTCTTCCTTTTTCTCTCTTCTACCATCTAATTAGTCAATGGTGTTAACTTATTTAGTGTTGATATTTGTACTTTCAAATATGCTAAGCTTTATCAGTTTAAATAATATTTTATTCCAAGCCATAGCTTATGAACCAACCACGGAATTTATTTTGTTTCCTTCTCCCTTTTTTCACTCAAGTTTTATTTTATCCTATTTTTCACAGACTTTTTAAATTTTATTTATTTTTTGACATACAAAAAGCTGGATATAATTAGTATATACAACTTGATGAGTTTGGAGTTACATATAAACCCATGAAGTCATCATATCAATCTATGTTGTAAACCTATTCATCATCTCTAGAAGTTTCCTCCTGCCCTCTTATTTGTTGTTGTTATTAGTATATATTATTCTGTGAAAAGAACACTTAACATAAGATCTAAACTCTTAGCAAATTTTAACTATTCAATATAAATAGTATTGTTAACTATAGGCACCATGTTGTATAGTAGATCTCTAGGACTGACTTATCTTGTATAATTGAAACTTTGTACCCTTTGATTATATCTTCCAGTTTTCCACTCCTCCCAGCCCCTGACAACCACTGATCCACTCTCTGCTTCTATGAATTTGACTGTTTTGGATTCATCATACTAGTGGTATTTTACAATGTTTGTTCTGTGTCTGGCTTATTTCATTTAACATAATGTCCTACAGGGTTGATCCATATTGTCACAAATGGCAGGATTTTCTTCTTGTTTAAGACTGTGTAGTATTCCATTATATGTATATACCACTTTTTAAAAATTTATTGAGGTAACACTGGTTTATAACATTATATGAGTTTTGTGTGTACTACATTATATTTTGACTTCTGTATACAGTACAGTGTGCTCACCACTGAACGTTTACTTTCCATCTGTCACCATACTGTTGATCCCCTTTACCTATTTCGCTTCCCCCTCCACCCACCCAGACTTCACCTCTGGTAGCCTCTACTCTGTTCTCCGTATCTATGTGCTTGTTTTCATTTGGATTGGTTTGTTCATTTATTTAATATTCCACATATGAGTGAAATCGTATGGTATTTTTCTTTCCCCATTTGACTTATTTCACTTAGCACAATAACCTCAAGGTCCATCCATGTTGTTGCAAATGACAAGATTTCATCTTTTTTATGGCTGAGTGGTATTTCATTGTATATATATATATATCACATCTTCTTTATCCATTCATCCATTGATGGGCATTTAGGTTGTTTACATGTCTTGGCTATTGTAAATAATGCTGCGATAAACATAGGTGTGCATTGCATATATCTTTTCAAATTAGCGTTTTTGTGTTCTTCAGATAAATAACCAGAAATGGAATAGCTGGATCATATGTTAGTTCCATTCTTAATTTTTAAAGGAATCTCCATATTCTTTTCCATAAGGGCTACACCAATTTACATTCCCATGACCATTGTATGAGGGTTCTCTTTTCTCCACATCCTCTCCAATACTGGTTATTTCTTGCCTTTCTGATAATACCCATTCTAATGGGTGTAAGGTGATATCTCATTGTGGTTTTGATTTGCATTTCCCTGATAATTAGTGATGTTGAACATCTTTTCTTGTGCCTGTTAGATGTCTTTATGTCTTTGGGAAAATGTTTATTCTGTTTCTCAGTCCATATTTAAATTGGTGGTATGTTTTTTGTTGCTGAGTTCTTTACATATTTTGGATATTAACCCCTAATCAGATATATGATTTGCAAATATCTTCTCCCTTTTGGTAGGCTATCTTTTTGTTTTGTTCATGGTTTCCTTTGCTGTGCAGAAACATTTTAATGTGATGTAGTCCCATTTGTTTATTTTAGCTTCTGTTTCCCTTGCCTGAGGACACAGATCCCAAAAGGCATTGCTAAGACTGATGTCAAAGAACATACTGCCTATGTTTTCATCTAGGAGTTTTATGGTTTCAGGTCTTACATTCAAATCTTTAATCCATTTTGAGCTGATTTTTGTGTATGGTGTAAGATAGTGGTCTAATTTCATTCTTTTGCATGTGTCTGTCCCATTTTTCCAGCACCAGTTATTGAAGAGACTATTCTTTCTCCATTGCATGTTCTTTGCTTCTTTGTTGTAATGTGTGCTTATTTCTGGGCTCTCTATTCTGTTCTGTTGATCTCTGTATCTGTTTTTCTACCAGTACCATGATGTTTTGATTACTATAGTTTTGTAATATAATTTGAACATCTGTGTAAGTGTTACCACCAACTTTGTTCTTTTTTCTCAGGATTGCTTTGGCTATGTGGGGTCTTCTGTGGTTCAATATCAATTTCAGGATTTTTTTTTCTGTGAAGAATGTCACTGGGATTTTGATAGAGATTGCACTGAATCTGTAGATTACTTTAGGTAATATGGACGTTTTAACACTGTTACTTTTTCCAATCCATGATCACGGAACATCTTTCCATTTCTTTGTGTTTTCTTTAATTTCTTTCAACAGTGTCTTATACTTTTCAGTGTACAGCCTTTTCACCTCCTTGGTTAAATTTATTTCTAGGTATTTTATTCTTTTTGTTGTAATTGTAAATGGGATTGTTTTCTTAATTTACTTTTCTGCTAGTTCATTGTTAGTGTATAAAAACACAACTGATTCTGTGTATTGATTTTGTACCCTACAGCTTTACTGTATTTGGTTATTATTTCTGATAGATTTTTTTTTTTTTTCTTTTTGCGGTATGCGGGCCTCTCACTGTTGTGGCCTCTCCCGTTGCGGAGCACAGGCTCCGGATGCGCAGGCCCAGCGGCCATGGCTCACGGGCCCAGCCGCTCCGCGGCATATGGGATCCTCCCAGACCGGGGCACGAACCCGTATCCCCTGCATCGGCAGGCGGACTCTCAACCACTGCGCCACCAGGGAGGCCCTCTGATAGATTTTTAGTGGAGTCTTCAGGGTTTTCCATATATATAAAATCATGTTATATCTATAAACAGTGACAGTTTTACTTCATCTTTTCTGATCTGGATTCCTTTTATTTATTTTTCTTATTTGATTGCTGTGTCCAGGACTTCCAATACTATGTTGAATAAAAGTGGTGAGAGTGGGCATCCTTGTCTTGTTCCTAATCTTAGAAGGATAGGTTTCAGATTTTCACTATTGAGAATGATGTTAGCAATGGGTTTGTCATATATGGCCTTTATTATGTGGAGGTATTTTCTTTTTATGCCTATTTTACTGAGTGTTTTTTTAAAAATCATACATGGATGATGAATCTTGTCAAATGCTTTTTCTGCATCTATTGAGATGATCACATGATTTTTATCTTCATTTTGTTAATGTGGTGTATCATGTTGATAGCCTATGTTTGTCTTTAAAGCAGAGATTAGTCTTGTGAAAACAGCATATAGTTGGGTCTCGTTTTTTTATTCTTCCAGCCACTCTGTCTTTTGACTGATGAATTCTATCCATTGACATTTAGGGTGATTATTGATAAGTGAGAGCTTAGTACTGTCATTTTATCTTTTTTTGTAAAGATTGCTCTATACCTCCTTTGATTATTTTTCCTTGTGTTTGTCAGTTTGGTGGTGTTATATGATGTTTTTCACAGTTTCCTATTTTTTATGTTTTGTGTCTCTGCTCCAGATTTATGTTTTGTGGTTACGATTAGGTTTGTATAAAATTTCTTATAGATAAAATAGTCCTTTTTCTGCTGATAGCATCTTATCTTCATTTGCCTGTATGGGTTCTGTCCTTTTCCCCTTCCCCCTTTTTTTTTGTTGTCTCAAATTATCCCTTTTTATGTTATAAGTTGTTACCAAATTGAAATAGCTATAGTTATTTTTACTGCTTCTCCTCCTTTAAACTTTATGCTATAATAAAGTGTTTAAAAACTTGTTCTGATATACAGTTGCAATTTTCTGATTTTTGTCTATTCATCACCGTATTCAAAGTTTTGTATACTTTTGCCTTTTTGTTTCTAGTAGAAGAGCTCCTTTATATATATATATATATATATATATATATTTTTTTTTTTTTTTTTTTTTTTTTTCCGGTATGTGGGCCTCTCACTGTTGTGGCTTCTCCCGTTGCGGAGCACAGGCTCCATACGCGCAGGCTCAGCGGCCATGACTCATGGGCCCAGCGACTCCACGGCATGTGGGATCTTCCTGGACTGCGGCACGAACCCGTTTCCCCTGCATTGGCAGGCAGACTCTCAACAACTGCGCCACCAGGGAAGCCCTATATGTGTGGTTTATTGAAAGATATTTGAGCCTGGATATTTGTGGGCTATTCCTGGTTGAATAATTAAAATTGTATGACTTTAAATAAGTCAACTTCTCTGGGTCTTTGACTTATCATCTGCAAGATGTACTGGACCATTAATTAATTCATTTAGCACATGACTTGATTACGTATTATCTACCTGAAACTGGATGTGCTGGGCATAAAGCAATAAAATAACCCACATAATGTCCCCAGCTTATTGATATTGATATTACTGTGGGGTTAAAATAATAAATAAGCAAGTAGATATAAAGTATAATATTGAGTGGTAATAACTACTCTAAACAAGATAAATATAAGGTCCATGATGACAAGGGCCTTGTCTAGCTTCTGCATTTCTTTTTTTCTTTTTTTTAATACAGCAGGTTTTTATTAGTTATCTATTTTTTGTTTGTTTGTTTTGTTTTGTTTTGCAGTACGCAGGCCTCTCACTGCTGTGGCCTCTCCCGTTGCGGAGCACAGGCTCCGGACGCGCAGGCTCAGCGGCCATGACTCACGGGCCCAGCCGCTCCGCGGCATGTGGGATCCTCCCGGACCGGGGCACGAACCCACATCCCCCGCATCAGCAGGTGGACTCCCAACCGCTGCGCCACCAGGGAAGGCCCTAGTTATCTATTTTATACATACTAGTGTATATGTGTCAATCCCAGTCTCCCAGTTCATCCCCCCCCCCACCCCCCCCACTTTCCCCCTTGGTGTCCATATGTTTGTTCTCTACATCTGTGTCTCTATTTCTGCCTTGCAAACCAGTTCATCTGTGCTATTTTTCTAGAGTCCACATATATGTGTTAATATACGACATTTTTCCCTTTCTGACTTACTCTTGGACATCTGTATGTCTTCTTTGGAGAAATGTCTGTTTAGGTCTTCTGCCCATTTTTTGATTGGGTTGTTTGTTTTTTTAATATTGAGCTGCATGAGCTGTTTATATATTTTGGAGATTAATCCTTTGTCCATTGATTTATTCGCAAATATTTTCTCCTATTCTGAGGGTTGCCTTTTCGTCTTATTTATACTTTCCTTTGCTATGCAAAAGGTTTTAAGTTTCATTAGGTCCCATTGGTTTATTTTTGTTTTATTTCCATTACTCTAGGAGGTGGGTCAAAAAAGATCTTGCTGTGATTTATGTCAAAGACTGTTCTTCCTATGTTTTCCTCTAAGAGTTTTAGAGTGTCCAGTCTCACATTCAGGTCTTTAATCCATTTTGAGTTTTTTTTGTGTGTATGGTGTTAGGGAGTGTTCTAATTTCATTCTTTTACATGTAACTGTCCAGTTTTCCCAGCACCACTTATTGAAGAGACTGTCTTTTCTCCTTTGTATATCCTTGCCTCCTTTGTCATAGATTGGTTGACCATAGGTGCGTGAGTTTATCTCTGGGCTTTCTATCCTGTTCCACTGACCTATATTTCTGTTTTTGTGCCAGTACCATATTGTCTTGATTACTGTAGCTTTGTAGTATAGTCTGAAGTCAGGAAGTCTGATTTCTCCAGCTCCATTTTTTTCCCCTCAAGATTGCTTTGGCTATTCGGGGTCTTTTGTGTTTCCATACAAATTGTGAAATTTTTTGTTGTAGTTCTGTGAAAAATGCCATTGGTAGTTTGATAGGGATTGCATTGAATCTGTAGATTGCTTTGGGTAGTATAGTCATTTTCACAATATTGATTTGTCCAACCCAAGAACATGATATATCTCTTCATTTGTTAGTATCATCTTTAATTTCTTTCATCAGTGTCTTATAGTTTTCTGAGCACAGGTCTTTTACCTCCTTAGGTAGGTTTATTCCTAGGTATTTTATTCTTTTTGTTGCAGTAGTGAATGGGATTGTTTCCTTAATTTCTCTTTCTGATCTCTCTTTGTTAGTGTATAGGAATGCAAGAGATTTCTGTGCATTAATTTTGTATCCTGCAACTTTTCCAAACTCATTGATTAGCTCTAGTAGTTTTCTGGTGGCATCTTTAGGATTCTCTATTTATAGTATCATGTCATGTGCAAGCAGTGACAGTTTTACTTCTTCTTTTCCAATTTGTATTCCTTTTCTTTCTTTTTCTTCTCTGATTGCCATGGCTAGGACTTCCAAAACTATGTTGAATAACTGTGGAGAGAGTGGACATCCTTGTCTTGTTCCTGATCTTAGAGGAAATGCTTTCAGTTTTTCACCATTGAGAATGATGTTTGTCATATATGGCCTTTATTATGTTGAGGCAGGTTCTCTCTATGCCCACTTTCTGGGGAGTTTTTATCATAAATGGGTGTTGAATTTTGTCAAAAGCTTTTTCTGCATCTATTGAGATGATCATATGGTTTTTATTCTTCGGTTTGTTAATATGGTGTATCACATTGATTGATTTGCATATATTGAAGAATCCTTGCATCTCTGGGATAAATCCCACTTGATCATGGTGTATCATCCTTTTAATGTGTTGTTGGATTCTGTTTGCTAGTATTTTGTTGAGGATTTTTGCATCTATATTCATCAGTGATATTGGTCTGTAATTTTCTTTTTTTGTAGTATCTTTGTCTGGTTTTGGTACCAAGGTGATGGTGGTCTCATAGAATGAGCTTGGAGTGTTTCTTCCTCTGAAATTTTTTTTGGAAGAGTTTGAGAAGGATGGTGTTAGCTCTTCTCTAAATGTTTGATAGAATTCACCTGTGAAGCCATCTGGTCCTGAACTTTTGTTTGTTGGAAGATATTTAATCACAGTTTCAATTTCATTACTTGTGATTGGTCTTTTCATATTTTCTCTTTCTTCCTGGTTCAGTCTTGGAAAATTGTACCTTTCTAAGAATTTGTCCATTTCTTCCAGGTTGTCCATTTTCTTGGCATAGAGTTGCTTATAGTAGTCTCTTATGATGCTTTGTATTTCTATGGTGTCTGTTGTAACTATTCCTTTTTCATTTCTAATTCTGTTGATTTGAGTTCTCCCTTTTTTTTCTCGATGAGTCTGGCTAAAGGTTCATCAATTTTGTTTATCTTCTCAGAGAACCAGCTTTTAGTTTTATTGATCTTTGCTATTGTTTTATTTTTTTGTTTCTATTTCATTTATTTCTGCTCTGATCTTTATGATTTCTTTCCTTCTAGTAACTTTGGGTTTTGTTTGTTCTTCTTTCTCTAGTTCGTTTAAGTGTAAGGTTAGATTGTTTGAGATTTTTCTTGTTTCTTGAGGTAGGATTGTATTGCTATAAACTTCCCACTTAGAACTGCTTTTGCTGCATCCCATAGGTTTTGGATCATTGTGTTTTCATTTGTCTTTAGGTATTTTTTTGATTTCCTCTTTGATTTCTTCAGTGATCCCTTGGTTATTTAGTAATGTGTTGTTTAGCCTCCATGTGCTTATGTTTTTTACATTTTTTTCCCTGGAATTTATTTCTAATCTCATAGCGTTGTGGTCAGAAAAGATGCTTGATATGATTTCAATTTTCTTAAATTTACCAAGGCTTGATTTGTGACCTGGGTTGTGATCTATCCTGGAGAATGTTCCATGAACACCTGAGAAGAAAGTGTAATCTGCTATTTTCACATGGAATGTCCTATAAATATCAATTAAATCTATCTGGTCTGTTGTGTCATTTAAAGCTTGTGTTTCTTTATTAATTTTCTGTGTGGATGATCTGTCAATTGGTGTAAGTGAGGTGTTAATGTCCCCCACTATTATTGTGTTACTGTCGATTTCCGCTTTTATAGCTGTTAGCATTTGCCTTATGTATTGAGGTGCTCCTATGTTGGGTGCATATATATTTATAATTGTTATATCTTCTTCTTGGATTGATCCCTTGAGCATTATGTAGTGTCCTTCCTTGTCTCTTGTAACATTCTTTATTTTAAAGTTTATTTTACCTGACATGAGTATTGCTACTCCAGCTTTCTTTTGATTTCCATTTGCATGGAATATGTTTTTCCATCCCCTCACTTTCAGTCTGTATGTGTCCCTAGGTCTGAAGTGCATGTCTTGTAGACAGCATATATATATGGGTCTTGTTTTTGTATCCATTCAGTGAGCCTGTGTCTTTTGGTTGGAGCATTTAATCCATTCACATTTAAGGTAATTATCGATATGTATGTTCCTATGACCATTTTCTTAATTGTTCTGGGTTTGTTTTTGTAGGTCCTTTTCTTCTCTTGTGTCTCCCACTTAGAGAAGTTCCTTTAGCATTTGTTGTAGAGCTGGTTTGGTGATGCTGAATTCTCTTAGCTTTTGCTAGTCTGTAAAGCTTTTGATTTCTCCCTCGAATCTAGCTTCTGCATTCTATATCCCTAGTGCCTAGGACAGTGCCAGGCCATAAGAATGCTCAATAAACATTTGCTGACTAAATGAATGAATACACAAATTGAATTGCTTGCAAATCACCTTCACTTATTATCATGGATGAGTTCATTGCAGAGATTCAGGGACTTCAGAAGAAAGAAATCTAGTGAAAACTCCTACTTATTTAAAAACAAGAAACCCATTTGTGTTGGCTAAATTTTAATGCATCCACTTAGCTACGCTATGTACCCAGTTGTTTGGTCAAACACTAGTGCAGATTTTTCTGTGAAGATGTAATTAGCATCTTGTAATTTTGTAGATATAATTAGCACCTAAAATCTGTTGAGTTTAAATGAAGGAGACCACTTTTGATGAGTGGGCCTCATCCAATCAGTTGAAGTCCTTAGGAATACAAACTGAGATTTCCTGAAGAAGAAGGAATTGTGCCTCAAGACTGTAACACAAAAATGTTCCCTGAATTTCCAGCCAGCGAGGCTGCTCTACAAATTTGTGACTCAAGACTGCACCATCAACTCCTGTCTGAGTTACCAGCCAGCTGACCTGATACACATATTTGCCAGCCCACACAATCTTGTGAGCCAATTCCTTAAATTCTATCTATCTGTGTATCTCCTGTTTTTCTGGAGATCTCTGACTGATACACTAATAAAATTATTTTAACAACTCTTTAACTTCCTTGAATTGAAAACATTGTTTGTGTGTAGAGTTTTTTAGGAAAAAAATCTAGTTTTCTTTAAATTCTGAGACTTTCATCATACTTGGTTAGTTTCCTCTGCTAAAATGGAGGTAGTTGAAAACAAATAGAAATGTTAATGTAAGATGTAACATGGTTAACCTTGAGGCTCGTTGTGTCATGGCTATCTCCACACTATTTTCATCTCTCCATTTATTAATTTTTTTGATCTGTATCAACGTTACACACAAGCTTGTGCAAAGTAACACAGAGGCAGAAGGGGTTCTTTGATCCAAATGTAAGCCAACTTTGGGGTATGGGAGAAGGTAGAGCTATGGAGGTGGAGGAGTCATGCTTTGCTAGAATCTTCTTGGGTATGAAGAGGGTGAGCAAGAGCATATGTAATATAAATTTTGTCATATATTATACTTAGCTCTTTTATCAAGAATATATGTTGCTCTTTTATCAAGTATCAATATATAGTTCTTTTATCAAGAACGATAATATAGAGGAAGCTAACTATAGTATATTTCAAAATTTATATTGCATATGTTCTTGATCACCTTCTCCCGGTGTTTAACACTCAAATAGATGCCAGAAAGTAATTATCAAAATGGCAGAACTTTAAGATGGATGTGGGAGAAAATTGGAATATAACCAAGTCCTAAAATTATTCTTTCAATACAGTTTTTCGTAGGCGAAACAGGGAATCTTAAAAAAACAGTAAGATATTCTAAAAGAGAAATAAATTTAAAACTTCTGACTCCAGACATTGAAAAAGACTTTGAAAGGTTATCTCATGCATTCTTTTACCTCTGGGCAGGTTGTGTGCTTTGATCCACATTTTAAAGCCCTCTCACATGCAGCAAGAGTGCACAGCTCTCCTTAGCTCTCCATTTTAGTATTAAATGATTTTACTATCAAGAATTCTTCCCTTTATCTAACATAATTTTTCTCTTGTTCTGGTCCAAATTGGAGTTGGAGAGTAGCTGGTGATTATTCCTTGTGTGAGAGCCCTTCATGTATTTATAGATTGTTATTAAATTGTCCCAAATCAACCTTTAATCTTCAAACTGAATAATATCCATTTTCTTGACCTCCTTTAATAGATCTTTTTCCAAACCCTCAATCACCATTTGTAGCTTTCTGCTAAACCAGCTCTTATTTTTTCCTCCCTGTTTACTTGTAGATCACAGAGCCAGAGAGGATATTTTTGGAAGAGTAGGAGTTTGATGAAAGGATTTCATCCTTTGTATTTATGTATATGTGCACCTTTCTTTATATAATAGATATTTGAAATAACATATTTTTGCAAGTCAAATGATATTTTAATACTCCTAGCAAGTTTACCTTTTAAAGGTTATAAGTAAATCATTTTTAAACTGAACACCTTTGTTAGGTAAATATATAAAGAGAGAGAGTTTCTTAAATTCAGATTTTTATGTTTACATCAAGCTTTCTTAAAGTAGAGGCCATTTCTATTATTATAAGATCCTTGTCTTTTTGTTCCATAGCAATTCAGTAACCAATTACTGCTTGTGAAGTATTATGTTTTAGGTCTGCTTTTGAGTACTACATTTGCACTATCAGTCCGCATTTATTTGGCACCTGTATTGAAGATATTTGTAAAAACATGAAAAATAAATCATACTCTGTTCTTAAAGAGATTGCAGTCTAGAGGGAGAGATAGAATGCATGCAAATAATTAAAATATAAATTGGGAAGAATGTAAGTATAATAAGTTGGGACCACAGAGAGATTATCTGGAAACGAGGAAGATTTTTGAAAGAGGTTGCCTTTGCTAGGGGAGGTCTTGCAGGTTGTGTAACTTTTGTACAGGTAGAAATAAGGAAGTATCATTACTAGCAGAAGGAACTATCTGAAAGGTGCAATGGGACTGAAGAGTGGTCAGTGAAGAATCAATTAAAAGAAGAAAAAGCCAAAAGGGAGTTTGGGAGATGGAGTGATTATTGCCTTGATTTTTTTTTTAACTGTGAAAATGTATTACTATTGTATGAAAAGAAGGGAGAGAGGGAGGGGGGAAAGTAAAAGAATACATGGCTGACTGGCATCCTGTAATGAACTAGAAGTAGGAGCAAAACCAGCTAAATAATGTCCAATAATCATTCATCTTCCCTCTACCAGTTCTTCTGGTAAGGAATGTGAATTCAAAGGTAAGGGTTTCCTTTAAAGAGGATGGTGGTAACATTACTGGTTTGTTTTTTGGCTACCCAGAATCTAATCACCATTCCTATTTTGGGGGAAGTCCCTATTTTGAGGTATTAGTTGGAGGCTGAGGTCTGTTTTCCACTATGAAAACCAAAGAGGGGGCAGACATTTCTTCTCTCCAGTTGAAGCCATAGACACATGGCCTTGACTCAGCCAATTTTAAACTCCCCTGAATTTTTTTAACTTTAGGGATTAACAGAATGATGTAGTGACATAAAGCAAACTATCATGTTAACAATGTATCCAGCTGGGGCAGTGAGGAGTGTCCAGTGGCATGGCATCAATGGCTGAGTCCTCCCCTGACTCTTCTCAAAACATGATCTTGACTATATTCCCCACTTTCTGGCCTTCTTTGATTCTTCCCAATTTCCTGAACTTGTTTCTTTAGCTTTCCACCTGATTTTGAGGACTTCTGATATTTTGTGTACAATACTGTTTCTGCTTAAGTTAGCCCAAGTCAGTTTTGGTGGCTTACAATCTAGAATCATGACTGAAACAAATATTAACCTAGAATCTTCACGCAGAATGGAGTGAAGTGGGTAGAGATGACATGCCAGAATATTTAGTAGGCATCTACCATTGTCTAGGTAAGAAGGTTCATCATCCAGGTGACACCAGTTGAATGAGGACAGTGGCAATCAGAATAGAGAAGAGAGGCTGCATGTACGAGATATGATACTGGATTGGATATGAAGTTGAACAGCCTGCGTGATATGTTACTATTTCATTACCAAGGTTGATCATGCCTGATCTGGCTGGTTAGGTGAACATCTCACCTCTTTTTCCATAGAACATGCACTTTCCTTCTGAAGATCTGAGGTGAAAGAGGATGCCTTTTTTTAGATGAAAGAGGATTTTAATTTTCAATCAAGGTTGATTGATACATCAGGTCATTACAACTAATTGAAGTGAAGACGAATGTAGGGTTGGAGAATGAAAAATGATTGCAAAGTTTAAGGTGAAGTGATTGGTTAAGCAGCAGTATCATTAACTGAAATGGGGACGTTGAAGGAGGAACTCGTAGAGGGAAGGTGAATGATAATTGGACATTATTTAGCTAACTTTGCTCCTAGTTCTAGTTCATTACTGGATGCCAGCTATCCATGTATTCTTTTTCTTTTTTCCTCCTCCTCCCTCCCTCCTCCCCTCCTCCTTCCCTCCCTCCCTTCTCTTCATACAGTAGTAATACATTTTCATAGTTTAAAAAAATCAAGCAACCCAAAAGCACATACAATCATATGTTGCCTGGGTTCTCCTGGACCATTGAGAGCTGGACAAAAGGATCTAAAACTTTACCCCATGCAATGTTTCCACCGCTTTCAGTAAGATTTCTCTGGATGCCTGGGGGCTTCTTATTGTCTTACTGTTCTTATTGTCACTTTATTTTCAGGGGTCTTCTTTACACATGGCTATTTTATGTTGTATTCCCCAGAGGTTACATGAGCCCCGTTTACTGTTTTTCTTTCTTTCTTTTTTTTTTTTTACAATAACTTGCCCACACAGAACATTTATGCTATGTCAGATTTCTTTGGATGATGTACATCACCAGTAAGGATCCCTTTGAGCAATGCCACGAACATCTCAGAATCTCATTTTAGAGATTCTGTCTTCTCTAAAGTATTTCTTAATCACTTCACCACTTATGTTTGGCCACCCTCCTCTGTCTCTCATCTTTCTTGGATTCTTTCTTCTCATTCCTCACTCTCTCTCATCTGTTCTGCCACCTCCTGCCTCCTCTGGAATATTGCTCTCCTGGGTCATGCACAGGGATATTCCCCCATTCTTTGAAACCTTGCTATAAACCAACATCCATTCTCTGGGTTTTGCTACTTATTTCAAGTGGTTATCAGGTTATTGTTCCAAAAATAATTGCTTTCTCTGTAAAACAAATCCTTTTGCTAGCTATTAGTTATTTCTCTTCTTGTCACATACACTACACAGAGGTGCTATCTGTTCATATCTACATATGACAGAAACTGAGTCCTCATGTATATATATATCCATAGAGTATGTGCAATATTTGCATATTTTTGCATATATGTCTTTTTTTTTTTTTTTTTTTTTTTTCTTTTTGCGGTATGCGGGCCTCTCACTGTTGTGGCCTCCCCCGTTGCGGAGCACAGGCTCCGGACGCGCAGGCCCAGCGGCCATGGCTCACGGGCCCAGCCGCTCCGCGGCATATGGGATCCTCCCAGACCGGGGCACGAACCCGTATCCCCTGCATCGGCAGGCGGACTCTCAACCACTGCGCCACCAGGGAGGCCCTGCATATATGTCTTAAAAAATAAATTGGCTCATACCATACATAGTCTATGCTATAAATATCTCATTAAATCAGTATACATATATCTTCTTTTTATTATAGATATACAACACATTTTTGACCTATCAATGGACAATGAAGTTGTTTAGAAGTTTTCATTATAATAAGCAATGCTTTAATGACTTCCTGTACATGTATCATTTTGCCTCTGTGTGTTTCTAATGGTCAGATGACTAGAAATGAAACTACTGTACCATAAAGATTCAACATTTAAAAAAATTTTTATTTTAATTTTTTTTTTTGGCTGTATTGGGTCTTCATTGCTACGTGCAGGCTTTCTCTAGTTGTGGTGAGCGGGGGCTACTCTTCGTTGTGGTGTGTGGGCTTCTCATTGTGGTGGCTTCTCTTGTTGCGGAGCACGAGCTCTAGGCAAGTGGGCTTCAGTAGTTGTGGCTCGTGGGCTCTAGAGCGCAGGCTCAGTAGTTGTGGCTCATGAGCTTAGTTGCTCCGTGGCATGTTCAGTCTTCCCGGAGCAGGGTTCAAACCCATGTCCCCTGAATTGGCAAGTGGAATCTTAACCACTGTGCCACCAGGGAAGTCCCAAGATTCAACATTTTGATTAACATACTGCCCTTCAAAAAAGATGTTCCAATTTACAGTTCCACCATAACTTTTTTAGAATTTCTACTTCCTGCACCCTTGCTAACATTGAATCATTTTAATTTTTGTCAATATCTTTGCCAAAAATGGTATCTTGCTTTTATTTTACCTTGTTTTTTCTTCAGTATTAGTGCAGCTGACCATCTTTTCAGATATTTATTTGTTTTTTTTAGTAAGTTACATGTCCACATCTTTCCATCTTAAATTCAAGTTTTGTCTTTAAAAATTAATTTATAGGAATTCTTCCTTATCATATAATGATATAATGTGTTTGAAAATATTTTCTCACAGTATCCTGTATCTTATACCTTTGTTTCAAGTAGTCTTTAATCTTTTCCTTTTTTGAATTTGGGTTTTACATCTTGTTTAGGAAAGCATTCCTTTCTTTAAGATTGAAAATGTTTTTAATATATTGTATTATTATACTTTAGCTTTTGAATCCAGGTGAAATTTATTTTTGTGTATGTTTGACAGAGTAACAGATTTTTTCTGAGTGTGGCTGACCGTATGTATACCATTTATTGGATGTTCTCATATTCAGTGCTTGTTATAGACTGAATGTTTGTGTCCCTTGCAAAATTCATATGTTGACATCCTAACCAACAAGGTTATGGTAGGTGATTAGGTCATGAGGGAAGAGTTCTTGTAAAAAGAGGCCCAAGAAAGCTCCCTTGCCCCCTTCCCATGTGAGGTTATAGTGAGAAGACCACTGTCTATGACCCAGGAAGCAGACCCTCACCAGACACTGAATCTGCCCACACCTAGGTCTTGAACTTCTAACCTCCAGAACTATGAGAAATAAATTTCTGTTGCTTAAAAGCTACATAATCGATGGTATTCTATTATAGCACCATAGAACACCCCTGGTTTGAAATGCCTTTTTTATCTTTCTTAAATCTTAATTTTCTTTCATTGATCTGTATTTAATAATTCTGGGCTGATACCATTTGATCTTATAACTATACCTTGTAGTGACATATTCTAAGGATTTAAAAACTATGGTTTTTTCACTCAGTGTATTACTTTTATTTAGTTGTTTTAATTTTAATAGCAGTATTACTTAACTTTTTATGTAGGCAAAAAGAAATCAGTATAAAATAAAATAGTCTGAATAAAAATTTAATGTTCAATGTGTATTGGAAATAACCATATGAACTCATGATTTTTTATTAATTAAAAATTATATTTTCTAGCTCTGTTCAGGAAAGGGAGAATAAACTACCACTAGCAGTGAACCTTTTTAGTACTCTGATATGGGTCTCTAAATATAATTCACCACAGATAACAAGGTTCCTTAAAGGCTATGGCAGTTTCCAAGTATGAAACAGGTAATATAAAAAAGTGAGCCAAGGGACTTCCCTGGTGGTGTAGTGGTTAAGAATCTGCCTTCAATGCAGGAGACACGGGTTCAATCCCTAGTTGGGGAAGATCCCACATGGCGCTGATCAACTAAACCTGTGTGCCACAACTACTGAGCCTGTGTGCCTAGAGCCCGTGCTCCTCAATGAGAGAAGCCACCACAATGAGAAGCCTGCACACCGCAACGAAGAGTAGCCCCCACTCGCTACAACTAGAGAAAGACCGTGCGCGGCAATGAAGACCCAACGCAGCCAAAAATAAAATAAATGAATAAACAAATTATAAAAAAAAAAAAAAAAGTGAGCCAAGGAGATCTTGTTGTACCAAAAAGCAAAGAGGCTTTCAAGGACTCATGGAGTCTTATCAAAACCGCATAGAAGCCAAGGGCTCCTTGGCTGAAGGTGGGACAATTTTATCATTGAAAGAAAAATGGCTATGATTGATTTGAAACACATGGATGCAGTCCATAATGATATCATAAAGAAAACAAAATAAGCCTATTTCTTATCAGCAGAGATGACCATTATACTAACTTTTTAACATATACATTGGTAATTAAAAAGAAAGAATTAAGCATTTATTCTTCCATTTATTCTAACTGGAAATGAATTTCAGAGAAGCCAAAGTGTCTCAGTTAAAAACAGATTTTTTTTTTTGAAGAATGACAACTAATCAATGTGGAATAAATAATACAATTAGAAAAATATTTTTTTAAAATCCATACTGAAATAATTGATTCAGGCAAAGATTATTAGTGCGTGCTAAACCATTAAGTGAGAGGTGCTGGGAAACTCATAATTTCATGGTGACAAATTACGAGCCTAAGGATTTCTTTATGGTTGCAAAAGGAAAGAATCTAACTTGGCAGTGGAGTAATCTGGCTCTCCCCATGCAAACCCAATGATCAACCATACCAACACTAGCAGTGGACAACCAGATGCTTTGTATCTGTAAATACGATGCTAAAAGTAGAACCAGTGTCACCTATTAAACATTTCTACTAAAAAAAATTAAACCTGAGTCTAAACAGGCTTTACATCTAACTTCTATTTTTCAGGAAATAGTGGGCATAAAAAAAGAAAATGCTAAACAAGACCATGAAAAAACAGTCAGAAAAATCTCATAGTTCATAACATAGGACAACTTATATAATTTTCCTGTTTTGTTCTTTAAGTCAATGACAAGAAAAGAAAAAGTGCGTCTGTATGTGTGTGCAGTAATATGAGTCCTACTGTATATTAAAAGAGACAAAATATACAATAACAAAATGCCACATGCAGATCCTGCAGGAATCCTGGTTTGAACCTATTAGCAATGAAAATTATCTTTAGGATAATTAAGAATATTTGAATATGAACTGAGTAATAGAATTATTATTAATTTTGTTAAATATTATACTTTTATTGTGGTTATATAGAAAAATATTCCTAGTTTTTAGAAATTCATCCTAAAATACTTTGGACCAGAATGTCCTAAAGTCCTTAATTTTTAAAATATATTACAGTAAATAAATATATAAACAAATATGGTTAAATATTAATTGTTATGTCTAAGTGTTAAGCTTATGGCTATTTATTTTATAATGTGCCTATATATATCTACTTTTCTTTGTATTTGAAAATTTTTATAATAAGAAGTTGAATAAGTAAAAGAAAATATTATGTATATAACTTATATATCATAAGTTATTTATTTTTAGGGTTCAAATAGAATGGTCTTAAGATATTTAAATTAAGGTTTTATTTTATATATGTGTTTATTATATTGTGTCTTGCTGTTCAGTAGTACACCTCTCCATTTATTCAGAATCTTAAAGAAATGTTATTCAGTACTTTTATGGTTTTCTTCATGTAAGACTTGAATATTTCCTGTTAGATGCTTTTCTAAGTATCTTAAGTGTATATTTGCTCTTGCCTAGTTGCAGTTGCTATTGACCAGAAAAGTAATGGCCCATAGGGAAGTTGATCTTATTTTTTGGCCATCTTGCTGGACTCTTTTTAGTGCTAATAGATAGTTTTACAATTTTATATTTTCCTTTCTAATAGTCCTTTTTAATTGTAAAAAGTAAAATACATACAAAGACCTATATAAAACATAAATATACAGGGCAATGGAATATTATTAATCGATCATAAATATAATCACCTCCCAAATTTAAAAAAAACTGAAAATTTCCAGCACTCCCTGCCTTGTGTCCATTCTATTTCACATGTTTTGACTGATGTACTAGCCATTCTGAAATTTAATTTTCTAGGTCATAATTATTTTGCAATATATTCTTACTTTTTTGAGTTTTATCCAAGAAATTCTGAATTCAAAGAATACAAAGTGTGGTCATCAGCATAAAATAGACTATTATATCTATAAGATGTTTTATGTAAGCCTTATACAAGCCACAAAGCAAAAAGCTACAGTAGATTCACAAAAGATAAAGAGAAGAGAATCAAAGCATACCACTATGGAAAATCATCAATTCAAGAAGGAAGGCAGCAAGTGAGGAAGAAAGGAACAAGGAAATTACATAATGGCCAGAAAAGAATAAGATGACAATAGTAAGTTTTTAACTATGAATAATTACTCTAAATGTAAATTGATTGAATTCTCCAATCAAAAGACATAAAGTGGATGGATGGATAAAAAACAAGACCCAACTATATGCTGCCTGCAAGAGGCTCACTTCAGCTTTAAGGACACACATAGGCTCAATGTGAAGAGATGGAAAAAGATATCCCATACAAGTGGAAACTAAAAGAGAGCAGGGATAGCTATACTTTGTCAGACAAAATAGCCTTTAAGCCAAAAATGATAACAAGAGACAAAGACATCATTATATAAAAATAAAGGGGTTAATACATCAAGAAGATATCACATTCATAAATATATATGCATCCAACATTGGAGCACCTAACAATATGAAGCAAATACTAACAGCACGGGATGGACAAATAAACAACAATACAATAATAGTAGGGAACTTCAACATACCATTTTCAACAGCTGGTAGGTTAATCAGACAGAAAATCAACAAGGAAACATTGGACTTGACCCATGCTTTAGAGCAAACCTAACAGACATATACAGAATATTCCATCTACCAGCAGTAGAATACACATTCTTCTTAAGTGCACATGGAACATTCTCTAGGATAGATTATGTGATAGGTCACAAACAAGTCTTAGCAAATTTAAGAAGATAGAAATCATATCTAGCATCTTTTCTGACCACAGTAGTGTCAAACTAAAAATCAATAACAGTTTACAGAAAATTTACAGAAAGCTGTAAATATACCACCTTTGAGTATAATTCTCAGATGTTTAGCCTCCCTAAAAGTTATGTTTTACTTTCCTAGGACACAAATATTTTGAACTTAAAATTTTCTTTTTCATTAGTAATTTCCAAAAATAAATCACAGTAAACCACCCACTGTTAGAACAAGTTCATCTGGATTACTCAGATTTAAATGGGAGGCAGAGCTGAGGGACATCTCGTGAATTGTGAAGAGGCTTTGTAATCAAGATGTAAACACTAAGATCTATAGAACTTCTTAAGAACAGGAGAAATCATTATTTTGATTTCCTCCTTTCCGATTTTCTCATCAAAATGCAAACATATGGTACTTAGTATTTCCTAATTATAATTTATTAATTAAGTATTGAAAAGAAGCTGCATTTTAGGAATTTGCAGGCAGGTATTAGTCAGTCTTGGTTCTACAGTGCTCAAAATAAAAGGGAGAGCAATTGTAGACATGAGGATTAGCTCAGGTTTGCTTCTACATGTCCAGGATATAAAGCCTTCCTGGGGAGGAGGACATGGAAAAATATTGGCCCATGAAAAGGTAGATAGAGCAAGGTGTTGAGTTCACTCTTCATCTACATGGAAAGTGATGGTATACACATAGTATTTGTTTATCTACAGGCACAAAGAGGTGGTTTCATAAAGCAGAGCTTGTTGAAGATTTTTTTCTGCCAAAATATTCCAAGAGGAAGAGATTGACCAGGGTCTGTGGATGTAGCCCAAATCTCTCTTCCATGAATGGAAAACCTTCTTTAAAATCTAGCTTATTGGGCTTCCCTGGTGGCGCAGTGGTTGAGAGTCCGCCTGCCAATACAGGGGACACAGGTTCGTGCCCCGGTCCAGGAAGATCCCACATGCCGCGGAGCGGCTGGGCCCGTGAGCCATGGCCGCTGAGCCTGCGCGTCTGGAGCCTGTGCTCCGCAATGGGAGAGGCCACAACAGTGAGAGGCCCGCGTACCGCAAAAAAAAAAAAAAAAAAAAAAAAAAAAATCTAGCTTATTATTTAAAGTATTCATTTGAATGCTGTATTCAACTATATTGTATAGCCATGCTTATATCTTAACAAAAAAAGTTTTAAATTATTTGCTTTCAGGTAAAATTGATATTCTAAAAAGATATGCATTTGTCTCAAAAACTCACCCTGAAATATCAATCTATGTGTGGTGTGCATTTTCTAATTTGTAATACTACTCCTCCTCTCACTGCCCTAAACAGCAATAACCAACATTTATTGAATGCTTAATATGTTCTTAATACTGTTCTAAGCCCATTAAATATATTAATTTATCCCATGCTAGGAGTGATGGATAAGGTGCTTAAATTTTGATTTAGCTGGGGGTATGGAGAATTGTTATTATGTAATGGAAATTTGCACAAATAAACAGTAATGATGAGATATCTTGATGACTTTGGTAACCATATTTTTAAAATTCTGGCCTTGGTCCTATCCTAAGAAAAGAGGGTTTGTACTGTTTAAAGCAATTCAAATTGCTCTATACCAGCAACAATTCTGGAATAGTTATATGTACAAATTCAATCTTATGTGGCAATTTTGATTTAAGATTTCTTATTAATTTTATATCTTCTCATCTTTACTAAACATTTAATTTCTGTTACTTATATATAAAATATCTGATTAGGTATAAATTTAGTAACTAAATATTGACACTTGGTGAATTTTTGCCTCTGAATTGCTTTCTTATGGTGCTATTTTATCTTTATTTTTTTTTAAAATCTGGGGTCAAATGGATTGGATAGGAAATTTTGGAGATAAGTTAAACTTCATGTAATTGAAATGCTATTCAGTTCTACTGAGGTCTGCCATCACAAGAAGTGTACAACTAATGAAACCAAATGATTTAACATGAATTTTACATACGTGGCAAAAACTTTGCTACATAAAAGCACTTGATTGATTACTGCTTGATTGAAAACTTGCTTGATTACTGCTGGTTTAGTCCAGGTTGAACACAGCTCTTTTTTCAGGGTCAATGGCTATATATGCCCTGCTGGTAGTAAAGTGGCTTTCTTGCTAACTGAGCTTTTAAAAAGCATACTCAAGAGATACTAAATGAGGGGGTAGTTTGATTAAGGACTTGTATGGGTAACTTTTTTTTTTTTTTTTTTTTTGCGGTACGCGGGCCTCTCACTGTTGTGGCCTCTCCCGTTGCGGAGCACAGGCTCCGGATGCGCAGGCTCAGCAGCCATGGCTCACGGGCCCAGCCGCTCCGCGGCATGTGGGATCTTCCCGGACCAGAGCACGAACCCGCGTCCCCTGCATTGGCAGGCGGACTCTCAACCACTGCACCACCAGGGAAGCCCTGGGTAACTAATTTTTAAGACTGACTTAAATACAGTAGAAATCCGAGTTGAGATTTTAGATTATAGCAGAGAAAGTATGCCAAAGAAAGTAATAGTTTGTAACCTAAATGAATACTTTCATCCCTTTACAGTCATTGAAATGCATCTTACACTTTAATTTTGGCTTAAATATGTAAAAGCAAGTAATTTTTTATGCCTCTGATATCTGAACACCTCCTTAGAAGGTCCTAAAAATTTAATACTAGTATTCATGGCAAAGTCTGTACTGAAGTAGAGTCCAATGTAAGTTTTTGATATGGCCATGCCAAATTTCAGTATATTCTTCCTTGATTTTAATGGGTGTCTTATAATGATAAATTTTGAAGGGACTCAGAGCATGGAGATGTTAAAGATTTGGCATTGAAGGTTTAGTAGTAGAATGTGGTACAAAGTATATAATCAACAAATTTACCAAGTTCTAGGCACTGTTTGAGTCACTAGAGTTTCCTCAGTGAACAAACAGGCTCAATTTCCTGACCTCTTGCAGCATGAATTCTGGTGGGGAGAGAGATGATAAACCAAAAAGCATAACACATCATATGTCAAATAATATCAGTGTGATGGAGAAAATGAACCAGGAAAGAGGATATGAAGGTTTTGGGGTGGTAGAGTTTGAAATTTTAAAGTGTGTTTAGAAATGGCCTCAGAATTTGCCACTTCAGCAAAAACCTGAAGCAGATGAGTGATCCTTGCAAATATCTGTAGGAAGAGCATTTTGGGCGTGAAGAACATCAAGTGAGAATGTCCTGAGGTGGGAACTTGTCAGCATGTTCCAGGAATAGCCAGGCAACCCTGTGGCAGGAGTGGGATGAGTGGAGATTTTTATAATAAATGGGGATTTTTATGTAGATTTTAGGCTTTGAGGGAGCATTGTTTTTACTTTGAATGAAATAGGAGGTCATTGGAGGGTTTTGAGCAGAAGAATAATATAACCTGACTTATATTTTAATAGAATCCCTCTGACTTCTTGTTGAAAACTACTCTGGCTTCTGTGTTCTCTTCTTCCTTCTCTGGGAGAGGGGTTCAGATAGAGCAGGTAAGAGATAACGATGTCACAGACTGTCATGAAAAGAAGGTTTGGGGATGTATTTTGAAGAGAGTACTGAAAAGATTCGCTCATGGATTGGGTGTGAGATGTGAGAGAAAGAGTCAAGCATGAGTTGAGTGGCTTAAGTCAGTAAGTGGTTGAAGCTGCCATTTATCAGGATGGGAAGATTGTCGGAAAAGATTTGGGGAAGGGTACAATATGTGAGCAAGCTTTGATGGGCCTATAGGAATTCTCCAGGAGAGAGCAAGGGTGTGGAAGTAAAAATGTACTAGGCAAAGGGATCATTGTGTGCAGTGTCACTGAACCTTGGAAATACTTTGTTTGGGAAGTGGTGAGATATTCAGTGTGGTGTAAGCAGTGTACATTAGGGGCTGGCAGACTATAGCTCACAGGCCAAATCCAGCACACTGCCTTTTCTTTTTTATGGCCCATAAGCTGTACAAATGGTTGAGAAAAAATTAAAAGAAGAATAATATTTTGTGGCATGTGAAAATTAGATGAAATTCACATTTCAGTGTCTGCAAGTAAAGTTTGATTGGAGTGCAACCATACTCATTCATTTATCTATTGCCTGTGGCTGTTTTTGCACTAAAATGGCATATTAAATTGTTGTGACAGAGACTAAATGGCCTGCAAAGGTGAAAATACTTACCCTCTTGCCCTTTATAGAAAAAGTTTGCTGGAGTCAAAATGGGGCATTATTTGGGGGCAGATCGTGAAGTACCTTGTATGCCTTGCTAAAGAGTTGGGCCTTGATTGTAGGCAACAGAAAGATATCAAGGATGGCTATCTTCCTAAAATATTACAAATAATACAGGAAAAATCCTAGCCCAACCTTACTCCCAGATGGAGGAACAAACATGGAGACAGCAATGATTTGCCCAGAGGTTCCCAGCACTTCAGTGCAAAGACTAGGCAAGGACTGTAGTGTGTCAGTGCCCAGAATCATAGTTTTACTCCTGTTCCTCATCATCTACTGTGGAGCTTCTGCATGCAGGGAAATTCCTCCAAAGATCTCATAGAATGTGCATGTCTGCTATAGAATGTCAGGAGAGATAATTACTAGAGTTTAATGTTTTATCCTAACTTACCTACATGTTTATTTCATAATCAATAAAATTTGAGAAAAGAACCTTCATAAACTTTGAATGAAATTGTAATGAGAATTGAGCCATTATTTTAATAAAGTTTGATCCAGAGCAAAGTTGAATTAGGCTAAAATTCGGCACTTCTTCCTCTTCTTACTGGAATATTCTCATTTGACTGAGTATCCCTTCATCCCATCCTATTTCCCTTAAGCTATGAAAAGGCAAGTGTTAGCAGCAGGCCTGTAACAGGGTCTCTCATTATTGTCATGGATTCCTAAAATTAATGATTGAGGCATATCACTAATTCTAGCTACTGTTGAATGGAGGAGCTTTTATGGATTTACAACTTATTCCAGGGAGTGAACCAAGAAGAAGCGTTAGGAAGGATTCTGTTATTGCCAGTGCATCTGAGCTGGAAAACCCAACCACAGGGAAAATGATGGGGGTGTAAACAGGTAACAGATGGAAACGGGAATGTCATAGCAAACAGAGGTGGGACATATCCCAGGGAAGAATGCAATAAGAGCAAGAGAATAATACTCTAAGCTATCTCTCTCAGGTCTAAGGCTGACAAGTGGTAGATGCTGGGAGAAATTTCTTGATCTCTCTTTTCTGAAGAAGGGGAATTGGACTCTACTTGAATAATTTGAGAAAAGAAGTGATGCAGCATCCTCTCATGAATGAACTTACTGCAGCTAACTACGGCTGTCTTTCAGGTCATTGTTTACAGGCTGTATTTACCATTCTGGTTATTTCTCAGTTGACCTGAGAGAAATGCTATTGCTGAATCCTACTGGATAGAGATGCCAAACCGCAGAGCATCAGCATTCTGTGTGGGCATAAGTCATGATGATGCATTGCTGCAGCAGCTGCCTGGATATGATGGAAAGCAGATTGTGCCTTCTGCCAAGTATTTTAGAGCTTGATTTGTCCCTTTGAATATATCAAATGTAAGTGTGCATGGAACACATTTAAAGAAAGCTGAAATGGAACCCAGTGATCCAATATTGCCAGTAAGTCTCTTTTGGAGGTACACAAAGGATGCTCATGGGAAGCATTATGGTGCCCTCAGATGGAGCTGTGTTTGAGGGTAGAATATATCCAATTGACAGCCTCATGTGGCACACAGTATTTTTCATTGTAGCCTATATTTCCAAATTGCATAAGTCCCATACATGTTAAATGGCAGCAACATATGTGGTAGCTTGATAAGCAATGACCTTGTCACGCCAGATGTTCTTTGGAGACGGCATTGGGTATTGAGTCAGTTTGAAATGTTTCTGGATGATCATCATGGTAATAAGAGAGACTTGTTAACCCACACAGTGACACTAGAGGGAGCTCTCTTTCAAAAATCACCGTAGAGAAGCTAGTAAAGCTATACATGAATGAGTGAATTGAATAGCTATTCAACTGGAGCACTCTAATCATCAACAACACTAGGAGAGGGTGTGTATCCTCCCCAAGGAAGGACTACTGGATATTCTAGTCACTCCTGAATATGAAGTTTTTAAAGGCCAGTGGCCAAGAGTGTTCCAAAGGCTAGGTTGGGTGGATACACTTATGGGAACAATATGATAAGCCTAAATTATGCCACTGGACAGTGAAGGTTTTGTCATTGTTGTCTAATGACCCAAGTGTCATGGCTAGAAAATAAATGTCTTCCCTTTGTAACCGATTTGGGTGCACAGATGATAAACTCACTATGCTGTACCTATGGGAGGTAGAGGAGTGGCATTAGAAAATGACACACGGGGACCTAACCTGTGTCTGTAACCCTGTCCGTTGGTGTCTGAGATATGGTTATATCAAACACCAGTGGAATCTAGAATGTCACAAACAATACCTTCAAAGTCACCGTTCCAGTCATTGGGAATATGTGGTACACGTGAAAATTTCATTTGTGTTGGAAGGAATGCAGAATGACACCATAATTTTGACCAATTTCATGGTGTGTTAAGTGTTACTTTAATCTTTCTGCCAAAGCTGTGTAGTGTAACACGTGGCTTGTTAATCAATGAAATTATACAATAATTAGAAAATATTTTGGGAGGTTGATTTGAAGCTCACAAATAATATATGCATGGAAACTAATTGGCCAGAAATATGAGTGAATTTGGCCTTACTTTAGAAATAATTGCATACACTATTAAATACCTTCATCAAAACATAAATGGTTCAAATAACTATAGGTGAGAAAGAGAAAAGAGTAACCAAACTTGTAAGAGAATATCAAAAGATACATGAAGGAATGTGGCCATAATTGAGTCCATTGGGTAGGCTCAATTTTGGTAGTTGTCAGTATGTTGTTGGACTTATTCTTCTGTATAAAATATTGTAAGACAAATAATAAAAAGAAACTCAAGAAATAAGTGTCAAGGAGGTATTGTCTAATGTCAGAATGTGGACTGGAAAGGAAAATGTTAGACACAGACCTGCAAGTCATTTTCTCCGTTTGCTACGGGATGCTCCTGAAAAGAAAAATATACCAAAACCCCTTGTAAAAATCTAAAAGATAGAAATGGCAAACACAGCAATGGTATTTTCTAGCAAGAGTATTCTTATACTTGGAGTATTTATAGTATATATATCTAATCTGTCTAGGACTGCTTGTATTAAACCTGTGTGAATTTAAGGGTCCTGGCTAACTGGAAAATATCACATAAGCTATGTTAGCATCTGTGTACAAAATGGAGATATTTCATGACAGAAACACCTCTCTTCTGCATACAACACTTAAAACTCATGTATTAAATCTAGACCACAGCAGGCACTAATGCAGCATTAAACAACCTGGGGAGTGGCATTGGCTATCCCAGACTTCTCCATCCTTCCCTTTTCTCATGATTTCCTGTCTCCTTGAAATTATTTGTACAGCTTAATTCTAGATAACATCTCTAATCCTTTGAATCTGATTTGACAGTTCATGCCTTTTGATCATTTCAAGCTATAGCCCTCAATGCCCAAGGCTGACCACTCTAACCCTTTAAATTGGCTTCCTAGGTTTTTCCACATCCAAGCCTTTCCTCTCTAATGCCATATCAAAACTTGCCTGCTCCTTGATCCAGGTCCTCTAGATCTTGCTCTCAATTCATAAATTAATCATTAATAATTAATATATACTTATCATTATTATTATTATTATCTTTCTTAGTGTTCTCTGGTTAAAGAAATGGATCTGGGGTCACGTGTCTTAACACAGAACTACGGTGACAGGATACGTTATTTTCTGGTTTTCTAATTTATTTATTTATTTACATCTTTATTGTTGTATAATTGCTTTACAATGTTGTGTTAGTTTCCGCTTTATAATAAAGTGAATCAGCTATACATATATCCCCATATCGCCTCCCTCTTGCATCTCCCTCCCACCCTCCCTATCCCACCCCTCTAGGTGGTCACAAAGCACCGAGCTCATCTCCCTGTGCTGTGCAGCTCCTTCCCACTAGCTATCTGTTTTATATTTGGTAGTGTATATATTTCAATGCTACTCTCTCACTTCACCCCAGCTTAACCTTCCCCCTCCCCGTGTCCTCAAGTCCATTCTCTACATCTGCATCTTTATTCCTGTCTTACCCCTATGTTCTTCATGACATTTTTTTTCTTAAATTCCATATATATGTGTCAGCATAAAGTATTTGTCTTTCTCTTTCTGACTTACTTCACTCTGTATGACAGACTCTAGGTCCATCCACCTCACTACAAATAACTCAATTTCGTTTCTTTTTATGGCTGAGTAATATTCCATTGTATATATGTGCCACATCTTCTTTATCCATTCATCTGTTGATGGACACTTAGGTTGATTCCATGTCCTGGCTATTATAAATAGTGCTGCAGTGAACATTGTGGTACATGACTCTTGTTGAATTATGGTTTTCTCAGGGTATATGCCCAGTAGTGGGATTCCTGGGTCATATGGTAGTTCTGTTTTTAGTTTTTTGAGGAACCTCCATACTGTTCTCCATAGTGGCTGTATCAATTTACATTCCAACCAACAGTGCAAGAGGGTTCCCTTTTCTCCACACCCTCTCCAGCATTTATTGTTTGTAGATTTTTTGATGATGGCCATTCTGACCGGTGTGAGATGATATCTTATTGTAGTTTTGATTTGCATTTCTCTAATGATTAATGATGTTGAGCACTCTTTCATGTGTTTGTTGGCAATCTGTATATCTTCTTTGGAGAAATGTCTATTTAGGTCTTCTGCCCATTTTTGGATTGGGTTGTTTGTTTTTTTGATATTGAGCTGCATGAGCTGTTTATATATTTTGGAGATTAATCCTTTGTCAGTTGCTTCATTTGCAAATATTTTCTCCCATTCTGAGGGTTGTCTTTTGGTCTTATTTATGTTTTCTTTTGCTGTGCAAAAGCTTTTAAGTTTCATTAGGTTCCATTTGTTTTTGTTTGTTTGTTTTTATTTCCATTTCTCTAGGAGGTGGGTCAAAAAGGATCTTGCTGTGATTTATGTCATAGAGTGTTCTGCCTATATTTTCCTCTTAAGAGTTTGATAGTGTCTGGCCTTACATTTAGGTCTTTAATCCATTTTGAGTTTATTTTGTGTATGGTGTTAGGGTGTGTTCTAATTTCATTCTTTTACATGTAGCTGTCCAGTTTTCCCAGCACTACTTATTAAAAAGGCTGTCTTTTCTCCATCGTATATTCTTGCCTCTTGTATCAAAAATAAGGTGACCATATGTGCGTGAGTTTATCTCTGGGCTTTCTATGCTGTTCCATTGATCTATATTTCTGTTTTTTTGGCAGTAGCATACTGTCTTGAATACTGTAGGTTTGTATTATAATCTGAAGTCAGGGAGCGTGATTCCTCCAGCTCCATTTTTCGACTCAAGATTGCTTTGGCTATTCGGGGTCTTTTGTGTTTCCATACAAACTGTGAAGGTTTTTGTTCTAGTTCTGTGAAAAATGCCATTGGTAGTTTGATAGGGATTGCATTGAATCTGTAGATTGCTTTGGGTAGTATAGTCATTTTCACAATATTGATTTGTCCAACCCAAGAACATGATATATCTCTTCATTTGTTAGTATCATCTTTAATTTCTTTCATCAGTGTCTTATAGTTTTCTGTATACAGGTCTTTTGTCTCCTTAGGTAGGTTTATTCCTAGGTGTTTTGTTTTTGTTGCAATGGTAAATTGCAGTGTTTTCTTAATTTCTCTTTCAGATTTTTCATTGTTAGTATATAGGAATGCAAGAGATTTCTGTGCATTAATTTTGTATCGTGCTACTTTACCAAATTCATTAATTAGCTCTAGTACTTTTCTGGTATCATCTTTAGGATTCTCTATGTATAGTATCATGTCATCTGCAAACACTGACATCTTTACTTCTCCTTTTCCAATCTGGATTCCTTTTATTTCTTTTTCTTCTCTGATTGCTGTGACTAAAACTTCCAAAACTATGTTGAATAATAGTGCTGAGAGTGGGCAACCTTGTCTTGTTCCTGATCTTAGAGGAAATGGTTTCAGTCTTTCACCATTGAGAACGATGTTGGCTGTGGGTTTGTCATATATGGCCATTATTATGTTTAGGTAGGTTCCCTCTATGCCTACTTTCTGGAGAGTTTTTATCATAAATGGGTGTTGAATTTTGTTGAAAGCTTTTTCTGCATCAACTGAGATTATCATATGGTTTTTCTCCTTCAATTTGTTAATATGGTTTATCACATTGATTGATTTGTGTATATTGAAGAATCCTTGCATCCCTGGGATAAATCCCACTAGATCATGGTATATGATCCTTTTAATATGCTGTTGGATTCTGTTTGCTAGTATTTTGTTGAGGATTTTTGCATCTATGTTCATCTGTGATATTGGCCTGTAGTTTTCTTTCTCTGTGACATCTTTGTCTGGTTTTGGTATCAGGGTGATTGTGGCCTCGTAGAATGAGTTTGGGAGTGTTCCTCCGTCTGCTATATTTTGGAAGAGTTTGAGAAGGATAGGTGTTAGCTTTTCTCTAAACGTTTGATAGAATTCACCTGTGAAGCCATCAGGTCCCAGGTTTTTGTTGGAAGTTTTTTTGTTTTTTTGTTTTTTTTGTGGTACACGGGCCTCTCACCACTGTGGCCTCTCCTGTCACGGAGCACAGGCTCCGGATGCACAGGCCCAGTGGCCATGGCTCACGGGCCCAGCTGCTCCGCAGCATGTGGGATCTTCCTGGACTGGGACACGAACTCGCATCCCCTGCATCGGCAGGCAGACTCTCAACCACTACGCCACCAGGGAAGCCCCTGTTGGAAGATTTTTTTTTTTTTTTTTGCTGTACGTGGGCCTCTCACTGCTGTGGCCTCTCCTGTTGTGGAGCACAGGCTCTGGACGCGCCGGCTCAGCAGCCATGGCTCACGGGCCCAGCCGCTCCGTGGCATGTGGGATCTTCCCGGACCGGGGCATGAACTCGTGTCCCCTGCATCGGCAGGCGGACTCCCAACCACTGCGCCACCAGGGAAGCCCCCTGTTGGAAGATTTTTAATCACAGTTTCAATTACAGTGCTTGTGATTGGTCAGTTCATATTTTCTGTTTCTTCCTGGTTCAGTCGGAAGGTTGTGCTTTTCTAAGAATTTGTCCATTTCTTCCAGGTTGTCCATTTTATTGGCATATAGTTTCTTGTAGTAATCTCTCATGATCCCTTGTATTTCTGCAGTGTCAGTTGTTACCTCTCCTTTTTCATTTCTAATTCTGTTGGTTTGAGTCTTCTCCCCCTTCTTCTTGATGGCCAGTGGTTTATCAATTTTCTTTATCTTCTCAAAGAACCAACTTTTAGTTTTATTCATCTTTGCTATGGTTTGTTTCTATTTCATTTGTCTCTGCTCTGATCTTTATGATGTCTTTCCTTCTGCTAACTTTGGTTTTGTTTGTTCTTTGTTCTCTAGTTCCTTTAGGTGTAAGGTTAGATTGTTTATTTGAGATTTTTCTTTTTTCTTGTGGTAGGATATTATTGCTATAAACTTCCCTGTTAGAACTGCTTTTGTTGCATCCCATAGGTTTTGGGTTGTCGTGTTTTCATTGTCATTTGTTTCTAGGTATTTTTGTTTTTCTCTTTGATTTCTTCAGTGATCTCTTGATTATTTAGTAGCATATAGTTTAGCCTCCATGTGCTTTTTTTTAAGTTTTTTTTTTCTGCAATTGATATATAGTCTCATAGCATTGTGGTCGGAAAGATACTTGGAACAATTTCAATTTTCATAAATATAACAAGGCTTGATTTGTGACTCAAGATATGATCTATCTTGGAGAATGTTCCATGAGCACTTGAGAAGAAAGTGTTTTCTGTTGTTTTTGGATGGAATGTCCTATAAATATCAATTAAGTCCATCTTATTGAATGTATCAATTAAAGCTTGTGTTTCCTTATTTGTTTTCATTTTGGATGATCTGTCCATTGGTGAAAGTGGGGTGTTAAGGTCCCCTACTATGAATGTGTTACTGTTGATTTCCCATTTTATGGGTGTTAGCATTTGCCATATGTATTGTGGTGCTCCTATGTTGTATGCATAAATATTTACCGTTGTTATGTCTTCTTCTTGGATTGATCCCTTGATCATTAGGTAGCGTCCTTCCTTGTCTCTTGTAATAGTCTTTGTTTTAAAGTCTATTTTGTCTGATATGAGAATTACTACTCTAGCTTTCTATTGATTTCCATTTGCATGGAGTATCTTTTTCCATTCCCTCACTTTCAGTTTGTATGTGTCTCTAAGTCTGAAATGGATCTCTTGTAGTCAGCATATATACGGGTCTTGTTTTTGTATGCATTCAGCCAGTCTATCTCTTTTGGTTAGAGCATTTAATCCATTTACATTTAAGGTAATTATCAATATGTATGTTCCTATTACCATTTCCTTAATTGTTTTGGGTTTGTTTTTGTAGGTCTTTTCCTTCCCTTGTCTTTCCTGCCTAGAGAAGTACGTTTAGCATTTGTTGTAAAGCTGGTTTGGTGGTGCTGAATTCTCTTAACTTTTGCTTGTCTGTAAAGGTTTTAATTTCTCTGTTGAAACTGAATGACATCCTTGTTGGGTAGAATAATCTTGGTTATAGGTTTTGCCCTTTCTTCACTTTAAATATGTGCTGCCACTCCCTTCTGGCTTGCAGAGTTTCTGCTGAAAGATCAGCTGTTAACCTTATGGGGATTCCCTTGTATGGTATTTGTTATTTTTCCCTTGCTGCTTTTAATATTTTTTCTTTGTATTTAATTTTTGATAGTTTGATTAATATGTGTCATAGTGTGTTTCTCCTTGGAGTTATCCTGTATGGGATTCTCTGCACTTCCTGGATTTGACTATTTCCTTTCCCATATTAAGGAAGTTTTCCACTATAATCTCTTCAGATGTTTTCTCAGACCCTTCCTTTTCTCTTCTTCTTCTGGTTCCCCTATAATTCGAATGTTGATGCGTTTAATGTTGTCCCAGAGGTCTCTGAGACTGTCCTCAACTCTTTTCATTCTTTTTTCTTTATTCTGCTCTGTGGCAGTTATTTCCACTATTTTATCTTCCAGGTCACTTATCCATTCTTCTGCCTCAGTTATTCTGCTATTTATTCCTTGTAGAGAATTTTTAATTTCATTTATTGTGTTGTTCATCATTGTTTGTTTGCTCTGTAGTTCTTCTAGGTCCTTGTTAAACATTTCTTGTACTTTCTGCATTCTATTTCCACGATTTTGGATCATCTTTACTATCATTACTCTGAATTCTTTTTCAGGTAGACTGCTTATTTCCTCTTCATTTGTTTGGTCTCATGGGTTTTTACCTTGCTCCTTCATCTGCTGTGTGTTTTTCTGTTGTCTCATTTTGCTTAACTTACTGTGTTTGGGGTCTCTTTTTCACAGGCTACAGGTTTGTAGTTCCCATTAGTTTTGGTGTCTGTCCCCAGTGCTTGAGGTTGGTTCAGTGGCTTGTGTAGGTTTCCTGGTGGAGGGGGCTGGTGCCTCTGTTCTGGTTGGTGGGGCTCTATCTTGTCCTTCTGGTGGGCATGGCCATATCCAATGGTGTGTTTTGGAGTGTCTGTGAAGTTAGTATGACTTTAGGCAGTCTGTCTGCTAACAGGTGGGGTTGTGTTCCTGTCTTGCTAGTTGTTTGGCATGGGGCATCCAGCACTGGAGCTTGCTGGCCATTGGGTGGAGCTGGGTCTTAGTGTTGAGATGGAGATCTCTGGGAGAGCTCTTGCTGATTGATATTACATGGGGCTGCGAGGTCTCTGGTGGTCCAATGTCCTGGACTTGGCTGTCCCACCTTGGAGGCTCAAACCTGACACCCGGCCAGAACACCAAGACCCTGTCACCCACACAGCTCAGAAGAAAAGGAAGAAGAACAAGGAAGAGAAAAGAATAAATAAAAGAGAGCAACCAAACCAGTTAACAAATCCACCAATGATAATAAGCACTAAAAACTAAACTAAGATAAATATAAAAGTCAGAAACAAATCAGCTGCAGACAGCAAACCCCAAATCTACAATTGCTCCCAAAGTCCACCACCTAAATTTTTGGTGATTTGTTGTCTATTCCATTATTCCACAGGTACAGGGTACCTCAAGTTGATTGTGGGGATTTAATCAGCTGCTGCTGGGGCTGCACAGAGAAATTTCTCTTTCTCTTCTTTGTTCTCACAGCTCCTGAAGTTCAGCTTTGGTTTTGGCCCCGCCTCTGTGTGTAGATTGCCCTCAGGTGTCTGTTCCCCATTGAGACAGAAGGTGGTTAAAGCAGAGGCTGATTAGGGCTCTGTTGCTCTCTCAGGCTGGGGAGAGGGAAGGGTATGGTAGTCATAATTGGAATGCAGGGCGAGCCTGCGGTGGCAGAGGCCAGCGTGACAGTGCAACAACCTGTGGCACACTGTGTGTTCTCCTGGGGAACTTGTCCCTGGAGTTTGGGACCCTGGCAGTGGTGTGTTACACAGGCTCCCTTGGGGGCTGTGGGTAGTGACCTGTGCTTGCACACAGGACTGTTGGTGGCAGCGGCAGCAGCATTAGCATTTCATCCCCTTCTCTGGGGTCTGAGCTGATAGCCGCAGCTTGCACTTGTCTCTGGACTCACTTAGGCAGTGCTCTGCCTTCTGTGGGCACATGGGAAAGGAATCCCCTCTCCTCATGCACCCCAAAATAATGGTCTCTTTCCTATTAGGCAGGTCCAGACATTTTCCCTGACTCTCTCCCTGCTAGTTGCGGCACGCTAACCCCCTTCAGGCTGTGTTCACGCAGCCAACCCCAGTCCTCTCCCGGGGATCTGACCTCTGAAGCCTGAGCCTCAGCTCCCAGCCCCCACCCGCCCTGGTGGGTGAGCAGACAATCCTCTCAGGCTGATGAGTGCTGGTTGGCAGCGATCCTCTGTGCGGGAATCTCTCCACTTTGCCCTCTGCACCCCTGTTGCTGTGCTCTCCTCCGTGGCTCCGAAGCTTCCCCATGTCTGCCAGTGAAGGGGCTTCCCTAGTGTGTGGAAGCTTTTCCTCCTTCACAGCTCCCTCCCACTGGTGCAGGTCCCGTCCCTATTCTTTTGTCTCTGTTTTTTCTTTTGCCCTACCCAGGTATGTGGGGATTTTCTTGCCTTTTGGGAAGTCTGAGGTCTTCTGCCAGTGTTCAGTAGGTGTTCTGTAGGAGTTGTTCCACATGTAGATGTATTTTTGATGTATTTGTGCAGAGGAAGGTGATCTCTGCCGGAGGAAAGTCTTACTCTGCCATCTTGAAGGTCCCCCTGTTTTTTTTTTTTAATTAATTTTTACTGGAGTATAGTTAACTTACAATGTTGTATTAGTTTCTGCTGTACAGCAAAGTGAATCAATTAACAGCAAAGTGAATCAGTTATACATATACATATATTCACTCTTTTTTAGATTCTATTCCCATATAGGTCATTACAGAATATTAGTTGAGTTCCCTGTGCCATACATTAGGTCCTGTTAGTTATCTATTTCATATATAGTAGTGTGTATATGTCAATTCCAATGTCCCAGTTTATCCAATTCATAGGAGGTGACGTCTTTTTCCTTTTGAACCATCCATGTGACTCTTTCTTACTGCCTTTCTTGATATATTCAGCCTTGAAATAAATTTTTTGTAAGCATGTCTTATTTCTAGAATTAGGACAGAAATGTACGTCACTGTTTTCTAAATCTCCCACAGTGTTTAGCAGAATGTATTTTCTCTAAAGGCAGTTCATGAATATTTGACAAATTAAATTGAGTGGACAGATAAGCCTTTTTGTTTTCCTCAAAACAGGGGAGATTGTGATGATAATATTATTAGCATAAATAAAGAAATTCTACTCCAGTTTATTTTCTAATATCCTTTCCTTAGAAAAAAGAGATGAAACATCTTTCCTTTTTTATGTTTTCTTTATTGTGAGGAAAAAGACAAGGATTTATTTTTCTTTTTGGTGGGGGTGGGAAGCACCTTCAAGGAATTTTATTCAATTTGTCCAGCAGATTTCAGAAAATTCCTGAATTTGCCAGCAATCAAATATATGGGAGAAATGAAAAATCAGAGAATTAGGGAAATTAGGAAGCCTATTATGTATTACTGATCTGAGTTATCAGTATCTGAGGTTTAATGAACAGTCACTGAAAAGGAAAGAATAGAGAAAATTGGCATTTAGAGAAACTTGTAATTTGTTTGTTCCTAAGAAATGTTCAGTTGAGGTCCAATTAAGATCAAAATAGTTTTTATTGGTAGCTCATTAAACCCAGCAGATGGCCAGTGATTTCTGCTGAGGGAATTATAGTTTACAAATGATGATTTTGAGAAGTATTTAGATACTTGAATGCTTTGAGGACATGTTCTCTTAAGGGCACCTCCTACCATTCCCCATCCATTGATGTGCAGACAACCTGATCTGTCACCCAGAGGAGCAAGGGCTGTGGGAAGTTCAGAGGCTGGACCTTTGCACATTAGGGTTTTCACATAAGGCACTCACAGAAAACAGTCAGTCTTTAGTATTTTCTTGCTTCAGTCACTTTTTCTCCTGCAATTAGGCCAAGGTCAGGGATCTTTTGATATTTTATCTATGTGTAAGCAGATAGCCAAGTGAGGGGAAAAAAAGATGACAATTCTGTTCAGAGGGTTGTCTTTAACTCTCTCATCTGAAACTGTTAATAAAACTCTACAAGTGTAAAACCAACTTTGCTAGGAAAATGACATTATATAGCCTTATGCACTTAATATAAAAACTTTCTTTGTTTTTCTAAGAACTTAATAGTATTCTTATGAAGTAGATACATATAAAATATTGCACATCTTCATTAAACAGGGACATTGATGTGGGCTATAGTTTAAATGGGTCACCTTCTCACTAGCTGTTTTACTGGCCACAAAGGAAGTTGTCAGTATGTTTGTGTTTTGTCTACGTGGATACAATAGCAATACTATTTATTAAATTTTGCTTTCTTGACTTACAGAAAAAACATCCAATATGAAGATTTTCTTTGTCAGCATATCTCAGATAAAAACATTTTCCTTTCTTCAGAAAATAATTTTCTGTTAGGATTATTTCTAGGAGGCTTATCAAAGTTTAATGTGATATGCTAGTCTTTATTCTGGAAGTTGGTATTTAAGTGCTATTGTGCAATACTCAAAAAGTCTTAAAATTTAGTCTCAGATCAGTGGTGTGATAAAAAATCTATAACCAATAAATAATTTCATAGAAACTCAAAAATTTCCTTGCATTTCTCAAATACCCTGAAAAGCAATAACTTTGCTCATGCTAGAAATAACTCAAAAATTTTTTTCTCAATAATTAACTTTTGTTCCTTCATATAAATTTTAATGCTGTCTAGTTGATAAAACTCTCCATGTAAGATTGCTTCAGGAATTGGCTCATACTTAAAGGAAGGAAGGAAAGATCATTTTCCAGTCTTGTCCCAGAACTTGATAGCTGACAGACACCAAGGACTTGACTAGTTTCCTCGTCTCCAATCTTACTAATTCACTATTTTCTTAAAAACAAGTTGATGAAACAAACAAGCAAACAACCAACAGACAAAAACAGGCTTGCTTACTGCTTCTAGCTCAGAAACTTTCAATGACCCTATTTCATGTTCTGTTAGAACCAAATTTCTCTGCGTGGCTTTTGTCTCTTTTTACATTCTGGCTACGTTGTTAGCTCTCAAATTCACTTCCTCCAGCCTGGTCTCTTTATGGTTTCATGAGCATGGCATATATGTTCATTCTTACACATCATTAATCATGGTGTTTCTTTGTCTGGAAATTCCATCCCCTCACCTACTTATTCCCAACTAGTCCAAGGAGAATGCAGGCACTACCAGCTTTTTGAAATCTTCCCTGACAACCTCAGCAGTTTTTGAACCATTTCTCCTAGGACATTTACATTGTATTACATAAAATGCTTTATATAATTAGTGCAACATTTCATTTATCTGTTAGTGTTGCAAATGATTGCTTTCACAAGAGTGAGTTTTCTGGAATATGAAAGCACTGAAATGTCTTCATTTTTATATAATTTTGTATGAAATATTTCTGTCAAGTACTACAAGCATCTCTGCCTAATTAAATAAAGAATACAGAGCATACTTAAAACTACTGATGGTTCAGGATCATTACTATGAACGTCAATTATTATATTATGCCATAATATAGTAAATACCAAGGTATTTGCTCTATGTAAACATTCTTCTGAGTTCATATTTTCTTTAGTTTCTTTCCTTGATCAGAGACTTCCACCGCTTTTAGATGGACTGGACCTTCCTAGTTGGTGACAAGTGCACTGCAGAGCAATAAAGGCAGCAAGCCATCTTAATTTCTAGGGGCTTGTGCTAATTTATTTGAGCCTCCACCACATCAGGAGAATGATCTCTAACTCTTCCCAGTCCCGGGGAGTCCTTTTACACCATTCTGACAACCAGATAGATTGGGCAAGTGGATATAGCAGTATTGAGTTGATTGACATCAACATATGTATATTTGAGGTCTTTGCCTGATCTCCAGCTGGATCTGGACTTGCTATAAATGTACTACTGGTTTTTTTCCTTCTTTTAAAAAAAAATATTTATTTATTTATTTTGGCTGTGTTGGGTCTTTGTTGCTGTGTGCAGGCTTTCTCTAGTTGCGGCGAGCAGGGGCTACTCTTCGTTGTGGTGTGTGGGTTTCTTATTGCGGTGGCTTCTCTTGTCGTGGAGCACGGGCTCTAGGCGCGCAGGCTTCTGTAGTCGTGGCTTGTGGGCTCTAGAGTGCAGGCTCAGTAGTTGTGTGGTGCGTGGGCTTAGTTGCTCTGCGGCATGTGGGATCTTCCCGGACCAGGGCTTGAACCCATGTCCCCTGCATTGACAGGTAGATTCTTAACCACTGCACCACCAGGGAAGCTCTGTACTATTGTTTTATAGTATTTCATGTCTTCCTTTCCTCAATATGAGAAAATTATAAAAATGTCTTTTTTTTTTTTTTTGCAGTACGCAGGCCTCTCACTGTTGTTGCCTCTCCCGTTGCGGAGTACAGGCTCTGGACTGGCAGGTTCAGTGGCCATGGCTCACGGGCCCAGCCACTCTGCGGCATGTGGGATCTTCCCGGACCGGGGCACAAAATCATATCCCCTGCTTCGGCAGGCGGGCTCTCAACCACTGCGCCACCAGGGAAGCCCTAAAAATGTCTTTTGTACATTTACCATAAAATAGGTATGTTCTAGATGATGAAAAATAATAATTATTTATGTTTATATCTGCATTATATTATAGATTTCTCATACATTACCAGTTTAAACCTCATAATCATACTGCATTGTAATTTTGATACATTAATTTTACAGATGAATAAAGGGAAGTTTAGAGAGAGAAAGAGGTTATGCTGTTGGTACATGGGTTTCAAACTCAAGTCTTCTGACCCCTATTCCAGTGTATCCTCAAGTACTACTTTACCCTCTGAGCAAGGCATTGTGCTAGCCTTCAAGAAGCTTGTTGCTTACTCAGGATGAATAAAATGAACACAGAATAACTACATAATTAGGATGTGATAAGTGCTCTGCAGAGGTGTGGCAGTGCAGTGGAAATTTGAAGGTGTGGTGTGGTGTGTCATTGTGTGTCTGAGTGCTTGCTCAAAGCAAAACATATAAGAAAGTCATTGATATTTATAAGGAAGAAATATCCTAAGAAATAGGCTTTGTTATGTATAGTGTTTGGAAAATAGATACTGAATGGAATATGATGGCAGACAGAGGCATAGGTTGGAGAAACACAGACTTGTACAGTTTGATACAAAGTACACATAGGAGATTTGTACGGGATTAGTGGAGATTTATGGTATATATCAAGGAGAGCTGTGATTACCATACTGAGGATTATGTCCTTAAAACTGTTTCTTGTTTATGGGGGTCTTGGTTTAGTGGTGAGAGATGGAATTAGATATCATGTTATAATGAATTCATTTTTTTCCTTGGTTGAAGAAACAGTGAGATTGACATGTAAGCTTCTTGACTAAGAGGCTGATATTAATTAATTTGCTCTTGAATGTGATGTTCCAGGCAGCATTTGTTTGTATGCTGGTGCATGGGGAATTTGGAGATTTCTAGTTGCTTGTGTGATCCAGTGCTCTTGTTTCCACTCCAGATATAGATTCTTTAGTAGTCACTGGAGAAGAGATCAGTAGTGCTATAAAGACCCCTCACTGGGATTTTAATGAAAGGTAGTACATTTATGTACCAAGAAGAAGGTTATTAGAAATTATTAATAACACAATTTAAACTCCATAGCAAGAATTTTATATTTTTCAATAACTTGTCTTTAATATGGGTGCAATTTACATCATTTTCACTTCCATTTTACCTAAAGCTTTGGTAATGCTCTTTTGTTTTTCTAAACAATGATTGTATTGACCAACTGCTTACTTTAAAAATTTGTCTCTTTAAGACAAACCATTAAGATCAGTTACTTGACTAGCTGCTTGGTTGATATGTTAACTCAGGTAAAATGAACTCCTTAGTCCCTTGCAGAAAAAAAATCTGCAGTATCTAGAATATAAATAAGCCCTCTTTTTCTTCCTCCCCATTTTAGTGGGCACACTAAATGTGCAAAGGTTTTTGCCTTTGCCTTATCTTCCCACAAGACTTTAAGGATTAAGTAATTCCTAGCAAAGAAGCAAAAGCAAAGTCATCCTACTCCTCAAATAATTCAAGTGAACCCTGGTAGTAAGATGAAGTGTAAGCCCAGGACATGGAAAGAACCAAATTGGGACTGCAAAAAACAGCCCACGTGATGGTGAACATTTTTGTGCTGTATTGAATTCGAGCTAGAAAGATACTCTGAAAATATTTTGATGCGTTTTTTTTTTTTTAAGAAAAAGGTCAGGTACTGAAGCTTTTAAACTTTTATTCATGCATTGAATAAAAAATTTTTATATATGTGGCTGTTGGCTGTTTTGAACTAAGAATAAAATCTGAAACATTTTATTTGAAGGAGCACTTTTATAATCAAGTTTCCAAATTAGAATAAACCTTTTTAAGCTCAAATAATCCTTCAACTGTGATTGGGTTTAGTTCTATTGGTACCTGATATTTTTAGGCTGTAGTGGATAATATAAAAGTAACTTGATTTTCTCTATAAGTCAGTTTAAATTTTGAGCCATGGCTTTCAGTTTTTCTAAGAGCTAAAATCAGAAAATACATCATACTCCTGTATAGTGCCATCTATTCCTATTTAAGAAGATTTACAGAAAAACTATTGTATCTTATTATTATGGCCGGAAGCACCACGTTTGCATTATTTGCAAACAAAAAGTTATATCCATATCCTGATGTAAGTTCATTGTATGATTCTATTAATTTGTTACTTTCCAAAATATAGTTTTCTTTAAAAGTGAAAATTTTTAACCTAAATTTTTGTTTCTTTTGTATATAATCACTAAAAATATATTTGTGTTTAAACACTGTCTCTCTTGTTCCTTGCAAGTGTCAGACAATGACATTTCTCAGTTTTGTATTCCATCTATTCACTGATGATCTCAAATTTGTATCTCCAAACTGAGTTACTCTCCTGAGCTCCATAGTCACATATACAGCCTCTTATTTGAGATCTCCATTTGGAGATCTAATAGGTATTTCAAACTTAATGTGTCTAAATAGAAGTATAGATGCTCTAGTCTCTCACCTCAATCCCAAATCTAATTTCTTCCAAGCCATTATATCTCTGATTATGCAAACTGCTCAATAAAAAAAAAAATCAAGAAGTCATTCTTGGCTCTTTTCTTTCTTTCATATTTGCAACCAGTGTGTCAGTAAGCTACACGCCCCCCCCCCCGCTTCTAAAATAACTATATTTGAAATCTGACCTTTTCTCTTTATTTTCATTGACACAGCCAGTCCAAATAACCATAATTCTTGTCCTCATTTCTACAATAGCCCCCTGTAACCATTCTGCTGAAAACCTTCCAGACTTTACATTGTACATGAAAAAAGCCAATGTCAGAGAATCCTAGCACTCACCAATATCCTAGTTGCTTTTTTTAAAAATAAAGAACCGAAATTTATTTCTCACAGTTCTTTTTTTTTAATTTGAAGTATAGTTGATTTACAATCTTGTGTTAGTTTCAAGTGTACAGCAAAGTGATTCAGTGCCATATATATATATATATTCTTTTTCAGATTCTTTTCCCTTATAGGTTATTACAAAATATTGCATATAGGTCCCTGTGCTATACAGTAGGTCCTTGTTGGTTGTCTGTTTTATTAATCAATATATATAGTAGTGTGTATATGTTAATCCCAAACTCCTAATTTATCCCCCGCCACGTTTCCCCTTTGGTAAGAGGATCCCATGTGGGATCCTCTACTCTCTCTCCCTGCTGGGTGGCAGAGTTGGAGACCATGTGTTAAGGGTGGTATTGCTGCAAGATGAAAGGAGGATGGGTTCTTCAGTGTCTCCATGGAGCAAACCACCCATTCTTATTGGAATGTAAGGTGTGTAAGAAATAAAGCTTTACTTTGGTAAGTTGCAGTTTTAGTCCCCTTGTCATTCCACTCCTGTCCATCTCTTCAACCTCATTTTTTTAGTACTCTCTCCTTTCTCACTAGGCCCCAGTTACTCTGGATTTCTTTCTGTCCTATGAATTCACACAGATGAGAACCTTAGCACTTGCTATCCTTCTGCTTGGATTGATCTTTCCTTCGGATCAAAACATGACTACTCCCTTCTCTTCAAACAGATTATCATCTCAAATGCCATTTCTTCAAAGAGGTCTTCTCTGACCATCCAATCCAAAACAACCTCCCTTACTGGTCACTTTCTGTAATGTTACACTAATGCATCTTCTTCTCAGCAGTTATGAGTACCTGAAATTATCATATTGTGTTTACTTTTTGCTCCTCAATTTCTAAAATGTCAGCTCAATAAGAGGAAGGATTCTTTTTTTTAAGTTGAAATGTACAATATTATGTTAGTTCTAGGTGTACTACAGAGTGATTTGACATTTGCATATATTATGAAATGATAACCATGAGAAATCTAGTAACCATTAGTCCCCTTACAAAGTTATGATGATATTATCGACCATAAACATTCCTTATGCTATATGTTACATCCCCCTGGCTTATTTATTTTGTAACTGGGTTTTGTACCTTTTAATCACCTTCACCTATTTTGCTGCCCCCTTCTTCATAACCATCCATTTGTTCTTTGTATCTATGAGTCTGTTTTCATTTTGCTTTGCTTGTTTGATTTGTTTTTTAGATTCTCCATTTGAGTTCACATGGTATTTGTCTTTCTCTGACTTATTTCATTCTTTGTCTGACTTATTTCACTTCGCATAATACCCTCTAGATCCATCCATGCTGTTGCAAATGGCAAGTTTCATTTTTTTATGGCTGAATAATATTCCATTGTGTGTACATATATATACACACTTTGTATATATACATACATCTTCCTTATCCATTCAATAAGCAACACCTAGGTTGCTTCCATATCTTGGCAATTATAAATAATGCTGCTATGAACATTGGCATGCATGTCTTTTCAAATTAGTGTTTTTGTTTTCTTTGGGTAGATAACTAGAAGTGGAATTGCTAGATCAGATGATAGTTCTATTTTTAACTTTTTGAGGAACCTCCATACTGTTTTCCATAGTGACTGCACCAATTTATAATCCCAGTAAATGTGTACAAGGGTTCCCTTTACTCCACACATTTGCCAACACTAGGTACTTGTCTTTTTGATTTAGCTATTCTGACAGGTGTGAGGTGATATCTCACTGTGGTTTTGATGTGCATTTCCCTAATGATTAGTGATGTTGAGCATCTTTTCATGTCTCTGTTGGTCATCTATATGTCTTTATCGGAAAAATGTCTATTCAGGCTCTTTGCCTATTTTAAAATTGGGTTGTTCATTTTTTGATGTTGAGTTTTATGAGTTCTTTGTATATTTTGGATATTAATGCCTTATTGGGTATATTTGCAAATACAGTCTCCCATATTTAGTAGCCTGCTTTTTTGTTTTGTTGATGGTTTCTTTCACTGTGCAAAAGCTTTTTGGTTTGATGTAGTCCCATTAAAAATTTTTTGCTTTTGTTTCATTTGCATTAGGAGACAGATCCAAAAAAATATTGTTAAGACCAATGTCAGAGAGTATACTGCCTATGTTTTCTTCTAGGAATTTTATGATTTTAGGTCTTACATTTAAGTCTTTAATCTATGTTTAATTTATTTTTGTATATGGTGTTAGAAAGTAGTCCAGTTGCATTCTTGTGCATCTAGCTGTCCAGTTTTCCCAACACCATATATTGAAGAAGCTGTGTTTTCCTTATTATATATTCTTGCCTCCTTTGTCATAGATTAATTGACCATATGCATGTGGGTTTATTTCTGGGCTCTCTATTCTGTTCTATTGGTCTATGTGTCTGTTTTTATGCCAGTATCATACTGCTTTGATTATTGTAGCTTTGTGGTATAGTTTAAAATCAGGTAGCATGATACCTGAGAGAAGGGATTCTAAATGTTCATTGTTATAGTCTAAAATATTGCATGTCATGTAGTATGCACGCAATAAATACTTTTAACTGATTGACTACTATACAAATGTAAGTTATTTGAAGATAGGAATTGAATCCTGTAGCTTAAATGTATATAAAGCATATATCTCATATAAACCATAATATTTCATTTAATTGCATGTAAATAAGGTAATAATGGAAAGGCATAGGATTTGGAGACAGAAATACCCAATTCAAGTTGTGAACCTATTGTGTGATCCTAAGAAATTCTTTCTCAGGCTCTATTTCCGCTATTTACACAATGGAAATACTATAGTATATACCTCATTCTGATGGCAGTTTCTTGATATATAAAGTGTGTTAATAAACAGTATAAACTGTTTAGAGTTTTTACAGTGTAAGAGTTAAGGCCACAAAGCTGTTTTTAACCATATATAAAATGTTTTGTTTTAGGTAGACACCTTGTGTGTATAAATACTTTGTGGGTAGACAATGCTGATAAGTGATATGTATTTTAATTAGAAATATTATCCCATATTATTAAAATACAAGGTTCTCTGAGGTGTGTAACAGTCTGTCTCAGTCATCACAGTTGTTTGGGACTTCAGAATAAAGAAGTTGCTTTCCAGTATTTCTATAGTTCAATTTTTTCTTTAACATGCTGCTATTCCTGTCTGGTGAGGGTGAATTAGTGTCAATAAATGGGTGAAAACTTGAATTTTTTTCTGTTAGACATTAAAATTTCTCTTCAGTGGTCTATTTAGCATCGTTCTTAGGGGCCCGTACTCAACTGTCCTTTACTGGCCTCAAATCTTCCCAGATTCACCAAAGCTGGAAAAAGTAGCATCATGGGATCAAATATTTATTGTTCATAAACAAAATTTACAATCAAGCTTTTATCTGTGTGTACTTTTCCCAGAAAACAACATATATTGTAGCAAATAGAACACGTAATGCTTATTGAATTCCTATGAGAAACGTTCTTTGGGAAACTAGGCTTGGTTGCTATTAAATATCGCTATTGGAAAGAAGGGAGACTTGTCCCCTGAAACTGCCTCAGTGAGGAAGTGGGTTATGATTGGTTATTATCACTGTTCCTAGTTCTGCTCCAGAGTATGTAATAAAGTGATCAGAATATTCCTGCCTTTCAAGTCCCGTGTTTGACCTTCAAATGAAGTTGTAGGTTGTAGGCAGTTCTCTCTTTACCTGTAAGACCAAGGGGCCATGCCAGCTCAGAACTTTCCCTCTTCAGCAGAGGGCTGAAATGCAATGTGAAGTATATTGTAATTGAATCTTTTAAAAGCATTGCCTTAGGGGAAGGAATAAAGGGAAGAGTAGAATATTCCTTTGACTGGTTTCTGTCTCCAGGTGTGCTGAAACATCCATCTTATTGCTTATTAAAAAGACAATCAGATAGTCCTAGTCCTGAGAAGAGACCATTTCTGATTTTGACAAAGCTCCCAAACAAAGTTGTTTTTAAATACCGTTATGCACATTTTCACAAAACAAGAGTTAACATCTTTGTCCTGCTTGGTAACACTGGCAAAAATTTTTTTCTTGATTTTGTTAATGAAATCGACAAATCAAGGAACATTTGAATAGAGACCTAGGAGGGCACTTCTATTAATGTTTTATGACACTTATTTAAAAGAACATAAAGGAACCTGAGAGATTTTGTGTCAGGATGGAATTGAAATGCATTATTGCATATCAGTGAGAATATACAGGAGGTTTTTTCATAAATTGCATTCCAGCTAACCGAATACCCTGCTATAATAGGGCTTTTACCTTATGGATGTGTATTATTAGCAAACTTTATGATGCTGAGTATATTGCATTTATAAGTCTAGTGGGGCCTGATCCAGCTTTTAAAAATTGTGCTTAATTAAACACCAGTGCCTCATCGAGCATGCTTACTCTGGAGGTAGGAAGAGAATGTGCTCCTAGGAGCCAGTACTGTGGATATATTGTGGGTTAGGTGTGAGTGTTTATGCTTCATTTTAAGCAAAGAAAACCCTGCCATGGCTAACTTGATCTTTTTCTTTCATACTTGACAGTTCTTACTGCATTAAAAAATTAACTTTTATCAGGAAAAAAACAAAAACAAAATTCAAAGTGGTCTCATATCCCAGCTGCTAGGATAAATCCCATAGACATTTTGGAAAATGTTTGTAAATGCACATGGTCAGAAAATTTACGTCGTGTAGTGTGTTCTAGGGAACATCAAGACAGACTTAAATGTGTCTTGAGGTAATCAGGAGAAATTTTTCTTGATATCTGCTATGATTTTTGACAATTGTCTAGCCAACTCATTTTTTTTTTTTTTTTTTTTTCTTTTTGCGGTATGCGGGCCTCTCACTGTTGTGGACTCTCCCGTTGCGGAGCACAGGCTCCGGACGCGCAGGCCCAGCGGCCATGGCTCACGGGCCCAGCCGCTCCGCGGCATATGGGATCCTCCCAGACCGGGGCACGAACCCGTATCCCCTGCATCGGCAGGCGGACTCTCAACCACTGCGCCACCAGGGAGGCCCTAGCCAACTCATTTTTGTTTATTTATTATTCTTCTTAACCTTTTGCTTCAAAGGAAATTGGTTATTATAGCTACTAGTGCTTGATATATTTTCTAGTCTTTTCTTAATAAAGTGTCTAGCAAAATAAGAATAACTCTTTATGCCAACAGCTATGAAATAAAGAAGAGCTTTACAAAAATTTATTTTATACCATGGTTTTATTTATTTTATTATTTCAAAGTGGGCATAAAATCTTTCCTTCAAAATTGGATGGTCTTTGAATTGTTCCATTATCCACACCTAACTTCAGTGGGGAATCTGGTTCTGGATGATTGTATAGTTATAATGTGGTTCTTCATCCCAGGAAGGTTTTCTTTGTTTTTATTTTTATTATTATTATTTGTGCTTGTATTTGTTCTTATTTAATTATTGGGAAAAGGGCAGCAACTATCATTGTGACTTTTTCTTTTCAAATGTTTTCACTAAATCCAGGGATTTAATCCAGAGTATTAAGCAATTTCTCCTTAAGCCAAAATGAGTTTCAGGTTCACTTTTATCTCTAAAAATGGTGATATTATGAAAAGTTTCATTTTGGATTTTCTCTCTACTTGGGAAAAACTGCTTTCATGGAAAGCATTTGCATTTCAATCACTTGGAGGGTTGGCCTGTGAGAACCACCTTTTGTTCATAGCGAATTTTAGTGGGTTCTTTGATTTGCTGTTATCTAGACAGGCATATCCACTTGGCTGGCTTCTATCTCCTCCCTCATCTGGTCTTTCATGAGGCCTGGTTGACCTGAATGGGCTCTGTTCTCTGTCTTTTATTTCACACATGCTCCCATGACTCCCTTTGTCAGTTGGTCTTGATGGTGGGTATTTATTTTGTTCTTGGCAGAATGCCCCATGTGCAGTTGGGGTGCAGTGCTCATATCTTCCAATGACAATGCTGAATCTCCTCCTGAATCTATTCAGCTCCCCTTCACCCAGGTTTCACTTCAGGCTAACAAAACTTTTATTCAGTGGCAACTGGGTCATTTTATAGCAGGAACTGCTTTTAAAAAAATTTAGCTCTGAAAGTCAACTCTAGTGTTGAAATAAAATAAGATAAAGACTCAACTAGTTAAATTTCCATATTTTCTGATATCTTTGGCATGCATAAAATTTAGTATTAGACCTAGTCTTTGATGAAATAAAATGAAGCTAGAAAATAACTCTTCTTCTGGGGATAATATTTCTTCTAAATATCAGATATCTTCTTTATTCACCCCAGTTTTACTGAGGTATAATTGACAAATAGAAACTGTATACATTAAAGGATTGCAACTTGATGTTTTGATATAAGTATATGTTGTAAAATGATCACCACAATCAAGCTATTAACATTTCCATCATCTCAACATGGTATTTTCTCTCCTTCCTGCCTTCATTCCTTTCTTCCTTTCTTTTTCTTTTTCTTTCTTTCTTTCTTTTTTTTTGGTGGTGACAACAAAGAGCTACCCTCTTAGCAGATTTCAAGTACCCAATACAGTATTGTTATCTATAGTGCCCATCTCCAGAATTTAATCATTTTGCATTATTGAAACTTTGTGCCCTTTGACTGACATTTCCGTATTTCCCCTTCCCCCACCCCTGGCAACCTCCATTCAACTCTCTGCTTTTATGAGTTTGACTGTTTTTTTTTTTTCTTTTTATTAGTTTCTGCTTTATAACAAAGTGAATCAGTCATACATATACATCTGTTCCCACATCCCTTCCCTCATGCATCTCCCTCCCTCCCACCCTCCCCATCCCACCCCTCCAGACGGTCACAAAGCACTGAGCTGATCTCCCTGTGCTCTGCGGCTGCTTCCCACTATCTATCTACCTTACGTTTGGTAGTGTATATATGTCCATGCCTCTCTTTCGCTTTGTCACAGCTTACCCTTCCCCCTCCCCATATCCACAAGTCCATTCTCAAGTAGGTCTGTGTCTTTATTCCCGTTTTACCCCTAGGTCCTTCATGACATTTTTTTTTTTTAAATTCCGTATATATGTGTTAGCATACGGTATTTGTCTTTCTCTTTCTGACTTACTTCACTCTGTATGACAGACTCTAGGTCTATCCACCTCATTACAAATAGCTCAGTTTCGTTTCTTTTTATGGCTGAGTAATATTCCATTGTATATATGTGCCACATCTTCTTTATCCATTCATCTGATGATGGACACTTAGGTTGTTTCCATCTCCGGGCTATTGTGAATAGAGCTGCAATGAACATTTTGGTACATGTCTCTTTTTGAATTATGGTTTTCTCAGGGTATATGCCTAGTAGTGGGATTGCTGGGTCATATGGTAGTTCTATTTGTAGTTTTTTAAGGAACCTCCATACTGTTCTCCATAGTGGCTGTACCAATTCACATTCCCACCAGCAGTGCAAGAGTGTTCCCTTTTCTCCACACCCTCTCCAGCATTTATTGTTTCTAGATTTTTTGATGATGACCATTCTGACTGGTGTGAGATGATATCTCATTGTAGTTTTGATTTGCATTTCTCTAATGATTAATGATGTTGAACATTCTTTCATGTGTTTGTTGGCAGTCTGTATATCTTCTTTGGAGAAATGCCTATTTAAGTCTTCTGCCCATTTTTGGATTGGGTTGTTTGTTTTTTTGCTATTGAGCTGCATGAGCTGCTTATAAATTTTGTAGATTAATCCTTTGTCAGTTGCTTCATTTGCAAATATTTTCTCCCATTCTGAGGGTTGTCTTTTGGTCTTGTTTATGGTTTCCTTTGCTGTGCAAAAGCTTTGAAGTTTCATTAGGTCCCATTTGTTTATCTTTGTTCTTATTTCCATTTCTCTAGGAGGTGGGTCCAAAAGGATCTTGCTGTGATTTATGTCATAGAGTGTTCTACCTATGTTTTCCTCTAAGAGTTTGATAGTTTCTGGCCTTACATTTAAGTCTTTAATCCATTTTGAGCTTATTTTTGTGTATGGTGTTAGGGAGTGATCTAATCTCAAACTTTTACATGTCCCTGTCCAGTTTTCCCAGCACCACTTATTGAAGAGGCTGTCCTTTCTCCACTGTACATTCCTGCCTCCTTTATCAAAGATAAGGTGACCATATGTGCGTGGGTTTATCTCTGGGCTTTCTATCCTGATCCACTGCTCTATCTTTCTGTTTTTATGCCAGTACCACACTGTCTTGATTACTGTAGCTTTGTAGTATAGTCTGAAGTCAGGGAGCCTGATTCCTCCAGCTCCGTTTTTCGTTCTCAAGATTGCTTTGGCTATTCGGGGTCTTTTGTTTTTCCAAACAAATTTTGAAATTTTTTGTTCTAGTTCTGTGAAAAATGCCAGTGGTAGTTTGATAGGGATTGCATTGAATCTGTAGAGTTTGACTGTTTTTGATTCCACATATAAGTGAGATCATTTGTCTTTTTGTGTCTTGCTTATTTCACTTAACTTACCGTATTCCAGGTTCATCTATGTAATCACAAATGGCAGGATTTCCTTCTTTCCCATGGCTGCATAATATTCGACTGTATGCATGTGTATCATTTTTTTATGCATTAACCTGTTGATGGACATTTAGGTTGTTTCCATATCTTGGCTTTTGTGGATAATCCTGCAAGGAACATGGGTGTGCAGATATCTCTTTGAAATACTGATTTTGTTTCCTTTGGATGTATACCCAGAAGTGAGATTGCTAGGTCATAGTTCTACTTTTAATATTTGAGGAATCTCCATACTGTTTTCCATAATGGCTGTGCCAATTTACCTTCCCACCAATAGTGCACAAGGGTTCCCTTTTCTCCAAATTCTTGCTAATATTTATTATCTTTTTTTTTTTTTGATAATAGCCATTCTAACAGATGTGAGGTAACATTGCATTGTGGTTTTGAGTTGCATTTCCCTAATGATTAGTGATGTTGAACACATTTTCATATACCTGTTGGCCATTTGTATGTCTTCTTGGGAGAGTTGTTTATTCAGGTCTTTTGCCCATTTTTTTTTTTTTTTTTCTGTGGTACATGGGCCTCTCACTGTTGTGGCCTCTCCCGTTGCGGAGCACAGGCTCCGGACGCGCAGGCTCAGCGGCCATGGCTCACGGGCCCAGCCGCTCCGCGGCATGTGGGATCTTTCCGGATCGGGGCACGAACCCGTGTCCCCTGCATCGGCAGGCGGACTCTCAACCAGTGCGCCACCAGGGAAGCCCTTGCCCATTAAAAAAAAAAAAAATTAATTAGTGGCTTCCCTGATGACGCAGTGGTTGAGAGTCTGCCTGCCGATGCAGGGGACAGGGGTTCGTGCCCCGGTCCGGGAAGATCCCACATGCCGTGGAGCGGCTGGGCCCGTGAGCCATGGCCGCTGAGCCTGCGCATCCGGAGCCTGTGCTCCACAACGGGAGAGGCCACAACAGTGAGAGGCCCATGTACCACAAAAAAAAGAAAAAAAATTTTTTTAATTAATTAATTAATTTATTTTTGGCTGTGTTGGGTCGTCGTTGCTGCACGCAGGCTTTCTCTAGTTGCGATGAGCACGTGCTATTCTTCATTGTAGTGCGCGGGCTTCTCATTGGGGTGGCTTCTCTTGTTGCAGAGCACGGGCTCTAGGGTGCACAGGCTTCAGTAGTTGTGGTGCATGGGCTTAGTTGCTCTGCAGCATGTGGGATCTACCCGGACCAGGGCTCGAACCCATGTCTCCTGCATTGGCAGGTGGATCCTTAAGCACTGCACCACCAGGGAAGCCCTTTTGCCCATTTAAAATTAAGTTTTTTGTTTAGTTTTGTTTTTACTATTGAATTTACTGTGCAGAAGCTTTTTAATTTGATGTAATCTCATGTAACTATTTTTTTTCTTTTGTTGGTTGTATTGTTTGTGTCATATCCAAAAAACTGTTGCTAAGACAAATGTCAAGAAGCTTTTTTTCTATATTTTCTTCTAGGAGTTTTACCATTTTATGCCTTATGTTTAAGTGTTTAATTCATTTTAGTTGATTTTTGAATATGGTATGAGATAAGTGTCCAATTTCATTCTTCTGTGTATGGATATCCAGTTTTTCTGAAACCATTTACTGAAGAGACTATCCTTTCCCCATTTTGCTTTCTTGGCCAGTTGACCTTAATGGTGTAGATTTATTTCTGAGCTCTCTGTTTTGTTCTATTTATCTATATGTCTGTCTTTATGCCATATGCCAGTTCCATATTGTTTTGATTTCTGTAGCTTTGTAATGTATTTTAAAATCAGGAAATGTAATACTCCAGCTTTTTCACTCTTGTTAAAGATTGCTTTGACTGTAGGGAGTCTTTTGTGTTTTCATATGAATTTTAGGATTGTTTTTTCTATTTCTAAAAAGGATGTAATTGAGATTTTAATAAATTTTGCATTGAATCTGTAGATCATTTTCAGTAGTTTAGATCTTTTAACAATACTAATTCTTTCAATCCATAAACAAAGGATGCCTTTCTGTATATCTGTGTCTCTTTAATTTCTTTCATCTATGTCTTTCACCTCTTTGGATGAATTATTTCCCAAGTTTTTTGTTCTTTTTGTTGCTCTTGCATATGGTATAAAAACAATGTTTTCTTTGATAGTTTGTTGTTAGTGTATAGATATACCACTGATTTTTGAATGTTATTATTATATCCTGTAACTTTACTGAATTAGTTTGTTAGTTATAACAGTTTTTGTTGTTGTTGAGTCTTAAGGGTTTTCTACATACATAATCATGTCATCTGCCAACAGAGATAATTTTACCTCTTACTCTCTGATTTGTATGCCTTTAATTTATTTTTTCTTATCTAAATGCTCTCACTAGGACTTCCAACACTATATTGAATAGAAGTTGTGTGAGAGGGCATCCTTGCCTTGTACCAGATCATAGAGGAAAAGCTTTCAGTTTTCCTCACTGATTATGATGTTAGCTGTGAACTTTTCATATATGGCCTTTATCGTGTTCCTTCTATACCTATTTTGTTGAGGGTTTTTTTTTTTTAACATGAATGGATGTAAAATGCTTTTCCTGCATCTATCGAGATGATCATGTGGTTTTACTCTTTTATTCTGTCACTGTGGTGTATCACATTAATTGATTTGGATATGTTGAACTGTCCTTTCACCCCAGGGTTAAATCCGACTCAGTTAGCCTCCATAATCCTTTTAAAGTACTATTGATTAGATTCCTGTTTTTGAGTATTATATTCTAAAATTTTTAAATTTTTTATTTTTATTATTTTTTTGGCTGTGCCCACATGCAGCATATGGGATCTTAGTTCCCCAACCAGGTATCAAACCTGCACCCCCTGCAGTGGAAGAGTGGAGGCTTAACCACTGGACTGCCAGGGAAGTCCCTTTAAATATCATTTTTAATTCTGAACTGAGATCTCTTTGTATATGTATCTATGTAACTATTTATTCAACATCTGTCACAATTCAACATGGCACTGGCTTCAATCTCATTCCAAACAGTTTACTGAAACTCCAAAAAGATGCTTTAAAAGATGCTTTAAAAGATGCTTTAAAGATGCTTTAAAGTCTCTTCTATAAAGTGATTTAGGTTTACTTGAATTTGAGTAACAATCATGTCACTTAGTGGCTAATTGACCTTGGGTAAGCCACTTAACTTTTCCATTTCCTTATCCATAAAGTGGGGACAATGATCCTTCTCAAGTGCTTTCAAAAGTACCAAATGAAATAACATATGTGAAAGTGTTTTATAAATAGGAGTGCTATATAATGTTAATTATTATTATTATTTTGGAGCAGATTATAGGATTTAGAGCTTCATGTTTTTAAATATCTCCTAAAAATTGCTTGCACAGTTGCAATAGGAAAAGCATTTACCTGTGTAAATTATTCAGTTCTTTTAAGCTCTTCTGTTGTTTTAGACTTTATTCGGAAGAAATGATTAGCTGTTGAGAGATTTTAAACAAGAGAGTAATGTATTTAGACCTATGCTTTTGAAAGATCACTCAGGCTGCAGTGTGAGAATAGAATGGGTGGTAGTTGGAGTGGCAGCAGAAATGAGGAGACCGTGTGGGAAGCTGTTAGAGTGAACACACAAGGGGATAATGGCATTTTGAATTTAGCAGCAAAGACCAATGGAAGTGCCAGCTTTGCAAAATTTTGAGGAGGTGGAACCAACCAGATGAGGAAGAAGAAGGTTATAAACAACATACAGGTTTTTGGCATGATCAGCTAGAGGGAATTTTGCAGCTTTTTCTTGGGATGGGAGATGTACGAGGGTTTTAGTTGGCAGGATTTTGCTGCTTTTCATGGGGATGGGAAATACAGAAAGAGGAACACATTTGTGGGATCGGTTATTGGTTCATTTTTGTACCAGTGGAGCTCGAGATATTTAAATGGATAAATGTCTTTGCAATTGCATAACTTTTCTGGAACTCAGGAGGACACTCAACTAGTGTGGAAATTGCAGTCATGAGCATGAATGCAGTTATTTAGGGAGAGAATTTGTAGACTAAAAGAGTAGAGGGTAGAGAGTATGAACATTTAAGCAATGAATAGAAAAGGTCCATTTTTTGCATATCCCATCTGAGAAAAAGTAGCCAAGATCATGAGGAAAATGTGGCACCGCCTACATCAAGAAAAGATAGAGTTTCACATAAAAGGGAGCACCCAACAGTGTTACGTGCTGCGGAGACGTCAAATAAGACCTTCACGTGACTATTGGATTTACCAAAATAGAGGTCATTGGTCATAATAGTCAGAGCTATTTTAGTGAACTGGTGGTAGACACCTGACATAGGTTGAGAGGTAAATAGGAGGTGAGGAAGTGGAAACAAAATAAGTGGACAACTCAGAGAACTGTGTAGTATGTACTTATTTGTTGAATAAATGAAGATAAATGAGAGACAAGGCAGCTGTGGAGGGAGACGTAGTCTTTTTTTTTAAAATAGATCTTTATTGGAGTATAATTACTTCACAATACTCTGTTAGTTTCTGTTGTACACCAAAGTGAATCATCCATATACATACATATATCCCCATATCCGCTCCCTCTTGAGCCTCCCTCCCATCCTCCCTATCCCACCCCTCTAGGTCATCACAAAGCACCGAGCTGATCTCCCTATGCTATGCGGCTGCTTCCCACCAGCTAACTGTTTGACATTTGTTGATGTATATATGTCGATGCTACTCTCACTTCGCCCCAGCTTCCCCCTCCCACCCCGTGTCCTCAAGTCCATTCTCTATGTCTACATTTTTATTCCTGCCCTGAAACTAGGTTCATAGGTACCATGCTTAACATCACTAATTATTAGAGAAATGCAAGTCAAAACTACAGTGAGGTATTATTACCTCACGCTGGTCAGAATGGCCATTATCAAAAAATCTAGAAACAGTAAATGCTGGAAATGGTGTGGTGAAAAGGGAACACTCCTGCACTGTTGGTGGGAATGTAAATTGATACAACCACTATGGAAAACAGTATGGAGGTTCCTTAAAAAACTAAAAATAGAACTACCATATGACCCAGCAATCTCACTACTGGGCATATACCCTGAGAAAACCATAATTCAAAAAAAGACATGTACCACTGTATTTTTTTTAATATAACAGAAATATAAGCATGTTTAAGTTTTCTTTGGGTGAATGACAGAACAAGAGAAAATAATATTAAGAAAAAGAGAGAGAGAATAAACAGAAAGAGGCCCCCAAGGAGGAAGCTGTGGATGGATCCAGAGCATGGAGGGAAGCATTAGTCCTCTTCACTGTGAGAGGAAGAAAAGAAAAAGGGTAAGCATGGTTCCAAAGAACTGAGGTGCAAAGAACTGAGTTTCCTTCCACTGGCTTCTATTTTTCTCTGTAGAGGAGGAAGGAATGATGAGGACATTGGTAGCACTTGAGGGTAATGAAGAGGTTTGAAATACATGCTTTGAAGAGTTAATGAGAAAGCTTTTAGATGAAGGAAACATCAGAAACCTTGGCAAGCAGCAGTATCCCTTTGTTAACACTGGAGATCTAAAATGTGTTGTGATACCAATGTACCTACTTGTGCAGTTTTTTTTTTAACTGAAGTATAGTTGATTTACAATATTTTATATTCGTTTCAGATGTACACATAGTGATTCAAGAATTTTAAAGATTATACTCCATTTATAGTTATTATAAAATGTTGGCTATATTCCCTGGGCTGTACAATATATCCTTATAGCTTATTTATTTTATACAAAGTAGTTGTACCTCTTAATCCCCTGCCCATATCTTGCCCCTCCCCGCTTCCTTCTCCCCACTGATAACCACTGGTTTGTTCTCTATATTTGTGGGTCTGTTTCTTTTTTGTTTTATTCACTAGTTTGTTTTATTTTTTAGATTCCACACATAAGAAATAACATCCAGTATTTGTCTTTCTCTGACTTATTTCACTAAGGATAATACTCTCCAGATCCATCCACATTGTTGCAAATGGCAAAATTTCATTCTTTTTTATAGCTGAGTAGTATTCCATTGTATATGCATACCATACCTTCTTTATCCATTTCTCTGTTAAGGAACCCAACACAAGATATGTGTTGCTTCCATATCTTGGTGATTGTAAAAAATGCTGCTATGCACATGGGGATATATAATCAAGGGTGGAATTGTTGGATCATATGGTAGTTGTATTTTTAATGTTTTGAGGAACCTCCATAATGTTTTCCACAGTGGCTGTACCAATTAACATTCCCACCAACAGTGTGCAAGGTTTTCCTTTCTTCCACATCCTTTCCAACATTCGTTGTTTGTGATCTTTTCGATGATCGTCATTCTAACAGATATGAGATGATATGGTTTTCTCTCTTCTTCTGGAACCCCTATAATGCAAATATTAATGCACTTGATGTTGTCTCAAAGGCCTCTTAAACCATTCTTATTTCTTTTTATTCTTTTTTTCTGTTCATCTTCAGTGATTTCCACTACTTTGTCTTCTAGCTCACTGACCCATTCCTCTGTATCATTTAGTCTACTGTTGATTCCTTCTAGGGCATTTTTCATTTCAGTTATTGTATTCTTCATCTCTGTTTGGTTTTCCTTTATATTTTCTAAATCCTTGTTGAAAACCTTTAACTTCTAGCTCTGTTCCTTCATTCTTCTCCTGAGTTATTTGATCATTTTTATGATCATTACATTAAACTCTTTCTCAGGTATATTGCCTATCTCCACTTCACTTTGTTCTTCTTGCTAATTCATTTTGAACACATTCTTCTGTTGCCTCATTTTGCCTAATTTGCTGTTTTTCTTTCTATGCATCTGGTAGGTTGGTTACATTTCCTGACATTGAAGAAGTGGCCTTTTGTATGAGACATCCTGTGCAACCCAGCAGCACACTCCCCCTTGGTCACCAAAGCTGTATGCTTTAGGCATGCCCCTTATGTAAGCTGTGTGGGTCCTTCTGTTGTGGTGGCCTGACTATTATGGGTGGTCTGGTAGGCATGGTTGACCCTTGGTCTGGTTGATTGCCAGGCCCTGCCTTGTGTGGAGGATGTGGGCTGCTAGTTGGCAGGGTGGGTTCATGAGGTGGAACCCTGGGGCTAGTGGTTGGTGAAGTTGGGGTCCAGGAGATCCCGGGGCTGGTGTCCGCCCATTGGTGGATGAGGGCAGGTAGTGGGGCTAATGCCAGCTCACCAGCGGGCACAGCCAAGTCCTGGGGTGTGGCTGTAGGGCCTAGGGATCCCAGAGCTTGTGTCTGACCACTGGTTTGTGGGGCCAGTTCCTGAAACAGGTGGCTGCAGAGTCTGGGGTGTCTTAAAGCTTGTGCTGGCCTGTTGGTGGGCACGTCCAGGACCCAGCCAGTCCCATGGCTGGTGCTGGCTGGCTGGTGGTTGGGCTGGCAGGCTGTGGGGCTGTATTTGTCCTGGACCTGTTCTCTGTGGGTGGGTGATTCTGGTTCTGAGGCTAGAGCAGGGTTGCTATGGATGGGGCCTGCCTACTGGTGGGGAGAGCTGGGTTCCAGGGTTTCTGGCTGTAGGACCCTCAGGGTCCTGGGTCTAGTGCCTGCACCTAGTGTGTGGGGCTGGTTCTGGGCCCTCTGTTGAGCAGGGCCATGTCCAGAGGTAGCAGTGGGCTCAGGTGGTCTCAAGGTAGCCTGTCTGCTGGTGGGTGGGGCTGTTTCCCCACACAGCTAGTTGTTTGGCCTGAGACTTCCAGTAATGGTGCCTATGGGCTGGTGGGTGGAGGTGGGGCTGGGTCTGAGGCTAATAAGCTAGAGGGAGGATTCCAGAATGGTGCTTACCGGTACCAGTGTCCACGTGGTAGAATGAAGCTCCCAAGATGGCTGCCACCAGTGTCTCTGTCCCCAGGGTGAGCAACAGTTGCTTCCTGCATCTCTGGAACACTCTCCAAGATCAGCGGATAGGTCTGACCCAGGCTCCTTTCAAATTACTGCTTCTGCTCTGGGTCCCAGAGCATGTGAGATTTTGTGTGCACCCTTTAAGACTTGAGTCTCTATTTCCCACAGCTCTCTGAGACTACCAAAATTAAGCTCCACTGGCCTTCAAAGCCAACTGTTCTGGGTGCTTGTCTTGCCAACACAGGACTCCTGGACAGGGCAACCTGATGTGGGTCTCAGACCCCTTGCTTCTTTGGGAGAACCACTGCAATTGTAATTATTCTCTCATTTGTGGGTTGCCCACCCAGGGTATGAGTCTGGACTATACCACTACTCCACCCCTCCTACCCATCTTCTTGTGGCTCCTTCTTTATATCTTTAGTTGCAGAAGATCCTTTCCAGTAGGTTCTGGTTTTTTTCATTAATAGTTTTTCTGTTGATTTCCATTTGCATGGAATATATTTTTCCATCCCCTCACTTTCAGCCTGTATGTGTCCCTAGGTCTGAAGTGAGTCTCATAGACAGCATATATATGGGTCTTGTTTTTGTATCCATTGTCTATGTCTTTTGGTTGGAACATTTCATCCATTTACATTTAAGGTAATTATTGGTATGTATATTCCTATTGCCATTTTCTTAATTGTTGGGGTTTGTTTTTGTAGGTCTTTTTTCTTCCATTTCTCTTTTGTTCTCTTGTGTTTCTTGCCTAGGGAAGTTCCTGCATTTGTTGTAAAGCTAGTTTGGTGGTATTGAATTCTCTTAGTTTTTGCTTGTCTGTAAATCTTTTGATTTCTCCATCAAATCTGAATGAGATCCTTGCTGGGTAGAATATTCTTGGTTGTAGGTGTTTCCCTTTCACACTTTAAATGTATCCTGCCACTCCCTTCTGGCCTGAAGAGTTTCTGCTGAAAAATCATCTGGTAATCTTATGGGGATTCCCTTGTATGTTATTTGTTGCTTTTCCCTTTGTTGCTTTTAATATTTTTTGTTTGTATTTAATTTTTGATAGTTTGATTAATATGTGTTTTGGTGTGTTCCTTCTTGGGTTTATCCTGTATGGGACACTCTGTGCTTCGTGGACTTGGGTGACTATTACCTTTCCCATGTTAGGGACGTTTTTGACTATAATCTCTTCAAATATTTTCTCAAGCCCTTTCTCTTTTTTTTCTTCTTCTGGGACCCCTATAATTTGAATGTTGTTGCATTTAATGTTGTCCCAGAGGTATCTGAGACTGTCCTCATTTCTTTTCATTCTTTTTTCTTTATTCTATTCTGAGGCAGAGATTTCCACCATTCTGTCTTTCAGGTCACTTATCCGTTCTTCTGTTATTGATTCCTTCTAGTGTATTTTTCATTTTAGTTATTATCTTGTTCATCTCTGTTTTTTTTTTTTCTTTAGTTCTTCTAGGTCTTTGTCAAACCTTTCTTGTATCTTCTCAATCCATGCCTCTATTCTTTTTCCAAGATCTTAGGTCATCTTTAGTATCATTACTCTGAATTCTTTTTCAGATAGATTGCTTATCTCCTCTTCATTTAGGTTTGTTCTTGTAGGTTTTTATCTTGCTCTTTCTTCTGCAACATATTTTTTTGTTGTCTCATTTTGTCAAACTTACTGTGTTGTGACCTACTTTCTGCAGGCTGCAGGATTGTAGTTCCTCTTGCTTCTGGTGTCTGCCCCCTGGTAGGGGAGGTTGCCAGAGGCTTGTGCTGTTATCCCTTTGATAGGGGGTTTGATTGGTGTTATGGTGATCAGAGCCTGCCCTAGAAATTGAGTGGGGTCTCTAGTATATGACCCAGCAATCCCACTCCTGGGCATATACCCAGAGAAAACCATAATGTGAAAAGATACATGCACCCCAGTGTTCTTTGCAGCACTATCTACAATAGCTAGGACATGGAAGCAACCTAAATTTCCAAAAACAGAGGAATGGATAAAGAAGATGTGGTACATATATACAATGGAATATTACTCAGTCATAAAAAAGAACGAAATAATGCCATTTGTAACAACACGGATGGATCTAGAGATTGTCGTACTGAGTGAAGTAAATCAAACAGAAAGACAAATATCATATGATACCACTTATATGAGGAATCTAAAAAAAAACAAGGGTACAAATGAACTTATTTACAAAACAGAAGTATAGTCACAGATGTGGAAGACAGCCTTATGGTTACCAGGGGATAAGGGGGGGGGAAGGATAAATTGGAAAACTGGAATTGACATATACACACTACTATATATAAAATAGATAACTAGGGCCTCCCTGGTGGCGCAGTGGTTGAGAGTCCGCCTGCCGATGCAGGGGATACGGGTTCGTGCCCCGGTCTGGGAGGATCCCATATGCCGCGGAGCGGCTGGGCCCGTGAGCCATGGCCGCTGGGCCTGCGCATCCGGAGCCTGTGCTCCGCAACGGGAGAGGCCACAACAGTGAGAGGCCCGCATACCGCAAAAAAAAAAAAAGAAAAATAGATAACTAATAAGAACCTGCTGTATAGCACAGGGAACTCTACTCAGTACTCTGTAATGACCTATATGGGAAAAGAATCTAAAAAAAAAAAGAGTGGATATACATATATGTATAACTGATTCACTTTGCTCTACACCTGAGGCTAATACAACATTGTAAATCAACTATACTCCAATAAAAATTAAAAAGTAATAGTTGTTCTGTAAATAGTTGTAATTTTGGTGTGCCTGTGAGAGAAGGTGATCTCAGGGTCTTCCTACTCTGCCATCTTGGGAACTCTTCCTCATCTATTTGTGCAATTTTGCTTGAAATGCCACCTGTCTCTGGGTGCAGGTGCAGGGAAGATGAGAAGTTGGATTGATCCTATTTTGGCATTTAGTTAGGAACAGTTGATGGAAGGAAAATAGGAGATAGTTATTACAGATAATAGCAAGACAGTTGTTGATGTTACATGAAGTCTAGAGAATATAGAGAAGAAAGTAAAGGCTGAAAATAAGAGATAGGTCCCCATTGAGAAGATCAAGGACTAGTGGTCTCAGTAAGTCAAAAGAACAGATGCTGTGGATGTAACTTGTGAGAGATCCTAGAGGAAAGCAGGCTGAGGTCAGAGAGAGTAATGTTTTAGTTTTGGAGTTTGTGATAGACCAGCATCTTACTAGGTACTGGTGAACCTGGACCAGGGAGGAGGTCCTGGATGTGACTGTTGGAGTGAAGATGAAATGGATGTCACTGCAACTGATGATGTTAAGAAATGATAGGATTAAAGTGATGGGTAATAAATTCTTTCCTTTTTGAAGCCACCAGGAATGATGACAATGCTTTGGATATATCGGAAGAATGTGATGAACCCTAAAGTTTTATTGTATAAGACAGAGTTACCAGGCAGTTAAAAGATGCATAGAATTATAGAGAGAAATGATGGTATAATCCAAAGTAGGGAAAGTGAAGTCTTGGGTCAAATTTGGACCATAAATATGCTTTATTTGGCTCAAATTGTATTTTAAAATTTTGATTCAATTGTTATAATTTAAATTTAGTTTTCAAACATGTGCACATGCATACACACACACACAAGCACATGCACATATAGTCACCATGTACACACACAATGAATTTCTAGATTTGCTTACAAATTAGAACAAACTGGAAACAAGAGCTAATTTTCCTAAACAGGAACTGTGTGAGGTAGGTGCTTGATAAAAATTTGACCAAATTAAAGATCAATTTAGCAGTTAAAGGATGTTTTCCATTTTGTTCTTTCTTTATCATTAGGAATATGCATTAAACTTAAGATTTACAGGAATGATCTAATTACATAGATTTGCACAAGATAGGAGAGTTGAGGTCTGCTAAAATATGGTAGAATTTTTAAGATATAATATTATTTTATTTTCATATTATTATATGCTATGCAGTTGACCCTCAAACAACATGGGATTGAAGTGCACAGGTCCACTTATATGCAGATTTTTTTCAACAAATATATTGGAAAAAATTTTTGAAGATTTGTGACAGTTTGAAAAAATTTGCAGATGAAACATAGCCTAGACATTGAAAAAATTAAGAAAAAGTTAAGTATGTCAAGAATGTGTAAAATACATATACATAGTAGTCTATCCTTACATAGGCTTAAAACGAGTGATATTGAATATAAAATTAATAATGTGTTAGTTTTATTACTGTTTTATAACTTTGTTTTCAAAGAATTACATTACTGAACAGTATGACTCTCTCTCTCTCTCTCTCTCTCTCTCTCTCTCTCTCTCTCTCTCCCTCTCCCTCTCCCCCCAACTTCTTTGTCTTGTACTTGAAGAAACTGTGTATCAACGTGTCATCACAGGGAAGTGTTTTCTTTAATGTAACAATATTTCCAATACTGTATTATGAATATGACTGTATACTGTATGCCAAAAGAATTTTATGACAATTTATTCATTAGTTTATAGGCTAGGCTACCATGAAGCATTTTTTACATTAGGTGACTCTAAAGCAATCATATGACTACTTCTTCACTATCAATGTATGAATCACTATACCTGTAAACAAATATGAATTCACATTTTATTTTCATTTTTGACGTCTAGTGTTAGTAATGCGTATAATATCTACAGCATTTTGTATCATTTAAGGCAGTATTGATGTAGGTGCTGACATATGACTCATCTTGTAAATGGAAAACATGAACTCATGGTATTGATAATTATAGTACAGACTGTAAGTGTATTTTCTCTTATGATTTTCTTAATAACATTTTCTTTTATTTAGCTTTCTTTATTATAAAAATATAGTATATAATACATATAACATACAAAATATGTGTTAACTGTTTATGTTATCAGTAAGGCTTCTGGTCAACAGCAGGTCATTAGTAGGTAAGTTTTGGGGGAGTCAAAAGTTATATTTAGATTTTCAACTGCATAGGGGGTTAGTGCTCCTAACCGCCACATTATTCAAGAGTCAACTGTGGGCTTCCCTGGTGGCGCAGTGGTTGAGAGTCCACCTACCGATGCAGGGGACACGGGTTCGTGCCCCGGTCCGGGAGGATCCCACATGCTGCGGAGCGGCTGGGCCCGTGAGCCATGGCCGCTGGGCCTGTGCGTCCGGAGCCTGTGCTCCACAACGGGAGAGGCCACAACAATGAGAGGCCCGCGTACCGAAAAAAAAAAAAAAAAAAAAAAAAAAAAGAGTCAACTGTATGTTCTATATATTATAATATTATCTTATGATTTCTTAACAGATCACTGTCAGACTTAAAGAATTATTTCTCCTTCTATGCCTTTGATAATATTGTGCCAAAGGAATTTTGTGCTTTTTAGTAGAATATTTACTGTTCTATTTTTGAAAGGTCACAGGTTTCTTTGCTGTGACTGAACTTGATTCCTTAGGGGCAGAGAATTTCAAGAGAGTTGTTCGTTTTGTCCCTTCAGGATAACCCCTTTTCCATCATGAATGCATCATAATATATAATATAATAATATAATAATAATAATATAATATAATATATAACATATATATATATATATTTCTGGAGGCTTTTAGATGTCTGGCAGTTCTGAAAGCTCTGAGTGCCCCATGAAAGAAGATATGACCTTTTCCCTAGAGGTTTCTTCTGTCTAAAGTGTGAGGTGCAGAGAACCTATCACTACTTTGCCGGAAATCACACCTGGGTTGTTTTCATTTAACCAGTTTTGGTTTAGAATGTGCTTAATGCTGATGATCACAACTGATGTCCCATTATTGGCTCTTGGATGCTGACTCAAATCTCTTTAGCACAGTTTTCATTACTTGAAAAGATCATTTGTTTATTTTGTAAACATTTCTTGAGCTCTGGCTCAGTGACAGGTGCTCACTGTTCCATGAGTAGGGGCACTGCGCTGAATGAACAGGCAGAAAGCCCTGCCCTTGTGCAGCCAAATCAAGAAAGTATACTATAGTTTAGTGACTATTGCTGAGGGTCTAAATCAGGGAAGGAAGCTGTAAAATGTCAGGGGTGGCCAGTGAAGGGATCACTGAGAAGTAGACTTTTATGTCAAGACCTAAAGCAAGCGATAGAGCTAGCTTTCTCGGGGAGAGCATCCCAGGAAGATAGAAGAGCCAGTGCACTGGCTGAGATGGGAGCTTGTCTCTCGGCTTCAAGGGACAGAGAGAGAGGCTGCCAGTGTGTCTGGGATGGTGTAAGTGAGGAAGCACAGTTAAGAGATGAAATCAGAGGGAATGTGTACCTCACATTGGGCCTTAAGGTCTGTATATTAGAATCACCGGGGGAGCTCAGGCCACATCATGGACCAATTAAATTAGAATCCGTGGGGTATGAACCCAGGCATTGGCCGTTTTGAAGTCACTCAATGTGGAACCAAGACTAAGAAACATCACTAATAGGGGGGTGAAATGATATGATCCGAATGGCATGATGGGATGTCCATTTAAAAATATTCACGTTAGCTTCTAGTTTAAGAGTATTCTGAATGCAAAAGAAAAGAGCAGGAATTATAACTTGGGAGGTTATTGTAAGCTTCCAGGCAAGAAATGGTAGCAGTGTGGGGTGGCAAGAAGTGGTAGAACTCTGGGTATATTTTTAGCTCAGTGATATATAAATTGCGTCCCCTAAAAGTTTTATATGCTGGTCTGCAATAAGTAGCTTATATAATTCAAAGTTGTGAAATAGCCTGGCGCTGACTCCTTGGTATCCAGCATAGGTATGATGGTTCAAAATAAGGGGAAACTGCCATCAGGGGTTCTGGCAACGTTCTGGTTCTTGAGTTGGATAATGATCAGCTTGTGAGACTCCATCAAATCATACATTCATGACTTCAACACTTTTCTGTATATATTTTATAATTCTACATGTAACAAGGTGGAGGAGACTATCTTAGAATATAAGAGACTAAAGAGGCTAAAAAATGCATTGGTGATGCCTCTCTCTTGTTCAGTAGCTGCAGGATTGTGCAGGTGATTATGAACATTTGGGCATCCTTGCTTTCCAACCCCCTGATGACCGACCTTTCTGTGTGCCAGTTTTCTACAAAGACCTTTGCCATAATAACAAACGTGTAAGACGTCTGTTCCGTTCTGATGAGGTTACTCAGATGAAGGTCTTTGCCTCCTTGTTAGTATTGGACCTGGTGGGATTGAGATCCTCGTGGAAGTAAGATGAATCTTTGAGTTGGTGGGAGGGAAACAGGGGCATGTCTAAGGTCACTAAAAGAGCAGAGAAATCAGTTTATTTGAGAATCTTGCTCTCTTGGCTACTGACTTTGTCACATGACCTTGCGCTTTACTAATACTGCAGTCTTAAAAAGTGACTCTGTACTTTGGGGAGTTCGGTTAAAGCTGATGTTTAAAAAGAAGCAATGGACCCCAAAGACTCAACTAGTGCGATTGCAACACTGTCTGCAATGCATTAATGTGCTTTTTTGAATAGACTTAAGCAAAGTTTGCATTTGTAAACAAAAATGAATAGAGTGAAAGATTCCTCTCTTGTAGAAAGAAATTGACATGCCAGACATAATTCACTGGGACCTTCATTTGTTGGTGAATACAGTGCATTAAAAGAGAGCGTTTTCAAGGAGCCAAGTCACAGCAAATACTTTGGCATTGTTTCATGGCTTTATATCTAGAAAGAGTAAGCTTGGAGGGACCTGCCAGCATTTGCTTGGCACTGTGAGTAGGGCCCTTGAAGGGACAAGTTGGATGTTAGTGCCTTGTCTGATATTAGGGAGAGCATCATTTGGATAATGACGCTCAATTTTTTTTTTTTTCGGTATGTGGGCCTTTCACTGTTGTGGCCTCTCCCGTTGAGGAGCACAGGCTCCGGACGCGCAGGCTTCACGGCCATGGCTCACGGGCCTAGCCGTTCCGCGGCATGAGGGATCTTCCCGGACTGGGGCACGAACCCGTATCCCCTGCATCGGCAGGCGGACTCTCAACCACTGCGCCACCAGGGAGGCCCTAGTTATCTATTTTATATAGATAGAAACAAGATCTGAGTACCTTGAATGAAGGGAAGGCCAGGTCTCCTTGAGGAAGGATCCTTTGACATAGCCAACATTTTATACTGGAGATTTTTTCAACATTCCTCAAAGGGACCTACTGCTATTTACCAGTGTGGTAAGTTGAAGAAGGGTAAATAACCAGTGTTTTAGGGAATTACTGGATAGCGGTCTTATGACAGACATTCCAAGAAACCCCAAATGCCATTGTGGTCCACTAGTCAGAGAAGAGGCTTATGGATGCAAGGTAATCAAAGAAGTTTTGATTTGGATATTAGTGGGACAATGGGTCCTTAGATCCATCCTGTGGTTATTTCCCTGGTTTGCAAATGCATAGTTGAAATAGGCATGCTCAGCACTGGCAGAATCCCCACATTGGTTCCCTGACCAAGGTGGTAAGGTGGCTATTTTGATAAGAAAGTTCAGGTGGTAGCGCCTAGATCTTCTTCTGTCTACCAAAATCATAAATCAAAGACAGCAGCACACATCTGAAGTGATTGTAGAGAATATGGCCCCCACTGTGTGCTTGAAAAATGGTGACTCATGTCCTCAAAACTTGCATATTGGCTCAGCAGACAGATGGATCTTGGAGAATATCAGTGGATTAGCATCCCCTTAGTTGGGTGTTAACTCTAATTCTAGCTGCTGTTCCAGATGTGGTTTGTTTTTGGAGCAAACTGACATACCTTCATAACTTGGTATGTCACTATTTACCTGGAAAATGCTTTTTTTTTAACCTTCTGTAGTAGCTAGAAGAGGCCAGATGGAGGGTGAAATGGTCTTTTGAAGACTTCATTACAGCACCAGCTAGATGACAGCACATGGCAGGGTTGGGGCAGCATCCTCCAGGATGTGGTATATGCTCTACATCACTGTCCAATACATGGTCCTGTTCTCCCAAAGTCAGGATTTGTGGGTCTTGGAATCAAAGGGTAAAAATGAGAGTGGGTTTTCTCACAGTCCTCTTGGTGATCCGTTAGCAAAATGTTGGTTCCCTGTCCCAGTGATTTTAGGCTCTGCTTGTTTAGAGGTCTGAGTTCCCAAGGGAGTAATTCTTTCACCGGGAGACATGTACAATTTCTCTTAATCTGGGAGTTGGTACTAGCCACTTGGGGTTTTTCATACTAGTGAATCAACCGGCAAAGAAGGGGGTGCTGTCCTGGCTCAGGTTGTTTATCACGATTATGAAGAGAACAAATGTATTGCTACCATGATGTGGGGGCTTGGGAGGAGTATGTCTGCAATACAGATGTCCTTGGGGTGCCTCTTAGTACCTCCATCACCTGTAATAAGACTTAATAGGAAAACTATAATAATCTAATACAAGTGGCCCAAATACTTCAAAAATGAAGGTTTGGGTCATCTCACCAGGTGAGGAAACTTGAGCAATCAAATTGCTTCAGAGGCAAAGGGAATATGTAATAGGTAGTGAAATAAGGAAGGTATAATACCAGCTATAACTATATGACCAATGAGGAATGAGAACCGTAATAGTTACGATAATTTCTTGCTTTTCTTGATATGAATTTATTTGCATATTATCTTATCAATTGTAATATACATATTAATCCATTCTTTTCTATTGCTTCCTCTTCAGTTCCTTTACTGTCTAACATAAGATGTATTCACAAGTGGTTAACCTATACTACAGAACATCAAATAGGGAGTATTTGCTGATTTGTTGGCTCATTTTGATGAGGTAAGACATCACCTGTGCTTGCACATTCTCTAGATCTCCGATTTATTGTCTCTGAGTCCCAGGCCAGGCATGCGTGTAGCTCTGTGGTGAAGTGTACCAGCTTCATCTGTAGGTCACCTGTGTGACTGAGGTTAGAAGCGTTGAGAGACACATTCCACTGGCTTCACTGATCTAAATTCATCTTTGCAGATTTCATTGTCTTGTTCTCTTCCTTTTTGTATCCAGCTTTTCTTCCCCACTGTGGGCCCTGCTGACTTACAGCAACTTGGGTTTCACCAACAAATGCAGAGTCAACAGTCATCTGTAGATTTCTTCATTAGGTCCCCTTTCTGTTCAGTGGAGCTGGGCCCAACCTTTGCCTTCTGGACTTATACTTCCCTATCTTCTCCCACAGTTGGGTCAAGTCTCATATCTGTAATAAATCCCTTATTAATAACACTCAGATTGCTGGAACCCTAACAGTCATTCTGATCGTTAATATTTACCTTACCAGTGTTGATACAGTTTAACAATTTCTAAATCTGAAATTTAAACTATAAAAAATGGATGTTTTGAGTACTACATTAGGATTTTGGTTTAATTAAAGAAAATATTGTTGGCTTTAAGAAAATGCTCAACATTTATAACTGTGAGGCTCAAATTAGGTTTTTACTGATTCTTCATCGCTCACCTGCTAAACCAAACAGACCATCCTGAACAAAATTCAAAATAGAAACAGGATTTTTTTCTTTAATTCTCACTCCCTGGAGCCAACTGTGGATTGTGATTTTCTCTTTTAGTTATACTGTTGACTTTTGGGTGAACCTGTAACTCCCATGCATGTATTTTTTGAGGTTAACATTGAGTCCAGTATTACAGGATCATGGGGAGAAAATGTCAGCTTTGCTGTGGTGGCTTTTTGTGCCTGAATTGTTAGAACATATTTAAATGTTAGTAGTTCTCCTAAGTACATGCATTTCATTGTGCCTGGAGCATAGTATTTTTGCTAGGCCATGGACCACACATTAGAAAAAGAAATGAAGAGAATTTCTTTATGATTTTATCCACTGTAGATTTGATATGTTACATTACATGCTTTAAAATTTAACAGAGTATAATGCTCCCCTTCACTGTATCTTTCATCGATGAAGAAATCTAGTAAATAAACTTATTTGGGTCCTGGAGAGAAAATCTCAGGTAGTTTCATCACAGCAGAACCCGCTTTTGACTCAAAACTAGTATATCCGCATTACGTTGCAATAAAAGAATTGAGCTACGTGGAAGCTGTTAAATAAATGTTATAATGCAGGGATCCTAATGGTGATCAGAATTATATCAAATAAGCTTATTATAATGATATATTTGCATAAAACCTCGTATGTTCTCTGGATATCATTGTGAATCATCCTTGTTCATATGAAATTTTTAAAAATTGCATTATATAGCATGGAGCTTTATGTAACTTTATATCTTGGACTATAAAAAAAATAAAAGATTTCTTATTTTCCTATAAGGTAAAATTTGAGACTGTTTTTAAGAGGTCAGGGAATGTATTATTTTTGCTATACATATAGGAAAGAAAAATGTCTCCTTTGCACATTTGGAATGGAAGTCCTTCAAAAGTCAGAAGTAGAGCAGAAAAGCATTTCTTGAGCTTTGGCCTGATTAGATGCAACTATCATTTGATGTAGCATTCAACCATTTACTAGGTGAACCAGACTGGATGGAATTCAGCTAAAAAGTGATAAAAAATTAAAAAACCCATAATAATAGTTGTCTGTAATGTTTATTAAATTGGTCAAGGACTTGAAAGTAATATCTTTGATGGTCAGGTCATAAATTCTCTAAATTTGACAATCTACTCAAAAGAAAAATGCAGGCTTTCAGACAGCTGCCAACTGTTAAATAATTTTTATCACTGACTAATCTTACCTTGTGATTTAGGAGATGCTAGGGATTACATGAGGCTTAAGTCAGGCCAGCTTCCATTACTTTATCTCCTGTATCCTCTTTTCAGTATTTTGCTGCCATCAAGAAGTTACATAAATATTCCCAGGGTATAATCAGTCAGGCAGCCCATCTTGTCCTTTCAGCTGGCTGTGAGGTCATTCTGGGGAAAATGAAGTCTTTAGAGGATAAGGCTATGCATTGCAGAAAGCATGAACAAAGGTTATCTCCTCATGTGCTAAAATATATTTACTAAAATGATAAAAATCATTTCTCAAATTGCAGATGTTGGACTTTATCCTGTCTGGGCTTACAAAGATTGTGAAAACATGGTTGTGTTTCTGGACAGATTCTTGCTTCCTTTTCATCTTTTCAAGCTCCAAGATGATGAGAGGAAAATGAAAATCTTGTTCCATTTTCTTCCCATTTCAAGACTAAGTATATGAATCAGTTTCCTTTATGACAGGTCAATTTATTTATTTATTTTTGTTTTTTATTTATTTATTTTTTTTGCGGTACGCGGGCCTCTCACTGCTGTGGCCTCTCCCGTTGCGGAGCACAGACTCCGGACGCACAGGCTCAGCGGCCATGGCTCACAGGCCCAGCCGCTCCGTGGCATGTGGGATCTACCCGGACTGGGGCACGAACCCGTGTCCCCTGCATCAGCAGGCGGACTCTCAACCACTGCCCCACCAGGGAAGCCCAGCTCAATTTATTTTTATGACGACCATGTTATACCTGGATTCTCTGTGTTTTACACACACACACATCCTTTTTCTTTTTTCTCAAAAACAAGCCTGGGGAAATCTTCATGTGTACTATCTTCTTGAATATAAGATCAAGTATACATGGGCTGAAAGATAGTCCTAGTGTTTATTGCATCCTCTTTAAGATATGGATCACTTCACAGTTAGGACCTTGTTGTTGATCTATTTTATATATAGTAGTTTGTATCTGCTAATTCCAAACTCCTAATTTATCTGTCCCTGCCATTTCCCCTTTGGTAACCAGAAGTTTGTTTTCTGTGTCTGTGAGTCTGTTTCTGTTTTGTAAATAAGTTCATTTGTATCATATTTTAGATTCCACGTATAAGTCATATCCTATGATATATGCCTTTCTCTGTCTGACTTCACTTTGTATGATAATCTCTAGGTCCATCCATGTTGCTGCAAGTGGCATTATTTCATTTTTTTTATGGCTGAGTAGTAAGGAATTTGTTCTTTTTTATTGTTGAATAGTATCCTGTGGTATGGATGTGCCAGTTTGTTTATTCATTCTACAAGTGAGAGATATTTGGGTTGCTTCTATATTTTAGTGATTATGAATAAAGCCACGAAAAGTATTTATGCAGGCTTTGGTGTGAACACAAGTTTTCATTTCTCTTGCTGTAGAGATTGTCATAGGTATTTCTTGTGATTTTTTAATTAATTACATTCTACTTTCAAATACTACTATACCACTTTACATGTAATGTAAAGATCTTCCAACAATGTATCCCCAATCTTCCCTTTCATCTTTCGTGCTAGCTTTGCCACACATTATACTTTTACCTGTGCTGAGATTCCATAAGGCATGGCTACCATTTTTGCTTTAGACAATCGTTGGACTTTGGAAACATTTTAAACTTGAGTTTTAGATTAACTTTGTTTATGCCAATTTTAGTGCTTTTTACTGCCTGTGTAATTAAGTTTCTTTCTGGCATTATTACTTTTACCTGAAGAACTTTAATCTTTCCTATAGTGTAGGTTTGCTAGTAACAGACTTTGTTTCTGTTTATTTGAAAAGTCTTTATTTCTCCTTCATTTTGTAAGATATATTCATTGCATACACGATTCTGTGCTGACAGGTTTTTTTTTTCACCTTCAGTACTTTAAAGATGTCACTCCATTAGCAGTTATACTTTATAATTAAAAAACATTGACTTGTGGAAGTGTTTAATAAATAAAATGAGTAGAAAAGGGGCTCTAAGGAATATAGGACTTGCTACTACCGTAGGGCCCAGGGAGCACAGCCAAAAAGGGAACAAGGAATTTGGAAGCCGTCCCTTCCTACCACAAGAGATTCAGACATCATGGGAAAGGGTATGGCTGGGGATTGCTATATGGTGGAGAAGTTCTCTCTGGCAATGAGGCATGAAGCTGGACTGCAGAAAGCTGCCCTCTGGAGTGTCAGAGAAATTGGCTGGAGAGTGAGCACCCCTGTGGCCAGCTACCATACCAGAGGAAGGGAAAAAAATCACCCTAGAACTGGGAAAAGAAGCCCTTTTCTATACTATTTCTTCCAGTGTCCCTCCAACCCTCTCTGCTAAGCAAGCCTAACATTGTGCCAGCTAACAAAGGAGAGATGTTCATAGGGGTTTTGCTTTACTCTAAAAACGAAGAACAAAGAATTGTGGATTTGGAGTTACGAAGCAGTAAACTGACAACCAACACACATGCCAAAATAAACTAGTTGCAAAATGTACAACGAGGTATCACATGAGGTTTGTCTACATAACAGCTAGAAAACTGGATACAGAACAATCTTCCCTGAAGACTTCAGTGAAGAATCTTTCTTCACCTCTTTCAGCTCATACCTGGTGGCCCCAGGTCTAACTCCAGTCTCTGTGTCCATCTTCACATGGCCTTCTTCTCTGTGTGTCTCTCTGTGTCCTCTCATCTCCTTATAAGGAAGCCCACCCTAAATCCAGGATGATTTCATCTTCAGAGCCTTAACTAACGCAAATTTCCAATTTCCAAATAATGTCACAAGTTCTGAGTGGACACAGATTTTGGGGGGCCACTATTCAACCCACCATAATCATTTTACAAAATTCAACTACATTTGTACATACTAACAATGAACAGTTAGAAAATACAATTTAGAAACTCATTTATAATCACAAGAATAAATTCAATAATGAATGTGCAAGTCCCTTATGCAAAAATCTACCAAACATTGCTGGGAGAAGTTAAAGAAGACCTAAATAAATGGAGAAATACACCATGTTCTTAAATTGAAAAACTCAGTATTGTTAAGATATCAACTCTCCACACATTGATCTATAGATTCATTGCAATTTCAGTCAAAATTCTGGCAGGCTTTCTGGCAGAAATCAACAATTTGATTCATCAACTTATATAAAATGAGCAAAGGCTTGGAACAGATACTTAATAAAATAAGGATCATCAATATGTACACGACAGGATGCTCAACATCTTTAATTGTCATGGAAATGCAATTAAATCATAATGAGATACAGGCATCCAGTAAAATTGATAAAATAAATAAACAAATAAATGAATAAACATATATGATAATGTTGTCAAACCCAAGTTTTTGTGCCCAATGCACAGTGAAGCAAACAAACCAAAACGTCAGAGTTTGGAGCAGAGACAGGTTTATGGCAAGGGTAGAGCAAGGAGAACATGGCAGCTCATATCAGAAGCCCCAGACTCCCTGATGGGTTTCAGGGAAGAGGTTTTAAGGGGAAGGTGAGGGAGAGGAGTCTCAAGGGTGTGATCAGCTCATGCATGATTCTCTGATTGGTTGATGGTGAGGTAACAGGGAGGTGTCACAGGGCTAATATTATGGGTCCTTAGGCTCCAGTAGGTCTGGGGGCTATGTGCTTGTGTTCATCCAGTAGTTCACGTCTTCCATTTGGTGGGGATTTTAGCATCTATAAAACAACTCAGGAAATGTGCATCAGATAGTGTTATCTAGGTACTTCAGGGAGAAACTTAAAGATTCTGTGACTGACACGTGGCTGATTACTGTTTAAATTGTTACCACTTCTCCTGGCCCAACTGCTACTTTTGTCGCTACCTGTTCACATCCTTTCAATCAATAATTCTTGAGCTAGGCTTTTGTGACTCAGGGGAAGCCTGGGAGACTATAGCTTTTCTACAAGTATGAGGGAGGCAGAGGATGTGGGGAGAAGGGTCTGTCCCATGAAGGCCCCAAAATGTCCTGCTAGGTTACAATAGCAAGTGTTGGTCAGGATGTGAAGCAATCAGAACTCTCATACTTTGTCAGTGGGAATGTAAATGGTACAACTTTGGGAAGCCATTTAAAGCAGTTTCTTAATGAGTAACATACACTCATCATCTGACCAGAAATTTCACTCTTAGGTATGCAAGAAAGAGAAATGAAAATGTATATCTATCTAATAATTTGTGTATAAGAATGTCCAGAGTAGTTTTATTCATAAACTCCCAAACTGAAAACAACCCAAATGTCCCTCATCAGGTGCTTTGATAAGTAAACTGTGGTACAACTGTAAAATGAACAACTACTCAGCAGTGAAAAGAAATAAAATATGGAGAATAGCTAGCAAAACAAATGATCCACAGAAACATTAGGCTCAATTAAACAAGTCAGACATACAATGTCTACCGTATGATTTCATTTATATGATGGTCTAGAAGAGAAAAAAATAATCTATAGGGATAGAAATCACATCAGTGGTTGCCTGGGGTGAACATATCAATGGTTGGCTAGTGGCATGAGGGAGTTTTTTGGGGTGATGTAAATGTTCCATGTTTGATGGATATAGTAAATAAATATATATGTGTATTAAAATCTCATTGTTCTATGCACTTCAAATGGGTGCATTGTATTTTATGTAAATTATAAGAAAATGTGGTTTATTTAAAAAAATCCAAACAACCTGAGAATAATTTCAACCCAGTGTTGAGAATGAATGCCAGATTGCATGCTCCTCACAAGAGAGTGGGACTTGAGAAAGTGGGGAAAGAGGCACTTTTAACTCCTTGGTAGAGGAGTGTGGCTGGAGGTACATAGGACTCCAATTTGGGTGATGCCAGAACCCATTCTGCCGCCAAAGCCCATCCTGAGTACACAGCACTGCATGTTATGCTCCCTGTTTTCCAGATTGTTTCTTCCTGCACACCACCTTGTAATTGTTTACATCTGTGTCCCTAATAGGCTGTGAAGAACTCTTTCATTTATCTCTTATTGTAGGCACCTGAAGTGGTTGGCGCTAGTTCAATGTCTGCGAATGAATTAGCTCACAGTCCAGAAAGATCAGAGCTGCACTTAGAATTTCAGATTAACAACTGCAGGAATTACTGGCTGTCACCCCACTGTGTTCTCATAATGGAGTCTCTAGCAGAACATTAAGATCAAGTTGAAATAAGAAAGAATCACAGTAACAAAGGGCAGAGTAAATTGTTTAAATCTCAAGCTGAGTTATTTCTGGTTCAGTTTCAAGTCCTAGGGGATGATATTTATTAGTCCTTTGATACAATCTAAGATGGCCATTCCATTTTGGGGAACAATCAGTGTTTAACTTGCCAGCACAGAAATTCTTTTTTTTTTTTTTTTTTTTTGTGGTACGCGGGCCTCTCACTGTTGTGGCCTCTCTCCCGTTGCGGAGCACAGGCTCCGGACGCGCAGGCTCAGCGGCCATGGCTCACGGGCCCAGCCGCTCTGCGGCACGTGGGATCTTCCCGGACCGGGGCATGAACCCGTGTCCCCTGCATCGGCAGGCGGACTCCCAACCACTGCGCCACCAGGGAAGTCCGCACAGAAATTCTTTGCCATAGTTAGCCTCACCTTTGATACCTCTTGATCAGATTATAGCAACGGGTTGCACTTAAGCTGGAAAACTGCTCAGAAGTAGAAGCTTCTAATATGCATTTTTTCTCCTTAGCTGTATTTCCCCCTGTAACTCTGTGTTCTAGACTCTGCAGTGATTGCTTATGCCCTTCTGGGGAAGTTCAGAGTGCTCACTTGAATCTGTGGAGTTTCACTTGACTGGGTGTTCTAACCACCTTGGAAAGCACGGGAGCACCTATTTCCTAGTGCTTTATTATATCAGCAGGGAGGTCATCCAGGGAGCTGCTGCTTATAATTGTAAAGTTGAAACTATGCATTACTTTGGGAAAAAAGAGAAATTACTTTCCTTGAAACGTCCATTGGAGCCAAATGTTTTGACCTCCGGTATAAAAACCGTAGCTGTGGCACTTTTTGTTGTCTAACAACATTCTCCCTTCTTTCTTAACAATCTCCTGATTCTATTCAGGCCTTAATTAACCAGCCCCAGGTGAAGCTGGTTTGTCCGACCCAACGTGCCAATCCCACGCACTTCACCACTGATTGGTTGAAGTGTGAGCATGTGACTTACTTCTAACCAATGAGAAATAGCAGGGAATCTGCTGGGGGGGAGGTGTTTAAGGAAATGCAGTTTTCTCCTTGATAAGAGAGAGAGCTGCGGGAGGGGGTGATGTTTTTCCTCCCCGCTTTCTTCTTGCTTGGGATGCCAGTGCCTGAGATGCGTTTCCTGCTCCTGTGCTCCCTTAGGGAGACCGTGTACTCACACCTCATCTCTCAGTGGGATATGCTGCTCGGAGGTGTCAGCCAGCACCTGAGGCTGTAAGGAGAAGGGTAAGCAAATCAGTCTCTTGGACCCAGTGGTTTGGCGTCTTTGCGCTCATGAACCAATCCTAGACTTGCTACTGCAAGCTTCTTGTTACATGAGGAAGTGGGATAACTTTATCTCTTAAGCTTCATATGATCAAGTATTTGGTTACTTGCGGTGGAAAGCATTCTGACCGCTGATTCATTGTTTTATGCGGATGATTGGTTTCCTTCCCTCCTTCTCTTAAACAGAATGTCAGCCTCACTGTTCTGCTTACAACTGAGTTTAAGTGAAAAGTTAGAGTTGCGGCATCTTTGCTCCTTTGAAGTTTCGAATATTCTTGAGCCTTTAGAAGATGGAGTCAGTACGAAGTAATTATCTAATTATGCGTTTCTTGGGTGTCTGTTATCACTCAGTGAAGATTTGCTCAAACGATGAGCCCCTAAGCCATTGTTTAGTTTCCATGCTTACATTTAAGCATTGCTATTCATGTTCTTAGAGTCTAAAGTGACAAGAAATAGAGAACTGAATAATGAGAACCTAGTGTTTCACCTGGTGTTAGCAAGAATGTGTGCATGTGTGTTTTTCCAATCAAAACAACCTTTAATACTTAGAATATACCTTTACTTTGCCCCTATTTCATGTGATACTTGTTCCAGGATTTCCTTTTCGTTTAATTTTAAGGATATGCACTAACTTTCCAGAGCCTTTGGAGACAGCTGTAAATAATTTACACCTTGACAAATGCCTGCCTGGTGTGCAGAGAGCAGAGCATGGGTGAGGTTGGGCCACTCATTACTCTCACTTGCTGGCAGCTCAACTGCACCTGGAGGTAGAGGGGAAAAATCCTTCTCTCCCATTACATATGCTTAAAACAGGATAAGTACCTTTTGAGTATTTGGAAGATTTCTTTTTCTGCCAGGTGTAGATGGCCCCATTGATATCTTAAACCCTGGCCAGAAAGCTGCATGGCTGTTGGTATTGCTATTAAGGCAGAATTATTTACGTTGAAATGCATTCTGTTTTATTTTTCCCCTTTTTGGTATGCATGCCCTTTCTTCGGTAGCTGTAGTATTTCTGCAATGTGCAGTGTGTCTACAAATACTTCATTACTGCAAACAAAAATATCCAGTGTCCTTTCTGTGGGTCAGGGTAACCAGTGACTTTGTTTGGATCCCCAAATCACCTAAGGATAGTTGGTTAATTGGTTAATTAGGGAGTTGAAGTAAGAGTTCACAGTGATGTTGGTTTGATGCTTCTTAGCTCAGGTTTCATTTGGGAAAAACCCTCAGAATTATTTAACATATACTTTAGTCTTAGTCTCTGACCGCATGGACTTCCATATTAATTATGACTTGGAGGCATGTGCTTATAGATCACAGACAGTTTAAACTTAACACAATATTTTTAAGAGAGATTTTTTTTTTTTTTTTTTTTTTGCGGTACGTGGGCCCCTCTCACTGTTGTGGCCTCTCCCGTCGCGGAGCACAGGCTCCGGACGCGCAGGCTCAGCAGCCATGGCCCACGGGCCCAGCCGCTCCGCGGCATGTGGGATCTTCCCGGACCGGGGCACGAACCCGCGTCCCCTGCATCGGCAGGCGGACTCTCAACCACTGCGCCACCAGGGAAGCCCCGAGAGAATTTTTTATTACTCAGTAAAAATGCAAAGTAATATCCCAGATAAACTTGAGATTTTTATTTTAGTACCTTATCTCTAAAGAGTAAGTAACTATTATATTGAGTGTTTGCAATTTGAGTATCATATTCATTTTTTAAAGCTTTCATTGACATTATACCTGACTATTACTACTTTAAGCTAAAATAAAAAGGTAGTCTATTTCTGATGTCTAAGCATCTCTAATGATATCTTTTCTCTTAAAAAGGGGCCATGAGTTTCCAAATAAAGTGGTGGTCAAGGCTGAGATCACGGGCAAGGATTCCCAGTAACCTAAACATGATGAATAATGTTGTTTCTAATGAAGTTGTAGAGGCTGTGCCAGTGGTTTTGGAAGGAAAACGGAGAGTTGGATTTTTACCAGTAACAACTAAAGAATGTAGTAAAATGAGAAAAGTTCAAACAGAGGATATGATGATTTAAGAGTTTTTACTTTTAACGTTATTTTAATATATAATTCGATGCTTAACACAATCCCTTGTGGGGGGCTTGAGATAGAGGCTATTTACTAAGTAGTATGGAAGTATCAGTATTTCAAAAGTAGATATGGTCATTCAAATGAATACCAGCTAAATAGTTGCACTGCCTTCTTGCTGTAAGTATCTCTCAACGCTGAGAGCTCAGGACTTGGGGTACAACAGAATACGGGGTGCTGGTGCCTCTGCTCTACTTCTGTCTCTTTTGGTTCCTGAGCCAATAAATGCATCGCTTTAGCCTCCATTATTATTTCTGTTGGCCCCTGGTCTACACAAAAGTTTATCTTTTTTTTTGCCATGGTTATAATTATTTAAAACTATTAAGGCAGGGCTGGGTAAGTGCTTAAAGTATAAATTCAAAAATGCCAAACTCAATGGAAATCTCTTGACTATATCTTTTTTTTTTTTTAATAAAATACTGTCTTTTCTGTTGGTGCTATGTGTTTGGGAAAAAATCATTTCCCAACTCAGAGTCAACTTAAGCTGAAGTCTCATTTTCTCCTCAGACCACCCCTATTTTGCTTCCCTTCTCACTACTCCACCAAAATGGCAGATGACCAAAGACTCCTGTCTCCAAAGCCAACAGACAATTTCAAGTCATCTTCCTTGTACTTCTGGCAGCATCTGACCAGTTGACCTTCCACTCATCCTCAATGTGCTCTCTTCTCTTAGCTTTAAACACCATAATCACACTTTTCTTCCTTAGTATTCGTTGTCACTTGCTCCTTCTGTTCTAGACCTTTACATTTTGGAAGGTTTCATGACTACCCTTTTGTTGCTCACTCTACATTTTTTTCCCTAGGTGATTCTAATTACTTCCTCAGCTTTCAACTCTATATTCTCATACCTTCCAAATTCATATAGAAGTCTTCTGAGCTTCATATATTTTACCTAACTCCCTGTGTGACATCTCTGTTTAGGTGACTCCAAATAACTTTGATCTTCATATAACTGAAACTGAACTGTTAATTTTTTAGTTTTGGATTTACTCTTATTTCAGTTTTCTGTATCTCAGCAAATTCCACTAATATCTTTTCATTTTCTCTGGTTAGAAATGAAGAAATCAACCTCAGTGCCCATTTCCCCCACACTCTCATATAGATCCATGACCAAATTCCATAGGTTTTCTGCCAAAGTATATCTGGAACCTGACTGACTACTGCCACCGTTAGGGTACTGAAAGCTAAAAGCATGTCCCTTTTAGCCACTACATTAGCTTCTTATTTGGTCTTTCCACCTCTAATCTTGCCAAATTGGAATCCATTCTCCACAAACCTAGGCAAAGAAATCTATTTAAAATAGAAATCAAATTTTGTAATCCCTTGCTGGGTTACTCTCGGTTCTCCAAAGGGTAGGCACCAAGGTAAAACTAAATGTGTGTGGATTTTATTAGGGAAACTTGTAAGAGAAGAAATGGGAATGGAGTTGGGGAGGCTTAAAGAGTCATCAGACTATGATACAGGCTGATTCCAAGAGAAGGAGACAGGGAAAGAAGGTTGGGTGTTAGAGCCTAAAGACTGTAGTCAGTCTAATGTGTCAAGGCTGTGGAAATGTCTTTGAGTCAAAATTGCCTGGCAATTTGAGAGGCAGTGAGAGGCCTGCGTACCGCAAAAAAAAAAAAAAAAAAAAAAAAAAATTGCCTGTCAAGTCTGTGTCTCCCAAGAAATGATCTGCTTTGTATGTCTGCTGCACTCAGTCACTGGCTTGAAGTAGCCTGTGGGAAGTGTGGCCTTGGGGTATATGCTGCTGTGGACATCAGAACATCATAGCTGGGGTCTTTGGACAGTGATGTCATCTATAGTTGGAGAAATGTGAGGCACATTCTCATGGACACCTGTATTAGTTTTCTAGGGCTGCTGTAACAAATGACCACAAACAGGCTTAAAACAACAGGAATTTATTCTCTCACAGTTCTGGAGGTTAGAAATCCAAGATCAAGATGTTGGTAAAGGTTGGTTCCTTCTTGAAGCTCTGAGGGAGAAACCCTTCCATGCCTCTCTCCTAGCTTCTGGTTGTTGCTGGCAATCCTTTGCATTCCTTGGCTTGTAGATGTATGATTCTAATGTTTGGCCCCATCTTCATACTGTTTCTCTCCCTGTTTTCGTGTCTCTGTGTGTCCTCTCATCTTCTTATAAGGACAGAAGTTATTGGATTTAGGGCCCACCCTGGTCCAGTATGACCTCATCTTAACTAAGGAATCTACAAAAACCCTATTTCCAAATAGGTCACATTCTGAGGTTTGGAATGGACGTGAATTTATGGGGAAACTTAGTCAATCTATTATATTGGCCCACCTCTTTAAGTCTTAAGTAAATAGAGCACAAATAGATGAAAATGAGTGAATTTTAATGAAGATGAGTATTATATAAAGATGCAGTTGGGGTGAGGTAGGAAGGAAAGGGAATGCCTCAAGTCAGCGGCAGCACCAGAAAAGAGGCTCTGGGAGTCCTCGAGATAGAGTATGAAGTTCTAAATGGCATGGAAGAGATGATTTAAAGTGAAAGTATATAGAACCTGATAGCTGACTAAATAGAGGAAGTGAGGGAAAGGTGTAAATGCTTGATCTGATTGACACACAGTAGTGGTAGAGGAAAGGATGTGGAGTAAGACAGCAAGCAGATGAGTTTTCAGCAAACAGATAAGTTAAATTTGGGGCATTTTGAATTTGTGGAGGTAGAAAGATACCTAGGGGGAAATAACTAAGAACAGATGAGTAACATGGGTTAAGATTAAAGATGCTGAAATCATAAGGAAGGAGCTCCCCAAGAAAGGAAGGGTGGGGGGGCTACCATGCATTATTAATCTTACGGGTCTTGGATTAGAGACTAGTTAATATCCCTGTTCCCTAGACATATAGGCATTTTTTTGTTTGTTTTGTTTTGTTTTGTTTTTGGCGGTACGCAGGCCTCTCACGGTTGTGGCCTCTCCCGTTGCGGAGCACAGGCTCCGGAGGTGCAGGCCCAGAGGCCATGGCTCACAGGCCCAGCTGCTCCGTGGCATGTGGGATATTCCCGGACCGGGACACGAACCCGTGTCCCCTGCATCGGCAGGTGGACTCTCAACCACTGCGCCACCAGGGAAGCCCTAGGCACGTTTTTGAATGGCGAAAAGTCATCTTTGCCCTTCTGTTTATAGCATATCTGTGAAACAAGGCAAAGCAGCAAACATGAACCAGTCACTAAACTGGGGATAAAAGTTCAGGGTTCTTATAAAACAGTGAAATTGTATTCCTGTTCTTGAAGAGCAAAGGATCCTGGGCAGGGATCAGAGGCACTTTAATTCCTTATATTTCTGCACTACAGAATAATGCAAACTCTGATGTACAGTGTAAAATCCTAACATAGGTCTGTTCAGTAGATTTCAAGTGAAGCAAAGCTCTGTTGGCCTTCATATGTGTATTTTGCACAAAGCTGAGCTGTTCTGCAGCATTTTCTTCCACAGTACTTCTATATTCTCAGCCAGAGCAAGGTCTAAATCAGTTTCTCAGCCTTGGCACTATTGATATTTTGTTGTGTGGGGGGACTGTCCTATGCGTTGTAGGATGGTTAGCAGCATCCGTGCCCCTACCCAGTAGATGCCATTAGCACACCCCCTCCCCCAAGTTGTGACAGCCAGTATCATCTCTAGACATTGTCAAATGTCCCATGGGGACAGAATCATTCCTGGTTGAGAACCTCAGGTTTAAATCATGGCTGTCACACTCAAGATATCCTTGGTCTGCAGTGTAAGCTCTTAACATGTTAATATAATGAAGGAAATGGGGTAAACAAATTACATATCAGGTAAAGAGCATTTGATTTAAAAGCTCTGAATACTGCCAGCTTTGCTGAGGACAGCTGTATGGCAGCCAGGGTGCAGCAGTTATATTTGAGAAGTCTTTTGATCCCCAGCAAGTTTTGCTAGAAGAGCCCAACAACAAATGGCCAATCCTTTCTCATCTCCTGGACTTTAGCTAAACGAATGCCTAAGAGCTGTCCAATTAGCCTATTTCATGTGTCATCTTGTTTGTAGTTTAGGAAATGCCTTTGATAAAATCTCTGAAGGTTGGAAAAGCCCAGGAAGGCTTTTTGATTTACTCAGCTCTCCTAATCCTTAGTCTCATTAACATAAATTCTGTAATTGACATCTGCTTGTTACCAGTATTGAACGCTGGGCTTTTTTTTTTTTTTGCGGTACGTGGGCCTCTCACTGTTGTGGCCTCTCCCGTTGCGGAGCACAGGCTCTGGACGCGCAGGCTCAGCGGCCATGGCTCATGGGCCCAGCCGCTCCGCGGCATGTGGGAACTTCCCGGACCGGGGCACGAACCTGTGTCCTCTGCATCCGCAGGTGGACTCTTAACCACTGCGCCACCAGGGAAGCCCGAACGCTGGGCTTTTGAAAGCTTTTCTGAGTTGCAGTTGGGATTTCTTGGTGAGATTTGTTGATATTTCTTTTCCTCTCACTTAAGAGTCTTATCACAGCAGGTTTTCACTCCCCCCATTGTGAGTTCAGTGGAGCTAGCACCCCAGCGAAGCATGCTTTCTCCTTCCTAATTCTCTTCTAGCTTTTATTTGTAGCTTTGTTCTGTGGGGGATCCTGAACCTACGGCGAATAAAATGTGGCAGATATCAAAACTGCTGACACTCTTTCAAAGCAGATTGAGAGGGCAGCCAAATTTCAGGGCTGTGCTTAATTTGAAAAATTGATGAGGAAGTCTTGCATGCAGTGAAGCATCTGGAATGTTTGAAAAATGGCCTTGGTGTTCCTAGCTGGAGAGAGGAGGTTGTTGACCAGTGTGGGATGAAGCAGGCATGCGGCTCTGCCTTCAAGCATTATTATTATTATTTTTTCATTCTCTTCCTTTTAAAGAAAAAGTATGTATGTATCTTCTGCTTCTTCTGTCACTGAGGGGCTTTAAAATAGCACCATGCATCTTCCTACCTCTCTGGACTTGATGGAAGGAGAGTCACTAGAGTGGATCAGATGCAAGGGTACCTGGTACAAGGTGCCTGTCGTCCATCACACTCATTCCCCACCACTGTTACAAATGCTAAATGGCCGCCTCAGGAGAACTCTCCCTATGGTGTCTCCAGCAGGACTTTCCCTGACTGTATAATAATCAGATCTGACCAGATGGTGATGAGTCCGGGAATGCTTTCTGAATGGATGCTTTTTAAATCATTCCTGGTAGGCTTCCTCATTCTCAACGGACCAATCTGCTTTAGGCTGGTGCACGTTACAAGAAATCTCATGATTTGGACGAAAAGACTGCTACTAATTGTGATTTCCCATAGTTCAATGGGAGGGCAGCTTTCCCTGTCTTCAGTAATTTTAAGTGGCTGAAGTGACAGATTGTGACAGATTGACAGCTGCCGTCTAAAGACCTGATAACGTACGCCGAGACACTCGCGGTGCCTTTATATACGTCTCACCCGTATCAGAAAGATCACTGCGAGGGTCTCAGGTCTGTATGTTACTCCCATACCATCTGAGGTTTGAGCTTCTGAGTGAGGGAGTAAGCTGCATGGTTGTGGGCACTGTGGGACATCACCCAGAATCCTCTTCACAGTCAGCCTGCTCATTTGCAGGGTTGTTGGCGGCCCATGGCTCGCAGCTGGTCCTCTCCAGAAGGGGGTCTCCCTCAGCTCCCTCAGCAGAAGGGGGCTGCCTCCCCCAAGATCGCTTCAGCCGCCTCGTCTCCGCGAGGCACCCATCTCCCAGGATTGGGCTAGGCAGGGTGTGCAGGTCCTTTGCCTTAATCCTGGTAGCCCTAAAGGACCACCCCCGCTCCAGAGTCCCATCAGGGACCAGCTGAGGCCTCTGTGGCAACTGTCCAGCAGTTTGGCTTCTCCCCCTGTCCGATCCTGTTGGCCTTACTCCAGAGCAGTTTTACTCTTAGGACACTCCCCAACTGACTTCCTGCACAGACATCTCCGTCTCAGAACCCGCTTCTGGAACCCAAACTAAGGCAGCCGTTTAGAGAAAAGCAGCGGTGAATGCTGGGTCCTCTGTTCATTTCAGGGACATTTCTCCATTGCAGCCTAGGAATGATTTATCACAACATGATGGTATTTTTCTTTTAATTCTGGAGGTGATGATTTTTCCCCACCAAGTGAAAGGTTATGATAACCATGCAGCAAACATTAATTGAGCATCTTATTCATGCTAGGTATTGGGCTGGACATAAAGATGACAGGGTCTCTGCTCCTGAGGAGCTCACAGTTCAGGGAGAAGACAGTAAAAACCTTTCCCACCAGACCTGTAATGGACTGTGACAAGAGGCAGTGGTGAGGAGGGGAAGACAGTGGGGGAATACACAGAGCCAAATGACATAATCATAGCCTGTAGCCATCCTTCCCCCCATCCTTCCCCCCATCCTTCCCCCCATCCTTCCCCCCATCCTTCCCCCCATCCTTCCCCCCATCCCTCCCCCTCCCTCCCCCCTCCCTCCGCCCCTCCCTCCCTCCATCTCCAGTGCGCTCTCTGAGCTGTTCAGGATAGTGGTGCTTCCCACATTCTTATAATTCTGCTTTTATTACTTGGAAATAAACTAATTTCGTGCTGGCAGGTCTTAACTTACTCTAGATTACAAAAATGCCATTATGTGTTCTACAATTTTTTTTTTTAGAGTTTCTGCTCTATACTGGAATGAGCATAGCATCTCATTTCAATGTAAATGTTCCCTCTACTCTGGTCCTTTATTACAGTTTGGTAGAACAAAAATTCTTATTCCTTGTTGATTATGCACAATGCTCAAGCCTTTATGAAAATACTTGTCTAATTGTGTTTAAGTTTTAAATTGAAGTTTGGACATTTGGAAGAAATAATGTTCTGCAGAATTCTACTTGCTCTATTCACGTCTGTTTATCATCTATTTTATATCATTAATTTCAGGATGTTTTCAGTGGGAGTGAGACTTAAAAAATACTAAAGGCCATGTAGGATGAAAACTTTTGAGTTGAGGAAGTTATAACTCCCCTCAAATTCTACTGCAATTCTATTCCTAAACTAGTTACATGAGTACATTTGAAAGCAAATTGTGTATATTTAGGATATTTTATGTAGGTGACACATAGAGTCTAAGGAATTTGGCAATAAAGAAAAGCAGAAAATATAATTTTGTCAGAGATTAGTGAGAAAGAAAAAATGCAAATGAAGTCCTTTAGATTTGCTAAACTTTTTTCTTTTTCTTTTTTTTTTTTTTTGGCCAGTGTAATTTGTTGACCACACATTATAAAAATCATGTTTGACTTCATTTTTGACTCCATATTAAAAGGGGGTAAGATGTGCAGAACTGATGGGGTAGAAGATGATCAATCACCTTTTGGAATAGTAAAGGAAGAGAACATTTTTTGTGCAAGTGCATACTCATAGCAGAGTCTTCATAATGATCTAAGGCACTCGGTTGTTTTTTTTTTTTTTTTTTTGCAGTACGCGGGCCTCTCACCGTTGTGGCCTCTCCCGTTGCGGAGCACAGGCTCCGGACGCGCAGGCTCAGCGGCCATGGCTCACGGGCCCAGCTGCTCCGCGGCATGTGGGATCTTCCCGGACCAGGGCACGAGCCCATGTCCCCTGCATCGGCAGGTGGGCTCTCAACCACTGCGCCACCAGGGAAGCCCAAGGCACTCAGTTTTTATTTCAAAGTAAACAGAGCACTGTGGAGTCATAGAGCCGTGTGGATTCATAGCAAGTTTAGGCTTCTGTTTTTTTTTTTATTATCTCCCCCATGATTTTTCATCATGCTGTCACATTTCACGCTGCCTGCCTTGCTTCTGGCTTTTTACAACTGGGCGCTGGTCAGGGCACATAGCCCTTTAGCCTGCGGGTCAGGAGAGTGTGGTCAGTTGCGAACAATTCCCGCAGGTAAAGGGTCTTGACACCACACTCGTTTCACGTTCCTTTACTAGAGCATCAGGCACAGCAAGAGGATGGTGGGTTTGGGGTCGGGGGCAGGGTAGAGAGGACAAAATGTTGGAGGAGAGAGACTGCTAGGTCCAGGCTCAAATTAGTCACCTGATAGGCAGCAGCAACTAAAAGATCTTTTAGCTTCCCTCAGTTCCTTTAGCCCCAGCTCAGGAACAAGTGAATCTACTTCTTCCTTTGGTTATCATTTAGACCATCCTGAACATGCCTCTAGAAAACCCAGACCAACCTTTCTGTACTATTGGATGCTATTCTGTATAATTGGACACTGTCTATTCTGTGTCCACTGATTCAGCTCTCCTTTACTCAGCTGACCTCAGAACATAGGTCTGGACCCGATTCCTTTGTCTTTCCTGTAAAGCAGAATTTTTCCTGATTGTGGGCCATGTTCCAAAGGTAGCACAGGAGATGACTCACAGAACATTAAATAATATCCCATCACATGGTGAAAATTCAACTGTATCTCCTTTTAAATTATTTTTAATTTGTATTATTCTAGATTGAGGCAAGTTTTTCTTTATAATCTTGCTGAAAAAAATATATTTTCACAAAGAAAGAACAGCTCTCAGGAGCTGAAGCACGTGCTGAAGTTTCATAGATAATAGTGAAATATTTAATTGGATTAAATACAAATGTTTAAAATTGAATTTACTTATCTAAAGGCTTTATTTTTTAGAGTAGTTGTGGGTTCACAGCAAAATTGAGAGGAATGTACAGAGACTTTCTACGTACCTCCTACCCTCGCCCCCAGTCCCCCCACTGCAGGCACAGCCTCCCCCGCCATCAACATCCCCCTGCCATCAACATCCCCCTGCCATCAACATCCCCCTGCCATCAACATCCCCCCGCCATCAACATCCCCCCGCCATCAGAGTGGTGCATTTGTTGACAACTGATGAACCTATGTTGACCAGCATTACAGTTTAACTTTATGGTTATTTTCCATTTATTATGCTGAGTAATATAGTTGTTTTTTTTTTAAGTAGTGATAAATGTTTTGTTTGAAAATAAAGTAAAAAACATGCCAGTTCAAAAAACTATTAAATAAACAATGGGACAGGTGGTACACTAACATGGCAAAAGTCCTGAAGTCCTTGAATAACTGAAGTTTGAAAAACACTGATTTTTTGTTTTGTTTCTCTGCGAAGGATTCTTGAGTGAATCCCATTAGTCTCCATGGCTTTAAATACTGCCAATATGTTGAAGTCTCTCAGATACACATCTGTCTTCTGAGATCCAGGGTCATTATTATATGACAGTGGCCACAGGCTCCCCTGGTCAAATGTGAACACACTTTCTTCATTATAAAACTTTCTCCTCTGATGTTCCCACTCATTGTTGGCATACCTCCTCCCTCCCACCCCCCAAGTCAGCAACCTGAGAGACTTCCTTAACTCCCCCTTTCCCATCCCTGTGCTTCCCATATGGAATTCTTTGCCAAATTCTGTGGCTTCTTCCTCTTAAATCTCTTTTGAATCTGTTCTCTTTCATCCATGTCTATCAGCAGTGCCATAGCTCTGGCCCCTACAGTCTGTCTCTTGGACCAAAACACTTCTTAACTGAATTCTCTGCCTCCTTTTATTGATTCCCCTCCCATCCACTGTGCTCACCACTGCCTAAGTTATTTTTGTACTGCATAAATCAGTACATGTCACTCCATTGTTTAAAAGCCTTTGTTGGTTTGCAGCTTCTTACTTGAAAATGGTATAAACTCCGTTCCTTGATATGTGAAGCCCTTCATGGTCTCCCTTTTGACTAACCATCCATCTTCTCTCATTTCCTGACATACCCTTCTGATTTTCGACCTCACACCATATATTATAGCAACATTTATGGTTTTCTAGTGTACTGTTACAGGTTACGCCTCTTTGCCTCTGTTACACATCACTCCATCTACTGAAGAAGAAGTCTAGTGTTTGAGAGCAAACTATTTGGTTTTGCTGCCTATCACTGTCATTTACAATTATGCAATCTTGGTCAGATTACTTAACCTTTCTAGGCCTCAGTTGCCTTTGTCTGTAAAATAAGGATATGTGCTAAGAATAACACATCTCACAGGTTTGTTCTGAGGATATAATGATTTAAAAGTCCGAAGTGCCTAGAACAGTGCTTGAAACAGGAAGTGACACATATAAATAGGACTTACTACTGTCACTCTGAATGCCCTTTCCCCATGTCACCTGAATGAACTCCTGTTAGATTTTTAACGACAGATCTAGTATCACCTCCTCTCTGAAGTCCTGATTCATGTCTCCTGGGGTATATCTTTTCACTTACACTATGCCCCCACTGTAACTGTAATGTGCTTATTTGAGCAAGTATCATACTTCATTGCACTTTTTTTTTTTTCTATTTCTCCCACTACTAGATTGTGAGCTTCTTGGGAGAAAAGATTGTATTTTACTTACTTTGTTCTGCAAAGGGTACGTGTTCAACTTGTCAAATGAATAGTTACATGATTGTTTAAAAATATTTTACCATGAAAAATTTCAAACACACTCAAAAGTAGAAATGATCATATAATGAACCATCATATATCCCAAACCTGGTTTCAACCATCAACATACTGCCATTTTTGTTTTGTCTACTCTCTCTTCTTTATTGGTAGGGTATTTTAAAGCAAATTCCAGATATATTTTTAATTCATAAATAAATCAGTAGGTATCATTAATAGATAAGGAATTAGTTTAAATTTAACCATGATGAACAAATTGACATTAATTCCTTGATATCATCTAATACCCATTCCATATTTAATTTCCTCAATTGTTTCCAAAATGTCTTTGAAGTATTTGTTGGGTTGCATTAAGATTCTGCCCACCAAAGTATATATACTGCATTTAGTTAATGTGTCTCTAAACTCTTGAGTTTAAAGAGCATCTCCTCTTATACCATTAAATTTTGAAAGAAACTAGATCATTTGTTCTTTAGCATTTCCCATGTTTTAGGTTGGGCTGATTATATCTTTATGCTGTCATTTAACATGTTGCTCTGTTTCTCTATCTTGTAAAGTTATATCTAGAGGATTGATTAAATTCAGGTTCAGTTTTTTAAATATGAAGAGTACTTCATAGATTCTAATGTGCGTTTTCTATCACATCGTATCAGCAGTAACATAATATCTGATTGTTCAATTTTAGTGATGTTAAAATTTATCAGTGGAGCTTAAGTGGTGTCAACCTCATTCATCCCTTTTAAAAGACCCTCCTCATCCTTTAGCTCAATGTTTTAGTAGTCCATGAATGACCACTACCTTGAGCCATTATTTTATTAGGAGTTGCAAAATGGTGATTGTCTAATTCCAACATGTCTTTTGCACTTATTAGCTGTGATTCTTATATAAAGATTATCTTTCCCTTATTATTATTTTTCCATTACCTTAAAATACAGTTTTTAAAGGAGAGGAAGAATAAAGGCATCAACTTTCCTTTTGTAAATTTTCATAATAATGGCATGGTACTCTGATGATGCCAATGACGCAGTGTCTAAAGGTGATCAGTACAGTTTTGGACCATGATTTTGATCTCAAGGAATTTTTTATATTTGATATGGTTCTTTCAATAGGATTCAGTATTATGTATGATAATAAATTTTTCCAGCTTTGGTCTATGGGAGCTGTTGACGGTATTCCTGAGTGCTTTTGACATGTCTTTAGAAGTCTTACCTAGCATCCTTGCTTTCAGGTACAGCAAGATAACATCTTGTTCATTTCTTGCCACAGACCTAAAATGATTGATTTCTCTAAGGAGCTCTAGTTGCCATAAGCAGGTGCCCACATTGTTTTAGGGTCAACTCTCTTTGTTATTACTGTTGAGTTTTGAGTGTTCTCTGTATATTATAGATATTAGTCCTGTGTGAGATATGTATTTTGTAAATATTTTATCCTACTCTGTAGCTTCTCTTTTCATCTTCTTAAGGGTATTTCGCTGATTAAAAGTTCATTTTGATGAAGTCAAATTTATCAGTTTTTTCTTTTATGGGTTGTACGTTTGGTATCACATTTAAGAACACCTTGCCTAGCTCTAGATACCTAACTTTTATCCTATATTTTTCTACATATTTTTATAGTTTTAAATTTTAGATTTAAGTGATCCATTTTGGGTTAATTTTTTTTTGTATGGGTGTGAGGCATAAGAAAGAGTTTTTTGTTTTTCATTTTATGCTTGTTTTTTTGCTATAGATGTCCAGTTGCTCCAGAACCATTCGTTGAAAAGGCTGTTTTTCCTCTACTTGAGTAACTTTTACATTTCTGTCAAACACCAGTTGTGCATATTTGCATGCATCTATTTCTGGGTTCTTTATTCTGTCCCACTGGTCTGTGTGTTTATTCTTTGGTCAATGCCACATCACCTTGGTTCCTATGGCTATATAGTAAGTCTTGAAATCGGGTAGACAGACTCCTATCACTTTATTTCTTTTCAAAACTGTTTTAGCCATTCTAGTTCTGTCACCTTTCTACCTAACATTTAAACTAATCTTGTCTATATTTACAAAAATCTTGAGTGGCATTGTGTTCCTGTCTTACTGGTTGTTCGGCCTGAGGCTTCCAACGCTGGAGTTTGTAGGGTGTTGGGTAGAGCTGGGTCTTGGTGCTGAGATGAGGTGCTCCGTGAGACCTTACTCTGATGATATTCCTTGGAGTCTGAGGTTCTGTGTTAGTCCAGTGGTTCCAACTCAGTGCTCCCACTGCAAGAGCTTCGGCCCTCCCCCAAGCTCGTGAACCAAGATCCCACAAGCTGCCTGGGGTGGCAAAAAAAAAAAAAAAAACAATAACAAAGTAAAAAATAAAATTAGACTAGGACACTAACAGATATATTAGGAAGAATATAAAAATAAAAATGAATCAACAACTGGAAGGTACATCGGTACCACAATAGTAAAAAAAAAAAAAAAGAGGAGAAGGGAAAAGAAAAAACAAGGCGGGGGAAAGGCCTTGGGTGTGGAGGGCAGGGCCCAAGCCAGGGTGAGGTTTGGGCAGGGGGCGGGGCCTATGCTTAGGACACACAGGCTGGAAAAGGCCCTGGGGGCTGTGGGGGGTGGGGCTTAGGCTCAAGGAACAGAAGGGGTTCAGGCGTGCCCCCCACCCCTTGTCTCAGAGGGCAGGGGACCTCACCTGGGAGCCCAGCAGGCCAAACGCCCTCCAGTCTTCTGCTCCTCCCGGAGGGCCCCTCCCACCTGCCTCTCCTGTTCTCCCCTCAGCCTCTTTCCTATGACCCAAGGACCAGTGCGGCCGGAAAGGGGGGCTTTGGAGGGGGGTACTGGCCTTGGAGTTCAGCAGGCTTCCCAGCCCTAGTGGGCCAGGCGATCACCCACCGCTCCTCTCCCGCTTTTCCCAGAGGGTCCCTCCTGCCTGTCTCTCCTCATCTCCCTGGCCCCAGGGGCACCGATCCTATCTGGCCTCCACTTCTACTCCCCCCTCAGTCCCAACATGTCCTACCCATTCACTTAGGGGTTCCTCCTGTCTTCTTGGGCATCAGGGTCCCCTAACCGCAGGCAGCAGGTGCCCTAGTTGTGAGGAGACGCTAACTCGGTGTCTTCCCATACCGCCATCTTGACGCTGCCCCTCTTTCCTGTATTTTTAAGAGGAAGTGCCTGTTTAGCAGACGTGAAAGTGAAGATGGCTTTTTTGGCTTCATACCTAGGTTTCTTGTTTTGTTTCACTGTGATATGCTACAGATTTATCTGCATATCTGTATCGCTAATATTTTGAGACTTACTCTTCTGCTCTTCTTTCATTAGAATCTATATCTTTTCTCTCGTTTACACCCAAGAGTTGTTACCCTGAACAAGTGGTGTTTTGTTCTGACCAGTTTCTCTTCATTGTTGGGTTTTGACTGTTTTTGACATCCCAGGGGGCCAGGTTACCCCAACACCCCCAGAAGTCTCCCAGTCATTATGACTATCCTAAGTTTGGCCATTTGAGTCTCCACTCTGAATGGAGACCTCTTTTTGAAATGAATTCCTGAGTTTCTTGGCTTTCAGAGCCTGCTGGAATTCCCTTTGTATTCCCTTTGCTTATTCCTTCATAGCTGCTGCTGTTCTAGGATCTTGCTGCTGTCAGTGTTTTAAGTACACTTGCTCTTATACTAGGATTTATAGAATAATTTATCACCTTGTTTTGCAGTCTATTCTGTTTATTGCTGCATAACAAATGTGCCCAGAGCTTATTGCCTTTGAACAACAATTTATTATATTTCATGATATTTTGGGGTCATGGATTCAGGCATGACACAGTATGGGTGTCTTGTCTCTGTTTTACAGTATTGCAACCTCAGGTGAGATAACTTGAGTGGTTGAGAGTTGGAACATCTGGGGGATTGCCAAACATCTTTTTTCTTTCTCTCTCCTCATGGCTAACATAGGCTTCCTCGGACTAGAGTGACTCCAAGGTATTTGAAGTTCTTACAAAGCAGCTGAAATCTCCCAGAGACCGAGATGGAAGCATCCAGTTCTCTTAAAGGCTAGGCCCGGAAGTGGTGTAGAGTCACTTTCAACTACTCTATTATTCAAAGCTGTCACAGGCCAGCCCAGATTCAAGGGCAAGGGAGATGGACCCTGCCTTTTGATGGCAGAAATGTCTAAGAACTGTGGCCTCTTTTAACTCACCATAATATGCTAGTTACTCAGTTTTTTAAGAGTAAGAGTTTTATTGATACAATCCACATATCATACAATTCATCCATTTAAAGTGTACAATTTAATGACTTTTAGTATATGAACAGAGTTATGTGACTTGTGCAATCAATTTCAGAACACTTATCACCCCCCAAATAAATCCTGAACCAATTAACAGTAGCACCCCATTTCTGTCAGCTAAACAGGATTGGGGAGACTGAACAAAATGTAATGCCATCCCCACCACCATTTTGCTCAAACTTGTGCTAAGATTTTTAAAAAAGGGAGTATTTCCGGGCTTCCCTGGTGGCGCAGTGGTTGATAATCGACTTGCCAATTCAGGGGACACGGGTTTGAGCCCTGGTCCAGGAAGATTCCACGTGCCGTGGAGCAACTCAGCCCGCGTGCCACAACTACTGAAGCCCGTGCATCTAGAGCCCGTGCTCCACAATAAGCAAAGCCACCGCAATGAGAAGCCTGCGCACTGCAATGAAGTGTAACCCCCACTCGTTGCAATTAGAGAAAGCCAGCATATGGCAACGAAGACCCAATGCAGCCAAAAATAATAAAATAAATAAAATTTTTAAAAAGAATATTTCTGGTTTCTGAGATAAGTATTATTGAAACTAAGGCAAAGATACGATTTTAAAAATACATCAGTAATATGAGATTTTATCTTCCCTATTACGTACCACATGTTATAGAGAACAAATGAAATGATGAAAAGTTTTAAAAAGTTAAATCCAGGGCTTCCCTGGTGGCGCAGTGGTTGAGAGTCCACCTGCCGATGCAGGGGACACGGGTTTGTGCCCCGGTCTGGGAGGATCCCATGTGCCGCGGAGCGGCTGGGCCCGTGAGCCATGGCCGCTGGGCCTGCGCGTCTGGAGCCTGTGTTCCGCAACGGGAGAGGCCACAGCAGTGAGAGGCCTGCGTACTGCAAAAAAAAAAAAAAAAAAAGTTAAATCCATTCTACATGTATTATTTATTGTAACTTAAATATTAAACACAAGAGGAAAACGAAGTGTTTTGAGAACATTACCACAGATTTTATATATTTCTCAGTAGTTGTAGTATCAGTCTTCCTGTGTTAAATTATAAATATACATATTCCTCACATTTAAAGCAGTGAATTCTAAAAACTTTTCCATTATGGTGAATGTTCACCCATACAGTTGTTTTCTCTTTTGAGCCAATTTGAAAACAATGAACTTAAAAATCTAGGGAATAGAGAAATAGATTTAGAGAGTATGAGTTGTGCAGCAGGGCCTTGGTAATGAGACCTTGGTCCTCTAGTGCTTCTGTGCCTACCTTGCCTTTCTCCTCTATGCCCTCTTCCTCATCCTGGCCTGGACCTCTGCAGCAAGGCTGTCTGGGTCACAGGCTCAGATGAGGCTGTGACTGACAACTTTCCTAAATGGGGGTCCACCAGGGGGAGAGAGATTTTTCCCTCACCTGCAGTTGGGATGATCATATAATATATTCTGCCAAGTGTGATGCTTTGTCCTAGAGAAACACTGAACAGGACAGGCCACTGGATTAGCAGGTATATACTGGGCCACTCCTGAGCCATCAAGATGTGTGGTTCCTGCCTGATTCTTCTTGCTTTTCCTTTGTTTTAAACTGCCTCTGAGTCGCTTGCTAACTAAAGAATTGGATGCTTTTCTCTCCGGGTATATTCTCTGAGATGAGTCAAGTTTGGCAATGGCAGCTGGGGAAGAAAATGGATTTATGGAAAGTTATACCTCCATCAATATGTAAGGTGAATACAGCATACATTCAGATATGTACTTATTCATTTGAAGAGAGAGGGTCAGTGGTATAGTCATTAGATAAATTATCTGGCTACATTTGGAAGGTGAATTTTTGTTACTGGATTAACATGTAAGTTATTTAGTGTTCTGTAAAATTAGACTTAAAAAACTCCAATAAGGGCTTTCCTGGTGGCGCAGTGGTTGGGAGTCCGCCTGCTGATGCAGGGGACGCGGGTTCGTGCCCCGATCTGGGAGGATCCCACGTGCTGGGGAGTGGCTGGGCCTGTGAGCCATGGCCACTGAGCCTGCGCATCTGGAGCCTGTGCTCCGCAACAGGAGAGGCCGCGGCAGTGGGAGGCCTGCGTACCACACACACACAAAAAAACTCTAATAAAACATGAGTGAATGTCTACTGTGAATGGTCAGCTTAAGTTCTCTCTGCAAACCTTATTCTCTGTTTCTCTCTTGTTGGAGATGGTCTTGGGCTCAGTATTTCTCTTTACCTTAGTTTCCTTTAAAAATGAGGATAATACTAGTCCCTAATTCATAGGGTTACATCATACAAGGTGAGGTAGAGAACACCTTCTATAAACTTAGTCTTACATAAATGGTAACCACATGGAAGGTGTTATTGTTGACTAGTGAAGCACGTGAGCCCTGAAATGAAGAGTCTTGGGCCTAAATTCCTGTTCCGTAACTTACTTACTGTGTATTTTACAGATGAGTTAATCTGTCTAAGCCTCGGGGTTTTTTGTTTGTTTGTTTTATTTTTTTTGAACTTTATTTTTTATACAGGAGGTTATTAGTCATCAGTTGTATACACATCAGTGTATACATGTCAATCCCAATCACCCAGTTCATCCCACCACCACCTCCCCGCCCCCCCGCCACTTTGCCCCCTTGGTGTCCATACGTTTAAGCCTCAGTTTTATCTATAAGATGATAAAACCAGTAACTTCTTCATAGGATTGTTGTAAGAATTGAAGGAGATAATATATGTAAATACTGTAGCCTAGTGCTCATAGATGTTAGCTGTGGTTATTAATAGGATCATTAGTCCTATTAACAAAGATAATGGGAAACAGGATAAGAACATTTATTAATTTCAACAAGGTTTAATTGGGATTGTTCTTATGAATTTGTCATTTTATCCTGGAGAAGTCTCCCAAAGATTTGAGCCCCCCCGCCCCGCCCCCCATCTCCGGGCTTTATTCCTGTCCTTATCACATGTGAATATGGTTTTCTTTGCTACATTATGGGCTTAAATTCCGGAGTAGTAAAAGACCAGTAGGTGAAAAAAGGATTATCTGTTTATTCTTCTGTCAACCTGTGCTACATTAAACACTACCCTCAGGGGAACTGGGCTTGTTAGATGCACCAGAATAGAGGCCAAGGTATTTGCTTTATCTCCACCCCTGGCCCCAGCACACTTTTGGCCACTGAACCTGCAAGAGCCTGGACCCTTGGCCCCAATAGGATTCAATTCCCAGAAGGAAGAGGTGGCCTCCTGCCACTGACCTAGAATTGTGGCATTGTAATGTTCTATCATTTGATCTCCTGATTTCTCTCAGCCACGTTGTGATCACTTTGCGCTGGACACTCATTACTGCAGTGTGGTTTCATCTGTTTCATACCACTGACCTAAATCCTCTTCAAAACAGACCATAATGTCAGAGTTCAGTTTTTAATTCAATATTAAGGACTGATTTCATAGCTGCGTTGAAGCTAATTTGAACTCCTCTATCTATAAAAGAATCTGTAGATAACTAGAAAAATAGTTCTTTATTTTACTTTTGTTTAAGCACTCAATGTATGTGTTACAAAAGGCCTCTACATTCAGATATATAAAGAAATAGCTTGTTCATTTCTTATAAATGATCTGATCTTTGTCACAAGCTACTGATGGGGTTAAAACAGTCCCCTTCAGTTGTATGTTCAGATTTTCAGAATTCTGTTTTCTTCTCATATTTCACCCTCAGATGGAGTCTGAGTATACAAAGATGCTCACTGTCTCCGTTGGCTTCAGAGAAGGGGCCACAGCTCTCTGTGTGTCCTTGTGCTGTTCTCTGGATCTTTATTGAATTCTGCAACAACGATATCCTTTAACAGCCTGTCACATCTTGATTTGTTGGCATCCTCTGCTGAGGTTTGAGGATAAGGGACATGGGGTCTCTCCTCTCTTGGCTTGGACAGGACCTATGGTCCTGTCAGCTGTCTTGATCCCATCTTAGCTCTTCCAAGTACACTGGCTGCCAATGAGGTCTGGCCGTGATTCCCTTTTACCTCCAGCCTGTGTGGTCTTCAGCCCTCCCTCAGATACAGGTGTCAATGCCCTGTTTGTCATCCCATCAATTAATTACAAGACATCCCATCAGTTACCTTCCACAGCTGTCCTTAAGGCATATGAGAATTTCTGGATTCTTTCCATGCCACGAGAGCCAAGCTGCAGAGCTAAACTCAGGCCCTTTCTCTGCATAACAACACTATGCCATTGGCTTTATTCTGAAAGAGCTTCCCTAGATCGGCTGGTCTCCTTACCAAAGTGGCAAAACGAAAGTAGGGGAGCAGCCCTCCTAAGCTACTGAGAATGGAGGAGTAGGATTTTTCTTAGCTCCTGATGAATGGATATAGACTCTTTTCTTTCCCTACCAATGAAAGAAAGGCACCCTGAGTTTTGAATCTCCTGTTAGCACACCCTGCCACTCATTATTTCTTTTTGAAGTCATCTACTGTCTGTATTTCACTTCTCATTTCCCCGAAAAATTGAGCTCCTGTATCAATTTTTTCCTCCTATACAAGTACTGTCATAATTCCTGGTGATGTCAACATCTAAAGTTCATGCAATATCCTGACCTCTCATGTCCTTGGCCGTATGTCCTCCAGTGATACTGACTCTATATCTACCACTCTTGTTTATAGCCTAGATTTTGTCATTATTATTAACTACAACCCTTCTATCATTATAATCTCTAGCTTCCCATTCTCTGGCCACCAGCCTTTCCAGCTGACTCCCTTTAATAGTCCAACTCAACAATCCTTTTACAATCAAGGACTTATAATTAGCTTATCTATCACTTTTCCATGTCCCTAACTCAGCAAATGCCCCACACCTTTATTTATACAAATGTATACAATGAATATTTCATGTTTCATAATTAGAATCATTCCTTTGCTATAAAACTGCAGCTCCCTTTATCTCTCTTGTTTTACTCTACTGCCTGACAAAATCACAACTATAGTCAAATCCAACTGTCTGCCTAATGTGTGCCCATATCTGAAAAGCCAAACATGGCTGGAGAAAAACTTACCATCATGTTTACTGGTCTTGTTTTGAATTTATGACAACTAACCTCAAGTGGGTTCTAATGAAGCCTAATAGCCATATTATATTTCCCAAGTATACTCACTCCCTCAGTCTTTAGCTAACTTTTCAGACCTTTTTCTTTATTCTAAAGCTTCTATCATCTCTTCCCTCATCATTATTCTCGGCTGATGATGATAAAATGAAAACAATCAGAAGAGCATTTGCCTCAGTTTACTCAGTCTAATCTCTCTACCTATGTCAGTGCTCATGTATTCTGCCTTAACACCTTTTCTTCTTCCAGTTTTATTCAGATACAATTCATATACAGCACTGTAAGTTTAAGGTGTACAGCATAATGATTACCTTACTTACATCATAAAATGATGACCACAGTAAGTTTAGTGAACATCCATTATCTCATACAGATACAAAATTAAAGAAATAGAAAAAAACATTTTTTCTTGCTATGAGAACTCTCAGAATTTTTTCTCTTAACAACTTTCATATATAACATACAGCAGTGTTAATTATCTTGTCATGTTGTACATTACATTCCTAGTTCTTATTTATTTTAAAACTGGAAGTTGGTACCTTATTGACTGCCTTTGTCCAATTCCTCTTCTCCCCTCCCCCACCTCTGGTAACCACAGATCTAATCTCTTTTTTAATAAGTTTGTTTTTGAAGTATAATTAACCTACAACACTATGTTAGTTCCTGGTACACAACATAGTGATTCAATATTTCTGTACATTTCAAAATGATCACCATGGGTCTTCCCTGGTGGCGCAGTGGTTGAGAGTCCGCCTGCCGATGCAGGGGAAACGGGTTCGTGCCCCGGTCCGGGAGGATCCCACATGCCGCAGAGCGGCTGGGCCCGTGAGCCATGGCCGCTGGGCCTGCGCGTCCGGAGCCTGTGCTCTGCAACGGGAGAGGCCACAGCAGTGAGAGGCCCGCATACCGCAAAAAAAAAAAAAAAAAAAAGATCACCATGATAAGTCTAGTTACTATCTTAACTCCTTTGTGTGAATGAATTGTCTAAATTCCTAGCAAAGGAAACCCATCTATTTGTACACAAGATCTCATGCCCTTATCCTCTTAAGAACTTCCCTAGCAATTCTCTATTCTATTCTTGCATCATCAGACTTCTCTCTTCATTGAACTTTTCCATGAGCATAGAGTGGTTTATTTTAACAAAACAAACCAACTGCTTCTACTTCTTCCAGCTACTACCTCTGTTTCCTTTCACTTATATCAAAGCTTCTAAAAAGATCTAGCTCTGTGCATCGACTGCAATTCTTTTTTTTTTTTCTGTTAGACTGAACCTATTCCAGTCAGATTTTATTTTATACCCACAACTATTTTAAGAGTGTTTGTGGAGGTCTCCAATGATCTCCAAGTTGCTAAATCCAATGGCATTTTTTAGTCCTCATCTTATCTGACCTTTCTACAGGATTTGAAACAGTTACTCCCTCATCCTTGCAATACTTTCTTGCTTTGGTTCCCAAGATATTACACATTTGTCTACCTCATATCTCAATGGCTGCTCCATTTGAGTCTCCTTTGCTTGTGCGTCTTAACCTCTCAAACTTCTCCAACCTCCAGGGCTGAGTTGTTTGACCTTTTCTCCCTCTGTAGAGAGTCCCTTGGTGATATCATCCTACCTAGTGGCCTTAAGTGCCATCTATGTGCTGGCAGCTCTCAAATTTATATATCTTGGACCAAGACCTTCTTGACTTCATAATCATACATCCAAAGGCTGACTCATTATTTGTGTGTCTTATAGACCATTCAAAATTAACATTATTTATTGTCTCACCCTGAACTTTTTCTCTTGTTGTTCCCATCTCAAAATCAACATCCTCCTTTTACTTCTTCAAAGTAACTTAGATTCATCTTTGGCTCTTCTCTTTCTCTTATTATACATGTCTAATCTGGCAGTACATCAAACAGGCTCAACCTTAAAATTACTTATTGAATACAGGAAACTTAAACCACCTCCGCTGCCATCATCGTGCTTCAGGCCACATATCCATGCTTTTTGCAGCAGCCTCCTAGCTGGTTTTCCCGTTCATGTCCTTGACTCTACAATCCTATTTATGGTGAAGCTGCCGATTGAGACTGTGAAAACGCATAGATCACTATTCTGTATGGTGCTGGAGTGGTGGATATATGACGCTATATGTTTATTAAAATCCATATGAAAAACATTTCACTCTATGCAAATTCAAAAAACAAAACAATAAAAACAAAAACGCAGATTGTCACTTGAGTCTCCAAAGTTTGAGCCGAAGTCCTTACAATGGCCTCCAAGTTCATTCTGCTTCAGTCATACTGAACACTTCATGTCTTCAAACACACAAGATATGCTCTAGTTTCAGGATCTTTACACCATAGTCAAACAGTGTAGATCCTAATGTTGCTAGTTTAAAAAGTTTGTTTTTATATTTGGCCTAAAATGTGGTCAGGTTTTATAAATGGTCAAGGGACATTTAAAAACGAGTATTGTTTCTTTGCAAGTCTATGCATAAATCTCTAAAACCCAAGTTATTAATTATATTATTACCAGTCATTATCTCCATATGGTCATTTTACTTTTGATTAATCTGCCACATACTGAGAAAGGATTAAAATACTGCACAACACTAAATACTGTCTAGCATGATCAGTACTGGAGCAAATCAGTAAATCCAGCATATCTGTTAAGACAGGGGATAAAGAAAAAAATATACAGAAGACCTTTTATTTTGGCTTAAATAAAACACGGATAGACATTTAGTTGCTAATCTTTTGATGAAGAGCCAAAGTCTCTTAGAGTACGGGCCCTACACTGGAGTCCTATTATTTGTGTGGTTTAAACCACACCCATTGTGTAAGGTCTATCACTTTTAATTGTAGATTTTTAAAGTGGAATGAGAGTTTAGAGACACTTTTGAAAGTGATTTGAGTGTAGAATAATGTGTAGGTTTTTTCAGTTAATGTCTGATCTTCCAATAACTTAAATTTGTGTCCCCACACCTGATTTGACAGGAATTTTTAGAGAGTCACACTGTTGGAGGCTTTACAAACCATTTTTTTAAATTAAGTATAAACTCTATTTTCACATTTTAATACATGCTATTTAATACATAATATCGGGTCCAATGTCAATATCAAGTACTACAGATGTAAGCACGTTTGGGAACGAATAGGACTGACCCTTGGTAAGCATACAACTCGATTTGTAGGAGTAGCTCACAGTGGGGGCAATCCATTGGTGGATGGTGGTGGTCAGTGTTTAGACTGCTATGGATATGTCAGCATATTTTGCAGAGGAATAGAAATTGTCAGTTAATCTAGAGAGTCAGTTAGGAGAGCTCTTACTGCATTATTATGTTTCTGTTAATGTCAACTTTTCTTTCCAACCCTTTTCTTTTTGCCTTATGTTTTATGCTTTATTTGATGCATAAAAGTTGATGACAGTATAGCCTTTGAGCATTGTCCTTTTGTTCATAAAAGTAACATTCTTTGTTCCTTGGAAGCTTTTACCTTAAACTTGAAATTGTCTCTTAGTGCTATTGCAATCTTTTTTTTTTTTGATGCTCCTTACCTCTTTGCTTTTTCTTTTATGGCCAGAGTTCCTTTATTTTTCTCTTCTGTAATTTGGAAGGCCTCCAAAATGATAGAGATCGATATTAAGACTTGAAAAAACTTTCTGGATTCTGTATTACTCAAGATACCAACTTCAATAACAATCAACTTCTCTTCTATAAGATGAAGTGTTGGCAAACTTCCAGTTACTTCAATCTCTTATTTAACTTACATCTTAACTTATACATATATATATATATATTTAAATTTTTAGATACTGAATTTTTTTTAATTGGAGTATAGTTGCTTTACAGTGTTGTTAGTTTCTGCTGTACAGCATAGTGAATCAGCTATATGTAAACATACATCCCCTCTTTTTTGGATTTCCTTCCCATTTAGGTCACCACAAAGCACTGAGTAGAGCTCCTTGTGCTATACAGTAGGTTCTCATTAGTTATCTATTTTATACATACTATCAATAGTGTATATATGTCAATCCCAATCTCCCAATGGCAGATCTAATTAGAGTTTCTCCAGTAGAACGTCAGCCCTACAAAAACTCATGAAGAAAACCTGCAATGTAAAAGTGAAACTAGACATAACATGCAAAAGTACAGATGCAAAAGTATGCTTTTGAAGCTACATTAAAAGCAGCAGAAGAAAATTTTAAGCATACATAGAATGAATAAAACAATAAGATCCTACTGTATAGCACAGCAAACTATATTCAATATCCTGTAATAAACCATAATGGAAAAGAATATGAAAAAGAATGTTTATATATATAACTGAATAACTTTTCTGTATAGCAGAAACTAACACAACATTGTAAATCAACTCTACTTCAGTAAGATAAATTAAAAAAATAAAACTTTAAACAAAAACTGCTTTGCTAATATTTTAATAAGTTATAAATAAATCTCTATAAAAGTTACTATCACCATACCTTTATCCATATAGTTAAGAAAATTTGTATACTCATTCAGCCAGTAATCGGTCTTAAAGGATTCCTCTACTCTGTCAATTCTTGCATATTTTATAAATGCAATTAAATGTATACTACTTTCATTGTAATTAAAAAAAACTGCTCTCTCAAGGAAATTAAATAAACAGACTCAATGAGTGATAAGCAAATAAACTTACATAAAAAGGAGTATGATAGGGCTTCCCTGGTGGCGCAGTGGTTGAGAGTCCACCTGCCGATGCAGGGGACATGGGTTCGTGCCCCGGTCTGGGAAGATCCCACATGCCGTGGAGCGGCTGGGCCCGTGAGCCATGGCCGCTGGGCCTGCGCGTCCGGAGCCTGTGCTCCGCAAGGGAGAGGCCACAACAGTGAGAAGCCCGCATACCACACACACACACAAAAATAAATAAAATACAATTGTACCTCTTAAAAAAAAAAAAAAAAAGGAGTATGATAGGGCTAAGTCAAAACATTTTTTTTTAATCTCTAAAGAGTTTTAAGTGGTATTGGAAGCTATATAAGCTTAGAAGCTATTGAAAAGAGAAGGAGAATCAACAATGTCAAAAATCTAATCACTGCTTTGGATGAGAGGCTTTAAAATTCACCCAACATTTGTGGTGACTTTGTTTCTGTAAGGTTTGCTCTTAATATCTGCTGAAATGCCTAAACTAAGGGCCAGCGTTCCTGACTTTGTTTTCTCTTCATTCTGTCCTCAATTCCAGAATTTGGCTATGGAGTTTGGCTCTGTATAGTCCTTCTACTTGGTTTTTCAGCTTGCTCAGTTGAGGGCGTGCTACGTCCCTCATCCTTCTGGGGACGTGGTCGAATACCTTCATTGTAAATCCCCCTTTATGGCCTTAGAGTCCTGTGAGGAAGGGAACAGTGGTACATCTCGTGTCTTTCTCACAGCAGCACAATTCCTCCAGCCTTTACTACTTCAAATTAAAGCAGTTTGACAAAATTGTCTTTGTTTACTTCTTGCAGCACTACTCTGTTTTTGCTGGTTTGTTTAAAGGAGTTGTTCATCAGCCCATATTTTCTTTTATTCTGTCTGGATTATATCTTGCAGGCATTCCTGTGTTGGGGTTTGGTACCATCCCTTGTTATTAGTGTTCTTGTATCTCTCTGGTTATCACAACTGGTTTCTGGCTTGGGGAATTGAGGTATCTCTCTGGTTATCACAACTGGTTTCTGGCTTGGGGAATTGAGGTATCTCTCTGGTTATCACAATTGGTTTCTGGCTTGGGGAATTGGAATAGCCTCATTGATTTCTAGTGCGTTATCTTTTCTAGAAGACACCTTCAATAGGAATTTTGTTGCTATCTATACATTATTTTTATTCATCCTCCTCCTTCACCCATTTCATTAACTAATTAACCTAAATGTTCTCTTCTTTTCTCCTTAACACCTAACTCCTCTAGATTTCTTGTAGAGAGTCACCTCAAGCTGGTGACTTTGTTTCTTTGTCTACTTTTGAATATATCATGACCACCAACCCATTGAATAACCACTGTTGAGGGAAATGATGTCCTACATACAATGAAAGCATGAAGCACAGTGCTTGCCATGTGGGACTTTCTCAATAAATGTGAGTTCCAGTCCCCTACTCTTCCCAGGTGGTTTTGTTCTCTAGTTCCTCCCTGGTTCTCTACATCCTGAAAATAATTGCTGACTAATTCTCTCTAAACATAGCTCTCTTGTTACTTATCCCTCTTGGGACAAAACCACTAACAAAGTATGTAGTCAACAATTGTTTCTGCTTCTTCATCCTTTACTGGATTTCTCTGTACATTTCTAGATGATATATAGCCAGACCAGTTATAAGAATAGAATAGATACTCAGGAACAGAATTCATTAATAAAGTAGGAATAATCTTTGCCTGTTTGATTACTGTATTATTCTGTATCACTACTTAACCCTCCGTGGCATTTGTCTTCCTTCCACTCTTCCTTATGTCTTAGGAGGAGGAGGGGTTGAGAATACCTAAGAAATACTGAAACTATTTTTTTGAAAAGAAAATCCCATGGAAAATGGAAAGTAATATTTGCTTGACATTTTGGGGTTTCATCTGAGATTTCTTTCGAATCTGTGTGAAATATTTTCTGCCATTTTTGAATTATGTGTGGAAAGGAAAAGACATTTATTCTTTGAAAAGTATACTGAGTCTTTAAAAAATTCTATATTTATGCAGAAGGCAATTAGCAGTTAGATATTTCAAAATTGCTTTAAGGAAAGAAAATTAATCTGGAGTTAAAGAGAAATGATGCATTATCTTATAAAAGATTAAGTAATAATGTCTGTGTTAGCAATAAACTATATCTTAGGTTAACACAATCTGCGTGCCCTCGTCAATGTTGAAACTGTTGAAAGAACTCATAAGTCTCAACTTAGATCAGAACAAATTATAGAATGAGTCAGAAAAGGGATCTTGCTTTGCTAGTTAGAAATGCATATACTCCAAAGTGTTCTTCCTTTCAAAAGTTCTTCCTTTTCAGTGTGAAGGATTATTTTTTCAATGATTTCTTTGATATCTAAGCTCAACTACTTTTACTGCAATTTAAAACATTTTCCTATACTATCGTACTTCTGTGGAATTGGAGACGTCATTTGACTCCAGTAGTTGCTGTCTTCCCAATCAATGGATGCATTTAAAGGAACCTGAGAAGAATACCACACAAAATGCCTTTCCATAGGACTTCTATTCTTCTCTTCTGGTTACAATTGGAAATTATTTTTTCTTCCTTCCCCTACTATCTCCCTCTTACTTTAGAATCTTCTTTCTTATGTAGTTTAATACAGATAACCACATTTATCACAGGGAAGAGTTCAGATTAACTGCAGAATAATTTTTGTCAGGGATATGGACTTCATAAAATCATTGCTACATATGGATTATGATTTTTATTTATTTTGAAGTATGCCTTTAACTTTTTCCAAAAAGCATCTGTATGGACATACCAGTAAATTCTACATGTTAATGTTCTATCCTTAAATTATCAAACATTTTAGAAAAATACCAGAAAGACAGTTTTCAAAAATTAAAAGCAAAACCACTGCAGGTTTCATTAATGGGTATAACTGCCTCTGATTTTGGAGATTTCAAGCAAAAGATACTGTACTACAGGGTCTGGTGGTAACAGAAGCAAATCTAAGTTTCTGTTCATTGTAGTTACATGATCATAGTGAAATTTAAGAATTTAAGTCTATGGGCTTTGTGTAAAATATATTTGAAAATGAAATTAATGTGTTGAGAAAATATTTGTAGTTATATATTCTGTTGTATCATGATACAGGATTTTTAACAAGTACTATTTTAATGATGACTTAAAATAGCTTGTATGTTTGGACATCTGCTAAAATCTCTTTAATGAAAGAAGCCTTTACTCGTGTCGTGCAGAATTTCTTCCTGCTCAGCATCTTTTTCTATTCTTGTGGTAATACAGTATTTCATGGGAGAAACTCGTTAAGATTCAGGTTGAGGTCATTGACTCTCAGCAACCACAGGTGGTATACATGCCTTAGGTCTGGGCAACCAGAGCATTGTATTCTGTGCTCCTTACAAGCTATAGTGATTCATTCAGAGGCAGACCCGAGGCCCAAGAGCAAGCTCTCCCTAGGACATTTTTGGAATTAGAGATGAAGAGGGGGGACACTTCTTGCCTGAGATTGCAAGTATAAAAAACCATTAATTATGAAATTTCGCAGGGGGCATTCTTGTCACCCATTGGAAGAGGAAAACAGAGTGATCGTTCCAGTGGCTTTGTTTGAAAGCTGGGTCAAATCCACCGACTTCATGGTTATACATAACAATATATTCTCTACTTTTTTTTTTTTTAAGTTGTTGCTGTTTTGCTTGAATTAGTTAAGTTTCTTTCACTTGCATTGATAAAGTTCTGAGTAGTGCAAAAAATGGCCAGCATAGCATAATGGTTAAAGAATTCAGACTCTGGAGCAGTTGGGCTTAGTTTGAATTCCAGCTCTTCACTCAGAGCTGTGTGACCTTGGCCAAGTCACTTAACTTCTCTTTCTCTGTTTCCTCACCTGTAAAACAGACATAAGCATAGTACTGACCTCAGAGAGTTGTTATGATTTTGATAGTTTCTATTTATAAAGTGCTGGCAAGAGTTGCTGGCACATAGTATGTACTCCATAATATTTGTTAAATAAACATTAATCCTGTTGAATAAATAGGTTCTTCATATTATAGGAGGGTTGACATTAAGTTATCTTTGATTTTGTGATCCGTTTAAAAAGGGCAGAGAATATGCATAGAATGCTGCATTTTTTTTTTTTTTTTTGCTATTGGTAGCCAAATTACTCATTATCATGATAAAATTTAGGCTCAGCACAATCTATAATGATTCTTTTGGTTTATCAAATATTCTATTTTTAAAGGATCATTTTTGTTACTTTAGTGGGCTGTTTGGGGTACCAGCTAAAAAGACTGTTTAAGTTCATGAACATTATTTTTCTCAGTCCTTTGAATTAAAGCAAGTTTCTGACAGCTATAAAATCTGGCAGAAATATGCTTAAAAATTAAAAGTCAGGTCCTTGACACGTAACATGCACTAATACAAATAGTCTCTGCCTCTGTTACTGGTCCACCATGGTCCGTTTGATCCATTCTGCCGTGAAGAATCCACTCAAGCATTTTGAAGAGAAACATATTGTGGCAAAGACTTGAAGGAGCAAAGTCCCTCTCTTTCAGTGCACGTACTTTCTTAAGTTATAACTATGGATTCTTCATTTTTTACATATCCTTTGACTTTAACATTTTTAATAAATAAGAAGAGAAATGTGATTGTAAATATATATATTTTGAAACTGAGAGAACTCAAGTTTTTAGTTTGTTGTTTTTTCATGGTTTCAGTTGAAGTAATTAAAGTTTAGTTAATAAAGCTTGTGAAGTCAAATTCCAAACCTTTCTTTTGGTAAAGTCCACATTTTTTTTTGAGGTATAGTTGATCTACAATATTAAATAAGTTTTAGGTATACAACATAGTGATTCACAATTTTAAAGGTTATATTCCATTTTTAGTTACTATAAAATATTGGCTATATTCCCTGTTTTGCACAATATATCCTTAAAGCTGTTTTTTTTTTTAGTGGGTGCATTGTGCCTTGGGACGCTTTATTTTATTTTATTTTTTTAACATCTTTATTGGAGTATAATTGCTTTACAGTGGTGTGTTAATTTCTGCTGTATAACAGAGTGAATCATCTATACATAAACATATATCCCCATATCTTCTCCCTCTTGTGTCTCCCTCCCACCCTCCCTATCCCACCCCTCTAGGCGGACACAGAGCACCGAGCTGATCTCCCTGTGCTATGCGGCTGCTTCCCACTAGCTACCTGTTTTACACTTGGTAGTGTATATATGTCCATGCCACTCTCTCACTTCGTCCCAGCTTAACCTTCCCCCTCCCCATGTCCTCAAGTCCATTCTCTACATCTGCATCTTTATTCCTGTCCTGCTGCTAGGTTCTTCAAAACCTTTTTTTTTTTTTTTTAGATTCCATACATATGTGTTAGCATATGATATTTGTTTTTATCTTTCTGACTTACTTCACTCTGTATGACAGACTCTAGGTCCATCCACCTCACTACAAATAACTCAATTTCATTTCTTTTTATGGCAGAGTAATATTCCATTGTACATATGGGCCACATCTTCTTTTTTTTAAAATCAGTTATACATATACATATGTTCCCATATCCCCTCCCTTTTGCGTCTCCCTCCCACCCTCCCTATCCCACCCCTCTAGGTGGTCACAAAGCACCGAGCTGATCTCCCTGTGCTATGCAGCTGCTTCCCACTAGCTATCTACCTTACATTTGGTACTGTATATATGTCCATGTCTCTCTTTCGCTTTGTCACAGCTTACCCTTCCCCCTCCCCATATCCTCAAGTCCATTCTCTAGTACGTCTGTGTCTTTATTCCTGTCTTACCCCTATGTTCTTCATGACATTTTTTTCCCTTAAATTCCATATATATGTGTCAGCATACAGTATTTGTCTTTCTCTTTCTGACTTACTTCACTCTGTATGACAGACTCTAGGTCCATCCACCTCATTACAAATAGCTCAATTTCGTTTCTTTTTATGGCTGAGTAATATTCCATTGTATATATGTGCCACATCTTCTTTATCCATTCATCTGTCAGTGGACACTTAGGTTGCTTTCATTTCCTGGCTATTGTAAACAGAGCTGCAATGAACATTGTGGTACATGACTCTTTTTGAATTATGGTTTTCTCAGGGTATATGCCCAGCAGTGGGATTGCTGGGTCATATAGTAGTTCTATTTTTAGTTTTTTAAGGAACCTCCATACTGTTCTCCATAGTGGCTGTATCAGTTCACAATCCCACCAACAGTACAAAAGGTTCCCATTTCTCCACACCCTCTCCAGCATTTATTGTTTGTAGATTTTTTGATGATGGCCATTCTGACTGGTATGAGGTGATACCTCATTTTAGTTTTGATTTGCATTTCTCTAATGATTAGTGATGTTGAGCATCCTTTCATGTGTTTGTTGGCAATCTGTATATCTTTGGAGAAATGTCTGTTTAGGACTTCTGCCCATTTTTGGATTGGGTTGTTTGTTTTTTTGATATTGAGCTGCATGAGCTACCTGTATATTTTGGAGATTAGGCCTTTGTTAGTTGCTTCGTTTGAAAATATTTTCTCCCATTCTGAGGGTTGTCTTTTCATCTTGTTTATGGTTTCCTTCACTGTGCAAAAGCTTTTAAGTTTCATTAGGTACCATTTATTTTTGTTTTTATTGCCATTACTCTAGGAGGTGGGTCGAAAAGGATCTTGCTGTGATGCATATCATAGAGTGTTCTACCTAAGTTTTCCTCTAAGAGTTTTATAGTGTCTGGCCTTACATTTAGGTCTTTAATTCATTTTGAGTTTATTTTTGTGTATGGTGTTAGGAAGTGTTTTAATTTCATTTGTTTATATGTAGCTGTTCAGTTTTCCCAGCACCACTTATTGAAGAGGCTGTCTTTCCTCCACTGTATATTCTTGCCTCCTTTATCAATGATAAGGTGACATATGTGCGTAAGTTTATCTCTGGGATTTCTGTTCTGTTCCATTGATTTATATTCCTGTTTTTGTGTCAGTACCATACTGTCTTGATTACTGTAGCTTTGTATTACAGTCTGAAGCCAGGGAGCCTGATTCCTCCAGCTCCGTTTTCCTTTCTCAAGATTACTTTGTCTATTCAGAGTCTTTTGTGTTTCCATACAAATTGTGAAATTTTTTGTTCTAGGTCTGTGAAAAATGCCATTGGTAGTTTGATAGGGATTGCATTGAATCTGTAGATTGCTTTGGGTAGTACAGTTGTTTTCACTATGTTGATCTTCCAATCCAAGAACATGGTATATCTCTCCATCTGTTTGTATCCTCTTTAATTTCTTTCAATAGAGTCTTATAGTTTTCTGCATACAGGTCTTTTGTCTCCCTATGTAGGTTTATTCCTAGGTATTTTATTCTTTTTGTTGTAATGGTAAATGGGAGTGTTTCCTTAATTTCTGTTTCAGATTTTTTCATCATTAGTATATAGGAATGCAAGAGATTTCTGTGCATTAATTTTGTATCCTGCTAATAAACCAAATTCATTGATTAACTCTAGTAGTTTTCTGATAGCATCTTTGAGATTCTCTATGTATAGTATCATGTCATCGGCAAAGAGTGACAGCTTTACTTCTTCTTTTCCAATTTGGATTCCTTTTATTTCTTTTTCTTCTCTGATTGCTGTGGCTAAAACTTCCAAAACTGTGTTGAATAATAGTGGTGAGAGTGGGCAACCTTGTCTTGTTCCCAATCTTAGAGGAAACGGTTTCAGTTTTTCACCATTGATTGGCTGTGGGTTTGTCATTTATGACCTTTATTATGTGGAGGTAAGTTCCCTCTATGCCTACTTTCTGGAGGGTTTTTATCATAAATGGGTATTGAATTTTGTCAAAAGCTTTTTCTGCATCTATTGAGATGATCATATGGTTTTTCTCCTTCAGTTTGTTAATATGGTTTATCACATTGATTGATTTGCATATATTGAAGAATCCTTGCATTCCTGGCAAAACCCCACTTGATCATGGTGTATGATCCTTTTAATGTGCTGTTGGATTCTGTTTGCTAGTATTTTGTTGAGGATTTTTGCATCTATGTTCATCAGTGATATTGGTCTGTATTTTTTTTGTGTGTGTGACATCTTTCTCTGATTTTGGTATCAGGGTGATGGTGGCCTCTTAGAATGAGTTTGGGAGTGTTCCTTCCTTTGCTATATTTTGGAAGAGTTTGAGAAGGATAGGTGTTTGCTCTTCTCTAAATGTTTGATAGAATTCACTTGTGAAGCCATCTGGTCCCTGGATTTTTTTGTTGGCAGATTTTTAATCACAGTTTCAATTGCAGTGCTTGTGATTGGTCTGTTTACATTTTGTATTTCTTCGTGGCTCAGGCTCAGGAGGTTGTGCTTTTCTAAGAACTTGTCTTTTTTATTGGAATACAGTTGCTTCTAGTAATCTCTCATGATCCTTTATTTCTGCAGAGTCACTTGTTATGTCCCCTTTTTCATTTCTAATTCTATTCATATGAGTCTTCTCCCTTTTTTTCTTGATGAGTCTGGCTAATGGTTTATCAATTTTGTTTATCTTCTCAAAGAACCACCTTTTAGTTTTACTGATCTTAGCTCTTGTTTCCTTCACTTCTTCATTTATTTCTGATTTTTATGTTTTCTTTCCTTCTGCTAACTTTGGGATTTTTTGTTCTTTCTCTAATTGCTTTAGGTGTAAGGTTAGGTTTTTTATTTGAGATGTTTCTTGTTTCTTGAGGTAGGATTGTATTGCTATAAACTACCCTCTTAGAACTGTTTTTGCTGCATCCCATAGGTTTTGGGTTGTTGTATTTTCACTGTCATTTGTTTCTAGGTATTTTTTGATTTCCTCTTTGATATCTTCAGTGATCTCATGGTTATTTAGTAATGTATTGTTTTGCAGCCATGTGTTTTTATTTTTTTACCAATTTTTTCCTGTAATTGATATATAGTCTCATAGTGTTGTAGTCAGAAAAGATACTTGATATGATTTCAATTTTCTTAAATTTACCAAAGCTTGACTTTTGTCCCAGAATATGATCTATCCTGAAGAATGTTCCATGAGCACTTGAGAAGAAAGTGTATTCTGTTGTTTTTGGATGAAATGTCCTATAAATATCAATTAAGTCCATCTTGTTTAATGTATCATTTAAAGCTTGTGTTTCCTTATTAATTTTAAATTTGGATGATCTGTCCATTGGTGAAAGTGGGGTGTTAAAGTCCCCTGCTATGATTGTGTTACTGTCGATTTCCCCTTTTATGGCTGTTAGCATTTGCCTTAAGTATTGAGGTGCTCCTATGCTGGGGGCATAAATATTTACAATTTTTATATCTTTTTCGATTGATCCCTTGATCGTTATGTAGTGTCCTTCTTTGTGTCTTGTAACAGTCTTTATTTTAAAGTCTATTTTGTCTGATATGAGAATTGCTACTCCAGCTTTCTTTTGATTTCCATTTGCATGGAATATCTTTTTCCATCCCCTCACTTTCAGTATGTGTCCCTAGGTCTGAAGTGGGTCTCTTGTAGACAGCATGTATATGGGTCTTGTTCTTGTATCCATTCAGCCAGTCTGTTTCTTTTGGTTGGAGCATTTAAGCCATTTACATTTAAGGTTGTTATTGATATGAATGTTCCTATTAACATTTTCTTAATTGTTTTGGGTTTGTTTTTGTAGGCCTTTTCCTTCTCTTGTGTTTCCTGCCTAGAGGAGTTCCTTTAGCATTTGTTGTAAAGCTGGTTTGGTGGTGCTGAATTCTCTTAGCATTTCCTTGTCTGTAAAGCTTTTAATTTCTCCATTGAATCTGAATGAGATCCTTGCTGGTTAGAGTAATCTTGGTTGTAGATTTTTCCCTTTCATCACTTTAAATATGTCCTGTAACTCCCTTCTGGCTAGCAGAGTTTCTGCTGAAAGATCAGCTCTTAACCTTATGGGGATTCCCTTGTATGTTATTTGTTGATTTCCCCTTGCTGCTTTTAATATTTTTTCTTTGTATTTAATTTTTGATAGTTTGATTAACATGTGTCTTGGCATGTTTCTCCTTGGATTTATCCTTATGGGACTCTCTGTGCTTCCTGGACTTAATTGACTATTTCCTTTCCCATATTAGAGAAGGTTTCAACTATAATCTCTTCTAATATTTTCTCAGACCCTTTCTTTTTCTCTTCTTCTTCTGGGCTCCTATAATTCTAATGTTGGTGTTTTTAATGTTGTGCCAGAGTCTCTGAGACTCCTCAATCCTTTTCATTCTTTTTTATTTATTCTGTTCTGCAGTATTTTTTTCCACTATTTTATCTTCCAGGTCACTTATCCATTTTTCTGCCTCAGTTATTCTACTATTGATTCCTTCTAGAGAATTTTTAATTTCATTTATTGTGTTGTTCATCATTGTTTGTTTGCTCTTTAGTTCTTCTCGGTACTTGTTAAAAGTTTCCTGTATTTTCTGCATTCTATTTCCAAGATTTTGGATCATCTTTAGTATCATTACTCTGAATTCTTTTTCAGGTAGACTGCCTATTTCCTCTTCATTTGTTAGGTCTGGTGGGTTTTTACCTTGCTCCTTCATCTGCTGTGTGTTTTTCTGTTGTCTCATTTTGCTTAACTTACTGTGTTTGGGGTCTCCTTTCTGCAGGTTTGTAGTTCCCATTGTTTTTGATGTCTGCCCCCAGTGGGTTAGGTTGGTTCAGTGGGTTGTGTTGGCTTCCTGGTGGAGGGGACTGGTGCCTGTGTTCTGGTGCATGAGGCTGGATCTTGTCTTTCTAGTCGGCAGGACTGCATCCAGTGGTGTGTTTTGGGGTATCTGTGAACTTATTATGATTTTAGGCAGCCTCTCTGCTAATGGGTAGGGTTGTGTTCCTGTCTTGCTTGTTGTTTGGCATAGGGTGTCCAGCACTGGAGCTTTCTGTTCATTGAGTGGAGCTGTGTCTTGGTGTTTAGATGGAAATCTCCGAGAAAGCTATTGCCATTTGATATTATGGGGAGCCGGGAGGTCTCTGGTGGACCCATGTTCTGAACTTAGCTCTCCCACCTCAGAGGCTCAAGCCTGACACCCGGCTGGAGCACCAAGACTCGGTCAGCCACCCGGCTCGCTCTGGGCTTTTATTTTGATGATGTGGTTGTGGAGAGCTTAGGCCACTTTTCTGGGAATTGGCCAAGGAGCATCATGAGAGTTCTGAGCATCTTGAAAATGCAAAACCAGTGTGGCGGCCGTCCTCTATTCCAGGAAGTGCAGAAGCCTCCCCAAGATGAGTGGGGTAAAACCCAAGATGCTGTGGGAACCGCGGTGCTTGTGGAGAAGAATCTGAACCCAGCCCTTGTGGACCTGCATGCCCTGGGTTCTGCCCCTGCCTCCACACCTTTTAAAAAAAAAAGAAAAAAAAGTAATCATTTTATGTTCACAGGTAGGAAGCAGTGTAGCTTTGGAGATACTAATCATTGCATTTCATGTCATGAGTAATACATTTAAGTTCTGTGCTGTACTTTATCTAATAATATATATATGCAGCATGTTTACCCTTTGCATGCATATTGTAGCTCTTACGGTGTATTATGTATAGGCAGTTAGTTCCATTTATTTTTTTAGGGCTTATGATAAAATCATGCTACTGTAAAATGAAAAACTAGTAGTCATGCTCAGAGATACTGGAGTCTTTATTAAAAGACAAGCCTGGTCCTGGTCTTAACTTTTTGCTGGGCTGGAGGTACAACTAAAAATAGAGGTTGACATACCATATATCTAAATATTTAAAAGTTACAAATGAAGCTAACAAAATTATAAGAAAATATGTGCTATCTTCCTACCTTGATGAACAGGTCTTCACAATAAATCACAAGACCAGTTAGAACTTGAAATTCTTGGAATACTTGGAGCTTCCAAGGGAGAGCCAGACATATGGCCTGTGGCTTCTTACTCATCCCACCAAGCTCTCCATTCCGAATCACAGGGTGCTTGGTGCCTTGTGCCCATGTGTGCATGCTGCAGTCCCCATCGGCAAGCTTCATGTATAGCTGCCCCTTGCACACACATCTTTTTGGCCACTTTCTGGCTTGGCAATGGTGGCTTTGCCTACTGTCTGGTGAGAGGCCTGTGCAAGTCCTGGAAACACACTAAGGCTGTTTTAGTAGCTATTTCCAGGGTCCCAAGGCCCCAAAGCCTTGGTGCTGCACAAGGTGTGGAGGGCCATAGCTGGGAGAGGGTAAGAGCAGACTGTAAATGCACTGGCTCAGGCCAGGAGCCCTCTTGTCCAAGTGGTACTTGAGAGTCCAATCTAGAAATTTAGTCTTCACTTACTTTACCTGATGGTTGCATTGTTTTGAAGGTTGAACTTCAGCAATCCAAATGAAAAGAGATGCTCTGTTCATTTACTCACATGCAGATATTTTAGAAGTAAAAGTGAGTTACCAAGGAAAATATGAGAGGAACTAATATATGTAATAAACCATGATATTTAAGGGAACTTTTATCATGACAGTAAATACACTTCTGTGATTTTGTGCATTGTGGGTTTTACTTAAAATCGAAATAGCAAAATTCAGTGTGATTTCCGGTTGCCTGTAAGTCATTAGGCATTTGTAGTCTTCACAAAATGCAAGTTTTTATGCATGAACGTATATTTTTCACTTAATTTTTTTCTAGAGGTTTTAGGTATTAATCTGCTAACAAAGTTCCCTTTGATATGTAATACAAAAGTCAATTCCGTAGATGAGAATAAGTAGCCAAAAGAATTTAATAACTCTACACTTTGATTCACTTGTCTTCAAACCTAAACATATAGTTAAGTAACTAAAAATAATCAATTTTTAAAACTGCCAGTAATTTTGCAATAGAAAGAATAACAATACCCCTTCTGGGATTATACCGTGAGAAGAGGCCACATCCTTCCTCTTAACTTTTCTGCAATTTTCTATCACAACTGTTGCCTAATCAGTCTGAGAGAAATATTTGCCCAGATTAACTATAGATTATTGTATTCCATTTCAAACTGAAAATTTTATTACAAGTACATAGTCAAGGATTTAGTCTTCCTTCACTCCTGGTATTTTATCAAACCACATTTAATATGCTCATTTGAAAGCATATCCCTTGTTAAATAACAAGGATACTTTTTGCTTTATGCTTTACAAATGACAAAGATGAAATCAACTTTCTATCAGGTCAGGCAAAGGCTCTTTATATGGCTGTGTTTATTAAGAAGGCAGAGGGCAGGTTACCCAAAGGCAGGATGTAGTTTCACCTGTGCAAGATACATAGGCAAATGTATGAAGTGAGATCCTAAGGCATAGAACCCTTTGCAAAAATTATTTTGGTGAGATACTGGCTCATTTTTCTGCATCAGTTTTGCTGTATTTTGGTGCTTAATGACTCCAAGTCATAGAAGCATCTGCTTCAGGCACACAAATGTTACTTCCAAAAAGCACACTATTTGCTGCTGCAGTCTGGGTTTTAAAGAACCACTTGTATCATTTGTGAAAGTATCCCAGAAATTAGAGCAGGAACTTGGTCTCAATAAAGTCCTGGCCTCATCTCTGCGGTCAGAGGATTACATGGGGAAATTTCTTATTAATACTGTACATTAATCGGTGCCTCAGTCCACGCATGTGCTGGGAGAGAGAAATTTTATTATATTTGGAAGGTAAAATCCCCACTGACTAGAAACCCTCAAAGGATATATTCAGCTGCCATTAAATGCATTGACAGTGCAGTGACATTTATATGCACACATTTCCATCACTGAAAGTAAAATAAATTACACGAAGTAATTTCAATTACTTTATCAAACACATCTGCAGGATTTCATGACATTTAAATCATTACACACGGGCCGTCATAAGGAACAAGTGTCTGAAATGAGATTCAGTCCTAAGGGAGTAGCACAATTTTTTCTCTGAAGAGTTTCTGTACTGAGAATGAATATAAGTGTTCAGTCTTTTTGAATCTTGTTCAGTGCCATTACTTTTCAGCAATAGGCCAGAAATCGTGGATTATGGGTTTTTTCATAGGGCCTACCATAATTTGAGTATTAGCCTATCAATGACAGTTCCTCTGATTGCAAGTTCTTATTATGGAATTTTTCTTCTTTCATTAAAATGATTTAAGAAATAACTGTGGAAACTAGGCATCAGATTTTCAATTTACAAGACCAGAACTGGAAAAATTTTCTGGGCTATTATGGTGGTGGGATGAGTCTAAGAGTCGGCCTTGAGGAGTTTGGGGCCTTCCTGAACTTTTTTTTTTCTGTCAAATCTATGTTGCAGTGGACACAGAAGGTATTTTGAAGGGAGTAAATTAGTTGGAGGAGTTGTTTGGAGAGGAATGGTAATAGTGGTGATGTAGGGCCATGAGCAGCTTTGACCTTTTAGAGCATCAGCAGAGAGGTTCTGCATTATTTCTCTCAACTCCAGGAGCTGAGAATCAGGTCCAGCCCCAGGCCTCACAGTACCACCCGCATCTCAAAGACTGCTTGGTTGACGACTTTCACTCTTTTCCATTGATGATTATTTTCTTAGTATGTTCTTTATCTAAATTTAAATTATTATAACAGCCTCCAAAAGAGACCCCAGTAGACATTAACAGAGCCCTTAATTTCAAACAAGTGGTTTTAGAATATCAACAAGAAAAAATGAAGTAATGATGTTATACAGAGGAGTAGTATTTAAATAAATATCCAGTTACAGTAAGTAATGGTGAGCACAGGGGTTGCAAAGGTAACTTTAGGAGAAGACTTAGATAATTTTTCATGGAAGATTACATTATGGGTTTTGGATTCAAGAGGGGTCAAATGACAATTTTATTTCTTCACTAGTTTTTAAGGAAATTAAGAAAAGTGCTTTGTTTGAACCTTAGTTCCCCTCAAAGTAGAACGGGGATAATGCCATTTCTCAGAATTTTTGTGAGGTTTGTAAACAATATATGCAAAATTACTAACATAGTATTTTTTCTGTGTGCAGTTAATAAATTGTATCTGTTATATCAAATTGCTAAATGAATAGGAGAGATTCAGATAAAAAAATAAAACTCAAAGAAGAAAGGAGCATTTATAATGAAAAAACCCAGATAGCTATTACATATGGGAAATCAGGATAAAGGTAAGAATGCTAAGATATGGTGGAGAGGTATTAGGAGGAAGTAGGTAGGAATGTAGGCTTGAAATCCAAATTACTTGTGTTCAAGTCCCAGTTCTACCATTTAACAGCTGTGTTTCATTAGGCAAATGGCAAGCACTTTATATTTCATTTTATATTTTACAGTTTATTCATCTGTAAAATGGGGATAATGATAACCATACCTACTTGATATGATTGTTCTGAGGACTGAATGAGTTGATATTTATAGATCTAAATGCTAGCATGTAGAAAGCACTGAGTAAACATTAGTCTTCAGTATGATTGCTTGGACTCTTGGGTGCTATTTGATACTTTTCATTTTTGCTTTTTCAGACATAGTAATAGGGAAGATTGTCTTAACAACGATTAAAAAAAAGTTTCACCAAATGGTTTTTAGTTTGAATGTAAAATGTCGTAACAGGCCATCAGTCTCTAACAACCATAACAAACCAGATAAACTATAAAAATCATAGTTAAAAAATATCCCTATTATAAAACTGAGCACATAAACAAACACAAACAAAACATCAGAATGTGAGGATCCCTTTATAGGAGAAGAGAGACTTACCACTGCTCTCATCATTGGAGGAAATGTCTACCAAAGATAGGAGAGGGAAATACTAGCTGAACTGCTAACATATGTTTTTTTTTGGTTTTGTTTTTTTTTGTTGTTGTTGTTGTTTTTTTGCATTACGCGGGCCTCTCACTGTTGTGGCCTCTCCCGTTGTGGAGCACAGGCTGCGGACGCGCAGGCTCAGCGGCCATGGCTCACGGGCCCAGCCACTCCGCGGCATGTGGGATCTTCCCTGACCGGGGCACGAACCCGTGTCCCCTGCATCGGCAGGCGGACTCTCAACCACTGCGCCACCAGGGAAGCCCTAACATATGTTTAATAGCCATGTATGGGCTGTTGTAATAGAACTACAAGGGACACCCCACCATAGAGCAAGTCTTCACTCACCACCAATTGGAAAATAACATTTAAAAAATGTACAATACTATAAAAAATCAGATAAGAAAAAAATCAACCTAATGATACTTAAGATCTCCATACTAAAAACTGTAAAATATTACTGAGAAATTAAATAAGACATAAAAATGGAGATACACTGCATGTTTCTAGATTGAAAAATGAACTTTGCTGAGATGGCTATACTTTCTAATTTGATATATACATTCAATGTAATTTATATCAAAAAGGCAACATTGCTATTCTGAAGAAGTAGACAAGATGGTTCTAAATACATATAGAAATGAAAATAAAATAGGATAGCTAAAACATCTTGAAAGAAGAAGTTGGAGGACTTTACCTGGTTTCAAAATTTATTATAAATATACAGTAATCAAGGCAGTGGTATTGGCCTAAGCATAGACAAATAGAATATGGAACAGAATAGAGTCTAGGAACAGACCCATACATATTCAGTCAACTGACTTTTTTTTTTTTTTTTTTAACAAAAGTGCCAAAGCTACTTTTGGGAGTTGTTCCAATTTTTGCAAGTTGTTCCTGCAATATCTGTCTTTTCAACAGATATTGCAGGAACAACTTGGTATCTGTATGGAAGAAAATATATTTTGACTCTGATCACATACCATACACAAAAATTAATTCTAGATGGGTCATAGATCTAAACCAGATTCAAAAAGTTCTAGAAGAAAACAGAAAAATACCTTCATGACCTCAGGTTAGGCAAAACTTTCCTGTATAGGACACAAAAAAAATAAAGCATAAGTTGATTATTAGACTTAGGCAAAATTAAATTCTGCCCATCAAGACTCCATTAAAGGGCTTCCCTGGTGGCGCAGTGGTTGAGAGTCCGCCTGCTGATGCAGGGGACACAGGTTCGTGCCCCGGTCCGGGAAGATCCCACATGCCACGGAGCGGCTGGGCCTGTGAGCCATGGCCGCTGAGCCTGCGTGTCTGGAGCCTGTGCTCCGCAACGGGAGAGGCCACAACAGTGAGAGGCCTGCGTACCGCAAAAAAAAAAAAAAAAAAAAAAAAATTAATACATAAATCATGAACTAGAAAAATTTATTGTATCTTACAAAGGATTAGTATACAGAATACATAAAGAATTCCAACCAATCAACTATAAAAACACAAATAAACAAATAGAAATATGTGCAATAGACCTGAATAGATACTTCACAGAAGTACATTAAAAAAGTATTCAGTGTTATTAGTTATCAGGCTATGCAAGCTAAAACAAAAATGAGATGCTACTAAACATGTCCTGGAATGGCTAAAATAAAAAAGACTGAAAACATCAAATTTTGGTGAAGATATGGAGTGATAGAACCTCTCATACAATGGTGATGGGAGTGTTAGCAGTACAACTGCTTAGGAAAACTGTTTGGCAGTTTCTTAAATTTAAACATACATCTCCCCTATGACCCAGGAATAGTTCTCAGAGGTATTTGCCATGACTTGTAGAAGAATGTTTATAGCAGCCATATTTATAATAGCCTTATACTAGGATCAACCCAAATGTCTAACAACAGGAGAATTGATAGACAAATTGTAGTATATCCATAGAATTGAATACTACTTAGTAATAAAAGGAAAAACTAATGATACACAGAGCAGTATGGATACATATCAACATTATATTAAAAGAAGCTATACACAGAAGAGCACATACTGTAGGATTTCATATATATGATATCCAAATGCAGACAACAGTAATCTATGGTGATGGAAATCCCATATTAGATGTAGGAGTAGAGAGATAAATGACTGGAAAGGAATGCCAGGAAACATTTGTTCTACTATATACATTTTGAATGGTGGTTGCATGGCTGTATTTAATTGTCGGAGTTCATCAAACTGAACATTTAAAGTTTATGCATTTTATTGGATATTAATTACATCTCAATAAAGTGGGAACCTGCTGAGAAAAGTATCAGATTGTTGGTTAAAAAGAAATCACAGAACAGTCGAACAATTTTGATTTCCGAATGATGAAAAGAGTTTTCCAAGAGTAACACGTAAAGGTCACAAAAATAATCATTTGCTTTGTTTGTTTGTTAGCAGAATAGAATCATGCCCCAGTACAAAATCCTTTTTGTCCTGAAGTGTGTCAGTACCTAAGCGCAGCCTTCTTGAGTTGTGTCTGTAATCCCCAGAGTATTCTGATCTTTAGTGCAGCCAATTCTTATGTCTAAATAATTAACATTTCTGCTCTTTGTTGTAAATAAAACAAATGTTGCAACAACTTAACATTTTATGCGTCTTACATTTTCATCAGAAAGCAATTCCTTGCAATGCAACCTGTCATGTTTTTATTATTTCATACCTTATTTTGCCAAATATGTGATGACAACGTGTGTGTGTGTGTGTGTGTGTGTGTGTGTGTTGTGGGCAGGAGGAGTTAGGAGGTAGAAAGTGAGAGTGTATTGGACTTCAGTGAGGTTGGATGAAGGATATTCAAATCCCTGAATAAGGAAAAGCCTAGTGGAAGGAATTTCTCTACTTAATGGAACACAATAACTTCTCTGAGTCTGTAGATGTTCCATAATGGATTGATAAATAATTTTATGTACTCCCCTAACTGAGGAACAGTTTCTGCTGCAGTTTTAAAGAACTGTCAGATCTACTACTTTCAAAATACATGCATCCTTCATCATCAGCCTGTTTTAAGAGCATATAATTGTTCAAGTGCTTTGGAATAATTTTTGTTACTATCTTATAATTATGTGGAGTGCTGAAGTCAGGAGTGACAGCTATGGAAGCACCTTAATAAGCTTTTTTTTTTAATGCTACTGTCACTCCAATTCAACCTGAGCCTGATGAAAAGATATTCTCTTTTCCTCGTTTAGCTGAAAAGCATCTAAATATATAATTTGTGGTGTGGTGCTCATTTAAATCAGATCACCTTGGAATTCAAGTTACATATAGCTCTTAGCAAGTTTTTTTCTCACTAGAACTTTGAAGAAAAAGGCTTAATGAGTTCTGATGCATTGTTGGATTGAGTTCCTATAGTTATTTAGGATGTATCAATTAGGTATTGTGGAGTCACGCACATTCTGAGGGAGAATTTCTTGTCTGGGAGAGTATTCTGCCCTGGGATCATAGCAATGGGTCAGAAAACATATCAGAAGCCACTTTTTTATGTTACTTTTTTGTTCATGACACCCAAAAGTGGGTCTCTTCCCTTTTTGAGTGCCTGATGCTCAGTGGTGGATGAATTAGGAAGGATATGGACATAAGAGTCTTCTTCCCTAGTTTATCTAATGGATGCTGAGTGGCAGTCTGTATACCTAGATAGTATAAAAAGTATGTGTGTGTGTGTGTGTGTAATATGTATGTTTCAATATACTTTTTATACATTTTACATATATGTGTGTGTATACATGCAGATACGCACACATATATATAGATGGTTGATTGACCAGGTAAGAATTATCTTTCGGCATCAATTGGCCAGTTCATAGAAAGTTTTTTGGAGAACAAATTAGCAGGCTCAACAAATTGGAAATGTACATAATCTTTGGCCAAATAACTTTACCTCTAAAAATCTATCCTACAGAAATCTTTGTACATTCTCAAAGACATATATATGACCATTGCAAGCTTTTTTTGATGCCAAGCATTTGAAAGCAACTTAAATGTCCATCAGTGAATTATGCTACATTCCTTCTGTCAAATATTGTGTGATTACAAAAATAAGACCTTGATAAAAGGAAAATGTAATTCACTGAGTGCTGTCTATAGCATGATCCCATTTATGATAAACAAAACAATCAAGTAAATTGCCTTTATGTATGCACAAAATATTCTGAAAAGAATTTTAAACTGTTACTTCTTGGGCAAAGAGAGGAATTAGGCAATGAGTACTAAAGGGGAATAATTCTTTCCTCTTTTCTTTTGTGTTGAATTTTAAGGTTGTATATATGTATTACATGTTTAAACAGGAAAAAATGAATCAATTGCAAGATTTCTTTGTCAATAATTGTGATCTATTAAAGAAGTAGTGAATTCCCAAATTAGAATATGGTTAACAATAATGAAAGTTACATGATAATGTAGAAGATATTGATTGAAAAGATTGCTATTTAAACTTGTAACTCCAAAAGGTGTATTGAAAGATCTTAAATTTTTCATTGAAATGCTATTTTTTGTAAATAGTTGAAAAACTTGATATTTGACTACTTCCTTTTCAGAGTGTGAGATATCTATACTACCTATATTTTATAACTGAGTGATTGTTGATGTAGCATTCTGTAGTGGGTTCAATGATGGATCCCCAAAAGATACATCCAAGTCCTAATCCCTAGAATCTGTGAATGTCTGTGCTCTTATTTGGAAGTAGTCTTTGTACATGTAACTAAAAGGATCTTGGGATGAGATGATCCTGGATTATCTAGGTGGGCCCTAAATCCAATGTTAAGTATCCTTATAAGAGTTAGGGACATGCAGATCTTATAGACAGAGGAGATTTTATAGACACAGAGGAGAAGGTCATGTGAAGACGAAGGCAGAGATTGGAGTGATGCAGCCACTAGCTAAATAAGACCTGAGGTCACCTGAAACTGGAGGAACAAGGAATGATTGTCCCCTAGAGCCTTCACAGGGAGTGTGGCCCTGCAGACACCTTGATTTTAGACTTTTGGCCTCCAGAGCTGTAAAAGAATAAATTTCTGTTATTTTAGCTTCTAGATTTATGGTAATGTGTTACAATAGCCATAAGAAACTAATATACTGTATGTCTCCTAAATAAAAACTAGCAGAGGAGATGAGAATTTTAAAACAGATTATTTCAAATTTCCTCTTAAATTTTGAAAAAAAAGAAAAAACCCACCAAGTCATTATGATTACTAGGGAAATGAAACGTTATTCCATGTGTTTCCTCAGGACTACTAAACATTGGAAGATTCCTTAGGGATCATCTGGTCCAGCAGCCATGCACAGAAGAGTCCATAAGATGTCAGGAAGGAGTCCTGGGTGTTGGAATTGGGCTGGGTTAGGGCAGAAGTGAGTAGTGGCTGATAACAAGTGAAGTGTCTAGTCTACCCAAATGCATTGCAAATCAAACAATTACAAACCCTGTGAAGGCAAAAGAAATAGAACTATCTGGCCCCTGCATGCCCATTAAAACTTAGGGGGATCTCCTACCAAAATGAAGAAGAAAGTGAAAACTGGAAGACAGTAGGCTGTCTCTGTCACAACCAAACTAACAGCTGAGCTGGGATAAGCATCCCTGGTTCCTCCCTCCTACTCTATCTAGGGTTATTCCACCTCCAGTTCCCTTTATCTCTGCAAAGCAGAATGGAAGGAAACTAAGATGTGTTGACCATCGTGTGTTGGACACCATGCCAGGTTCTTTCAGATATGTAATCTCATTTAATTCTCACAACAGCTCCCAGAGGTTGGTTGCCTAAGATCCCTCAAGTAGAAATGCAGGTCCCTCTGGCTGGGGAAACTCATGCTGTTTCCAACACATAACACTGCTTCCAAAGGAGGGCACAACCGGCTGTGAGACTTTGGGGGAAATACAAATATGTTCTCTTTCCAAAGATATGTCATAGTTATTTTTAATAATCATTAATTTTTAATATGCTTGAATTAGGAAAGTAATTTTTTTGCCGTCATACAATTACCTTCACTAATTATTTTCTGTTACAAATCATGTAGGTTTTTCTCTTATCTTTTTGGCTTTATAAGAATTTCCTTTCCCTTAATAAATCCAAGACAGCAGACTTATTGCTTAATTTTTTTCCCTTGATTATTCTCCAACTGCTGAAATCATTGGATTGTTTGGAATGTGATCTGATTTCCTCTGTACTTGCTAAATGAAGTAATTATTTTGTTTATCTGCCTTTTTATTTAAACAGTTTGTACCTCTTAACAATTTTGTCTTGTGGATTTTATACATTCTTAAAGAGTTAAGCTTGGCTCTGCTAGAAGACAGTCATTTTTTTGGTTGTTGACACATGGGGAAAATGCACTTTTAGATAATACATTTTGGGAAGGAGTCTTTTGCCTGTAGTCATTCTGCCAAATGATGTAGGAATTTTCTACTCATTGTCCTCATTTAGTTAACCAATAAATATTTATTCATGGCCTATTATGTGCTCAGCATGTTACTTGTAGACCATTTTAGATGTCTTAAAAGAAATAAAGAAATATGATTGCAGTCTTTATACACTTGCAACTTAGCTATGAAAATAAGACTAACAAAGAATCAGAGATGTGGATGCCTAATTGAGCATTAGGAACTCAAAAATTAAGCAGCCCAGTATGAACTAAAGTAGAGGAGATTTCATGGGGATTGTGGAATTTGAGCTAGATGTACAAAAATGAGTAGGATGAATTGGTAGGAGATAAGTTTGTTTTATTTATTTACTTTTGTGGAAAGAATAGAATTAAAAAGGTAAATGTGGAAATTTGTGTAATTGGAGCATAGTGAATGAATGGTTAATCACCAGTAAGAAGTAAGGAGAATAAGAAATTAGGTGTGGTAGCCAAATGGGAAAACAATAAATGCTTTAAAAGCCAGTCTAAGGAATTTAGATTTGAAAGCAGTAGATGATAATCTTATGCTGGAAAATGAATAAAATAAAAGGAATTTATAAAGGAGATTTAGCATCAAAACATATGACAGTTGGATTAGAGTAGAAGCAGGGTCAGCGTTAGAGTCAAGTAAGCTGAGCAGCTAAGACACTGCTGTGCTAATCTGGTTGTGGTATAGGGAGGGTTTGGACTAGGGTGGTGGTAGTGGGGATGATGGGATAAAACAGATTCTTCCAGGAGACACTGAAGGAAGAAACAATGAACCTCGTTTAGAGATTAGAGAGTGGAGATGCCTGAAGGCAGCTAGAAAGGACCTATGATTGAGTAGGGAAGGAAACGCAGGCCTGATAACAGATCACATAGCTGAAGATGCCCAGTCTTACTATAGTAGGAGAACCAGAGGGATGAGCTTAAAGAACACTCTGCATTTAGGAACCCTGTAGAGGAAAGGAGAGGAGAGATTGGAGAAGCCTTTAATGTACCAAAGATGCCAAAGGATGAGAGAATTTCATGAGTGATGGTTTGTAACATCAAACATTATAAGATGTGTGAGGAAAGGCCAAGGCCATCAGTTTAGCAGGAAGAGATTATTGGTAATCTTCAAGGAAATAGTTTCTGTGGAGTGGTATGTAACCGAAGTATTGGGTTGGCCAAAAAGTTCGTTCGGGTTTTTCCATAAGCTCTTATGGAAAAACCGGAACGAACTTTTTGGCCAACCCAATAGATGGTAAAGGGAACAAGAAGGAATTAAAATCATTAAAAAGAGGAGAGGAAAGATGTAGATCAAATATTTGAAGAGCCTGGCAGCAAAACCAGCGTGGGGCATTAGTTACTAAGTAAATAGATAGGCAGGAATAAAAGAAGGATGTTATGATAGCTGGGATCCAAGATGGTACCCAGTGATCTTCACTTCCTGCTATTCATAACCTTGTATAGTTCCCTCTCACATGAAATGATGCTGACTTGAATAACCATTAGTATATTGCGGAAATAATGGTGTATGACTTCTGAGGCTGGGTCATAAAAGATATCGTTGGTTTTGCCATGTTCTCTCCTAGATTGCTCATGCTGGGGGAAGCCAGCCATCATGTCATGATGACAGTGATGCAGCTTGTGGAGAGGAACTTGAGGACTCCTCCCAACAACTGGCACCAGGTTAGTGAGCTTTCTTAGGAACAGATCCTCCAGGTCAAATCAAGCCTTCCGATGTCTGCAGACATGGCTGACATCCTGACTGCAACCTCATAAGAGACCCGAAGTCAAAAGCCCCCAGGTAAGCCAGAACTGAATTCCTGACCCATGGAAACCAGAGGTGAGAAATGTTTATTGTTTTAAGCCACTAAGTTTTGGAGTGATATGTGATGTTAACTAATACAGATTTCTTTAGATACTTTTGTGTGTGTGTTTATCTTTTATGTTTTGTTTTTTTGATTTTGGCTGGTGGAAACCCAAATGTGTTTTAAGGTCCTTATGGATATTGGAATGATTTGAGATGAGAATATCAGGAAGAGAATTGCAAGGCTAAGCTCTGAGTGGCTGAAAAAATCGGATGACTAAAAGCTGGGGAGATGATTTTCAAAAAGTAAAAGTGCTGTATTTTCTGAAAGTAATGGAAAGTTTAAAATACATGTAGACTCCATTCCATCCTGAGATGAGGACAGGAGTGCCTGAAATAACTCAGTTAAGATCATTTCAATTTACTAAGTCCTCTATGTGTACATAACCCTCTGCATTTATGTTTTTACCTAAATAGGCTAGTAGATACTCTACCTATAAAAAGAAATTTTCTGTGATGGTATGCTTTTAAGAAAAATTGTGAAAATGTTAATCATTCCTCACAAAGGTCAGGAATCTGCTAAGTGATGTACTAAATGAATATTTAATACTTTATAATGATACAAGTAGTTTTACTTTTGGTTATCTCCATAATTTTTCTTCAGAGGTTGCTTATAACTTTTTTAACCCATTGACTTATCTTGGCATCAGGGAACTATGTGCATGAATTCTGTAGGTCCTCTTTGCCATCTAAACAGCAAATGGACTTTTGAACTTGTGTCTTGTGTTCTAAAAGGTTTACTAGGCTGTTAGTCTAATAGAGGGGGTTGAAGAGCAGTACAGATGAGATTACATAGATGTGATTTGTGAATTGATTTTGACCCTGTACAGATTCTCAGATTCTGCTGTATGCTTTTTTTTTTTTTTTTTTCTTTTTGCGGTATGCGGGCCTCTCACTATTGCGGCCTCTCCCGTTGCGGAGCACAGGCTCCGGACGCGCAGGCCCAGCGGCCATGGCTCACGGGCCCAGCCGCTCCGCGGCATATGGGATCCTCCCAGACCGGGGCACGAACCCGTATCCCCTGCATCGGCAGGCGGACTCTCAACCACTGCGCCACCAGGGAGGCCCTGTATGCTCTTTAATATGTATCTTCAAGATGGGAATATTCATTTATCAATATCGTTTGAACATGATCCATTTGTAGGGTGTTGTATGAATACCTCTAAAGGTGAAAAATATCAATTAGAATCTTTCCCCAAGTAGTTTATAGTCGAATATGATTGCTATAGGCAGGGATGGTCTGGGTGTCAGAGAAAAGGAGTAAGAGTGCACGTATGCCCTGAATGCCTCACGTGATTACTGCATATGAGTTCCTAAAACAGGGTTCTTCTTAGAGTGCTCTTTGGGATGAGGTGAAGAAATTAGGGAGTGTGTCATCATTCTAACGTGCATTCACAAGCAGCAGTTTACCATATGAAATATTGTTACTGACGACCCAGATGGCCTCAACATTCCCCTCAGCTTGACTAAACTTTAGACATGTTGCTTCCTTACTATAGGCCCCTGATCTCCCTTTTCTTAAAGCATTTAATTTAGAAAAATTGAAATTGTACAGTCTTTCTCTGCCCCTTTGAAATGTATATAAATCTTCTCCCAGCCTTTTGCCACTTTTATAACCTAGGAAATGTCTTAGAGACTGGGGGACTATCTCTTTGAGATGTACCTCTGTCTCCCAGTAGGAGAGGTAGGAGCCTAACTTTGATGGGTACCAACTAGCAAACCCAGATGGCCTAATCACAGGTGCTGGAAATCTTGCTCCACACATTGCTTTGGTCAACTTACCCCCTCATATCCTCCAGTGCTTTCCCCCTAGCTCACCCCATCACTTAAAAATCCTCTTGCCTTTTGTGTCAGCAGAATGGAGTCTTTCTCTCCTATTGCAATAGCCTGAATAAAGTTTTGGCTCCTCAGCTTTGGTACAGTTTTTGTTTTGGTACTGGAAATCCTGATGTCATCTGGCCTTGCATACCAATCTTAGTGAAGATGACATTTAGATGAAATCTTCTTAGTCCAACTTCTTTGATGTGATGAGAGACACAAATAAATGCTCAATTAAGTATTTAGATGTAAGTTGGGGTAAGAATTTACAGGAGTCTGGAAATTGAATACTGGACATTATTTCAAATTAATAAAGTAATAATTCGGTTGAAAAAAAAATCAAACCTTAACCCAAACTTCACAAAAAGGTATACAACAAAGAATGAATGTGTCCCCTATTCCTCTTCTCTAGTCTGCTTTTCAGGTATAGCACTTTGAACTGTTTTTAACTTTTGTTATTATCATAATGCTAAATAATACACTTCTATCAACATTACTTAATTTATCAACTCTTGGTATTATTTATGATGTCCTATAATAGCTGACAATTAATGCATTTCAATGCCTTCTTCTCCCTCACATGTTCCACTCTTGGTTTTCTTATATATTTTTTTATAGAGAGAAACACTTTTATAGTTATTCTGGTGGTTACCTTTTTCACTTAAAATAATTTTAAGACCTCTATTTCTTGATCTGACAAAGATTATTTGTTCTCAAACTTTAGCATGCATCAAAATCACCTGGAGGGCATGTTAGAACTCAGGTTGCTGGGCCCCACCCCTAGAATGTGATGTAGCAGGTGTTGTGACTTTGTTAAATTAATATTTGTTAGGTAGAGCTGGGGCTTACCCATTGTATAGTGAGTCAGGTTTAACAAAAGACTAGAAGGGAATTGAAATAAAGAAGCTTATTACTCACAAGTCCTAGAGGAAGTACACGGGATGCCTCAAGGGGACTACACGGGAGGGCAAGGCAGGATACAGCCAGAGAGAGCAGGCAGGACCTGGGAACATGCCTTTTTTAGAGTGGGTGGGTGGAATGCTTGAGGATTCTTGGGTTAGGACCAGGTTGGTCAATTCAAACCCAAAGGAGCAGGGGTTTTGGTAAGCTTTTCAGAGGGTCTTATCTAAGGGGTGCACAAGAGGAATGCCCTGGGAGGTGGGGGAAGATGCTTATTATAAGGGTGGTTGAGGGAGTCACGTTTACAATACCTGTGGTTCTGCCCTCTGTTACTCAGGGCATTTGCTTAGGGAGGGGCTTGTGTCAGTTCACAGCTGCTTGGCCTCACAAAATAAGTGCTGAACAACAGTACCATGGAGTAGTTTAGTTGGACTTGCAACAACAGATCTGGCGTGAGAATCTGTGTTTCTAACACTGCTTTAGATAGTATTTATTGAGTCACTGTCACACAGGATGAAGAAATTTGTGGATCTACACTTCCCTTTACTCTCTGTTCCTTTTCCACATCAACTTCTGTCAGCTCTACGATCACTTCCACGTTGTCAATATGTACAAAATTACATTGTTTCTTATTATTTTAATTATGTGTCCTGTTATTTGTATATAATTCAAAAATTTGAAAACCCATCAATAGTATTTATAATATAATAATAAAGTTAAATAGTGATATTCGATCCATGAAGAAGAAAATATAAGCTATGTATATAGGACCAAAACTATGAATGCTTCGAGAGTCTCAGTTTCACTCCCACCTTCACCTTCAAGTGTTGGCTCTGGCTTTGACCCTCAAGTACCTTTTCCTCCTCCACTTCCTGGGGATGTTCCAGGTCACACACCAGGTTTGGGGCCTTTGTGATGCAGAAACCAGAGGAAAGGAAAAGAGTCATAGGTCAAAGGACGTGTTAAGCCTGGGAAGGAGTTTTGGGGGATGTTTGAAGAGAAGGAATAGGAATAATTTTGTGTGTAAGGGAATTATCTGGAAGATTTATAAGAATTTGAAGAAGTATTGTCTATATAATCCTTTACAGGGTACAAGAAGTGCCAAGAAAGATTCCGACTGTGCCTTTTTAATAGTTTTTTTCCAAGTTCTCTATTTCTCTTTCTCTTTTGTTGATTGAAAAGTCAAATGATTCTTATTTCTTTATTAAGAAGTTCTAGACTCCTAATAAACATAATTTGTATACTGAAATTTAGCTTCTTCCTAAAGACACTTGAACTCTGAATTCCTTTTCTCATATTTTTTTCTTGATTAAGGAAGTCTTTTGAATTCTTAGAGATGTAGATTTCTTCCTCAACTGTTCTTACGAATGCACAACACAGGAAATTATAAGTGTAATAGATTGGTTAATATAAGTCTCCTTGATCTCAGGGCCATTGTATACTCCTAAAAATTATTGAGGAACCCTAAGAACTTTTGTTTATATGAGTTATATCTACCTGTATTTATTGTATTAAAATCACAACTGAGAACATTTTAAAATATTTACATATTAATTCATTTAAAAATAATACAACTATTTATTAACATAAACACTGTTATGAAAGTTTACACTTTTCCAAAATAAAAAATAGTTATTAGAGTAGCATTGTTTTACATTTGTGTAAACTGCTTTAATGTCTGGCTTGATAGAAGACAGCTGTATTCTCATATCTGATTCTGCAATATTCTGCTGCCATATATTGTTTTGGTAGAAATACACAGAGAAAGTCTGTCTTCACACTTCTGTAACTGGAAGAGGGAGGAGTGTTTTAATAGATTTTTTAGATAATTGTGACTATTTTTTTAATACTATGCTGGAAGTTAATAAGTGGTAGTTTCTAAAAGTTTAGTTGTAGTGTGGAATCTGAAATTATACTGTATTAGTTTTTTATTGCTGCCTCAACAAATTACCACAGACTAAGTGGATGGCAACAGAATTTTATTCTCTCACAGTTGCGGAGCAGGAGTCTGGAATCCTGTTGGGCGGCGCTCCCTCTAAGGCTCTAGGAGAGAGTCTGTTCTGTGCCTCTTTGATCCCCTGATGACTGTTGTCATTCCTTGATTTTTGATCTTATCACTCCAATCTCTGCCTCCGTGGTCACATTGCTTTATCTTCTACTGCGTATAAAATCTTCCTCTGCCTAACTCTTATAACAATAATTTCTCTGGATTTAGGACCCACCCAGATAATCCAGGATAAGCTTCTTCTCTCAGAAACCTTAATGTAATTATATCTTTTGACATGTAATTCGTTCTTTTATCATATAAAGTCCAGGTTCTTGGGATTAAGACATGGACATATCTTTTCGAGGGCCACCCTTCAACCTGCTAAATGTTATCAATGACCTTGTCCTACTCTATTGCATTAAAATTCATTGGTTTACCTTGCAATCTGAATTGTATTTTACCATGCATAGTATTTTAACATCATGCATTAGTCATTTGGAAAATACTCATTCATGAGTTATGAGGATCCTCCAAATATTGACACATTTTATTATGTAGTATCAAAAACCTCTGCTTATTAATATCAACACAGAACTAACCAGAAAAATCTTTGAAGATTGGGAACATGCATAGTGGCAGATACAAGTTTTCCAATTCTAATTTTCACTTGGAAGTGCCAGTTTTATCAACGGCAACAAATCTAGTCAGTTCTTTTTCTTGAAGTGACAGGCTCACTTTGCTCATTTTAAAGAAATGTTCTACCAAATATCTCCAACCTGAATAACTATCATTTGTTTGTCTGTCATTCTTTCAAGGAAAAATAGTATTCCATGAAAAAGTAACTAGTTCAGCTTACAACTCAATTGCATGAGTGCTTTTCCCAAATGCAACCATTCTACTTGGATGCAGCAAAGTACTTTATGTATATTTCCCCTTTGTCAAATAGAATATTTAAAAGATGCATACCAAAGAGTTGGGATTTAATGCTATTAATAATTTCTACTGCTTCTTAAGGATATTTTTAAGTGAAATTGACTTCTCTCCCTTATTATTAATTTTTTTGGTAGTGTGTGGGGTGAAAATATCACTGCTGGTACAGCTTGATACTGCTCGATTCATGTGAAGTTGCCAGCAATTTTACCCATGATTGCTGGCACATGTCAATGTGGTGAATAGGCAAATAGTACATTAAAATGATGAAATATTGTTTTGACCTTGCAGAACGCTGAAAGGTCTCAGGGACCCCCTGAGAATTTCTGAGTTGAGGTGTTCTCAAAGCTCTCTGCATTTAGAGTCTGGCACTTTTAGATTTAAGGTTTTTGATGCCTTTTTCCATACAGAATTATACTCTGTATCATCAATGACATTAAAAGTATGCGTTTCTTAAGAGGATGCTCTACCATATACCCTGCAATTTTTTTCCAAGCTAATGCTATCCATACAGTATATTTTGATAGTGAACTCCTTCTGTTGATAATTTCTGTAAATAACATGAAAAGTTCAGACGATAAGCAGGATGTATATTCCTTCCTCAAATAGTTTCAAAGCTGTTTATGACTGGACAGTTAAGGGGTTGCAGTTGTCTAGTTTTGCCACTAGGGCTGATAACTGAGGTCATGGTTGTACAAGCAATGATTAACATTCACGTGATATCGAATCATATATGCAGAAATATAGTATGTTGTACCTTTTGTTCTAGCTGCTTCTGTGCCTTTCAGGAGCATTTTATGGCTTTCCTCACATAGGATTGGAACATTTCTAAACTTGAAAATAAATATAATCCTAATGGGGTCCTCTCTTTCATTATATCCTGTAATTGATTTTGAGTTGTGTGTTTATATACTGTATTCCTTCATAGAAATATTTAACATCATATAAATATTAATATTTTATAAATTAATAAATTAATTCAGTCTCAGTGGAATTATCATTTAGTTTTTTTCTCTCTGGGGATAAACATGTTGATTAGCCATTTAATTTGGAAAAACAAATAAGCAAGTCCAGCCATGAATGTCCTGATAAAGAATAGTGGTATGTGGAGTGAAATAGCTCTGTCAGATATTAAAACATATAAAGATCAAAATAGTGTATTATGACATTTAGACAAAGAGAAAGGAATAAGAAAATCTGTAAATAGATCCTAATCCTTGTGAAAATTTGTAAAGTCAGCATATCAAATCACTGGCAAAAATATACATATTTTTAAATAAGTGACGTTGGGATAACTGACTAGACATATAGAAAAGGTAAAAATTCTATTCATTCTCACACTATACTTAAAGGAAAATTTCAAATGGATGAGAAATACAAATTTAAAAAACAAAGTATACAAGTACTGGAAGGAAACCTGAGTATGTTCCTCTGTAGCCTAGGAGTAGCGAAATTTCTTAACTATGATTAAAAGACAAGTGACAGGGCTCCCCTGGTGGCGCAGTGGTTGAGAGTCCGCCTGCCGATGCAGGGGACACGGGTTCGTGCCCCGGTCCGGGTAAATCCCACATGCCGTGGAGCGGCTGGGCCTGTGAGCCATGGCCGCTGAGCCTGCGCGTCCGGAGCCTGTGCTCTGCAACGGGAGAGGCCACAACAGTGAGAGGCCCGCGCACCACAAAAAAAAAAAAAAAAAAAAAAAGTGACAGAGGCTGGTATATTTGATCACTTAAAAAAATTGAATGACAAAAGAATTATAAACAAAATCAAAGATAAATGATAAATTGCAAGTTATTTAGTTTATTTCAAAAATAGTTACTATGTTACAGAGGTTCTAAAAATAAATTACTACAACTGTAGAGAAAAATTAGCAGTTCATGGAAGAAGAGAGGTTAAATGATTCTGAAACGTAGGAAAAGTTTCTCAACTTTGTTCCCAACAAGTAAAAGGCAAATTGAAACCATAATGAGATTCCATTTTATTAGACTGACAAAAGTTCCAATTTGACAACATGTTCTTTGATCAAGCCTGTGGGGAAATAGGTGTTCTCATATGCTGCTAGTGGGAATACAAAATGATACAGCTATAAGGAAGAGAAGCTTTGCAGTGTCTAGTAAAATTATGTGTGTCTTTAATTTTTGACTCGGCAATTCCTCTGATTGAAATCTATTGCAAAGATACTCAGGCAAAAATGCAAAAAGATACTTGCATAAGACCCTTCATTCTAGGACTGTTAATTTTTTCCAGTACCCTTTGATGTATATTTGGGTTTGATACTGTGTAAGAACTCTTACAGCCACACAATGGAGTTTTATTCAGTTGTAAAAGAATGAAAAAATTCTATATATACTGCCATGGAGTATTTATATATATATTATTATAGTATATAATAAGGTATAAAGATGTGTGTAACGTATTATTGCTTATATCTATATGTTTAGATATATACATATAAACCTATATATACACACACGTATATATTTATATTTATACACATATGCATATGTATATATAAATTTTATATATTGTATAAACTTACATGTGTATATTATATGAAATAGGTATATGCATGTGAATATACATAAATATGTATATATAAATTTGCTTATATTAAAACAATGTTTGAATAAATAAGAATATTAAAAGGTGAACAATATGTGGAGGGCACATAAATAGAAACCAAACTGCTTTGAATATACTACATTTTATGGATTTGACTTTGAAACCAGGTAAATATGTTTATGTTTCCATAAGATTAGAAAATTTATACAAAGAAACACAAAAATGTTACATAAAATAAAAAACAAAATGAACTGAAAACATAATTTTGACTCATTATGATTGTATAAATCATAAAGAAAGGAATTATTATACGTGATTTTAAATTCTGATAAATTTACCATAGATCCCTAGTGGATTATATTCTAAGGAAAAAATTACATACTGTTGACCTTTGAACAACATGAGGGCATTGGGGCATCATCAGTTGATCTGTGGAAATTTCCGTATAACTTTAGTTTGCCCTCCGTATCCACAGTTCTACATCCTCAGATTCAACCAATTTTGGATTCTGTAATATGTAGTATTTACTATTAAAAAGAAATCCACGTGTAAGTGGACCCATGCAGTTCAAACCTGTGTTGTTCAAGGGTCAATTGTACTTGAAAATTGTATTTTTTTAAGTAGTTATACTATTCATTATAATACTGGGATTGTTATTTTCTTATTAGTAGAATAAAAGAACTAAGGAATACATTAATGCCACGTGGAACCAAAGTTTTCCAGAATGAGGGAAAAGAGATAAAAATAATTTAAATTTGTATAGAAATAACATGAACTCACACTTCACGCTGCATTGTCTCTTTTAAGAAATGCGTATCTCCTTGGGTTGTCTACTGAAAAGCCTAGAAATAATGAACTCTGTAGCAATAAACACCTGTAGTACTCAGATTACTGTCTCTAAATACCATTCCCTGTCTTTTTTCAAAATTTATTTTATTGAAGTATAGTTGATTTACAATGTTGTGTTAATTTCTGCCATGTAGCGAAGTGATTCAGTTATACATACATATATATATATACATTTTTTATATTCTTTTCCATTATGGTTTATCACAGAATATTGAATATAGTTCCCTGTGCTATACAGTAGGACCTTGTTGTTTATCCATTCTATATATAATAGTTTGCCTCTGCTAATCCCAAACTCCCAATCCAGCTCTCCCCCAATTCCCTCCTCCTTGGCAACCAGAAGTCTGTTCTCTATGTCTGTGAGTCTGTTTCTGTTTTGTAGATAGGTTTATTTGGCCATATTTTAGATTTCACATACAAGTGATATCATATGGTATTTCTCTTTTTCTGTTTGACTTACTTCACTTAGTATGATAATCTCCAGGTCCATCCATGTTGATGCAAATGGCATTATTTCATTCTTTTTAATGGCTGAGTAATATTCCATTGTCTATATGTACCACATCTTCTTTATCCATTCATCTGTCAGTGGACATTTAGGTTGTTTCCATGTCTTGGCTATTGTGAATAGTGCTGCTGTGAACATAGGGGTGCACTTATACCACCCTGGAGGTGCCCGATCTTGTCCCTATCTTTCTGGAAACCAAAACATCTGGGAAAAATGAGAGACTTGAGTATAGAGCAAAGAAAGTTGTCAAAGACTTGCTTTTTTTTGTTTTCTGCTTAGGACATACTGTGCTTCTTGGTTGTCTTGATGTATATTTTTCTTCCATTCTGGAATATACTCAGGCTTTATTTAGCTCTTAAATATTGCCTCTTCTCCATTTACCTTTTGTGATTCCAGCAAGTATTTGATTCCTGATTCTGTCCTCCATGCCTTCTAATCTCTTACACATTTTTCATCTCTTTCTTGTTTCATTCTGGATAAATTATTTGTATGTATCTTTTAGTTCATGAAGTCTCTTTTCTACTGTGTCTTTCCTGCTGTTTTAAACATTCATTGAATTATTTATTTCACATTCACTTCTACAAATTCTGTTTTTTCAATTTTATGTATTTATCTCTGAGAGTTTCTGATTTATGCTTATCTTTGCCATTGCCCAGTTTGTTCATTTAAACATTTCATTCATGGTTCTTCTGAACGCTGGGACCGACGATTTCAAAATCTTCAAGGATTGCAAGTATTAATTTTTTATTAATCTGTGATTTCTTGTTTTTGCTGGATATGACTTAAAGTTGCTTACTTTCCTACATGTGTGGCAATCTTTGTAAAGTTAGGTATGCTTTTTATCTCTGGAAACTTTGCAGGCCTACTCCATAGGATCTCTGTGCTTTTTAAGGGTATGGGTTTGGAGCAGATAGCTCAGGCTCAGCTTCTCTTCTGAGTCAGTATCCCCAAAACTGTGTTGCTAGAAGGCTTGTCCTCAGGGCTTCCTTGCTTCTTCCTGCTGCCCCACATCTAGGCCAGCTCACTCTTTCTTACTCTCTGCCTCTCTGGCTCTCAAGTACTGACTCCACTTTCCCACATGGTTCTCCGAGGCATAACTGCTCTAGTTCCCAGCTACGAAAGCCTTGGTGTTAGAAATTGAAGACATTAGAGAACTTTAGTTCCCATCTCTGCTTCATCGTTTACATACTGGTGTTAGCCAATACTCATAATTTTCTTTTTAACTTCATAAATGAGACACTATAATCATAATTATTATTTTATCTAGACTCTTTAACATTTTTTACACTCGTTTTTTCTTCTTGTGTTGGTACTGATGGGAAGAGTGGCTAATTTGGGGTGTGTAAAAAGATTTAAAAGATTTTAGAAGACTTTGGGTCCTCATGGAAGTCATTGCTGCCTTAGACATTAGTAAACATTTTTCTAGTGTATTTTAGTAAGTAAATACAGTAAAATTTTCTTGGGGTGGGTCTGCAGGGGACAGAAAAATTGTATGCTAGATAGAGGATTTTGCTTCATGCCAGGGGGCTCTCCCATAGACTTTATTTCAATGAGGAAATCATGGCCTGTAGCTTGAGCCAGCAATTTACAGATTAGTAGACAAGAAGATTTATTGAACTAAACAGTAAAAAGGAAAAGCCATTTTATAATGTGTGATAGAATACTCTAACCAAAAAATTATTGTCTCCCCAATCTATACATAAATCAGTGCTTTATCATTTCTGTGCAGTTGTGCTTACAATTTTCTACCCTGGAATTATGAGCAAAATCTTTGTAATGCTGGCCCTAGAATACATTTTTTTATGTCACATCTAATAAGCATTTTTAAAAACTGCCATTCTCCAATTTTTTTCTCATGTTTATTCTGACTCTCTGTGTCAGAAACTTCCAATCCAGTAACTCACTCTGTGTATCACAAACAGAACCTAAGCAGCCCTGTGCAGCTGGCTCATCCTCAGATGTGATACCTGACTCTGCCTGGAGCAAATAGGAAATTCAGGATCAGTACTCCAGCCTTAATGTTACCAGGGTCTGTTTTCTGTTGCAGGAAGTATGATTTTAGTGGTGGTTATTACTAAGGATGGGTAAGATCTGTTTGAGGCTGGTTTGGTTTTGTTCTTTCTCAAATTGACCCTTAAGGGATAAATATTTTTCTAGTGTTCATAATTCCATTCTTCATTTCCATCTCCTTCCTTTCTCTGTTTCTTCTGCTGCTCCAGCCTCATTTCAGAAATTGCTGTTGACAGGAAGCGATGTGCGTAATGTGAGTTATCTGTCTGGGTTAGATCACATCCCCATCATCAGTAAGATGGTTTAGAATCGGTCTTAATGTCGTAAAAAAATAAAATAAAATAAAATTGTGAAAAACAGTGGAAATGAGAGACAGAGACTATGCAGGGCTCTAATGTATTAGTTCCTAGGTGTGAAAAAAAATCCTGTGTTCAGGACAGATATTTCTAAATATTAGAAGGGACAATATTTCTAAAGGAGGTGATGTTTGAGAGAGGAGGTAGTTTTCCTGTTGGTAAGGCAAGTGGTAAGTAAAGCAATTAATTAAAAAATCCTTGCCAAAGCTTGGTATCATCTGGCTTTTTAAATGTTACAGCTCTTGAGGGTATGAAGGGGTATTTGATTGTGATTTTCATTTTCTTTTTTAATGAGGTTGCATGTTTTTCATATGTTTATGTAGGAATTTTGTGTTTTCTGGGAAAAGTCTTTTTTTTTTAATCAGTATTTTTCTAAATATTTGTCTTTTATTGATTCATAAGTTTTTTTTCTTGGGTAATATGCCTTTGCAGTTTATGTATGTTGCTAATATCTTCTCCTAGTTTATGGTTTGCTTTTTTAATATTGGTGTATAAAAGTCTTAGTTTTACTGTAGCCAAATTCATAATTTCTTCTGGTATGCATTTTTTTGTATTTTAAAGTCATAGACATGTTTTTCTTCATGGTATTCTAATAGTTTTTTAATAGATTTTCCTTTCAATTATAAACGTTCAAACTTTATTTTTTGTTTGTGATAAGGTAGAAGTCCACTTTTATTTTCTTTTTTTATGATAACCAATAACCCTAGTACCATGTATGTAATGAAGAGTCCATCTTTTCCCCATTGAACAGGAGCTCCTATTCCATTATTAAGAATCCGATGTGTTTATATGACTGTGTGTGCATACATGTGTGTGCATTTATGGATTCATAGCCTATCTTTCTCTTTATATGTGTTCTTTATTGTCTATCCAAAATTTTCTTCACAAGTGTTATAAAGTTTTAAATTTATTTCTAGGTACCTGGTATTTTTTTGTTGCTATAGGAAAATGATACCATTAAAATTATATTTTCTGTTTATTTTATGTAGAAATATAACCGTTTTATATTTTTATTTGAAAGACATTTGTTTTGATTTCCAGCAGTATTCCGATGCTCTTCTTCATGCTAACAGTTACCTTTAGGTTATTTTGTGTGTATTAGGTAGATAACTATATTATCTAAGAATAATGACTTGTTTTCTTTTTTTCCAATTGTGATCACTTTTAATTTTCTTTTTTTTATTCTACTGGTCAGAACTTCTAATACAAAGTTGAACAGGAGTGATGTAGCAACCATTCTGTGTATAAAGAAAATAATTTTATAATGTCACCACTAAGTAAGACATTTACTAAGGGTTTTTATAATGCCTTCAATCAGATTAAAAACATTTCTTCATTTTGAAGTTTATCATGAGTGGATATTGAATTTTATTGACTGATTTTTGTGTGTTTTGTGTGTTTATCGACTTTTCTGTGGTAAATTACATTACTTGATTTTATAATATTACATTTAATTGTGCATACTTAATGTTAAACAGTATATTTTCTTTCTTCTAGGACAATTCATATAGGTTTACCAAATAAAATGCAGGACACACAGTTAAATTTAAACTTTAGATAAACAAAATGGATTTCTATGTGCTAAATCTGGCAGCCCTAAATTCACAAACATAAAAATGGCTTTGATTCTTATCAAGCAGATACTGTCCTTCTGTGTCTAGCTTATTTCACTTAGCTTAAATGTCCTTCAGGTTTAACCATATTATCACAAATGGCAGGATTTCCATCTTTCTCATGGCTGAATAATATTCCATTGTATGTGTATGCCACAATTTAAAAAAATCTGTTCATCTGTGGATGGATATTTAGGTTGCTTCCATGTCTTGGCTATTGTGAATAATGTTGCAATGAACTTGGGAGTGCAGATATCTCTTTGAGATCCTGATTTGAATTCTTTTGAATATACACCCAGAAGTGGGTTGCTGGATGATACACTAGTTCTATTTTTTAAGTTTTTGAGGAACTTGGGTATTCTTTTCCATATGACTGTACCAATTTACATTCCTATCAATTATGCAATGATTCTCATTTCTTCAAATCCTCACCAACACTAGTTATCTTTTGTTTTTTGTTGATAGTCATCCCAATTTGTATGAGATGATACCTCACTGTGGTTTGGTTTGCATTTCCCTGATGATTAGTGATATTGAGCACCTTTTCATAAACTTCTGGGCCATTTGTATGTCATCTTTGGAGAAAGGTCTATTCAGTTCCTTTGCCAACTTTTAAAATGGGTTATTTGGATTTGCTGTTGAGGTCCCTGTGTAGTTTGGATATTAATCCTTTATCAGATGTATAGTTTGCCAGTATTTTCTCCCATTCTACAGATTGCCTTTTCAGTTTTTCATTGCTTTGCAGAGCTTTTTAGTTTGATGAAGTCTCGCATTCTGTTTTTGCTTTTGTTTCCTGTTTTTGCTGTCATAACAAAGAAATCCAAAGCCAAAGTTTAGAAAATTTTTCCTAAGTTTTCTTTTAGAATTTTTATGATTTCAGGTCTTACATCTAAATCTTTAATTTATTTTGAGTTAGTTTTTGTGCAGAATGTGAGAGAAGGGTCAATTTTTGTTCTTTTGCATGTAGATATCCAGTTTTCCTAGCACCATTTATTGAAGAGATTACACTTTGCCCATTATATAATACTTGGGACCTTTGTGGAAGATTTGTTGACTGTATATGTATGGGTTATTACTGTGCTCTCTATTTTGTTTCATTGGCCTATATGTCTTTTTATGCCAGTACTATACTGTTTTGAAAACTGTATTTTTGTAATATATTTTGAATTCAGGAAATGTGATGTTCCCAGCTTTTTTGTTCTTGCTCAAAATTTCTTTGGCTATTCAAGGTCTTTTGTGATTTCATATGAATTTTTTAAACTTTAATGAATTAGAACTGACAAAATTGTATATATTCAAAGCATACAACTTGATGTTTTTGATGTTTTAAATATATATTTTAAATGATTACTTCAATCAAATTAACTAACGTATCCATCATCTCACATTTTCTCTCTTTTTTTTTGTGCTTAAAATTTACTCTTAAGTACATAATACATTACTGTTAACTATAGTCATCATGCTGGTACATTAGAACTTCTGAATTTATTCATCTTGCATAACTGAAACTTTGTACCCTTTGACCAACTTCTCTCCATTTTCTTGTACCTGCCTAGTTACAAGTTACCTAGTTCCTTACACAGTTGTCTCTTGGTACCTGAGGGGGGGTGGTTCCAGAACCCCCACAGATGCTCAAGTCCTTTATACAAAATGATATAGTACAGTTGATCTGCCATCAGTTGAATCTACAGATATGGAACCCACAGATATGGAGGACTGACTGGATAATTTAGATATTAGCCACGTATCAGATGTATTGTTTGCAAATACTTTCTGCCATTCCATAGGTTGCCTTTTCATTTTGTTTGTTTCATTTCCTTTGCTGAAACGTTTTAGTTTGATGTAGTCCCACTTGGTTATTTTTGCTTTTTCTGTCTGTGCTTTTGATTTCATATCCAAAAAAATCATAGCCAAGACTGTCAAGAAGCTTTTTCCCTATTGATGATTTCAGGTCTTATCTTTAAATCTTTATTCCATTTCTTTGAGGTGTATTTGTGTTTTTTTCCACAGCTTTAAAATATTATTGACATATAACATTGTGTGACTTTAAGGTGTACAATGTGCTGGTTTGATATACTTATATATTGCAAAAAGATTGTTACCAGAGCATTAGCTTACAACTCTATCACATTACATAATTACTATTTCTTTTTTTTTTTTGTGGTGAGAACATGTAAGATCTACTCTCTGGTAACTTTCAAGTATATGATACTATATTATTAACTATAATTACCAGGCTGTACATGGTGTTTATGGGTGCGTTGTTCTGTCTTTATCCCATGGAAGGACTCATGCTCTGAGGGGGTCTCTCATGTTCCAAGGGGATCTCTCTTAGAACTGTGCTTTGTCAGGTTGGGGGAGGGGTGATATAGATAAAGTGAAACTTTGCTTCTTAACCTTGGCAGTGCATTTTTTTTTTCTCATTTCTGTGCTTTACTGGGATAGTGTAACCTCTTACTTGGGTTCTGGAGCTCTTGTAAAGGTATTTTCATACATAGATGATTGTTAAATCAGTGTTTCTGTTGGGGGAAGAGTGTGGGACCACCTATTCCACCATACGGCTGATATCAGTGCCCTGTTGAATATTAATTACAATTATAATTGCTAACACTTGTTGACTATTTACAGACACTAGGCATTATGTAATGTAATCTTTGCAGCAAATATATAAGATGCTATTTTTATCCCAATTACCAGTGATAACATCGAGACTCAAAGTCACATAATCTTGTGGTGGAGCTGTAACTCTGACCCTGTATGACTTTAAAGCCGATAGTTGTAACCTGTATGATATATCAACTCTACTACTTCTGTAGTATCTCCAAAACCCTGTGGCAAAGGGGAAGTGTTGTACATTGCTTTGGGTAGGGAAATATTTCAAACCAGGTATCTTGGAAAAGCTAATAGAGTAAATCTACAACCTTTATGGTTAGAATATTTGTGCTCCTGAGTGGTTACTTAGTGTCAAAATAAATTTTTTCTTTGCTGGCTTTATATATTTTTAAATTACACAACACTATTAAAGAAAAGTTGGTGTTTCCCTCTAAGATAATTTTAGAGGTCACACAGTGTGTGTGGGGCTGGGGGGAGGTTCAGAAATAAGATACTTTAAATCTGGCGTTGAGAGTTTCTGGTTGTAAGGTGCCAAATAGAACTGCTGATTGAATAGGAAATAAGTTCAGTTTATATTTTTGTAATACTTCGTTGAGGGAAGCCTCTCATTCTAAAACAGTTGTTTTAGATATACTGTACAGTGATTTTGTTTTCTAATTAATTCCTTTAAGTAAAATTCTTTTTTTTGGATTACTGTCTTTACAGAATATGGAAAGATTTTACATCTTGGGAGGAAACTTCCTGGCTGATGTGAGATATTTGTCTCTTTAAAAGTATTTATTACAAAGTATTTGAGAATAATGTCATAAAGCAAGTTTCTGAATTGGTTAGCCCAAATAAAGCTGGAAAAGGTTGGTGATTCATAATCTCAGAGAACGCAGAGGATGTGAATGATTAGTTCATATTTCTTTCTTGATGAACTCCTTGCGTAGAGAATCAATGAACAGATTAGACCAAGTTTTAATTATATCTTTTCCTCTTGCTCAAATAAATCCTTTTATACTAAGCATATTATGGGTTTTTTGTTGTTGTTTGTTTGTTTTGTTTTTTTTCTTCAGCCACTAACTTTTTGTCTCAAATGAAACAGATGGTTGGATTCTGGTTTGTTTTCTAGCATCAGTCTAGGTAATTGAAGTGAGAAGAAACTGTGTGGTCCTGGCAGTTCTGGATTAACCAATTAACATCTGGTGCTTGGGGTGAAAACATTAGTTAACAAGCCCAGGTCTCAAATGCCTTTCTCACACCCATAATCAGACAACAGCTAAAGAATCGGCCATCTAGGGATAATGATTTCCATCACTGTTGGCCTAGTGAAGTCCAAATGGCCACCGTGGAAGGAACATTGCTGTGCATTATGTGTTGCCTTCCCATTGCTCCATGTCCTCTCCTTCACGTGGTTTCCATGCCATCGTGCCTTTGCTGGCTGCAGCGTCTATCTCTAGGAATCTCCTAAATAAATAATCAGGTTTGCTCTTAGGTTGTCTTTTATTGATGCTTCTAAAGTGTTTTAGTTCCTGCCCCTTCAAGGTTTAGCTTTTAACAGTTATAAAGAAACCTTTTCACCTAGGAAGCTTCAATTAACTTCAGTACTTACTCATTTAGAAGGTGTATTATTATGTTGCTTTTTTTTTTTTTTTTTTTTTCCCGTACGCGGGCCTCTCACTGTTGTGGCCTCTCCCGTTGCGGAGCACAGGCTCCGGATGCGCAGGCTCAGCGGCCATGGCTCACGGGCCCAGCCGCTCCGCGGCATATGGGATCCTCCCAGACCGGGGCACGAACCCGTATCCCCTGCATCGGCAGGCGGACTCTCAACCACTGCGCCACCAGGGAGGCCCTATGTTGCTTTTTTATTGTAGAGACATTTATCATGTAGTCAAATCATTAGTAACCTCTGGAACTGAGTGTGAAATGAGGATTTTAAAGGCCCTCCCCAAGCTCTTTGTATTTATTTATGAAGAAATTTCCCCAACTAATTTTATTAAATATATGTCCTTTTGCCTTGAAATAAATAATCGTTGGCACGTCACACTGCCTTGAGCAGAACCAAGTGGTGCTCTTACATGTTTTTCTGAGAAGAACACATAGATGTAGCTACCTACGGGAAAATGATTGGGGACAATAGAGACTTGAGGCAGAAATGTTTTAGACTTTTTAAACCCTGGGTCTAAATGTTTGCATATGTTTTATGTGTTGTACCTATGGTGTGGGGTCTGTTTTATGGTTATGGAGGGAAAAGCAGTTCTGGAAAGAGAGAATATCCAATGTACGATTTCTTTGGGGGCATCTTTATTGGGGTTGCCATGAATTTTCTCTAAGTATTGGCCAAGAAAGGGGAAGTAAGTACAGATTTTTGGATTTAGTAAAATCTTTTTGATCAAAGAGAAATACTTCCCTTGACAGATGGTTCTTTTTATCCTTAACTCAAAAAGAGAAGAGTATTTATTAAATTAGGACAGTTGAGGCACAAGGACAATGTTGCTGTTTGACAGTAGGAGCTATGAAAAGTAAACTGTGTAATGTGATTTCTTTGTGAGTTGCACAACCAACCATGTTTTTCACATGTATAATTGTGTTAGCAGGATATTAATTCATTTGTGCTGCCACAGGGACTACCTTCTGTTAAAGAGTTGACAGGCTCCTTATGTGTGGTGGTAATGGAGGTGTGTGCCATTTGTTACATTTTCCTCATTTTACTTCCCTGGGTTGGTGAGCAGCGTCATCTGACTTTATATAGAAAACATGGATTCTTAATACACATACGGAAAGAAATATCTTCCAACTGTTATATTGAAGGGGAAATAGAGTCTGGAAGAAATCCCTCCCCCCACCCCCACTGTTGGCAGAAAGAAAACTATCACTGATATTTTTTTCCTTTGGTAAAGAATTAGGAAACAGAATGCTTTTAAAGTATGACAACATAAATATGGCTCTACCTTGTCTTATCACATTATTCTGGGCAAACATTTTACTACATCACAAGAATTGTCAACAGAGCCTCTGAAGACTAGACAAACAGAGCAGGAATATTCACTGAGGCAGAAACAGAAATAGTAAAAATCCTGCGGAGTGAATGCCTTAGTTTTGTTACTTTTTTTTTTTTTTTTCCAATCAGGAACTTCTGAAGATGAATGGATCTTGTTTGTTTAGTTGGATCTAGAATAGATCTAGTTAGTTTAGATTTTGGAAGAAAACCAAACTAAAGACAGAATTAGACTCAGGGGTCAAAAGAAGTTAGGAGGGAGCAAACGTTCTGGAAAGAAGTGGCAAAATGAAGAATTTTTTTTTTAAAAAGGCATGAAAATTACGCTGTGTGACTTTGGCTAGTTGCTTGTGTTCTCTGGGTCTCCAGCTTCTCTATCTGTGTAACGAGCAGTGGTGATCTATGGAGGAGGGGGTGGTGATCAGAAGGTTCCACTGGGTGCAGGTTATAAGGGGGAGTATCAACTGTAGAGAATTTAAACTGAAATTTAGTATCCTTTCTTTTCTTTCTTTTTTTTTTAGATCACCATGCACAGGCAATTCTAAATGATATTAGTGATAAAATACCCCTTACCACAGGGGAGGGCCACTCTTGCTGGCTGCCCTCTATATTGCGATGCTGTTTCCTTCTCTACATCTCATTTACATCAGTCTTGGTAGTAGAAGCAATGTTGAATATTCATAATTTACTGCTGAATCTAAGGAAATGAGAGCTAATGCCTTACTATATTAATGATAAAACTACAACACGACAGAAACAACAGGGAGTGTTTATTGAACAACTGTGATATCCTAGGCACTATACATAAATGCATTTCTCTTTACTACAATCACAAAACAATTATTACTACATTTTTCAGTTGAGAAATTTGAGAACTTAAGAAATTTGGTTTAGGTGCTAATATTCATGTCCAGGTCTGTCTGATTTCAAATCCTACATTGTTTTCCATTATAAATACATGGTTTCCTGCAAACTTGGTCTTCTTTGGAGAATGCTTTTTAAAAAAATTTTTTATTTTATATTGGAGTATAGTTGATTAACAGTGTTGTGTTTTGGATGTACAGCAAAGTGATTCAGTTGTACATATACATGTATCTATTCTTTTTCAAATTCTTTTCCCATTTAGGTTATTACAGAATATTAAGCAGAGTTCCCTGTGCTAAACAGTAGGTCCTTGTTGGTTATCTATTTTAAATATAGTAGTGTGTATATTTCAATTCCAATCTCCCAGTTTATCCCCCCCTCCACCTTTCCCCTTTGGTAACCATAAGTTTGTTTTCTAAGTCTGTGAGTCTGTTAATATATAAGTGATATTGTATGATACTCGTCTTTCTCTGACTTATTTCCCTTGGTATGATAATCTCCAGGTCCATCCATGTTGCTACAAATGGCATTATTTCATTCTTTTTAATGGCTGAGTAATATTCCATTGTATATATGTACCACATCTTCTTTATCCATTCCTCTGTCGATGGACATTTAAGTTGCTTCCATGTCTTGGCTATCGTAAACAGCGCTCAATGAACATTGAGGTGCATGTATCCTTTCGAACCATGGTTTCCTCTGGATATATGCCCAGCAGTGGGATTGCTGTATCATATAATAGCTCTATTTTCAGGGTTTTTTTTTGTGGTACACGGGCCTCTCACTGTTGTGGCCTCTTCTGTTGCAGAGCACAGGCTCCGGACGTGCAGGCTCAGCAGGCATGTGGGATCTTCCCGGACCAGGGCACGAACCTGTGTCCCCTGCATCGACAGGTGGACTCTCAACCACTGCACCACCAGGGAAGCCCTATTTTCAGTTTTTTAAGGAACCTCCATGATGTTCTCCATAGTGGCTGTACCAAGTTACATTCCCACCAATAGTGTAGAAGGGTTCCCTTTTTGGAGAATGCTTTTTAATGAAACTTTGATAATAATTTTGTTCTTTTTCTTCTAGCTCCTATTCCCCTTTCATTTTTCCATTCTCTTAAGAAGGGCTTCAACATTCTCTTTATCTCTTGACTCCTTTGGCAAGTACCTCAGCTTGCCCTAAGTCAGATGTGGCTTTCTTGACAGATCCTGCAAGGCTCCTGTGGCGGTTTGGGAAATAAGCATGCAATGCACAGCTTTCTAACCTGTTCACTTGAGTAAGAAGCCAATGATGAAAGTGGGTCTATGGATAGGGTATAACCTAGTTTCCTCTTGTTAATTGTGGTAGGTCTGGTGTTACTTGTCACCAAGAGCAACTTCTTGCTGAATCCTATTGCCTCTTATTATGGACTGCATGTTTGTGTTCTTCCAAAATTCATATGTTGAAAGCCTAATCTCCTGTGTTATGGTATTTGGAGATGGGGCCCTTGGGAGGTAATTAGGTCATGAGGGTTGAGCCCTTATTATGGGATCAGTGACCGTGTAAGAGACATGGGACAGCTTGCTTCTCTCTGCCATGCGAGGACATAGTGAAAAGACCACCATCTGCAAACCAGGAGGAGGGCTCTCATCAGAACTTGACCACACTGGCACCCTGACCTCAGACTTCCCAGCCTCTAGAACTGTGGGAAATAAATTTCTGTTCTGTAAGCCACTTGGTCTATAGTATTCTGTTATGGCAGCCTGACTAAGACATTACCCAGTGGGATTCTACCTGAATGGAGAATCAACATCAAGGAGAAAGGAGGAAGGCTGTCATTACTCTTTTTTTTTATGACTTTACTTTTTTAGAGAAGTTTTAGGTTTACAACAAAATTGAGAAGGAGGTACAGAGATTTCCCATATGTATCCTGTGCCCACATGGGCACAGCCTCTTCCATGATCAATATCACTTACCAGAATGCTACATTTTTACCAATGATGAACCTACGTTGACATATCATAATCACCCAAAGTTTTACCTTAGGGTTCACTCTTGGTGTTGTACATTCTGTGGGTTTGGACAAATGTACAGTGACATATGTCCGTTATACTATACAGAGTATTTTCTCTGCCCTAAAAATCCTCTGTGCTCTATTGATTGCTCTGCCCCCACCCCAACCCTTGGCAACCACTGATCTTTATACTGTCTCTACACTTTCGTCTTTTCCAGAATGTCATATAGTTGTGATCATACAGCTTTTTCAGATTGGCTTTTTACATTTAGTAATATGCATTTACATTTCCTCACTGTCTTGCAATGGCTTGATAGCTCATTTCTTTTTAGCTCTGAATAATATTCCATTGTCTGGATGTACCATGGTTTATGTATCTATTCACCTACTGAGGGACATCTTGGTTACTTCCAAGTTTGGCAATTATGAATGGAGCCACTATAAACATCCATGTGCAGGTTTTTGTGTAGACCTAGGTTTTCAGCTCCCTTTGGTGAATATCAAGGAGCAGGTTTGCTGTGCAGTAAGAATATGTTAAACTTTGTGGGAAACTGCCAAACTGTCTTCCAGAGTGGCTGTACCATTTTGCATTTTGGCAATGAATGAGAATTGCAGTTGCTTCACATCTTCATCAGCATTTGGTGTTGCCAGTGTTCTGGATTTTGGCCATTCTAATATATGTGTAGTGGTATCTCATTGTTTTAGTTTGCGCTTCTCTGATAACATATGATGTGGAGCATCTTTTCATATAGATATTTGCCATCTGTGTATCTTCTTTGGTGTAGTGTCTGTTAAGGGCTTTGGGCCATTTTTTAATTGGGTTGTTTTCTTATTTCAATAATTCTTTGTATATTTTGGATAACAGTCCTTTATGTCATTACCTTTTTAAAAGATACTGAGGGAAACAGGAAAATTACAGTATTGATTTTATTCCTTCTGACTATTTTTTGGACTACAAAACCCTCAGAGTGTACTACCTTACCACCCTCATTGTATAGCAGAAAGAGCAAAAGCTTTGGAATCAGACTTACTTGGGGTATGTCTAGCACTCGTGAGCTATCGGACTTGGACTATTTTCTCTTAACTGATGTGAATCTCAATTTTCTTAGCTGTAAAATAGAACAATAAGTACATTACAGAAAAGTTGCAGTGATTTAATAAATTATATAATGTCCCTAGCAAAGTTCCTGGAACGAAGTAGGTGCTCAACACATTTAAATATAACAAAGTCTTGTATTTCCCACTAAGGCATCACGTGCTTGAGGAAAGGAACTATGCTGCTTTTTTAGTGTTGGAATAATTATCTGGGGCTGCAGCTGCAGCTGCATTCCCTTCATGAAGATTCCTTTACTGGCACAGGTAGAGCTCTTGTAAGGGTTTTCAGTGACTGAGCAGACAGGGCACGTCAGACTTCACTGTAGAACTGCCTTGTGTTCTTTGATTTAACTCCTTTGGCTCTAGATGGAGAGGGGGGATGAGATGATGTCGGAGAGGTTTCCTGTCTTGCGGCCACTCTGGGCAGCCTGGAGACCACAGTTCCAGGACTCCATTGCCTTCAGGGTTTTGGTTACATCCTGGCAATTAAAGGCTTTTATGAAGATTCAGAATGGGAAAGGGGAGAAACCGTTCTCCAGTTGCATCAGATCAGGCACATGGCATATGCAGATGGCTGAGATGGGTTTTGCCTGCAGTTTGGGGGCATCTTCCTCAAAATCTCTCCTTTGATTATGTAGGCAGATGGGATTACTGATGGCAGCTTCCTTCTAACCCCGGAACTCTGTATTTCCTGGGAGAGCTCACAATGTCTAGAGTAGCTTTTGTTCTTATGTCTAGAGTAGCTTTTGTTCTTCTGATCAAACTTTAATAGATACCTAATACTGGCTTCTTTCAGTTTAACAGCTGACATAGGAAACTTGTTATCCATTTTTATGAGCCAACAAACTAAACCTAAGCCTGGTTTGTGTACTCAAATTCATTTGAAAGAAAAGGAAAGCTAACAATTTATTACCTTCAATTTTGAACAGATTATTTTGGTGATAATATCTTGTTCATGGTAAAACTAAGTGAAATTTTGAATAAACTATTGAAAGTTATCAGTTTCAGGTTAATAAGGCATTTGGTGTCCTCTGTCCTCCTATGAATTGATTTTTAGTGAAAAGGAGAAAGGGAAAAGAGTTATTAATTAATTTGAAAAACTTATTTTGGTAAGCAGAAAGAAAAGAGATGATTCAGGCTGCTGTTTTTTTCTTTTGGATTGGGAAATACTTCAGTGCATTTTTGGATGCTGTGGCTTGTAAATACTTGTATAAAACATGCTATGTTTTCTGGGAATATAGACACATAGAATTAAAAAATAAATAAGTGATTTCAATAATTATGTTTCTCAGATCATCCTGTACAATTAGAAATTGGTTAATGTAGGAAAATTCATATGGTCATATGGATTGTACCTCTGAATTGGATTTCCATATCTGATAGCTGTGCTATTTCAGGATGACTTTCCACCAGAGTTGAGGGTAGAGCGATGACTTGGCCAAAATCTCTGATTCTGAAAACTACAATCTTCTGGGGAGAAAACTTTAGTGTAGATGTTAATATGATATTTATAAGAGTGTTTTTAGGACCTATTATTTGGGAATGGTAATGACTGATTTGAGGGTAACAAAAAGTCAAAAAAATTTAATACCCTCTTTCCTAAACATTTCCTAAAATTGTTCACATTATACAGTAATTTTTAGATCAAGATTTAAGCAGAGTTTTATGAGATTGTGGGATTAATGGTTCCAAGGTGTGCTGCTGAGCTGGTCTGTATGAGTGGGTCAGGGTCTGTTAATCCATGATACCACTGTCCTCCAATCCTGACCCAAGTCTCAACAGTGGCCATCCGGAGGGGTAAGAGTATGTACCCACGTAAGCTCATGCTCATTTGAGAGTTCATACCTGTTGTGGAGGGCCACTATGATGTCCTTCATAACATATAACTTTAAAGCATTTTTTATAAAACTTCGTATAACACCTGTACATTCATTATCTTATATGTTTCCCAGTCACCTTGCAAAAAAAAAAGATATTTTCATCTTTATTTTAAACGATGCAGAATCTCAAGATCAAAGCACATCAATGTCTTGGCTAAGGTTATCTAGGAAGTTTAAAGGGAGGGTCGAGGGTGGAATCTGGGTGCACTGACCTCTAGGCCAGTGTTTTTTCTACTGCCATCTGAGCAGTAGTAATGGGTTTATTTTAATTTCAGGCACTGGGAATCTTGAGTGAGAGAATGACATAGCTCTAACATATAATATTAATAAAAAAGATACCACTAGTAGAAAATAATTGCAGGCACTGTAAAAGATATGAAGCCCCACATTGCAAATTTTCTTTCAAACTTCAGTGTCTTATCTTTTCATTCAGTCAAGGATGTGCTGTTAGTCATCCATTGTTGCCAGAATGAACAACTTCAAAGAAACCATCAGCCGCCTGGCAAGGTTTTCCCCCCAACACTGATCCAATGAATCTATGCCAGGCTATTTGCACCATCTGTTGGGCATGATTCAGTGGAGGGAGGAAGGGTGGACAGCTGGAGCTGTCAGCTTTGAAATGCCACTTACTGGGGAAATACCAGAGTTCACAGCAAAAGGCATCAAAGCAAAGTCCTCTGCCAGTCCAAAAAGAAGACTGGTTAAATATGGTGGCATTTCTGACGAAGGTCTTCTCTTTCCAGACACTCAGGTCCCTTTTTTTATCCTTCGTAGCCTCCTTCTGAGGGAGGGTTTTGTTGTGCCATATGAAAGAGATGTGAGCAGAGACTTTTCCTGTGAATATAGTAGGAAATTGGGAAGCAGGGCATCTTGAAACTTTTGTTTGATTTTGCATTAGAGGAAGAGTTATACATTCATACTTGTGTCCATTTAGCTATTCACCCATTCATTGAATGCTTACTGTACTCCAAGTGCTGATGGATGAAAGAGAATAACTACCATTTATTATGTACCTACCATGTGCAGTGTGCTTTAAATATGATAATTACTGTTGGCAAGAATACAACGGTACGAGAAGTATTTTCTCATTTTTCCAAGACAAATAACCAATTCTGTGACTGTAACCAATTTTTAAAATAACCCAGGATTTCAATCCCAGATAAGTCCCTTTCACTTATCTGGTGATTTGGCACAAATTTACTTAGAGAAATCTAAAAAGTAAGAATTGAAAGTTCTCTACCTCTCGAACTTCACTCTTCAGAAGTCACCACCATTTAATAACACAGTATCTTACAATAAATTGTTTTAATTAAAATGGAATCTTAACAAACATAATGGGTTGGAGGTTACTTTTATTAAAAAATAATGTATTATGGACATCTTTCTAGGTCAGTAGATTATATTTACTTATTCTCTTTTTTACTGTACACTTAGTATTCCATAGTAAGGTTATATCATAATTTATACTACTGTTTCATTTTGATGGCTGTTTAAACTATTTTCAGTATATTGCTTTTACAAGATAAAGCTATAATGAAAATAATGTCTTTATGGCATTCATAGTAATAGATTGAAACATAATTAATGAAAAATACCAACTATTCTAATGAATGAAATTATTCATTCAAATCTTTATTCATTACTGTGAAAGGTTGCCCCCCCATTCCTTTCATAGAGTTTTGCCAATGTCTTAAGTAGAAAAAATTGTGTTGATTTACATTTACAAGGGACTCTGTCCAATCATGCTGCTCTCTTATATGATAGAACCTTGTATCTCAAGAATTAAGTTAGGGCTTCCCTGGTGGCACAGTGGTTAAGAGTCCGCCTGCCGATGCAGGGGACAGGGGTTCGTGCCCCGGTCCGGGAAGATCCCACATGCCACAGAGCGGCTGGGCTCGTGAGCCATGGCCGCTGAGCCTGCGCGTCCGGAGCCTGTGCTCTGCAACGGGAGAGGCCACAACAGTGAGAGGCCCGCGTACCGCAAAAAAAAAAAAAAAGAATTAAGTTATATGAAAATAAAGCACCCAATTTTGTTAATTCTATTTACCATACTTACATTAAAATGAAAGATAGTCATAAGGGAAGAGCAAACAGAAAGACTAAACAGTCCTGTTAGCATTCTTGTATTTGCTAATATCATTGAGATGGAAATTGATGAGTTTAATCACACAGGAAAATCAAATCCTAGACAAAAACCTCTTTATAATTGCTTGTAGAAAGAGAATTTCACTGGAAGGATTTATATCCTAAGGAATACAGTAATTTTAATGGAAAACATTCTTTCAGAAGACATAATATTTAGATTAGAATATTTTTAACTTAGTATAAATATCTAGTCAGGTGGATCTGAACTACATTCTAATAATCTCATCTGAATCAACTGTTTCTTTGATATTCAATTAATGATAATTTGCTTGTTAAGTATTTATGAAAAGTCCACACAATATCTTTGTTATATTTAATAACATAGCTCATAATTTGTAGGCTATTATATTCTGTATGACATCGCTTAGCATAATACCATTGAAAAAACTATACAAACATATACTTGTCATTTTAAAATCTTTTAAGCCAAATCCTCTTATAACAAAACTTTATTTAGTGTAGTGAAAATGTCTTTTAAAGTATTTAAGCCACATTAATTCAGTCATCTCAAAAGGTATTTAGGTTAGTAAGATTCTAGGTTAAACAAATAGTACCTTCATCTTCGGGATATGCTGAAATAAACATACTTTATTTGATCATAAAAGCCAAAGACAGTTTCAAGTACAAAAAAGTCATCATCCTACTACTATTAATCTTGTTATCTTTATCTTTTTCATACAAAACTTTTATTTTTTAATCTTACTCTATGAACAATTTGGATTTGGATCCTAGTTTTCCTTTGTTTTATTTATTTATTTATTTATTTATTTATTTATTTATTTATTTATTTATTTATTTATGGCTGCATTGAGTCTTTGTTGGTGCACAAGGGCTTTCTCTAATTGTGCCAGGTGGGGGCTACTCTTCGTTGCAGTGTGGTGGCTTCTTTCGTTGTGGAGCATTGGCTCTAGGTGCACGGGCTTCAGTAGTTGTGGCATGTGGGCTCAGTAGTTGTGGCTCATGGGCTCTAGAGCACAGGCTTAGTAGTTGTGGCACATGGGCTTAGTTGCTCTGCTGCACGTGGGATCTTCCCAGACCAGTGCTCGAATCTGTGTCCCCTGCATTGGCAGGTGGAGTCTTCACCACTGAGCCACCTAGGAAGTCCTTCCTTTATGTTTATAGCATAATTTGCCTTGCCTATTGGTTTATGGTATTCATAAGCATAATTTTTTTAAGATCATAAGCATAATTTTTAATTACTGCAAATATTTCATTATGTGTTTATCCATCAGTAACCTAAGTCATTTCTTTATTGTTGGACATTCATTTTGTATTAATTTTTCACTCATAAATAATGTTGAGAGGATGAATACTCATGTATATATTGTTTAACCTATTATGAGTTATTTTATTAGGACATATTGCTTGAAGTTAAATGTCTAGATTAAATGGAATGGACATAAGTAAAATGTTCTGTCTGTTTTATTTTAGTAGTATAATATCAACAAAATTAAAAAAATACACTGTTACGGATCAAATTGCCCGAAATACATATGTGTGTATATGTATGAATATGTATATACCTGTGTGTGTATATATATGCACGTGTGTGTGTATGCAGTTCTAAGAGGGAAGTTTATAGGAATACAATCCTACCTCAAGAAACAAGAAACAAGAAAAATCTTAAATAAACAACATAACCGTACATGTAAAACAGTTAGAGAAAGAAGAACAAAAAAACTTCAAATTTAGCAGAAGGAAAGAAATCATAAAGATCAGATCAGAAATAAATAAAAAAGAAAAGAAGGAAACAGTAGCAGAGATCAATAAAAGTAAAAGCTGGTTCTTTGAGAAGATAAACAAAATTGATAAAGCATTAGCCAGACTCATTGAGAAAAGAAGGGAGAAGACTCAAATAAATAGAATTAGAAATGAAAAAGGAGAAGTAACAACTGACACTACAGAAATACAAAGGATCACGAGAGACTACTAAATGCATCTCTATGCCAGTAAAATGGACAACCTGGAAAAAATGGACCAATTCTTAGAAAAGCACAACCTTCTGAGACTGAACCAGGAAGAAATAGAAAATATAAAGAGACCAATCATAAGCACTGATGTTGAGACTGTGATTAAAAATCTTCTGACAAACAAAAGCCCAGGACCAGATGGCTTCACAGGTGAATTCTGTCAAACAGGTGAATTCTGTCAAACATTTAGAGAAGAGCTAGCATCTATCCTTCTCAAACTCTTCTAAAATAAAGCAGAGGGAGGAACACTCCGAAATTCATTCTGCGAGGCCACCATAACACTAATACCAAAACCAGACAAAGATGTTACAAAGAAAGAAAACTACAGACCAATAGCACTGATGAATATAGATGCAAAAATCCTCAACAAAATAGTAGCAAACAGACTCCAGCAGCACATTAAAAGGATCATACACCAGGATCACGTAGGGTTTATCCCAGGAATGCAAGGATTCTTCAAGATACGCAAATCCATCAATGTTATAAACCATGTTAACAAATTCAAGGAGAAAAACCATATGATCATCTCAATAGATGCAGGAAAAGCTTTTGACAAAATTCAATACCCATTTATGATAAAAACCTTCCAGAAAGTAGGCGTAGAGGGAAATTACCTCAACATAATACAGGCCATATGTTACAAAACCACAGCCAACATAGTTCTCAATGGTGAAAACCTGAAACCATTTCCTCTAAGATCAGGAACAAGACAAGGTTGTCCACTCTCACCACTATTTTTCAATATAATTTTGGAAGTTTTAGCCACAGCAATCAGAGAAGAAAAAGAAATAAAAAATCCAAATTGGAAAAGAAGTAAAGCTGTCACTGTTTGCAGATGACATGATACTATACATAGAGAATCTCAAAGATGCTACTAGAAAACTAGAGCTAATCAATGAACTTTGTAAAGTAATAGGATACAAAATTAATGCACAGAAATCTCTTGAATTCCTATATACTAATGGTGAAAAATCTGAAAGAGAAATTAAGGAGACAGTCCCACTTACCATTGCAACAAAAAGAATAAAATACCTAGGAATAAAACTACCTAAGGAGACAAAAGACCTGTATGCAGAAAACTATGACACTATTGAAAGAAATTACAGATGATACAAACAGATGCAGAGATATACCATGTTCTAGGATTGGAAGAATCAACATTGTGAAAATGACTGTACTACCCAAAGAAATCTACAGATGCAATGCAATCCCTCTCAAACTACCAATGGCATTTTTCACATAACTAGAACAAAAAATTTCACAATTTGTATGGAAACACAAAAGACCCCGAAGAGCCAAAGCAATCTTGAGAAAGAAAAACGGAGCTGGAGGAATCAGGCTTCTGGACTTAAGACTGTACTATGAAGCTACAGTAATCAAGACAGTATGGTACTGGCGCAAAGACAGAAATACAGTTCAGTGGAACAGGATAGAAAGCCCAGAGATAAACACACACAAATACTTCACCTTATTTTTGATAAAGGAGGCAGGAATATACAATGGAGAAAAGACAGCCTCTTTGATAAGTTGTGCTGGGAAAACTGGACAGCTACATGTAAAAGAATGAAATTAGAACGCTCCCTAACACCATACACAAAAATAAACTCAAAATGGATTAAAGACCTAATTGTAAGGCCAGACACTATAAAACTCTTAGAGGAAGACATAGGCAGAACATTCTTTGACATACATCACAGCAAGATCCTTTTGACCCACCTTCTAGAGAAATGGAAATAAAAACACAAATAAACAAATGGGACCTAATGAAACTTAAAAGGTTTTTTACACAGCAAAGAAAACCATAAACAAGACAAAAAGACAGCCCTCAGAATGGGAGAAAATATTTGCAAATGAAGCAACTGACAGAGGATTAATGTCCAAAATTTACAGGCAGCTCATGCAACTCAATATCAGAAAAACAAACAACCCAATCCAAAAATGGGCAGAAGACCTAAATAGACATTTCTCCAAAGAAGATATACAGATTGCCAACAAACACATGAAAGGCTGATCAACATCACTAATCATTAGAGAAGTACAAATCAAAACTGCTATGAGGTATCACCTGACACCAGTCAGAATGGCCATCATCGAAAAATCTACAAACAAACGCTGAAGAGGGTGTGGAGAAAAGGGAACCCTCTCACACTGTTGGTGGGATTGTAAATTGATACAGCCACTATGGGGAACAGTATGGAGGTTTCTTAAAAAACTAAAAATAGAACTACCATATGACCCAGTAATCCCACTATTGGACATATACTCTGAGAAAACCATAATTCAAAATGAGTCACGTACCACAATGTTCATTGCAGCTCTATTTACAATAGCGAGGACATGCAAAGAACCTAAGTGTCCACAGACAGATGAATGGATAAAGATGTGGCCCATATATATAATGGAATATTACTCAGCCATAAAAAGAGACAATTGAGTTATTTGTAGTGAGGTGGATGGACCTAGAGTCTGTCATACAGAGTGAAGTAAGTGAGAAAGAGAAAAACAAATACCATATGCTAATACATATATATGGAATCTAAAAAAGAAACAAAATTGTTCTGAAGAACCTAGGGGCAAGGCAGGAATAAAGATACAGACATAGATAATGGACTTGAGGATACGGGGAGGGGGAAGGGTAAGCTGGGGCGAAGTGAGAGAGTGGCATGGACATATATACATTATCAAATATAAAACAGATAGCTAGTGGGAAGCTGCCACATAGTACAGGGAGATCAGCTGGGTGCTTTTTGACTACCTAGAGGGGTGGGATAGGGAGTGTGGAGGGAGACTCAAGAGGGGGGAGATATGGGGGTATGTGTGTATCTGATTCACTTTGTTATAAAACAGAAACTAACACACCACTGTAGAGCAGTTATACTCCAATAATGATGTAAAAAAAAAAGCAAATTACTGGTCCAGTGTAGTTCATTATAATGGGATCTTACTCATATTTGTATTTTATCAAGAATATAAATCAACCTGCTAGAGGTTTTCTTTACCCTCCCTTTCTGGAAGCCACCTGCCAATTTAATTTATGTATTCTGCTCTCATGAGTGGGTACTTAGGAAAGCCAGTCCTGTGTGTTTCAGCATTACGTGACAGATATGAAGTGTTTGCCATTCATTTGATAAGATTCATAAATGAGATGAGATACAGTGGTGTAATTTTTGTGTTATTAGGTTGTAACAGACTTTAGGAAAATACTTTCAAAGAGGCTACCCTTTGTCTATAGCATGGAAACCAGAATTTACCTTGCATGAGACATTCAGGATGGGTTTATTTTCTAGAGGAAAGATGATAGGCAAAATAATCACTCCTTGGACCCATGAAGAGGACTTTATGAGTTCAATCTGCCTTAAATAATAATAAACAATTGTAGCCCTTATCATATACCACATATTTTTCTAAGCTCTTGTATTTGTATTAACTCAGTCAGTCCTTTCCATAGCTGTATGAGATGTAGATAGATTATTATTTGTTTTTGGATGAAGAAACTAAAGCACAGTTAAATAAGTTACCTGAGGTTACACAGCTACCAAATGGTAGAGCTGAGAATCAAATCCTGGCAATCCCAGTCCAGAATGCATCCTCTTAATCACTGCTCCCATTGGGAGGTTGGAGAGATGGGGTACAGGGAGAGATGATACTGGAATGTCTAGGCTAGATGCTGCCTCTTTTCCAAATGCAAATTGTACCTAAGAAAGTATGAGGGACCAGTGTCTCTGTCATAGGCCAGTAAAACAGACTCATAGTTCTCAAAGTTCAGCATACACAGGAATTACCTGAACAGCTTGTTAAAACACAGATTTCCAGGCTCCATTTTCAGATATTCTGATTTGAGATTGTGCACAAAGATTTATATGTCTAATAAGTTGTAGTTGATGCTTATTCTGGCTTAGGGGTCACATTTTGAGCAGCACTGGTATGAAGGACACCTGGACCCTGAGGATCCCAGATGAGTAACATCCCCAGTGGGATAAGATACAACTCTGGCTAAGAATTCAAAAGTTATCCAGTGAATAAAAAGCCAGAATGTCATTGGCTGACAAGATTGCCTTTGTTTTTCCAGTAGAGTTTATTTTACATGTTCGATCATTTTAATTTAACAGGGCTTCACAGAAAGTGGGGAATGAGTGAGGAGGTCACAGCCCAATAACCAGGGAGCAGAGTCATACCAATGAAGGGATGGAGATTTGACAAAACAGAGTTGAAAAGGAACCTCTAGGTCCTTTCAAGGTTTAAGGCAGGCTGAGGACTCCTAAGTCTTGCACTGTTTCTCGGAAAATGTTTAGGTATCAGTCTTTACGGTTTGAGGTGAATATCTGCTAACTGAGGGCTTCAATATGCTTGTGTGTTAGTCTACCTACTACATGTTTGTTAAGGAGTGTCTTATGTTAATCATACTTAGTATTTTATGGCCGGAAGTTTCTTTTTTCCTTTCAACCCTCTCTTCCTTATTTTCAGAAACATTTATAGAACAAACTACTATGTGCTAGACTTTGAAGTATTGATAGGTAGAGGGGATCATGGTATCTGTGGTCAAGCAAGGGGAAACAGACACTAAACACACAATGCAGCAAGTACTCCATGAATTAATCGCAATAGTGATTAGTTCTGTGAAGGAGATGCTGGGGATGGGGGTGGAAGGTTGGCGTGGTACATCTTTGAAAGGTTGGACATCATTCCTTATGATACTAAATCTACCACAGGGAAATCTCCATAGTAGACAAGGTCAGACTGCCTTTCTCTGTGGTATCTGTCACATGATTACGTTGTAAAGAGACAATTTGTTGCTACTTGGGTTTGAGTTATTTCATTTTTGAACAAGAAAGAAAGGCCATATTTCAATGGACTTGTGGATGCTCATCCTAAATACCACCCCCCAAAATGCATGTGAATGTCTAAACTCTTTGACAGTTACTGTTTATTACTTTTCTGGTGGCCATATGATCTACATACACATGCTCTGTTCTCTTGTCTGTTTCAGATTGTAAAACTACTACAGGTCAGAGGCCCAGAGCTATGCAATTAATTTTCTCAGCACTGAGGGCTTCATGCATGATTAGGTGCTTAAACATTTTTTCATTCTAGGGATAATGCTCATTGAAGTTTTTGTATGAATTTGATTGATAGCCCAAATGATGTTTGGTTTTACACAGATAATATTAATGACTGTTTAATACAGTGTTAAGATGATTATGCTTATAAGCCAAAGTTTCAAAAATTAGTGAGAAAGCCATACATGGCCTTTTGTTATGTCATAGGGCCATATGCTTATGTAGAGTTAGTTATTTTTGATTAAATTTCTGGGTTGTGCTAGAGGGCAAGGGATAAATGTGGAGTATGGCAAGATGTCACAATAGGTTTGTTAAATAGACATTAATGCTAAACTTTACTAAGTATTACAAAGATAAGTAAAGTCATGTTCTAATGTGGCATGGTTATCTGTATAGACATTGAATCTTTTCTCTATATAACTGATGAGAAAGTTGCAATCATTTTTTATGACCCCAGTCCTCTGATAAATACTATATATTGATATATATTAATATGTAATAATGTTAAAAACTATATGTTAATTATTAATATATATTGAAATCAGTATGAAAGTGCAAACTTAGTTCTCTAGGAAAATAAGCAAAAATCCTCCTTTGATCCAGAATTAGGTAAACAGAAACATTTTGAAGACATTGAAGGTGTTCTATAAATTTTAACCTTTCTTAACTACTGCTTTTATATTATATTTTGTGATGCATATTAAAATTCCAAAGAGAATTTTCTGGGACTTGTGAAACAATGTTGAGTCTTGGTGTTCACTTAACGATAATCTGCTAGCATCTTGGCATAGAGGGCATCAGGCTGCTTTAAGGGTCTGCATTTCCAGGATTGCTGTCTTTGCAACAAGGAACTGTCTTGTCTGGCCATTCAGAAGGTGTGGAATCTGATCCATTCAGTGTTCCTCTTTTTCCTTCCAGCACTAAATTTTTCCTGATTTCCTTATTCTGCTTCTTAGCTAACACCCATATCTGGGACAATTTGCTGTCAAACTTGGAAAGCACTGTAGCTACTTAGAGTAGTGCCTAAAATACACATTTTTTCAGCTTTTCCTCAAGGGTGAATCCAGCTCAACTAAACCTAGACATTGTGGATAAACATTTTCCTTTTTTGATAATTCTCTGCTAAAACTATCAATCCAAAATGAGTCTGTCCCATGTTTGCTGCTCATTTACTTGATTTCCTTTTGCTTACCTAGAGCATGTTAGATTGGATTTTTCCAGCTCTGTGATTTCTAGATTTTCTCAGTCTGAGTCCTTTTGCTGACAATAAGCCTTCATAACTCTCAGTTCTCTCATTTGTAAAAAAAAAAAAAAAAAAAAAAAAAAAAATAACACTTTCTTATAGGTTGTTGTAAGGATTAAATAAAATTAATGTGTAAAAAGTGCTTATCACAATAGTTGGCACAGAGCATGAGTATTCAGGAATTTTTTAATTTAATTAAATAAAATATAGATATATGATTTGAGAATCATAAAGGGAACATTCAGATGAACACTAAAGTCCTTAACTGATGGAGTAATTAAGAACCAAATTTGTAGAAGTACCCAAATTTTAAGAAGTAGTGAAATATGTAATGTCAAGTAGAAAGTAAAAGCATACAACAACTTGAAGGCTAATATACTAAAGATTTAACATCTAACATCACACTCAATGGTGAAAAGCTGGAAGCGCTTTCTTCTAAGATCAGGAAGAAGATAAGGATGCCCACTCTTGCCACTTTTATTCAACATGGTATTGGAAATCGTGGCCAGAACAATTATGCAAGAAAAATAAATAAAAGGCATCCAAATTGGAGAGGAAGAGGTAAACCATTTATCACTCTTTGTGGATAAAATGGTTTTATATATAGAAAACCCTAAAGACTCCACCAAAAAACTGTTAGGACTAATAAATGAATTCAGTAAAGTTGCAGGATACAAAATGAATATACAAAAATATATTTTGTGTATTCAGTTGCATTTCTGTACACAAACTATCAGAAAGAGAAGTTAAGAATACAGTTCCATTTGCATTGTATCAAAAAGAATAAAATACCTAGGAATAAATTTAACCAAGGAGGTGAAAGATCTGTACACTGAAAACTGTAAGATATTGATGAAAGAAATTGGTGAAGACACAAATAAATAAAAAGATATCCTATGTTCATGGATTGGAAAAATTAATACTGTTAAAATGTCCATACTATCCAAAGCAATCTACAGATTCAATGCAAGCCCTATCAAAATTCCACTGGCATTTTTCACAGAAACAGAAAAAAAAATCCTAAAATTTGTATGGAAACACAAAAGACCCTAACTAGCCAAGGCAACCTTGAGAAAGTAGAGCAAAGTTGGAGGCAATACACACCTTGATTTCTAATCATGTTACAAAGCTATAGTAATCAAAACAGTCTTGTACTGACAGATAAGTAGCTCAATGGAACAGAATAGAGAGAGAGAGCCCAGAAATAAACCCACTCATATATGGTCCATTAATTTACACCTAAAGAGGCAAGAATATACAATGGTGAAATGACAGTCTCTTCAATAAATGGTGTTGGGAAAACTGGAGAGCAGAATACAACAGAACGAAACTAGACTACTATCTTATACCATATATAAAAATTAACTCAAAATGGATTAAAGACTTGAAAGAACTGAAACCACAAAACTCCTAGAGGAAAACATGGGCAGTAAGCTCCTTGACATTGATTTTGGTGATGATTATTTGGATCTGACTCCAAAAGTAAAGGCAACAAATGTAAAAATAAATAAGTAAGGACTAAATAAAACTAAAAAGCTTCTGTGCAGCAAAGGAAACCATCAACAAAATGAAAAGGTAGAAATGGGAGAAATTTGCAAATCATATATCTGGTAAGAGGTTAATATTCAAAATATATAAAGAACTCATACAAGTCAATATAAAAAAAATCAATCTGATTGAAAAATGATCTGAATGGAGATTTTTCCAAAGAAGACAGAGAGATAGTCGAGGCACATTAAAAGATCTTCAGGGCTTCCCTGGTGACGCAGTGGTTGAGAGTCTGCCTGCCGATGCAGGGGACACGGGTTCGTGCCCCAGTCTGAGAGAATCCCACATGCCGCAGAGCGGCTGGGCCCGTGAGCCATGGCCGCTAAGCCTGCGTGTCCGGAGCCTGTGCTCTGCAATGGGAGAGGCCACAACAGTGAGAGGCCCGTGTACCAAAAAAAAAAAAAAAAAAAAAAAAAGATCTTCAACATCACTAAACTTCAGGGAAATGAAAATCAAAATCATAATGGGATAGCACCTCAAACCTGTTAAATGAAAGGCCCTTATCAAAAAGACAAGGAAATAACAAGTGTTGGTGAGGATTGGAGAGACGGGGACCCTTGTGCACTGTTGGTGGGAATGTAAATTGATGCAACCACTATGAAAAACAGTATAGAGGTTCCTCAAAATATTAAAAATAGAACTACTGTATGATCCAGCAATTCCACTTCTGGCTATTTATCCTACGAAAATGAAAACACTAATTCAAAAAGATAGTATGCATGCCCATATTCATTGCAGGATTAACTAGAATAGACAAGACATGGAAATAACCTAAGCGTCCATCTATGGATGAATGGATAAAGAAACACAACGTATGTATATAATGCAATACTATTCAGCCATAAAAAAGAATGAAATCTTGCCATTTGCAACAACATAGAAGGACCTTGAGAGCATTATGCTAAGTGAAATAAGTCAGGGGAAGACAAATACCATGTGATCTCACTTATGTGTGGAATCTAAAAAACAAAACAAAACCAGTGGAACTTCCCTGGTGGTCCAGTGGTTGACTCCGTGCTTCCACTGCGAGGATGCTGGTTCCACCTCTGGTCAGGGAACTAGGATCCTGCATGCCTGTAGTGTGGCCCAAAACAAAACCAAGGTAACAGAGAGAACAGATCATGGTTGCCAGAAGACAGAGGAGTAGGGGGAGGGTGCAGTGGTTGAAGGGGGTCAAAGGGTACAAACTTCCAATTGTGAAATAAATAAGCATAGGGCTGTAATGTACAGCATGGTGACTATAGTTAATAACACTGTATTGCGTATTTCAAAGTTGCTAAGAGAGTAGATCTAAAAAGTCCTTGTCATAAGAAAAACACGTTTCTAACTACATATGGGAACAGATGGTATCGAGATTTATTGTGGCGATCATTTCATACTGTATACAAATATTGAGTAATTATGTTGTACACCTGAGACTAATATAATCTTATGTTATTTGTACCTCAATTAAAAAATTTAAATCACGTTTGCATGATTTAACATTCATATAGTCAAACTTGTAAATCAGAAGTTTTCCTAACACATTTCATTTTGAAGGGAAATTTTCAAATTTTAATTATTTCAGTAAATAATTATTGCATTCTCTTTATGATAAGCTAAATATTGTAGATAGGGTTAAAATTCTTTTCTTTTCTCTCTGTAGGGTTAAAATAATTCTTGTCTGTTTCATATATGCATCCATCCTTCTATTGTTTGTGTATATGCAGAACAAATGGAAACATGTTACTTTAATTTAAAGTGTCTATAAATGGTATGGTGCATATATTTTGTAACTTAAATTTTTTCCTAGCAAAATGCCTTGATGAGTTTTCCATGTCAGTACATATAGATAGAGCTTTTAAACTGTTGCTTACAATGGATATACTACTGAATTATAATTTCTTTAGTAACCCAGGGGAAAAAGGGGCTCCTGACCTTGGCCTCACATATTACAAACTCAAATGATACATTTATTTAGGAACTAAAACACACTTGACATTTTGGATCTGGTACTCTGGGCTAGAAATAACAATTGTAGCCCTAAACATGTATTTCATGACTAACCCAATTCAGGCCCCAGCAAAATGCCTTTCCAGCTCTCACCTATGTCCACAAACGAAAAGTGATATATCTGAAGAATATAGCACCGTGGGTAGTTCCTCTACTAAAGTTAGAGGTGGACACTGCTCCAGAATGGGGGAGGATTTTGTCCACAAAATCACTGAGATAAGAGAAAAGGAGTTAATTAACATGTCCAGTTCTTCCCAGCATATGCAATAGATTTTTGCAAAGTAAAATATCATTTCAAACAGTTGAGAATGCATATTTTGTGCTATTACTATTCATCCTGTTCCAATTCTAAGTACCGTAAATTAGCACAGCATTCACAAATGTGCTGCATGGTGCCTGGGAACATTTTACAGGATTAAACAATTCACATTACTATTAAAAACCCAAATGCATCATGGGTGAAGTAGGATACTAATTTTTTACATTAACAAATATATGGAAGTTAAATTACAGAATTGAAAATCATTTTACTTTTCTAGTAGTATTGAGACTTAATTAAATTTTCATAACACTAAATTTATTGTTGGTTTTACTTAATTTTGATTTAAAAATTAGTTAAGTTACAATTTAAACTTTACTTTTTAATTTTAGTATTTAATTTCAAATATTTTAAAAGTAAAATAATTTTAAAAGATATTAATATTTGATGTTTTTACATTTATCTTAATTTATGATTTTTCAATGAATTTATTATATTTCTGACTATAAATATTTGGGAGGAAAATATACTAAATTTTTTTTACTCTATAAATACAACTATATTTCATTTTTAATTCTTTCAAAAGAATAAATAAGGTCAAGATAATGGTGGAAACAATGAAAGTGGAGTTTAGAAAAGAAACAAAACTGAAAAGAAAAAAATCTTCAGAGAGGCAGTGTGATTCATTTGTTAAAACTTGGAAACAATAAAGTAAGCATTTTATGCTGTTAAGGCCCAAACTATGTAAAATTTGCTAATAGGACAATATGGATTTGTGATTTGTTGAAGGTAATTACTGATAAAATAATGACAGTGATCAAGAAAATTAATCTCACCAAATTCAAACCTACAATTTGAGCAGGTCAGATAAAATCCCCGCAGCTTATATCTGTGCTACTAAATGAAGTTTTAATTGTTGATTACAATCATGAGAATTAAAAAAAAATTATTCATATTGAATTCACAGATTAAAATTTAAAAAGTGCAACTCTCCCCATGACTTTTTCATTGATTGTACGTCTGTTATAGAAAGTACAATTTTCTGTTTGAGAGTAAAATTGCAAAAATGATTTTGAATATTAACTAACACATGATGAAGAGTAAGTTTATTGGTAAAGGAAAAAAGTGTACAAGTAAGCATCTTGGTCAAAATATTAGTAAATATTCTATGGCATATTTGGCAACATAGTATAAGTTTATTCTCATGAAATGTGGGCTCAACTGTCCTAGGAACAAGTCAAAAATCATATCTGATCTTTGTGCCCAAATATTAAATGTCCTCATCAATCACATGACAGATATGACATTAAATCTCTTGGATGCATGGTGAGAATGTCATCATCCTATTGAATGCTGATAAAAACAGTTATATTTAATTGAGATAAGATGTGAATGAAATGCAGTAGAATAATTGTGTGAAACAACAGCATATCTCCAAATAAATGCCATATGGTCTTCGGTGAAAAACTTATTTTGAACTTGTACTACCCACAGTCATTTGACTATGAACTATTGCATATTATTAGAAATGTTAGCAAAAGTGTACCAAATATCTACGTGTGGATATTTCAACCGTTTAAAGATTAGAATTCTATTTTAGGAAAAAACTTTTAATAGAAAGAAACAAACTGATATAAACAAAAGTAACATTTGAATTAAAAATGACAAAAATATATATACCTATAAAGGAGATTTATGAGCAAATAAATCTGAAACTAACTTCTACTGAGACCATTTCTGTTGTCAAGATACAGTCTCAAAAAGGTTGCTCACAAATTGAGTAACATGCTTCTATTTTTGATTTTTAAAAAATGCTATCTTAACATTGAAAACCTTGAAGAAAGAATTTAACAGTTTATGGGCCTAGATATTGATCTAAGTGATGTTAAAAATCATGCTGTGGTAGTCATTTATACAACTAAATTAAAATGTTTTGTAGTATGTTCTTCAACAATGATAATTTATCATATGTAGTTCATTGCAGTGTTTGGATACCATATATATAATGTGTTATCTGTAATCTACATATGATTTATCAGTTCTATTAATAATTTCAGTTTATATCTCCTCAGCAGTAAGAAGTGGCTCCAACTAAAAATAAATAAAAACTATGTAAGAACTACACTAGCATCAGAAGACTATCTACTTTGATATTAATACAACAAAAAATTTTTGAAAATCTGGATTATGGCATAGTCTAGTTATTGACTTAATTGAAAAAATCAAGAAAGATAAGTTTTATGGAATAAATGTGTAATAATTTATGGATTATCACATCTTTGTTTAATTCAAATATTGCTAGCCCATTAAAAGACCTTTTAGACAATGGTAATAATAAATACACCAGTTACTTGTTGATACCGTGCTGACTTTCAGTAATATAAAAATGTAGCTCTACACATGCTTTTCAATTTTGAGATTATGATGGTCTCTTTATCAAGAGGGAGGAGCATATTAAAAGTTACAGCCTTGGTTTAAAACTTTTTCTAAGACGTAAGGTAAAACGTTTTCATATTTCATAGATATCGCTAAACTGCTCTGATTTTAGTCTCCTTCCCTCCAGTTCCCCATACCTTTGCCAACACTCAGTCAATCCTGTCTTCTGCATCTCTTCCTTGTTAAACTTTAATATCTTTTAACTGTAGATTAGAATCTACAGAAAGTTGTAAAATTCTAGTCTACTTTTAACTTTATTGAGAATGTTTCCAACATTATACCATACTTTAAGTTTCTGATAGATATTCCCAGTCTATTTAGAGAAATTTTCTTCATTTTTCTTAAATTTGAAGTTGATACTTGCTTATATGTTTATCTTTTTATTTGAGGTTCATACTTAGGGGAAGGTGTGAGATGATTTGAAGCAGTTTTTCTTCAACCTTTGCTCACAGAGATTCAGAGAGGGAGAGAAGCCCAGACAGTGCTGATATTGAACAGGTTGCCTTTTGCACGTTTCCCATTTTTACTGACATATATAAACAAATATATTGAAAGTTTGATTAGGGATGGGATACTTACATAGTTTCACAGTAATACCCCCCTCCCCCAATATTTATTAACTGGTAAAGGGGAAAAAGAGTAACTTTTTAGTGGAGAAGCCTGGTAGACACCACCTAATAAAATGACCAAAGTTACCAATACCTCTAATAAGGCCAATCAAAATGTGTACAGACTTACAGGATGCAATGGAAAATACAGCATCACTTCTATGATACTCCTCCTGTAAAGATTTGTAACCTGAATCTGATTGTGAGAAAATGTCAGACCAAGCCAAATTGAGAAGCTTCTTACAAAATAATTGAAATGTAATGTTGAAAAGTGTCAAGGTCATGAAGGTCAGGAAAAGACAGAGGATCTCTTCCAGATTAAAAGAGAATGAAAACAAATGCACATGTGATTCTGAACTAGTTGCTTTGCTATAACAGACATTATTGAGATGAATGCCAACCCTTGACTGAGGTCTCAAGATTAGATGGTAGCAGCATGTCATTGTTACTTTTCTGATTTTGATTGTTGTTTTGTGGTTATGTAGGAGAATGTCCTTACTTTCAAGATAATTCTAAAGATATTAAAAACTTTAAGAATTTAAAAATACATGAAAAAATTTACTGAAGTACTTAGGGTAGAATAGGAAATTAGGATGGCAGCTTATTCTCATATGGTTCAGGAAAAATCACAATTCTATTTTCTTGCAACTTTTCTATAATTTTTTATTATTGCAAAATAAAATATATTTTAATTGTACTGTATTCATATGTATTATAATTAAAGCTAATGTTTATTAAATATTCCTCTAAGGGATTACCACATAGTAAGTTATTCAGTCTTTGTAGCAACCTTGTGAGATTGGTACTATTATCATCCCTACTGTACAGTATAGGAAACCAAAGAAAGCACGGAGGAGTCAGATGACTGCCTCATATTTATATGGCGATAAGTGATGGAATTGTGTTTTGAACGAAGGCATTCTCATGGCTAAACCCTCCCTTGTAACTACTAAGCTTCCCTGCCCCCTGGCAATTCAGACTTTGTTTCTATAATCATATCAGTCATCTAATTTTTTTTCTATAATTTGGGTCTGGGGAAATTCCCCTTGATCCGTACTTCTTATAACAGTTTTGTTTTCATTTATGAATCCCAACATTTCCTAAGCCAGAGCTTCCCAATCCATGTACCATGAATGGGTAACACATGCATTGAGGTAGTGATTCCTTAGCCCTGGGTGAACCAGGGCTAGTAGGACCAGGGGCAGCCACACCCCAATGGCCAGTCTCCTGTGGCCCCTGAGGAGTAGTGCAGACAGATCATTTGCTAGGAACACCATGATCTGGGATAGGGAAGCATTTTTAGGATAGTATTCCTCTTTCCTTCAGCCTGTTACTTATTAGAGCCAAAGTTGCAAGAATTTTCTTCTGTCATTAACTAGGGAGGATATACCACACTCTTAGTCTTGAGATCACATTAGGTTCTTTGGTTGCCCACGTCAAACTCTTGACTTGGGATTGACATATTGTTGATTTAAATGTCTCTTTTTATCATTTAGGTGCTGCTAATCCACACCTCTATGATCTATTGTGGTGATATTTTTCCTGTAGATGCAGGGCCTTCTATTTAACCAGTTACATTTATCTTAGATTTGACTCAATATTCCAAGCTATTCTGATCTTTTTGAGTTCTGAAAGTGCACCAGTATCTTTGGTATTTTTCCATTTGTATCACCTGAAAATTTACACATACATTCTTTGCCTTTACCCAATTTATTGCTTCATAAATTGAGTAATCCAGGGCCATAGATGGAGCCTTGAGCATGGCACTATCTCAGCTACAGGGGTCTAGTAGCTGTAAGCCAATGCCCACTTACAGTGAAACAACTAAGGGATAGAATGTAGATGGCCCTGGGTTTCTGGCTTTGGCTAGTGCTTAGTAAGCAATGATTTGTTCTGTATTCATCACTCTGAAGGTCTCAAAACACTCTCCCTCCTAGTTCTTCCCTTGACTTTTCTTTAAAACTCTCAGGATAAGGATATTCTTGTTACAAGTTTCTTTTCCCAGAAAATCGGTCAAATCAGCTATCCATAACCTTTTAATGGGTGTTATTCTCAGTGATACAAAGTGTTGTATCTACCTCAGGTGTCTCAAAGTGAGTTACTTTGTTCAGCTTACCCTCAATAGTACAGCTGAGTACAGTGTGACCTCTCTCATTGAACAAGCAGAAATCTATGGGTTTAATGTCTCATGGTCTGCTTTACTATGAGGTCTGCTTTTTCTTGCTCGCTTGGGTGTACTGAGTTTACTGTGGATTTTCTCATATTCACTTAAACTTTATCTGGCAACATGTAGGGCTTTGGAAGGTGTGGTACAGAATTCCCACATTTAATCTTCAAATTGTCCACTTCTTTCTTTCTTTATTTGTTTGTTTGGCTGCATTGGGTCTTCGTTGCTGCACGCAGGCCTTCTCTAGTTGCGGCGAGAGGGGGGCTACTCGTTGTGGTGCACAGGCTTTTCATTGCGGTGGCTTCTCTTGTTGCAGAGCACGGGCTCTAGGCTCACAGGCTTCAGTAGTTGTGGCACGTGGGCTTAGTAGTTGTGGCTCACCGGCTCTAGAGCACAGGGTCAGTAGTTGCTGTGCACGGGCTTAGTTGCTCTGTGGTATGTGGGATCTTCCCAGACCAGCGATTGAACCTGTGTCCCCTGCACTGTCAGGTGGATTCTTAACCACTGGAAGTCCCTCAAATTGCCCACTTCTTTAGAATTGGCCAAGGAGCAGTATTGTTGTAAGTGACCAAGTAGGGTCTAGGCCAGTGGCTGTGAGCTGACATGTTGGAATTGTAAGTGGAGGGGGGAGAAAAGTGTTTAGCTTCAGTTTTCTATGCTTTATTATTATTTATCCTTATTGGTTTTTGTTGCAGTGGTAAATGGGATTCTTTCCTTAATTTCTCTTTCTGATCTTTCATTGGTAGTGTATAAGAATGCAAGAGATTTCTGTGTATTAATTTTCTATCCTGCAACTTTACTAAATTCATTGATTAGCTCTAGTAGAGTTCTGGTGGCATCTTTAGGATTTTGTCATGTCATCTGCAAACAGTGACAGTTTTACTTCTTCTTTTTCAATTTGGATTCCTTTTATTTATTTTTCTTCTCGGATTGTTGTGGCTAGGACTTCCAAAACTATGTTGAATGATAGTGGCGAGAGTGGACATCCTTGTCTTATTCCTGATCTTAGAGGAAATGCTTTCAGTTTTTCACCATTGAGAATGACGTTTGCTGTGGGTCTGTCGTGTATGGCCTTTATTATGTTGAGGCAAGTTCCCTCTATGCCCACTTTCTGGAGAGTTTTTATCATAAATGTGTGTTGAATTTTGTCAAAAGCTCTTTCTGCATCTATTGAGATGATCATATGGTTTTTATTCTTCAATTTGTTATTATAGTGTATCACATTGATTTGTGTATATTGAAGAATCCTTTAATATATACAAATTGAAGTGGGATAAATCACAGTTGATCATGGTGTGTGATCCTTTTAATGTGCTGTTGGATTCTGTTTGCTAGTACTGTGTTGAGGTTTTTTGCGTCTATGTTCATCAGTGATATTGGTCTGTAATTTTCTTTTTTTGTGATATCTTTGTCTGATTTTGGTATCAGGGTGATGGTGGCCTCATAGAATGAGCTTGAGAATATTCCTCCCTCTACAATTTTTTGGAAGAGTTTGAAAAGGATAGGTGTTAGCTCTTCTCTAAATGCTTGATAGAATTCGCCTGTGAAGCCATCTGTTCCTGGACTTCTGTTTTTTGGAAGATTAATGTTATTAATATAATGATTCTCATTCTCCCGCGTAAATGTTTTATATGTTAGGCTGTTGCATAATACTGTCTCAGACCTTGGCCTTTTCAAAGCAGAGGTAGAGTCAGTAAGGAGATTGTTATAGGAAAGAGAAGCCAGTCATCAAGTTTATTTTCACTTAACCAGGATATAAATACAGATCTCCACAGTTGAAAGAATTGTTTCTGTTGAGTTATCTGGCCCCTTTTATTATGGCAATTAATAAATTTCAAAATAATTTCATTCTCAAGCTTATTTTAGATACCTATCTCCAGTGGGTACCTAATGGAACACTCACTTTCTGGGGCCTGGAAGGGGTACTGGTGGACACAGAATAGAGTTCTGACTTTTTCATTAGCCCTGTTGCCTATACATTTTATCTTCTCCATTTAAAAATCATACAGTGTGATACCATAGGCCCCAAACTCATCTTGAAGAACATCAGGTTTGCTTTTTTAAAGCCTTAATTAGTAGACACGCTGACAGATTTTATTTTTTTAGTATTGGTGGTCAATAAAATCTTTACTGTGGTTGGAACACATAGTGTTTTGAACTTCTTGATATATTTGATCTAAAGAATACTATTTCACATAATAAAATACTTACTCTTTCCTTTTTAAGAAGAATGCTATAATTGTAAGATATTCTGTTTGGTTTGCTTTACAAATAGAAAGCATTCGCAAATAAATTAAAATCTAAACTAGTTCAGTATCAGATAATTGGCAAGTAGAAGTAACAGTGCAGGGCTTCCCTGGTGGCGCATTGGTTGAGAGTCCGCCTGCCGATGCAGGGGACGCGGGTTCGTGCCCCGGTCTGGGAGGATCCCACATGCTGCGGAGCGGCTGGGCCTGTGAGCCATGGCCGCTGAGCCTGTGTGTCCGGAGCCTGTGCTCCGCAGCTGGGGGGGGGGGCACAGCAGTGAGAGGCCCGCATACAGCAAAAAAAAAAAAAAAAAAAAGAAGAAGTAACAGTGCAGCAAATGGCTCCTATAGCCAGAAGTTAATACAAAAATGATAAAGCAGTATTGCTTCTGTCAGGAAATCCAGTCAACATTTATGTCATATCCTTCCTATGGTCAAGTAATATTATAATTGTCTCTGGGTTAATAGAGAAGGAATTTCATAACAGCTTTGAAAAATAATATATAATTGCCCAAAACAATTTTAGCAGAAGACTTTCTGTGCCATGATGACATTTAGTACATTTTGAACTGGCCTCATGAGATCAACACAGAGTTTCCTAGAAATGATGTTGTTTCATTCTCTTTGTATTGTCTTTAGGGGCATATGATACCATTCCTATGTTCAACAGTTGATTGTGTTTTTTAAGTGTGAAGAAATAATCTCTTCCTATTCCCACCCTTCAAGTGGGTCAGTGGCAAAGCCCCTTTAAGTAGTCTTTGAAAATATTACTTGAATAGAACATTTGGATATTTCTAGTTCACATTAATATAATCTACCAGGACATGAAAACAAATTTAACCACTGAGACAAATTTTATAATGTAGAGAGGGAGAGACAACCTTATAATGCAGTCAGGTGACACTGAGTACTTCAAAATATACCCCTGTTGGACTTAGCCAGGTCGCCTCTCTACAGTTTGTATTGTAAACTATATTGGGTATGTCTTCAACTTTTGTACAGTACACTGAAAGTAGCGAATTCAAACAGATATGTTCATATTTGGTATTCTTTGTTTGACACTTAACCGAAACACTAAAATTCCCCCGTACCTCGTTAACTGAAAAATGACAAAATTGACTCTAATCATCTTTGCTTCTGTGGGCGCGATGATAATCGTAAGTAAATACTGTACAGTTATTTACACTGCATTGACTTCCAAATTAGAGTGGAAGGGATGAAATATACCATTATACAAATATAAAACATGATCTAGTAGCATAATGTAACTTTCTTTTAAAAAGTATAATCTTTGCATCACCATAAAAATCCACTTCAAAGGTGCCGTTATCTTTGAATCACCAACCCGGTGCCGTCAGAGATGATGAGAACAGAGCCAGCCTAATTGTCATTTTTCCTGCACAATGAGTTTATAAAACAATGGAACATAGTTCTTTCCGTTGCTCCTGCTGCAGGGCTCTGGTGTTTGGCAGTAAAGCCTAAACGCTGAGAGGGTTGGTAAGTCGATGTACTGTATCCACCAGATGTGATGCTTGTTGTGCTCGACTTTTCAGCCAAATCTGAAATGTTATCCATAGGAAATTAGATAGTAAATGCAGATAGGATTTTTAATATTCCCGCTGTCCACATTTTTCCAGTTTTATAAATGGGATGATAACTAAGCTTGGGAGGGATGAGCCCTTACTCTTCATCATATAGAAAACTCTGAAAATAAGAGCGGAAGAAATCATTTCTGCCCTCTGAGCATCCCTGAGGAGAGTAAGGCGAGTGCAAATGGATTTGAAAATGGCTCTTGCTACCCCATGCTGGCAGCGTAATTGCTTTGATAGTACTCTTTCAGAACTGTCAACCACAAGAATGATATCTAGGAATTGTACCCTGTCTTCTCAAACTCCTAGTGTATTTTTTAACTGTGTTGCAGTCCAGGGAGAAGTAATCCAAAAGCCTGGTGGTGGCTGCAGGATCGACCTCCATCTTTGTTTTACACTTTGCCAATCCTTTCCTGCTCCAGTCCTGCATTAGTCCCCCATCATACTTAGATTTCTTTTTTGTTTGTTTATTTAATTTATTTTTTTATACAGCAGGTTCTTATTAGTCATCATTTTATACACATCAGTGTATACATGTCAATCCCAATCTCCCAGTTCATCACACCACCAACACCACCCTCCCCGCTTTCCCCCCTTGGTGTCCATACGTTCTCTGTATCTGTGTCTCTGTTTCTGCCTTGCAAACCAGTTCATCTGTACCATTTTTCTAGATTCCACATACATGTGTTAATATATGATATTTGTCTTTCTCTTTCTGGCTTACTTCACTCTGTATGACAGTCTCTAGGTCCATCCACGTCTCTACAAATGACCCAATTTCGTTCCTTTCTATGGCTGAGTAATATTCCACTGTATTTATGTACCACATCTTCTTTATCCATTCCTCTGTCGATGGGAATTTAGATTGCTTTCATGACCTGGCTATTGTAAATAGTGCTGCATGCATTGAGGTGCATGTGTCTTTTTGAATTATGGTTTTCTCAGGGTATATGCCCAGTAGTGGGATTGCTGGGTCATATGGTAATTCTATTTTTAGTTTTCTAAGAAACTTCCATACTGTTCTCCATAGTGGCTGTATCAACTTACATTCCCACCAACAGTGCAAGAGGGTTCACTTTTCTTCACACCCTCTCCAGCATTTATTGTTTGTAGATTTTCTGATGATGCCCATTCTAACTGGTGTGAGGTGATACCTCACTGTAGTTTTGATTTGCATTTCTCTAATAATTAATGATGTTGAGCAGCTTTTCATGTGCCTTTTGGCCGTCTGTATGTCTTCTTTGGAGAAATGTCTATTTAGGTCTTCTGCACATTTTTTGATTGGGTTGTTTGTTTTTTTTAATATTGAGCTGCATGTGCTGTTTATATATTTTGGAGATTAATCCTTTGTCCAATTGATTCATTTGAAAATATTTTCTCCCATTCTGAGGGTTGTCTTTTCATCCTGTTTATCATTTCCTTTGCTTGGCAAAAGCTTTTAAGTTTCATGAGGTCCCATTTATTTATTTTTATTTTTATTTCCATTACTCTAGGAGGTGGGTCAAAAAAGATCTTGCTGTAATTTATGTCAAAAAGTGTTCTTCCTGTGTTTTCCTCCAAGAGTTTTATAGTGTCTGGCCTTACATTTAATCCATTTGAGTTTATTTTTGTGTATGGTCTTAGGGAGGGTTCTAATTTCATTCTTTTACGTGTAGCTGTCCAGTTTTCCCAGCACCACTTATTGAAGAGACTGTCTTTTCTCCCTTGTATACCTTAGATTTCTGATGGAAGTAGTGGGCAAACATTTTCCAGACTCAACAAGACTATATCATGTAGTCCTTATCCACATTAACTATGTTGGGTTCTTAAAAAGATACAGCCTGGGCTTCCCTGGTGGTGCAGTGGTTGAGAGTCTGCCTGCCGATGCAGGGGACACGGGTTCGTGCCCCGGTCTGGGAAGATCCCACATGCTGTGGAGCGGCTGGGCCCGTGAGCCATGGCCGCTGAGCCTGCGTGTCTGGAGCCTGTGCTCCGCAACGGGAGAGGCCACAACAGCGAGCGGCCCGCATACCGGAAAAAAAAAAAGAAAGAAAAAAAAGATACAGCCTTATTGAGTTCTACTGTCTCTCTTACAGGGTTCAGGGAAGTGTTGAATTATAATTTTAGTGTCAAATTTATTCTAACACAGTTTATGACATTTTACAAACTTCTAAGTTATTATGTTCAACATCCATGGCTCTATTATCTGAATGGTTGTATTCAAGTACTGAATATATCCCATTGGATAGAACATTGTTCCTTTTAAGACCCTCTTCTTGAAATTCATTGTTATATATATTTTTTCCTTTTTTATGTTTTTGTCATTCTCATAGCCTATTTATTTCCCTTAACAAATTAAAGGTTTAGAAATGTAACCCAAATCCATTCTGGGGCAAGAGTGGTAGTTTGTTCTGCAGTATTCATTTTCCTTCTATTCTAAGGCAGTAGGAACCCCAGTTTTTAGGTAGGTACATAATTGCCCAGAAAAAGGACTCTATTTCCCAGCCTCCTTTACATCTAGGTGTGAGCATGTGACTTAATCTTTATTAATGAGGTATAAGCAGAAGTGTTCTTTTGTGGTTTTCTAGGACATTACTTAAAAAATAGTAAGGTTATATCCTTTCTTCACTGATGGCTCTTCATTTATCCTGTTGCCTGGTAAGCAGATGTGAGTAGAATTAGCTGTTTGGAACCACATAGATTAGGTCCTAAGGGATGGTTAGCCATTGAACTTAAAGCAGCTTGGTTCCCTCCAGATTTGGGGAAACAAAGTACTACCTCAAGACTGTCTACCACTAGTAGATTCCATAGTGGTGTCTGTATGACTTCTGAGCTCTGTACGGTAGAGGACTGAAATTGAAACTGGAATTGGGATATACCATGTTCTTCTTCTAGATAGAGAGAAAATAGTATTAGAAACAGGGGATCAGTATAGATAGAGATACAGAATGTGAAAACAACTTAGACATTTTCTGGACCTGACTGGATTGTAGAAGGAAGATGTCCTGGTCTTGTTTTAGAAAGTAGTATGAGAAGACGACAAATTTCAAATACTTCATTTTATGGTTTGTTCAGTTAAGCTACAAAAAGAGTTGTAGCACTTGTGGCATCCTTACATATATTTTATGCAATAAATAGTTAATCACATTTTTCATTTGATGGAATGATTCTGTTTATTCTATTTTTCTTGATGACATTCTTCTTGGAAATGACCTCTACCATTCTAATTGCTTTTTAGATTGGCTGTACAACTGTAATCTGATATATTTTTTTAATGTACTATTACATTTGCACTGTTTTTTTTTTTTCCTGGTATCTCATGTCTTTACAAGAACACCTGAGAGGTAAACTTTTTTGATTCTTTTGATGTCTGAAAATATGTTCATTTTCTCTTTATACTAGATTCATAGTTTGCCTAAATATAGAATATATAATTATATGACCAAAATAATTTTTCCTCAAAATTCTGGTACTATTTCACCATCCTATAATGTTCAATAAAGTTGAAAAGAAGGTTGTGCTATTCTCATTTTGAATCCTTTGTAAATCATCTCTCTGTCCCCTTTCCTTTCCCCAGAAGTTTTACTCTCTTCTTATCCTGACTATCCTTACATTTCATGATGAAGTTTCTAGTTGGATTCATTCTTCATTTATTCTACTCAGTACTAGGTAATAGTTTTTAATTCCTTTATTATTTATTTTTTTCCGTGTTCTTTCATTTACTGAAGTATAGTTGATTTACAGTAATAATTTCTGATGTAATGTATAATGATTCAGTATTTTCGCAGTTTGTATTCCATTAAAAGTTATCACAAGTTAATGGCTGTAATTCCCCATGTTATACAATATATCCTTATTGCTTATTTATTTTATATACAGTTGTTTGTATCTCTTAATCCCATACCCCTACAGTGCCCCTCCCATTCCCATCTCCCCACTGGTAACCACTAGTTTGTCTCTTATATCTGTGAGTCCATTTCTGTTTTGCTGTGTATGTTCATTTGTATTATTTTTCAGATTCCACAAATAAGTGATATCATACAGTATCTGTCTTTATCAGACTTACTGCACTAAGTATAGTATTCTCTAGGTTGTTCCACTTTGCTGCAAATGGCAGAATTTCATTCTTTTTCATGGCTAAGTAATATTCCTGTGTGTGTGTGTGTGTGTGTGTGTTTGTGTGTGTGTGTACACACATATATACACACAAACATAGCCCAAATCTTTATCCATTTGCCTGTTGATGGACACATGGGTTGCTTCCCTACCTTGGCTATTGTAAATAGTGCTGCTATAAACATTGGGATGCATGTATCTTTTCAGATTGGTGTTTTTGTTTTTTCTGGATATGTACCCAGGAGTGGAATTGCACTGGTTTATATTCTCACCAACAATGAACAATGGTTCCCTTTCCTCCACAGCCTTGCCTACATTTGTTATTGGTGGACTTTTTGATGTTAGCCATTCTGACTGGTGTGAGGTGATATCTCGCTGTTTTCATCTGCATTCTTTAATAATTAGTGGTGTTGAGCATATTTTCATGTGCCTGTTAGCCATCTGTGTGTCTTTTTTGGAAAAATGTGTATTCAGGTCTTCTGCCCACTTTTTGATTTTTTTTTTATATTTAGCTTTATGAGCTGTTTGTATATTTCAGATATTAACCACTTATTGGTCATAAAATTTGTAAATTATTTCTCTCATTCCATATGTTTTCTTTTTGTTTTGTCTGTGTTTTCCTTTGCAAAAGCTTTTTTTTTTTTTTTTTTGTGGTACACGGGCCTCTCACTGTTGTGGCCTCTCCCGTTGCGGAGCACAGGCTCCAGACGCGCAGGCTCAGCGGCCATGGCTCACGGGCCCAGCCGCTCCACGGCATATGGGATCCTCCTGGACCGGGGCACGAACCCGTATTCCCTGCATCGGCAGGCAGACTCTCAACCACTGCGCCACCAGGGAGGCCCTGCAAAAGCTTTTAAGTTTAATTAGATCCCTATTTTTTTTTCATTTTTGCTTTTCTTTCTTTTGCCTAGGACGCAGATCCAAAAAAATACTGCTACAATTTGCATCAAAGAGTGTTCTCCCTATGTTCTCTTCTAGGAGTTTCATGAATACCATTCTTATATTTAGGTCTTTAACCATTTTGCGTTTATTTTTGTAAATGGTGTAAGGAAATGTTCTAATCTCATTCTTTTACATATAGCTGTCCAGTTTTCCCAGCATGACTTGTTGAAGAGACTCTTTCTCCATTGTATATGGTTGCCTCCTTTGTCATAGATTAATTGACTGTAGATGCATAGGTTTATTTCTGGGCTCTCTATTCTGTTTCATTGATGTGTGTCTGTTTTTGTGCCAGGACCATGCTATTTTAATAAGTATAGCTTTGTAGTATTGTCTGAAGTCTGAGCAGGGTATACCTCCAGCTTTGTTCTTTTTCCTCAAGATTGATTTGACAATTTGGGTTCTTCTGTAGTTCCATATTTATGTTCTCAACCTGTGAAAAATGTCCTGGGTATTTTGATAGGGATTACATTAAATCTGTAGATTGCTTTGGGTAGTATGGCCATTTTAACAATATTAATCCTTTCAATCCAAAAGCATGGAATATTTTTCCATTTTTTGGTATCATCTTCAATATCCTTTATCAACGTTTTATAGTTTTCAGAGTGTAGGTCTTTCACCTCGTTGGTTAAGTTTACTCTTAGGTATTTTATTCTTTTTGATGCAATTCTAAATGGAATTTTTTTTTTTTACTCTCTCTTTCTGGTAGTTCATTTTTTTTTTTTTTTTTTTTTTGCGGTACGCAGGCCTCTCACTGCTGTGGCCTCTCCCGTTGCAGAGCACAGGCTCCGGACGCACAGGCTCAGCAGCCATGGCTCACGGGCCCAGCCGCTCCGCGGCATATGGGATCCTCCCGGACCAGGGCACGAACCCGCATCCCCTGCATCGGCAGGCGGACTCTCAACCACTGCGCCACCAGGGAGGCCCCTGGTAGTTCATTATTAATGTAGAAAAATGAAATAGATTTCTATATATTAATCTTGTATCCTGAAACTTTGCTGAGTTAATGTATTAATTCTGATAGTTTTGCAGTGGAGACTTTAGGGTTTTCTATATAAAGTATCACATCATTTGAAAATAGTGACAGTTTTACTTCTTCCCTTCCAATTTGGATGCCCTTTATTTTTATTTATTTATTTTTTTTCATGTCTGATTGCTTTGGCTAGGACTTCCAATACTATGTTAAATAGAAGCAGTGAGAGTGGGCACTCTTGTCTTGTTCCTGAATTTAGAAAAAAGGCTTTCAGCTTTTCACCATTAAGGATGATATTAGCTCTGGGTTTGTCATAAATGGCCTTTATTATGTTGAGGTATGTTCTCTCTATACACACTTTGATGAGAGTTTTATCATGAGTAGGTGTTGAATTTTGTCAGATGCTTTTTCTGCGTCTATTGAGATAATCCTGTGATTTTTATCCTTCTTTTTGTTAATGTAGTTTATCACATTGACTGATTTGGGAGATTGGACCATCCTTGTGTCCCTAGAAGAAATCCAAATTGAGCATTGTGTATATGAGCCTTTTTTATATATTGTTGGATTTGGTTTGCTAATATTTGTTGAAGATTTTTGTATCTATAGTCATCAAAGATATTGCCTATAATTTTCTTTTTTGGTAGTGTCTTTGTCTGGTTTTGGTATCAGGGTGATGGTGGCCTCATAGAATGAATTTGGGAGTGTTCCATCAAATTTAATTTTTTGGAATAGTTTGAAAAGGATAGTTCTTCTTTATATGCTTGGTAGAATTCCCCTGTGAAGCCAAACAGTCTTGGATTTTGTTTGCTGGGAGTTTTAAAATATCTATCTATCTATCTATCTATCTATCTATCTATTTATTTATTTATTTATTGCTGTGTTGGGTCTTCATTTCTGTGCAAGGGCTTTCTCTAGTTGTGGCAAGCGGGGGCCACTCTTCATCGCGGTGCAGGGGCCTCTCACTATTGCAGCCTCTCTTGTTGCGGAGCACAGGCTCCAGACACACAGGCTCAGTAGTTGTGGCTCACGGGCCTAGTTGCTCCATGGCATGTGGGATCCTCCCAGACCAGGGCTCAAACCCATGCCCCCTGCATTAGCAGGCAGACTCTCAACCACTGCGCCACCAGGGAAGCCCCTAAAAAAATTTTTTTTTAACAAATTCAATTTCTCTGTTAGTGATTGGTCTATTCAAATTGTCTGTTTCTTCTTGATTCAGTTTTGGCAGTTTGTATGTTTCTAGAAATTTGTCTGTTTTGTCTAGGTTGTCCAATTTGTTGTTATATAACTGTTTGTAGTATTCTCTTATGATTTTTTGTATCTCTGTGGTATTAGTTGGTATGGCTCCTCTTTCATTTCTTTTTTTTTTTTTTTTTTTGCTGTATGCGGGCCTCTCACTGCTGTGGCCTCTCCTGCTGCGGCGCACAGGCTCCGGACGCACAGGCCCAGCGGCCATGGCCCATGGGCCCAGCAGCTCCACAGCACGTGGGATCCTCCCAGACCGGAGCACGAACCCAAGCCCCCTGCATCGGCAGGCAGACTCCCAACCACTGCGCCACCAGGGGAAGCCCTTTCATTTCTTACTTTGTTTATTTAGGTCCTCTCTATTTACTTCTTGGTGAGCCTGGCTAAAGGTTTGTCAATTTTGTTTATCTTTTCAAAAACCAGTTCTGGATTTCATTGATCTTCTCTATTTTTTTTTAATCTCTATATTAGTTATTTCCGGTTCTTTAATATTTCCTTCCTTTTGCTGACTTTGGCTTTCCTTGTTCTTCTTTTTCTAATTCCTTTAGGTGGTAGGTTAGGTTGTTTATTTGAGACTTTTGTTGAGGAAGACTTGTATCACTATAAACTTCCCTCTTACAACTGCTTTTGCTGCATCTCTTAGATTTTGGAGCATTGTGTTTCCATCTTCATTTGTCTCAAGGTACTTTTCTGATTTCGTATTTGATTTCTTTATTGTTCCATTTGATTTTTAGTAGCATACTGTTCAATATCCATGTTCTTTTCCCATTTTTCTTTCTGAAATTAATTTCTAGTTTCATATCATTGTGGTTGGAAAAAATGCTTGATAGAATTTCTATCCTCTTAAATTTGTTGAGACTTATTTTGTGGCCCAGTATGCGATCTATCCTGGAGAATGTTTCATGTGCACTTGAAAAGAAAGTGTTTTCTGCTGGTTTTAGGCTGTAACGTCCTGTAAATATCTATTAGGTCCATCTGGTCTGGTGTATCATTTAAGACCGCTATTTCCTAATGATTTTCTGTCTGGATTATCTGTCCACTGATATAAATGGGGTGTTAAAATCCCCAACTATTATAGTACTCTTGTAAATTTCTCTTTTTATATCTGTTAGCATTTGCTTTATATGTTTAGGTGCTCCTTTATTGGGTGCATATATGTTAATGAGTGTAAAATCCTCTTCTTGTATTGATCCCCTTATCATTATATCATGCCCTTCCTTGCTTTTCTTGTAGCCTTTGTTTTAAAGTCTACTTTGTCGGAAAGGAGTAATGCTACCCCTACTTTCTTGTTGTTTTCATTTGCATGAAGTATCTTTTTCCGTCCTTTCACTTTAAGCTTGTGTGTGTGTCTTTAGCTATGAATTGAATCTCTTGTAGGCAGCATTTTTAAGTGTCTTTTTTAATCCAATCAGCTTCAGTAGTTTTTAATCAAAAACTTCATACTACTCTTCACCTCTAAGAAAATCCCTTCTTTTCCCCTGATTATTTATACCTCTATTTCTCTCTCTCTCTTGTTTTTAAAAATAGCACTCCTATTAGATCTCCTGGATTGATCTCATAAAAATGTGTCTCATATTTATTTTCTCTTTTTGCTCAGTGGTCTGAGAAAGTTCTGAAATTTTGTTATCCAGGTCAGTACTATTTTTCTCTATAATCCTATATACTCTTAGGTGTTTAAAGTGGTTTTCTGTTGCTTGATTTATTCTGGTTTCCTCTAGTGTGAGTTTAAAAATTTTCTATTTATCATGGTCTGTCTCTTTCATGATGCCGGTTTTCTTCATTTATCCTGTGATTATACACAGTCAATTTGTATTTTAGAATAAAGGCATTTATTTGTTATTTCATGTGGGAAGTAGGTTATCAGGTCAACTGCCAGGCTTCTTTTTGGGGTGAGCTATTAATCTGGAAAACCCCTAAGTGACCAAAAAGACCTTTGTTTCTATATGCTGAGGACCAGTCTAACCCAGTTTTATCTAGGTAGTTAGTTCGGTTTCTTTAAAGATGAGCCCCATGTTATCAGACCTGGAATTAAATACCCGTTGCCCTTGGTTTGTGTTCTAGGGAGTAGAGAGAGAAGGAATTTTTGGCTCCTGATTTCTGCCTGCCTTAAAAGTTGTAAAAAGAATGCCTCAACTCACAAATTTTATTGACTCTACATCCTACATGCCTCCTAAAATCGTTAACTTTTTTGAATCCTACTACTATTACCTTAAAATATCTTAAATTATCTACTCTTCTTTTGATTAATTCAACAGCCAGCTAGTGTCATTGACTAGTGTCTCCTCCTGTTCCCAATATTGCAAATGTGATATTTCTAAAACCAAAATTTGATGATTAATTATTCATCCATTCATAAAATATTTATTGTGTTTACAATGTGAAAGCATTATTCTAGGCATTTGTTTATTGACCTCAAGGAGCTTACTTTCTAGTGATAATGTTGTATGATGGTCAGATAATAAACAAGTAGACAAGAAAACATTCTATCTTACATGAGATGACTCAATGTTACATGGACATCAGTTATTTTTTTATATATTCTTATACAGTTCATGAAATTCTAAACAAAATCTTGAAGGTATTTTCTTACCTTACATTTATTTTCAAGGTTTGTATGTGATTCTACAACTTCCACCAAAATCAACATAGTGATCAATGGAAAAATAAAGGGTATAAACATACTAAATATTCTTATTTATTATAAGATAAAATCAGTATTTTAGATCAGTGACACAAAGTTAATTTTTTCTCTGAGAAATAAAAGTAAAATGTAGAACTATGAGTGTTCAGGGAAGAGATTGTAGGATGTACAGAAATGGTAAGAGAGATGAACCAATGGACTTAAAGTAAGAAGAGAAATAAAAATTTGGAATGTCAGGGAAGTGAAGACCAAATCAGAATAAGCACAAGGAAAAATAGATAACATTGAAAACATAGTAAGAGGAATGAGAAAAAAACAAAAGAAAATAAAAATGAGTTAAAAGGGGCTAGAGACAAAATGATAGGATTGGAATAGAGGCAGACAAGATTCAGTAGATGTGTAAGTGGAAACCCAAAGGAGAGACAAATAATGGAATAGACAACTATTTAAGCAATTACAGAACAAACCAACCAATCAAACAAACAAACCAAAAAAACCTTTATAGAAATGAAATGAACTTGCATCCACAAAATGAAAATATACACTGCTTTTTTGAAACTACATATCTTTGTAAGTTTTCTAGACTTCAAATTTAAATCATAGACATGAGTTTTATGCATTTTCCTTTTTGCACTTTCCAAGTTTTACATTGATTTTGTATTATTTTTAAATTTAGAAAAAAATGACTATGGTAAACCAAGACAAATGAGAAAAAGCTTAGTAGCTCTAACATGGATCCAGAGATAAGCTGTGTAAATGTGGTAAAGATTGGTCATAGACTCTGTACCTCTCAGTTGATGCAGAAGAAAAATTATTATTGACAGTTGTTTTTAGAATGAAAAGTGTAACCCATTAGGAAAATGATTGGTTTTAGAGAGTATTTTTATACAGTATGAACACTATGTGGTGGAGATATAGTCTTCAACAATATTTGCATTGCCAGTAAAATGATATAAAGTGAAGTATTGCTCTGTAACAGCATTTCTTTGAGCAGCTCTCTGATGGCCTCCCTTAATCCAATGGCAAATAAGAGGACGTAGAGAAAGGATATTTATTTAACTAATAATTTTCCAAAATATTAACTCTTTCAACCACATTTTCTTAGGTATTTGGTAATAAGCTTGCAGGTTTTTGCTAGCAAATATGTATACTGTATATATTCCTTGTTTTTAATATACATTTACTTTAGCTGCCTTTGCTGAATCATCTGGCATCAATGTGTATAATGCTTGAATGGATCCAGGTAGTAGTCCATTCAGACTATCAGTTAATCTCCAATAATTTCTCTAAAACATGAGGTTAGTAACAATGGACCACTTCAGTTTTTACAGACTTTGATGATGTTTAAAATGTTTTGAATTCTTCTGGGAAAATGGCATGTAAATGTAATTCAAGATAACTTTTATTCTTGCCATCATCTAAATTTGATAGCCTTGGTACAGGTCTTAAATATACCCAGTCCTCACGTGGGACTCACGCATTTTATTTTGTAAGCATCCCAAGTCTTTGCTGATATCCTTACAGACGAATTTGATTGTCTGGATACACTTCCTCAGTGTGTTTTACAGCATTTTCACTTATCCTTCCTAACAGGCACTTTATACATTGCATGGCAGTGTATTATAGTCTTCTAGGGTTAGCTGAGTGCTTTACATACCATTAAATAGTAAGGTTGTATGGGAAGCCCACTGGCATGAACTGTGGAGAGTCAGCAGTTTTGAACTTGGTAAGTCAAGGCTGTGTTTAAGGGCTCTGAGGAGACTAAATATTTTATTCACAGAGTAATTCAGTGTATGTCTGAGGTTTCTTCCAAGAGTATGCCTATCAGGAAAATGCTGAATATATAGTATTAGCGAGAGGGAAGCAATTTTAGCTGCATGTATCTCTGCCAAAGTGAGTTGGCCAGCATCCTGTAAGAAACACTTTAAAAAAGGGAACAATGTAACTCTTCACCTAAAGCTAAAAGCTAAAGACTGTGAATTCCATATCTTTAAGTACACACTTTTTTCCAGATTACAGGGTGAGGAATGTTTAGCCACTCCAGTGATTGGATAGACTAGCTATCTAAAATAATTTTAAGTGCTTTGCAATAGCTCTGACTTCCAGGGCAAATCGTATTCATTTTGAAGTTCAAAACGTCTCTCTTTGCACCCACATGAAAACTTTGGTTTGAAAATTTAATTACTGTTCTATCTGTTATTAGCTAAACTACTAAAGAATTTGCCTGTACTACCTGAAAGTATATTAAGTAAGAAAATAATTATTCTTCTGTTCTCATGTTCTTGTTATACATTTGGAGACAAGTATTCAATGTCTGTACTTTACAGAAGAGGAAAAAAAAGGCCTAAAAACTCTTCTAAAATAAATACGAACTCCTACAAGCCTGAGGTTTTATTCATAGGTAGTTAAGTTTTTATCTGTGGGGTGAAACCAGTGCTGAGTCTCCACTTGGTTGCACTTTGGAATCCCTAGGGAGCTTTAAAATGTCCTGCTATCTAGATCCCAGACCCAGAGTTTCTGAATTGTTCTGAGGTATGTCCTTGCCATTCAGTGAATGCTTAGAAGAGGAAACTAAGATTCAGATTCTAGGTGACCCCTTCAACTCTCATGATGACACTCCTACTGTTTGTCGTGACATACACAACCCCATGTTGTGCAGGGTCAAGAGAGAAGGGAAACCAAGAAAAATGTCTTTAACAGTTAAAGTGGGAAGGAGATTTGTCACTCATGTGAGTTTTTTCCAAAATAGCTTATTTAAACTGTTACAGAATCATGGCCTTATACCCATGACTCAGTAGGAAACATGATATCAGTAAAATCTCTGAGGATTCTGTATACCAACAAAATTTGATTGACAATATACAAATCAATGTAATATTGGGAGATAATCCTCTGTGGATCTCTTGTGTGTCTGCATGTCTTGAAAGCAGAGGCACTGCCTGTCGTTTTTCAAGACTATGTTCTCCAGGATTTTTTATAGTGAACAGCCTTGGAAGATAGAGTATCTCCTTCTAGAGCAAAGGACAGGCATACTTACCATCCACTGTAGAAGATACAGGTTCCCCAAGCTCAAGATTTCTCTCCTATAATACAACACACAATATAATACAATGTACAGTATAATACAATGTAATATAATACACAATCCACTCTGTATTCAGGCATTTCTTGGGGCCTTTCTGCATCATCCCTTTAGGACTTGGGACAAAAGGAAGTGACACAAATATGCTGATGCTTATGTTTCTTGCTGTGCCATGAGTAATAAAAGTCCTTTGTCTCTGGCCCAGGAGTCTTATGTCTTCTTCAAGCAGCCATGAATGGTAACTGTCTAGCTTATTCATTTCCTAGTAGGTAAAATCTCAAACCCTTCACAGTTGTTGCAGGTAACGCTGGTGAAATATTTTTAATGACTTAAAAGATTGAGTCAGTGATGATGTCCAGTCATGGTGTCCTTAATGTATCAAGGCTATATAAAATGTTATAACCATGTAAAAAATCAGGGAATACTCTACTCCCTGAGCCCTTTTTGAGGCATCTAGAGACAAAGAGCTTCATTTAACTAAGACATAACCTGGGAACTTGAGCAAAAAGGACTGGTGGTAATCATTCAGCTTATTTAAGTGGAGCTCTAAAAATAAAACTAAGGTGAGGACAAGTATTAACGCCAGTATGTCAGTGCTATAGTTGTAATAAGTAGAAACATACAAGTAAAATTTTTGAGGTAAATAAAAGGATAAAGGGAAATGTATAATGGACTTATTGATTACTACATAGTAAATACTAGTAAAAGGATATTACCTAAAGTTAGTAAACCCTAGTATTAGATGCCTAATTAGGAAAAGAGAGGACCTTAGGCATCATAGAATGTACAAGTATAAAGATAACTACTAGAGCAGTAATACAAACTTTACTAAATGAGAAAGAACAATAAAACGCAGAAGAAAAAAAAAGTAAATTAAAACCAGTAAATATAACAAACTGCACACATAAAATAGGCCAAACAAATGAATTATATCAACAAATATAAATGGGTTTAACTCACTTATTAAAAGAGAAGGATTTTTTTAAAAATTTATTTTATATTGGAGTATAGTTGATTTACAATATGTGTTAGTCTCAGGTATAAGTGATTTAGTTAGACACATACATGTATCTATTCCTTTTTAGATTCTTTTCCCATGAGTAGAGTTCCCTGTGGTACACAGCAGGTTCTTTTTTGTTTGTCTATTTTATATATAGCAGTGTGTATATGTTAATCCCATCCTCCTAGTTTATTCCTCCTCCCCCCACCAACATTCCCCTTGGGTAACCATAAGTTTGTTTTCGAAGTCTGTGAGTCTGTTTCTGTTTTGTAAATAAATTCATTTGTATCATTTTTTAGATTCCACATGTAAGTAATATCATGATATTTGTCTTCCTCTGTCTGACTTACTTCACTTAGTATGATAATCTCTAGGTCCATCCATATAGCTGCAAATGGCATTATTTGATTCTTTTTATGGCTGAGTAGTATTCCATTGTGTGTGTGTGTGTGTGTGTGTGTGTGTCTACATATATTACATATACCACATCTTATGCATTCATCTGCTGTTGGACATTTAGGTTGTTTCCATGTCTTGGCTATTATAAATAGTGCTGTAGTGAACATTGTGGTGCATATTGGGGTGTATGAATCTTTTCGAAGTATGGTTTTCTCTGGATATATGCCCAGGAGTGGGATTGCTGGATCATATGGTAGTTCTATTTTTAGTTTTTTAAGAAATCTCCATAGTGACTGCACCAATTTACATTCCCACCAACAGTGTAGGAGCGTTCCCTAAAAGAGAAGGATTTTTATATTGACTCACAAAACTCAGTTAAACACTAAAATAAAGTGATACAGGGTGGCTAAAAATTAAGTAATGGGCAAGGGTGTCACAGGTAAATGCAAACAATAAAGAAGCAGGGGTTGTGATATTGATATCAGACAAAAGAGAAATCAGGCCAAAAGTAACAAATGAGAAAGAGAAGGAAACTGTATAAAGTAAGGGCTAAAAATCACACTGATGATCAAAGTGTATGGATATCTTTGCACCAAACAGACAGCAAAAGCTTCATAATGCAAAAAAAAAAAAAAAAAACCAAATAGACTAGAATAAAGCAATAGTAAGTAGACTTTAAGATAATAGTCTTGGTTTAACACAGTTCAAGCAGATAAAAATGGGTAAATATATAGAAGGTAAGAACAAGATCACCAGTAAGGTAAATATTATATAGATGTGCATCAAATGTCTTATGAGAACATGGAGGATTTATAAAAATTGACCACAGTAAATTCTGTATAACCGGAAAAGTATAAATAGCATTTTCATATCATACTCCAATAACTAGAAGTTAATAACAAAACCAAAACACAGTCCTTTAACTTGAAAATTTTAAAGTTCTCTATTAAATGTAAATAAAAGGAAATAAAAGGTGAATTTTCAGAATTTCTAAATGAAAGCAATAAAGAAAACCATATTTTAGAATCTATTGGTTACAGCTTAAAGCAGTGATCAGAGGAATATTATTCTAACTTATTTTGTCAAAAAAAATGAAAGAATGACATACATAAGGTATATTCCTAACTCAAACAGCTTGAAAACAAAAGAAATGTAAAGAACAGAATAAGTATAAAGACACACTGAGAAAACAAATATATTAAATAAAATGCTGGCTCTTCAAGAAAAATTCAGTAATATGGCAAAGCCCTAACTAATCTAATAAAAATAAGGGGTGGGGTAGGGAGGGAACAGAAATATGCAAAATAAAGTATAAGGGGAAACATCTCTGAAAAAGAGGAAATTTCAAACACCTCTTTCAAAATATATTTGAGATTTTATATAAATAGTACAATTTACTAGGAAAATACCGTCTCCAAAATTGACTTCAATTGAGATTGCCAGTTTAAACAGACCAAATGTCTATGGAATAAAGAAAGTCATAAACTATCCCACAAAAAGTTTTGCACTAAGATGGTTTCATGGGGGAATTCAAGAAAACATCAAAAACTAGATGCAATTCTATTGAATTATTTCAGTAAATTGGAAAAAGAAAACTTTTATCCTTGAGACAAGTATAACACTGTTCCTAAACTGACAAAGAATGTTCAAAAAATTAATACCAATGCAACAATCCTCAATAAAATACTAACAAAATCTAGCAACATATTAGAAATAATAAACCAAGATGAACAGTGAAGCACTGGATGCTTTCCTCATAAGACTGAAAACAACACAAGGATTTCCTCTCTCACCACTCCCATTCAACATCGTTCTGAAAGTCATAGTTACTGCAATAAGAGAAAGAAAAGAATACAAGATACACAGATTGGAAACAAGAAAAAAACTCTTTATTTGCAGATGACAGATGGGTCATTTAGAAATCCCAAATAATCTATAAAAAAAACCTCATGAACTTGCAAGTGTAGCAAGACTAAAGGACCCAAAGTCAATATATAAAATCAATTGCTTCTTTACATACCAGGAATGAAAAATTGGAATTTGAAATTTAAAAGTACCATTTCCAACAGCACCAAAGAACCCCCACTTAGATATAACTCTAAGAAAATAGGTATACTATCTACACATTAAACATTACAAAATATTGATTAAAAAATCAAAGATGTTTTAAATAAATGGAGAGATAATAAGTTCACATTTTGGAAGATTCAGTATTTTTCAGATATCAATTCTTCCCAACTTGATTTCTAAAGTCAGCACAGTCCCTATCAAAATCCCAGGAAAGTATTTTGTAATAAGCAAACTGATTCTAAAGTTTATATGAAAAGGCAAAAGCCCTGGAATAGTAAATACAGTACAGAACAGTAACAAAGTTGGAGGACTCATACTACCTTATTTCAAGATTTACAATAAAACCACAGTAATCAAAATGGTTCTGTTGTATTGGCAAAAGAGTAGATACATAGATCAATGGGAGAGACTAGAGAGCTCAGAATTAGATTTACATAAGAATAGACAACTAATTTTTGACAAAGGCATGGAGGCAATTTAATGGAGAAAATATAGTCTTTTCAACAAAGAGTGCTGAAAATACTGTGTAACCATATGTAAAAAAATGTACTTAGACACAGACCTCATACTTGCTATAAAAATGAACTTAGATTGTACACTAATGATCCATTAGTAATGTAAAATGCAAAACTATACAACTTTTAGAAGAAAATATAGGAAAAAATCTACATGACCATGGGTTTGCTGATGAGTTTTTAAATAAAACACCGAAAGCACAATTTATGAAAGAAAAAATTGATAAGTTGGATTTTATTAAAATTAAACTTCTGCTTTGCAGAAAAAAATCAGGAGAATGAAAAGACAAGCCACAGACTTGGAGAAAATAGTTGGAAATCACATATCTGATTGTACCTGATATATACAAAAAAATTTTTAAACTCAACTGTAAGAAAAGAACAACCCAATTAAAAAATGGGCAAAAGATCTGAATAGATACCTCACCAATGAAATAACAAATAATTATATAAAAAGATGCTCAGTAACATTTATCATTAGGAAAATGCATATTAAAACAATGAGATATCATTGTTTTTATAACCTACCTATTACCTACCTCTTACAGGTATTACCTATTTTCATTAGCTATTACTATTATTAGCTATTATTACCTACATATTAGAATAGATAAAATCCAAATAACTGAGAATACTGACTACTGGTGAGGACGTGGGTATACATAAATGTATTTTCTTGCTCTCTTAGCTGAGAGGGACTGGAAGAGATAACACTTAGTAGCAGTGAATACACATAGCACTCCGATCTTGGTTTCTAACATTCTCAATAAAAAGAAGTAAGGCACCTTGGAGAAATGGCTAATTCAAGAGCTGAAGCCAGAAATATACAAGATGAGCCTGGAACATCTTGGAGAGCCAGAAAGTAAGGAAGTATTCAGGAAAACAGTGATGGGGTGTGTTAAAGGGACACAGGAGCCAAATGAAGGAGCTTGCAATAGCTAAATTAAAACAGTAACATTAATACCATGTTACTGAGTTATAATGCAAAATAAAAAATAAAAATACTTGAGCTGGGGGACCTTCAAGATGGTGGAAGAGTAAGACGTGGATATCACCTTCCTCCCCACAAATACATCAAAAATACATCTAAATGTGGAACAACTCCTACAGAACACCTACTGAACACTGGCAGAAGACCTCAGACTTCCCAAAAGTTCACAGAGTGAAGAAAGACTGGTGTAAACCAAGAAAAATCTATAGGGTAGACAGCAAGGCATGTCCCTGAGGATTGGGCTGTGGGAAGACTAGACAGAACAACAGCTGCTGGGATTTCTGAGGTCCAGAGGCAAAAAGCTGTGTGGCTGACAGGGTGTTGGTGCTCCAGCTGGGTGTCAGGCCTGTGCCTCTGTGGAGGGAGAGCCAAGTTCAGGATATTGGTCCACCAGAGACCTCCCAGCTCTACGCAATATCAAACGGCGAAAGCTCTCCCGGAGATCTCTATCTCAGTGCTAAGACACAGCTCCACTCAATGACCAGCAAAGTACAGGGCTGGACACCCTATGCCAAACAGCTAGCAAGACAGGAACACAACCCCATCCATTAGCAGAGAGGCTGCCTAAAATCATAATAAGGTCACAGACACCCCCAAACACACCACCGGATTTGGTCCTGCCCACCAGACAGAAAGACAAGATCCAACTTCATCCACTAGAACACAAGCACCAGTCCTCTCCACGAGGAAGCCTACCCAACCCACTGAACCAAACTTAGCCACTGTGGGCAATCACCAAAAACCATGGGAACTATGAACCTGCAGCCTGCAGAACGGAGACCCCAAACACAGTAAGTTAAGCAAAATGAGAAGACAGAGAAATACACAGCAGATGAAGGAGCAAGGCAAAAACCCACCAGACCAAATAAATGAAGAGAAAATAGGCAGTCTACCTGAAAAAGACTTCAGAGTAATGATAGTAAAGATGATCTAAAATGTTGGAAATAGAATGGAGAAAATACAAGAAACGTTTAAGAAGGACCTAGAAGAACTAAAGAGCAAATGAACAATGATGAACAACACAGTAAATGAAACTAAAAATTCTCTAGAAGGAATCAGTAGCAGAATAACTGAGGCAGAAGAACAGATAAGTGACCTAGAAGATAAAAATAGTGGAAATAACTGCCACAGAGCAGAATAAAGAAAAAAGAATGAAAAGAATTGAGGACAGTCTCAGAGACCTTTGGGACAACATTAAATGCACCAACATTCAAAATATAGGGGTCCCAGAAGAAGATGAGAAAAAGAAAGGGACTGAGAAAATATTTGAACAGATTGTAGTTGAAAACTTGCCTAATATGGAAAAGGAAATAGTCAGTCAACTCCAGGAAGTGCAGGGAGTCCCATACAGGATAAATCCAAGGAGAAACACACCAAGACACATGTTAATCAAACTATCAAAAACTAAATACAAAGAAAAAATACTAAAAGCAGCAAGGGAAAAACAACAAATAACATACAGGGAATCCCCATAGGGTAAACAACTGATTTTCAGCAGATACTCTGCAGGCCAGAAGGAAGTGGCAGGACATATTTAAAGTAATGAAAGGGAAACACCTACACCCAACATTACTCTACCCAGCAAGGATCTCATTCAAATTCAATGGAGAAATTAAAAGCTTTACAGTCAAGCAAAAGCTAAGAGAATTTAGCACCACCAAACCAGCTCTACAACAAATGCTAAAGCAACTTCTCTAGGCAGAAAACACAAGAGAAGGAAAAGACCTACAATAATAAACCCAAAACAATTAAGAAGATGGTAATAGGAATATACATATTGATAACTACCTTAAATGTAAATGGATTAAATGTTCCAACCAAAAGACATAGACTGGTTGAATGGATACAAAAACAAGACCCATATATGTGCTGTATACAAGAGACCCACTTCAGACCTAGGGGCACATACAGGCTGAAAGTGAGGGGATGGAAAAAATGTTCCATGCAAATGGAAATCAAAAGAAAGCTGGAATAACAATTCTCATATCAGACAAAACAGACTTTAAAATAAAAACTATTACAAGAGACAAAGAAGTACACTACATAATGATCAAGGGATCAATCCAAGTAGAAGATATAACAATTGTAAATATTTATGCACCCAACATAGGAGCACCTCAATACATAAGGCAAATGCTAACAGCCATAAAAAGGGAAATCGAGAGTAACACAATCATAGTAGGTGACTTTAACACCCCACATTCACCAATGGACAGATCATCCAAAATGAAAATAAATAAGGAAACAGAAGCTTTAAATAATACATGAAACAAGATGGACTAAATATTTCCAGGACATTCCATCCAAAAACAACAGAACACATTATCTTTTCAAGTGCTCATGGAACGTTCTCCAGGATAGATCATATCCTGGGACACAAATCAAGCCTTGGTAAATTTAAGAAAATTGCAATCGTATCAAGTATTTTTTTCACCCACAATGCTATAGACTAGATATCAATTACAGGAAAACATCTATAAAAAATACAAACACATGGAGGCTAAACAATACACTACTAAATAACCAAGTGGTCACTGAAGAAATCAAAGAGGAAACCAAAAAATACCTAGAATAAAATGACAGTGAAAACATGACGACCCAAAACCAGTGGGATGCAGCAAAAGCAGTTCTAAGAGGGACATTTATAGCAATACAATCCTACCTCAAGAAATAAGAAACATATCAAGTAAACAGCCTAACCTTACACCTAAAGAAATTAGAGAAAGAGGAACAAAAAAACCCCCAATGTTAGCAGAAGGAAAGAAATCATAAAGATCATATCAGAAATAAATGAAAAAGAAGTGAAGGAAATAATAGCAAAAATCAATAAAACTAAAAGCTGGTTCTTTGAGAAGACAGATGAAATTGATAAACCATTGGCCACACTCATGGAGGAAAAAAGGGGGAAGACTCAAATCAATAGAATTAGAAATGAAAAAGGAGAAGTAACAACTGACACTGCAGAAATATAAAGGATCATGAGAGATTACTACAGGCAACTCTATGCCAATAAAATGGACAACCTGGAAGAAATGGACACATTCTTAGAAAAGCACAACCTTCCGAGACTGAACCAGGAAGAAATAGAAAATATAAACAGACCAGTCAGAAGCACTGAAATTGAGACTGTGATTAAAAATCTTCCAACAAACAAAAGCCTAGGAATAGATGGCTTCACAGGCGAATTCTACGAAACATGTAGAGAAGAGCTTACACCTATCCTTATCAACCTCTTCCAAAATATAGCAGAGGGAGGAACACTCCCAACCTCATTCTACGAGGCCACCATCACCGTGATACCAAAACCAGACAATCATATCACAAAGAAAGAAAACTACAGGCCAATATCACTGATGAACATAGATGCAAAAAATCCTCAACAGAATACTAGCAAACAGAATCCAACAGCACATTAAAAGGATCATACACTATGATCAAGTGAGGTTTATCTCAGGAATGCAAGGATTCTTCAATATATGCAAATCAATCACTGTGATAAACCATATTAACAAATTGAAGGAGAAAAGCCATATGATCATCTCAGTAGATGCAGAAAAAGCTTTCAACAAAATGCAACACCCATTTATGATAAAAACTCTCCAGAAAGTAGGCATAGAGGGAACTTACCTCAACATAATAAAGAGCATATATGAAAAAGCCGCAGAAAACATCATTCTCAATGGTGAAAAACTGAAACCGTTTCCACCGAGATCAGGAACAAGACAAGGTTGTCCACTCTCACTACTATTATTCAACAAAGTTTTGGAAGTTTACGCCACAGCAATCAGAGAAGAAAAAAAAGGAATCAAAATCGGAAAAGAAGTAAAGCTGTCACTGTTTGCAGATGACATGATACTATACATAGAGAATCCTAAAGATGCTACCAGAAAACTACTAGAGCTAACCAATGAATTTGGTAAAGTAGCAGGATACAAAATGCACAGAAATGTGTTGCATTCCTATACACGATGAAAAATCTGAAATAGAAATTAGGGAAACACTCAGGTTTACCATTGCAACATAATGAATAAAATACCTAGGAATAAACCTACCTGAGGAGACAAAAGACCTGTATGCAGAAAGCTATAAGACATTGATGAAAGGAATTAAAGATGATACAAACAGATGGAGAGATATACCATGTTCTTGGATTGGAAGAATCGACATTATGAAAATGACTATACTACCCAAAGCAATCTACAGGTTCAGTGGAATCCCTACCAAACTACCACTGGCATTTTTCACAGAACTAGAACAAAAAATTACAATTTGTATGGAAACACAAAAGACCCCAAATAGCTAAAGCAATCTTGAGAAAGAAAAACGGAGCTGGAGGAATCAGGCACCTGGACTTAAGACTGTACTACAAAGCCACAGTAATCAAGACAGTATGGTACTGGAACAAAAACAGAAATATAGATCAATGGAACAGGATAGAAAGCCCAGAGATAAACCCACACACATGTGTCATCTTATTTTTGTTAAAGGAGGCAAGAATATACAGTGGAGAAAAGACAGCCTCTTCAGTAAGTAGTGCTGGGAAAACTGGACAGCTACATGTAAAAGAATGAAATTAGAACACTCCCTGACACCACATACAAAAATAAACTCAGAATGGATTAAAGACTTAAATATAAGGCCAGACACTATAAAACTGTTCGAGGAAAACATAGGCAGAACAGTCTATGACATAAAGTACAGCAAGATCCTTTTTGACCCACCTAGAGAAAGGGAAATAAAAACAAAAATAAACAAATGGGACCTAATGAAACTTAAAAGCTTTTGCACAGCAAAGGAAACCATATACAAGATGAAAAGACAACCCTCAGAATGGGAGAAAATATTTGCAAATGAAGCAACTGACGAAGTATTAATCTCCAAATTTACATGCAGCTTCTGCAGCTCAATATCAAAAAAACAAACAACCCAATCCAAAAATGGGCAGAAGACTTAAATAGACATTTCTCCAAAGAACATATACAGATTGCCAACAAACACATGAATGAATGCTCAACGTCATTAATCATTAGAGAAATGCAAATCAAAACTACAGTGAGGTATCACCTCACACCAGTCAGAATGGCCATCATCAAAAAATCTACAAACAATAAATGTTGGAGAGGGTGTGAAGAAAAGGGAATCCTCTTGTACTGTTGGTGGGAATGTAAATTGATACAGCCACTATGGAGAATAGTATGGAGGTTTCTTAAGAAATGAAAATAGACTACCATATGACCCAGCAATCCCACTGTTGGGCATATACCCTGAGAAAACCATAACTCAAAAAGAGTCATGTACCACAATATTCAATGCAGCTCTATTTACAGTAGCCAGGACATAAAAGCAACCTAAGTGTCCATCGACAGGTGAATGGATAAAGAAGATGTGGCACATACATACAATGAAATATCACTCAGCCATAAAAAGAAACGAAACTGAGTTTTTTGTAGTGAGGTGGATACACCTAGAGTCTGTCATACAGATTGAAGTAAATCAGAAAGAGAAAAACAAATACTGTATGCTAACACATATATGTGGAATCTAAAAAAAGAAAAAAAAAGGTCATGAAGAACCTAGGGGAAGGACGGGAATAAAGACACAGACCTAGTAGAGAATGGAATTGAGGACATGGGGCAGGGGAATGGTAAGCTGGGACAAAGTGAGAGAGTGGCATGTACATATATACACTACTAAATGTAAAACTGATAGCTAATGGGAAGCAGCCACATGGCACAGGGAGATCTGCTCGGTGCTTTGTGACCACCTGGAGGGGTGGGATAGAGAGGGTGATAGGGAGCGAGACGCACGAGGGAAGAGATATGGGGATATATGTATATGTATAGGTGATTCACTTTGTTATAAAGCAGAAACTAACACACCCTTGTAAAGCAACTATACGCCAATAAAGATGTTAAAAAAAATAGGGGAGAGGGGAGAGAGACACAAATTGGGGGTGTGGTGAGATGTTAACAGTTGGTCAGAAGTATGTAGGAATTGATCACACTGTCTTTGAACTTTTAAGATTGAAATCTTTGAAAATAAAAAAAAAAATTTAAACAACTACAAAAGAGATTCTCTAACCGACTTCTCCTTAATGAAGTTTCCACTGCAAGACCATAACCCTTGTCTTTGGTCATTTAGAAATTTATGCTATGGAAATCTTTGCTCTGTTAATAGCTCTTATAATATTAGCTTCTAGTGAATTTTTCATTATGTCCTTGAAAGGAAATAATGTAATTGCCAGGTGAAAGCCCATTAAAATGATTCCTCACTGCAATATTTAAAACATTCTGGAAAGTGATATGAGATCAGTAAACTGTGGCTTGTCATTGTCTGCTTTACGTCCACTGTGGATGTTACCTGGGAACACTGGAGAATTCGTGGAATTAGTTATGGTGGCACTGTCAGAGTCTAGAATTGCCATGTCTAATATGTCTTCAGTATATCTCCTAATATACACTGGGTGGTTTTTCAAATACTCTTAAGTCAGAGCCTGGGATATTTTAATTTGTAATATCATTTTCCTGTAAAATAAAAATATTCTCAAAACCCCAAAGTAGCATTACATTTTCAAATTGCGAATTATTATAGATAATACATTTTCTTATCTCCTCAATTGTATAAAGTCACGTTTAGGTAAATTTAAGGAAATTTAATTTCTGAAAAAAATAAAATCAATTAGGCAAGATTTTCATTACTATGTAAAAGCACATATGTACAGAATACTAGGTAAGGTAAGTGTGTTTTTAAAAGAAAGAGGAAAATGGAATGCAATTCATAACAGCTAATAGATAGTTGATCTTAACTAGTCTTGAGATTTTAAAATTAGAGCCAATTAAATAGTAAAGAATAAAATCTTGAATATTTTGCTTCTTGAGATCTGAAACGATTTATTTTTTGCTGGCCTTTTTCCTGAGTTATATCCTTAATACTTATTAATGTCATTTTTCTGCTCACTGAGAGGCAGAAATGTAGCATTTGAAAATAATTTGGAAGACGGTAGCCATCAGTACAGTGTTGACAATGCTTGTTTCATTTCTTTGGGGAGTTGCCTCCAACAGGGAGTGTGGGAACATACTTGGCCTTCCAGAGAAATCTCTAAGGAGCTTGCTCCTAGGGACAAGAGAGATGGACAAGCTCGTTCTCTGAGATGTCTGATGAGTCTAATGACTCAAGATGGAAATGTCTATGGAATTTATGTCACTGTTGGTTTTTTTCTTGACAGACATTCCATAATTTGGTATACCTGTGAAACATTAGTAGCCTTGTCAGAAAATACTTAAGTTCATACAGTTTTAAGCAAAGATGCTTTAAGTCAGTCAGTCTCTGTCTCTCTCTGTCTCTCTCTCTTTCTGGACACCAAAAGATCTTGACCTTTGGAAGCCACGATACAAAGTTAGACTTTAGTAGGTGAGGTATACAACCTCCTGCTGAGTAAGCTTTTCATGATCAAATCTTTCTGCATGTCTGTTGCATTGTTTAGCAAAAATAGTGCAATTTCAGTGAAGAACTATCCTACTATTTAAAGAAATATCATAAATATCATCATTTACTTGATGGAAGCTCTGTACATCAGAACCAGATACAGGAAAGAATGGAGACAGTATACTAAATTCAAAGAGTGAACTCTGTTTTCCACAGCGTGGCATCCTTGGAAGTGTGAAGAAGATGTAACTTTGAGCCATTATGTACTTTGTGAGTGCAAAATTCATAATTTGTTTACTACTGAGCACACAGAAAAATGTTTTCCTGGCTCATTGTTGGTCCCCTGTGGCACATTTATATTGGGCTTCCAGTCATGTTTAACATTGCACTGATATCAAATTGTGGTTTTTGAAAAGGCTAAAAATAGAGATTTGTTCTGTTGTGATAATCCTCCCAACATTAATCTAATAAAAATAATTATGTTGCATGGCATTTCTTATATTCCATTCAAGCCAGTGAAGATAGCTTACAATCAGAATCATGAAGACTTAATTTCTTAAAAGGCTGAATTTCTTCATTCAGTGATTTTTTATGGTGTCCACTGTGTACCAGGCACTATTCCAGACTGAGTGAAGTCTAAAAGGGGAATGGAAGAATTTTCCTCTGATATTAAATGTAGTTTTTACTGTATTGAAGTGTGTTTTTAAAGTGAGTGAGTTTTCATTAAGAATTAAAACCCCACAATTTTCTGACAAGTTAGGATCAAAATAATCACTGCTGTTAGTGTATATATACTACACCACTGACAACCTGGAGTTTCATAGAGTTGCTTTGTTGACTTCAGTTTAATTATTTTAAAATAATCTGGCACCTTGACCTTGATGCTTTCAGGAGCATTTGGTTTCTGCTCTAGACTACCAGCTTTAGATATTCCCGTTTTGAAGTAGGCCTAAGACCTGATATTTCCACCAATCATTCCCTGACTGGTAGTGATTTCTAGGGGTTGTTTATAAATAAGTATTTAAATTTTGGGGTCAATCTCAATAGAATCTAGACCAGTGTGTGAACATGATTTAGGAGTGTCCTCCATCTTCCTAGTTAGCCAACTTGGAAATGAAAGAACTTGTATCAATTTATAAAACTAGCAAAATAAATACTTTGAAATTTAATGAAGCTTTTTGAAGTAAACACCCCTGAAGATGAAGCAGAATATCTCAAAGCATTTAGCTTCATGGCTAGAAGCAACATTATTTACAAAATTACAGTGTGTTAGCTGTTTTGCCAGCACCATGATCTACTTGGCTATGTAGAGAAATGTTAACAGCTTTTTAATGGCTCTGCTAGCTGGGCAAATCATACACATTTAAGGTAAATGAAAAATTTCTTTTCTATCAGTCATTTCTTTAAGAAACTTCTTTTACAGGTATTTTGTATACTTATATTTCCAAATGTTAGACTGAAGTTGAAAAATAATTTTGCTCTCAAGAAATTATCTAAACTTTCTGCCTTCAGTGTAGGGAACTGAGTAATGGAAAAAAGAAGAATGGGAGAAACATTTTTTTCACTGTTTCTTTTTGTGCCTTTTATTCAAAAGTTCTATAAATTTAAGTGTGTGTGTGTGTGTGTGTGTGTGTTTATGTGTGTGTGTGTAAACTAGTAAGGCATGGGTAAATAATTTGATTGTGGTGACTCATGCACCAAAAGTATATTAAGCTAGGTGGTTCCATTAAAAAGGGAGAAGTAAGATGTTTTCATAGTCAAAAATGTATTTAAAGAATTGATCACTATTTTGTGCTTCTAGAGTTCCATTTATTTCTTGTCAATATTCATTCTACCACTGAAATCAATATCCAAAAAGATTTTGGCTTTTAAGAAAAATGATTCTCCTTAAGGCAGTGAAAGAATAGTCTCCTGAATGAGTAGAATCCTGAAGCATAAAGAAAAAATGGCCTTCCTGAAGACAGGCATAGAAGCATGGTCTACTGTAGCCCCCTGTTCAAAGGAAGGGAGGATGCTCCCAATTCGGATAAACACCCTTCTCATGATAGTGACCTCTGAGGCCCCTGGGAACTGTTGCTCCGCAGGGACTATTTATTCTCCTTACCAGCCTTCTTAGGAAAAATGACCTCTTCCAGCGTTTTTGTGAGGCCCACAAAGGTACTCAACAAACTTAAACATAATGTCACCAGTTCCTCTAATTTAGTCTTTTTGGATCCTAAGTGACAGTTTGTTGTGGAGGTTAAAGCTTATTTTTAATTATTTATTTATTTTTTTGCTGCTTTATACAGTTTTTTTTTAACATCTTTATTGGAGTATAATTGCTTTACAATGGTGTGTTAGTTTCTACTTTATAACAAAATGAATCAACTATACATATACATACATCCCCATGTCTCTTCCCTCTTGCATCTCCCTCCCACCCTCCCTATCCCACCCCTCTAGGTGGTCACAAAGAACCGACCTGATCTCCTTGTGCTATGTGGATGCTTCCCACTAGCTGTCTGTTTTACATCTGGTAGTATATATATGTCCATGCCACTCTCTCACTTTGTCCCAGCTTAGCCTTCCCCCTCCCTGTGTCCTCAAGTCCATTCTCTACATCTGCATCTTTATTCCTGTCCTGACCCAAGGTTCTTCATTTGTTTTTGTTTTTGTTTTAGATTCCATATATGTGTGTTAGCATACAGTATTTGTTTTTCTCTTTCTGACTTACTTCACTCTGTATGACAGACTCTAGGTCCATCCTCCATCCACCTCACTACAGATAACTCAATTTCATTTCTTTTTATGGCTGAGTAATATTCCATTGTATATATGTGCCACATCTTCTTTATCCATTCATCTGTCAATGGACACTTAGGTTGCTTCCATGTCCTGACTATTGTAAATAGAGCTGCAATGAACATTGTGGTACATGACTCTTTTTGAATTATGGTTTTCTCAGGGTATATGCCCACTAGTGGGATTGCTGGGTCATATGGTAGTTCGATTTTTCGTTTTGTAAGGAACCTCCTTAAAAAAGGAGGTTCCTTAAAAAACCTTATACTGTTCTCCATAGTGGCTGTATCAATTTACATTCCCACCAACAGTGCAAGAGGGTTCCCTTTCTCCACACCCTCTCCAGCATTTATTGTTTGTAGATTTTTTGATGATGGCCATTCTGACTGGTGTGAGATGATACCTGTAGTTTTGCTTTGCATTTCTCTAATGATTAGTGATGTTGAGCAGCTTTTCATCTGCCTCTTAGCCATCTGTATGTCTTCTTTGGAGAAATGTCTGTTTAACTCTTCTGCCCATTTTTGGATTGAGTTGTTTCTTTTTTTGATATTGAGCTGCATGAACTGCTTGTATATATTGGAGATTAATCCTTTGTCAGTTACTTTGTTTGCAAATATTTTCTCCTATTCTGAGGGTTGTCTTTTCATCTTGTTTATGGTTTCCTTTGCTGTGCAAAAGCTTTTAAGTTTCATTAGGTCCCATTTGTTTATTTTTGTTTTTTATTTCTATTTCTCTGGGAGATGGGTCAAAATTGATCTTGCTATGATTTATGTCATAGTGTTCTGCCTAGCTTTTCCTGTAAGAGTTTTACAGTGTCTGGCCTTACATTTAGGTCTTTAATCCATTTTGAGTTTATTTTTGTGTATGGTGTTAGGGAGTGTTCTAATTTCATTCTTTTACATGTAGCTGTCCAGTTTTCCCAGCACCACTTATTGAAGAGGTTGTCTTTTCTCTGTTATATATTCTCTCCTCCTTTATCAAAAATAAGGTGACCATATGTTTGTGCATTTATCTCTGGGCTTTCTATCCTGTTCCATTGAACTATATTTCTGTTTTTGTGCTAGTACCTTACTGTCTTGATTACTGTAGCTTTGTAATATAGTCTGAAGTCCGGGAGCTTGATTCCTCCAGCTCCGTTTTTCTTTCTCAAGATTATTTTGGCTATTTGGGGCCTTTGGTGTTTCCATACAAATTGTGAAATTTTTTGTTCTAGTTCTGTGAAAAATGCCATTGGTAGTTTGCTAGGGATTGCATTGAATCTGTAGATTGCTTTGGGTACTATAGTCATTTTCACAGTGTTGATTCTTCCAATCCAAGAACATGTATATCTCTCCATCTGTTTGTGTCATCTTTAATTTCTTTCATCAGTGTCTTATAATTTTCTGCATACAGGTCTTTTGTCTCCTTAGGTAGGTTTATTCCTAGGTATTTTATTCTTTTGCTGCAGTGGTAAATGGAAGTGTTTCCTTAATTTCTCTTTCAGATTTTTCATCATTAGTGTATAGGAATGCAAGAGATTTCTGGGTATTAATTTTGAATCCTGCTACTGTACCAGATTCATTGATTAGTTGTAGTAGTTTTCTGGTAGCATCTTTGTGATTCTCTATGTATAGTATCATGTCATCTGGAAACAGTGACAGCTTTACTTCTTTTCCAATTTGGATTCCTTTTTTCTCTTTTTTTCTCTGATGGCTGTGGCTGAAACTTCCAAAACTATGTTGCGTGAAAGTGGTGAGAGTGGACAACTTTGTCTTGTACCTGATCTTAAAGGAAATGGTTTCAGGTTTTCACCATTGAGAAAGATGTTGGCTGTGGGTTTGTCATATATGACTTTTATTATGTTGAGGTAGGTTCCCTCTATGCCCATTTTCTGGAGAGTTTTTATCATAAGTGGGTGTTGAATTTTGTCAGAAGACTTTTTTGCATCTATTGAGATGATCATATGGTTTTTATTCCTTAATTTGTTAATGTGGTGTATCACATTGATTAATTTGCGTATATTAAAGAATCCTTGCTTTCCTGGGAGAAAACCCACTTGATCATGGTGTATGATCCTTTTAATGTGCTGTTGGATTCTGTTTGCTAGTATTTTGTTGAGGATTTTTGCATCTATGTTCATCACTGATATTGGCCTGTAGTTTTCTTTCTTTGTGACATCTTTAATTATTTAATTTTACTAGTTTATATAGTAAATAATTTATATTTTGATGTGAGCAGTTCATGGACTGCTAGTATATTTGGGCAACCATCTCTACTGTCGACTTCTAGAACATTTTCATCACCCCAAAAAGAAACCCCACAACCATTAGCAGTCACTCCCTTTCCTCCCTAATCCTATTCCTTAGTAACCAATAATTTACTTTCTGTCTCTGTTTTTTCCTATTCTGGAATTTCATATAAATGGAATAATATAATGTGGGATCTGGCTTTTTTTTACTTAGCATAATGTTTTCAGGGTTCATTTATATTCTAGTGTGTACCAGTACTTCATTCCTTGTTATGGCCAAATGATATTCCATTCTGTTGATAAACTGCATTTTGCATTCATCAATTGATGGACATCTGAGTTGTTTCCATATTGGTGCTGTCAAGAATAATGCTGCTATGAGCATTCATGTACAAGTGTTTTTTTAAGGCATGTTGAATTTCTGGGTCATATGATATTTCTGTTTCAGAACTACCAAGATATTTCCAGAGTGGCTGTGATATTTTACATTCCCTCCAGCAGTGTATGAGGGTTCCAGTGTCTCTACATTCTCACCCCTTATATTGTTAATGTTTCATTGTGATTTTGATTTGCATTTCAATAACGGCTAATGATGTTGAACATCGTTTTGTGTCGTTATTGCCCACTTGTGTATCTTCTTTGAAAAAATCCACTATTCATATACTTAGCTAATTTTATTTGTATTATTTGTCTTTATTGTTGAGTTGGAGTTGTAGAAGTTCTTTATATATTCTGGATACTTGTCACATGAGCTAGATGTTTTGCAAATATTTTATTCCATTCTGTGGGCTGTCTTTTCATTTTCTTGATGGTATATTTGAAGAACAAATTAATTTTGATGAAGTGTAGTTTATCTGTTTCTTCTTTTGTTGCTTGTGATTTTGGGTATCATACTAAGAAACCACTAACAAATCCAAGGTATTATCCTATTTTTGCCTGGGAATTTTACAATTTTAGATCTTATAGTTTAATTCTGTAATCCATTTGAGTGAATTTTTTTGTTTCTGGTGTGAGGAAGGGGTTTAAGTTCATTCTTTTGTACTATATGGATTCCTGGTTGTCCCAGTGCCATTTGTTAAATAGCCTATTCTTTCTCTATTGAATTGTCTTGGCACCATTGTCAAAAATCAATCATAAATGTAAAATGTTGTTTTTTTTGGACTCAATTCTATTCCATCTATGTCTGTCTTTAAGTATTACTATAACCTGTAACTTTGTAGTAAATTCTGAAACTGGGAAGTGTAAGTCCTCCAAATTTGTTCTTTTTTAAAAAGAAGAACTTATTTTGCCTATTCTGGGTCTCCTCCAACTCCATATGAATTTTAGGATAAGCTTTTGATTTCTGCAAAAACGTCAGGTAGAATTTTGATAGAGGAATTAAATTGACTCTGTAGTTCAGTTTGGGGAGTATTGCCATCTTAACAAAATTAAGTCTTCCAATCCGTGAATACTAAATAAATGTCTTTACATTTCTTTGATTTTTTTTCCAATGATATTTTGAAGTTTTTATTTTAGAAGTTTTATACTTCCTTGGTTAAATTTATTCCTAAATATTTTAGTCCTTTGTAAATGGAGTTGTTCCTTGATTTTAGATTGTTCATTGCTAGTGTATCAAAATACGACTGATCTTTGTGCATTGATCTTGTGTCCTTCAACCTTGCTAAACTTGTTTATTAGTTCAAATAGGTTTTTGTGGAGGTCTGAGGCTTTGAATGTTCTATCCTGTTATTCCTTCATGTGTATGTGTGTGTGTGTAGGCGTGTGTAGGCTCAATCCATTTGATTCAATTTTAACTTTTTATGTGTAAGGGTTAGATTGAAAAACTTACTATATCTCACACTGTCCTCTTCTGACTTATGATCTCATTTCTACAGACAAAAGGAATAACCATCTATGCCTTGCCCATTCTCAAGGGCACTTCTGGCAGTATTGCAAGGCCCTGGCAGTGGGTGGTGGTTGCAACCTCAATTATAAAGCATGCAGCCTGATGGTGGTTTCCAGACAAAGAATCCTAGTAGACTTTTCAAGTCAGTCATGACGAGAATAGTAATATAATTTATCATCATCCTGGGCCACTTTGGAGACTTAATGTGGGGGGCGTGAAACATGTGCTATTAATTACTATGCAGTACAACAGGCATAAACTTTGAATATCCTTAATAAAAAGGTATGATCATCCTTGTCATAGCAGATTGTCAACAGATGGGTTTTCAAGTGTAAATCAGACAGAATGAAAAGGGTAAGCCGGGGCAGAAGGTTTGGTACCAGAAGATGCCTATGGGTTCATGGTGGGGAACAAGGATTAGAAAGGTCAGATCAGGAAGGATGCTCTACACAGATATATGCTGGCTAAGAGCATGGGTTTAGAGCCAGATTGCCTAGGTTAAAATCCTTCCTCTGCTACCTACTAGCATGTTAGTTTGAGCAAGTTGCTTAACCTCTTAGTGCCTTAGTATACTCAAATACAGAATGTGTTTAATAGTAGCCTTACCTCATAGAGTTGTTATGAGGATCATAACAACAACTCCTCATAGAGTTGTTATGAGGATTCATACATATGAATATATGTAAAGATTTAAAATGAAGCTCACCATATAGTGTGTGCTGTGTAAACATTATCCATTAGTATTAGTTAAATACTGTAGTGATTGATTTTGTGTCTTGGGTAGGGATATGGGCTGAGCCAACTCCAGGAGCCCACTAGTTAGTTAATGGGACTTGGACAAATCCATGTTGCTGATTGTATTACTGCTGAGAGGGACCTGTAGAGAATTTGCTGTGACCAACCTCTTCAGTGCTGCTCTGCACTGAACCTCTGCATTCTTTAATTTTTAAAAATATTTTAGAAGCTACTTCCTTTTCAAAATACAGCTTTGGGAGAGAGGGTCTAAGAAAGCTTGAAAGGGACTTGAGTTTAGTAGGATCCAGCATGGACTTTGTAGTATGAAATTGTCAGCTACCCAGAAACCAGTTCCATGGAGTGATATGTTAATTGATATTCTGAGGTCTAATTTCTAACTATTAAACTCTGAGAAACACTAAATATATTTCTCCTCTTTTTCAATAGCATGTTACTGAAACAGAGATTCTTTAGGAGGGCTATGTACAAGTTAATTTTTCTTTCCAGGTAGGATAACTCTTAGGTAATAGTCTGGAAAACTCAAATGCTATATTTTCTTTCTCAGTTTAAGTACTTTCTTCTCTTAGGTAATTATTTGTCTGATTTTAACTTATCTTTTGAAGGTATAGAAAATTGAATATTTACTTATAACTAGAAGCTATAAATTTAATCAAACTTTCTTCAGAATATTAAGGGCAAAAAACCCCCAAAACCCAAACATACAAAAAAAGAGTATTAAGGGTGTTAGACAAAGGAAGAACTATATTGAAAATGTATCTTTAGTTTATACTCAAAGATAATTCATTTTTAAAATTTTTATCAATTTCTTTAAGGTAACAATTGGAAGTTTGGGCTATTTATTACCTTTTTAGACATGATATGGTATAAACCCATTTGTAATCTTTAGCCTTTAGATTGGATAGGGATTCAAAATTTAATATAGGGTTTTTGTCATACTCCAGTTGGTAGTGTATCTGACTTTAGAGGACTTGGGTATTGATCTAGAAAACAGACTTGAATTCTTTATTAGGGCTCTTTTTTATCATAGGAGGTAACTTTATTTAGTTGATAAGATTTTTGTATTTAGTTCTTTGCTTTTAGATGACTACTGGTATGCATTGCCTTATAATTTAAAAAAGGACCCTTGGAACTTCCCTGGCAGTCCAGTGGTTAAGACTTTGCCTTCCAATGCAGTGGTGCGGGTTCGATCCCTGGTTGGGGAGCTAAGATCCCAGATGCCTCGCTGCCAAAAACAAAACAAAACATAGAAGCAGTATTTTAACAAATTCAATAAAGACTTTAAAAATGGTCCACATCAAAAAAAAATCTTTACAAAAAAAAAAGGCACTCAACTTTTATCAAGTATAAAAATTAGTAGGTGGTTGTTCCATTTAAGATGAGTATTTTTTCTATAAAGAAATTATCATAGGACTCCTTTAAGCCTTGCTTCTACATTCAATGTAAGATTTATTTTATATCATAAAATACTAGTTTAAAGGGGTATTGCCACTTGCACCTTAGAGCATAGGGTCTTTGTCCTTTTAAGGCCCCTAGTGTGATTTTATTGGTTGTGAAAATTTTCAGTTGAGTAGCCATCCTTGATCATGAGGAGATGGAAGAATTGAACTTTCTTCCTTGTGTGGTTTGATAAGAGTTTCTCTCAAGTATGCTGAAATCTGGGAAGGGGGAGCCCAAATGAGGCAGCTTTGGTGTCATCTGAGTGGGAAGGGACAAATATCCCAACTCTCTTTCCCCAGGACTTATGGCCAGGGAGGTGAGCCAGGGTGTGTCCAATGCCCTGGAACATTGGAGGAGCAATGAGTTCCCAGAAATAAAATCCCTTTGAGGAAAGAATATTTATGCTGACAGCTTGGAATCAGCCTAAGAGTTCACTGGGAGGCCTGATTTCAATCGCTGCTTATGCATAAAATTTACAATTTACCTTTGAAAATATTTAGACTACAGTAATTAAAATTTTAAATAAATTCTAAATGACCAGAGTTAGGTTTACCATGTTTAAAATAACTAACACAGTGCCCAAGCATATGTAATGTACTAAAAATTTTATTTCATTTATATAAATTAATAAAGACAAATTATACAATCAAGAGTGTTGGAAACTATGAAAAGGAAGACTCTGCTATTACACCCAGTTGTGTGAGATGCTGTGAGCAGAAATCAAGTGGCAAAGATTCTCTCCTTGACCAGACTTTAGTCAGACTCCTCTGAACTCTCTTTCCACCTAGACTGTGCCTTTTGGGCTTCTGTTTTCATCTTTGCATCACCCAGTTTCTAGCAAGAATTCTGCTAAGTCACTTTAGCATGACTCCCCTACATTCAATAACTGATATCTGATCAATTTCCTCATCTCCGACCCTTGTTACATGATCACTCTTGCCTGCCTTCAGCAAGAATCCTGTCTAGCTAAGTTTTGGTTTAGCTAGAGTTCTTCCTCACCCCAGATGTTTCCTCTTAGGAAATTTCTATCCACTGACCCTTGCCCTGCTCCTTGCCTATAAATCCCTACTCGTCCATGCTATATCTGGAATTGAGCCCAGTTCTGTACTGAAATCTTTTCCCCCTTACTGTAATAGTTCCTGAATAAAATCTGTTTTTACACCTTTCATGACTGTCCAAGTCTTCCTTTGCTGTAGCTAAGGTTGGGGATAACTCAGTACATAGTTGTCAAACATCATTCATTATGTCCTTAATCCCTGGAATTAAGTATTATTAGTAAACCGATCTGAATCTTGCCCCTGTCACGTTGCACATACAGGGCTGTATTTGCTTTTGGTGATGATCATGGACCATGCATTAAGTATAAGGGAAGGAAGGGACATGAAAATGAGAAAGAAGATAATCTGGTTTCTTGAATAAACACCGTTTGGAAATTGGCAAATAAGCCAATTGTTATTGCTTAAGTCAGAGGATGTCAACGCATAGCAGTTAGGATGTGTTCTCTGTCCACCTGATTCTGTCCCCTGGGTTTGACTCAGACCAAGGGCCTGGCTCCCCCCAGAGCTGCCTAGGCCTTAGCGGAGAACAAAAAAGCCAAGGGAGGTCAGTAAGAGTCAAAAACTGTCCCAGCTCAGAGCTCTGGGTAAAGAGATGGTTAAGAGCCCTCCTGTTTTCATGGCTGCATATAAATCAGGGTCCACATTTTCTCAGCACAAAATAGTGGTTGGGAAGTCAGGAGAGCTCAAAATCTGACGGCAGAATATTCCTGCCAAACCATCTTTTCTGGGGCTGTCACTGTAAGCCCCTCCTGCCTGGAGGCACTCTGGTTGAGTCAGAGGAACAAAGGTTTGGGGGCAAAGAGACCTGTGCCCCGCCCCCCCATACAAGCTATGCTGCCCATTAAATACCAGACTAGGATGCATATGATGTGCACCTCTGTGCCTTATTTTTCCCATTTGCAGACAGGATACTGGGTGAGAGGTGCCCGTTATTATTCATTCAGCAGATATGATTGAGCACCTACTGTGTGCCACACATAAAGCTAGGCACTGAAATACAGCAGTGGAGCTTACAGCCTTATTGGGATGGGAACAAACAAGCAAAAAACAAGTGAGAAAGCAAATAATGTAATTTTGAATTGTTTCAATAGCCAGGAAGTAAAAACTATAACACAGGACATGGATATAGACAGTAACTATGGTGCCTTAAATCAGATGGCATGATCAGTCTGATCAACCTTTCAACTGAAACCTAACAAATAGCCTTTCGCTCTTCACTTTTTGTCTTCAGCCTGTTAGGGAAAAAGTGACCTTGACCAGGTGTGTCATGAAGTGAAGATGTCAGGTCAGATTAGGTGTGACCTTACCGGGTTATGAAAAGGAATTTGCATTCATATATAAAGTGGAGGAAGAATGGATTGGCATATGGTTAACATCAAACCTGTAATGGGGGACTTCCCTGGCAGTCCAGGGGTTGGGACTTCACCTTCCAATGCAGGGGGTGTGGGTTTGATCCCTGGTCAGGGAGCTAAGATCCCACATGCCTCACCACTGAAAAGCCAAAACATAAAACAGAAGCAATATTGTAACAAATTCATAAAGACTTTAAAACAAAACAAAACAAAAGCAGAAAAAAAACCTGTAATGGGTGTGGTTGCTGTTATTACCATTCCTATTGTTGTTGTTATTTTTCCAATCTGACTTTTATGGGGTATCACTCATGTCTTAAAGAAATAAAAGGGGAAAACTGTACACTGCAGGTAAAACAAAAACAAAAACACCTGAATGAAATTTCAACAAAGAGCAATAACCTGATTGATGTATTTGGCAACAATTTAGTTTGTCAGCTGTTTTCTTCAATTAAAACATAAACTGAGATGTAACAAAATAGTGCCTCCACAGAGATCATTTAAATTTTATTACACAGCTACCAGCCCTTCATCTACTTCTTTAAGAAAAAGGGGACCCTTTAAAAATGTTACTTATATCTACTTAGGGAAATCCCAATAACCAATAAATGGTTACTGAAGTTGAAGTGCAATTATGTTAATCTCTCTTTAGAAAATACATGTAAACTGAACGTTTCTAGGCCTAAAGCAAAAACTACATAAATATTCATTCATAATATTCATAATGTGACAAATACCAAAATCAGGTCCAAAGATTAAGGTACAAACATATAAAACATGCTATGGATGGTTGGGACATGAGAGGAAGTAGGTATATACACATATACAAATAGAGCCTGAAGAGGTTGCCAAGCTGTAATTTTCCATGTCCAGATTTTATTGGCTACAGGTACATCTGTGTAGCTCTCGATCTTCAGTATAGAGGTAGAAGAAACATTTATGATTCAAAGATTTAAGGGTAGTTCCATTCCTTTGCTCCACTAATTTGAGTGGAATATGATAGAAATACTTTGATTTCAAGCTCTGATGATTTCTTTGTAGAAATGGTTTGTTTGATGTGACCGTGTGTGTATATGTGAGTGGCAAAGTAGGGAAAGGGAGGGGCAGGGTAGTGTACAAGGGAGAGGATCACAACATAAATATAGGTGGCAAGTCTTGTTAGATCCACATGTCCATACATGTCAAACATGTGCATATTCCTTAAGTAACGAGCTCTTCCTAGCAACGTTTTGCAGGAGGATTGTAGAACTAATTAACAAATTTGCATAATGAAGAAAAATTCCAGCAAGCAGTTTTGCTTTGTAGAAGCATATGAGCTGCCCTTACTGATTTCCACATTTCAGTTAATATGAAAAAAAAATAGCAGAACATGGAGGACTACCTAGATAAGACAAGAGGGAAATATATCCAAGGATCTCTACCAGTGTCCCCAGGATTAGAAAATTTCCTGAAGACCTTACCTCAGGAAGGGTATTATTATTTTTCTTTTTAAGATCCATTTCAGGCAGATACATTACAAAATTCCTGCTTTTATATATTGCTTTATTCTCAAGGATCTGACTTTGAGATCAGGGTCATATAATGGAAGTACAAAACTTGGCATCATGCTGCTGTGAGAATGTGAAAAAAATATTTACAGTAGCAATCTATCAGAAAAATTTATTCACACTGGACCCTTAGGTAGTGTGCAGAGACCTTGGGATTTAATTGTGACTCTTGTTAATCACTAGTGTCTCCTTGGTTTTGTTCCTTTGTTCTTCCACAACCCTCTTCAAGGGTTGATAATGAGAAGTTACTAACAAAATGCATACTACACCAAAACATGCTTCTGACATGCAGAGCTTTCAAATAAAGATCACTTTCAACCAAGGTCTCTAACTAGAAAACTGCAGTGATGAAGCTGCTGACAGTGACCTTTCTAAACCCCAAATCTGATTATATTACTTCCCTATTTAAAATCCATAGAGAGCTTCCCATTACTCTTTTTTTTTTTTTTTTTCTTTTTTTTTTTTTTTTTGCTGTATGCGGGCCTCTCACTGTTGTGGCCTCTCCCATTGCGGAGCACAGGCTCCGGATGCGCAGGCCCAGCGGCCACGGCTCACGGGCCCAGCCGCTCCGCGGCATATGGGATCCTCCCAGACCGGGGCACGAACCCGTATCCCCTGCATCGGCAGGCGGACTCTCAACCACTGCGCCACCAGGGAGGCCCCCCATTACTCTTTGAATGACATCACACTCCTTAACGTAGTCTACAAGGCCTCGCGTGGCCCCTGCTTATTTTCCCAACTCATCTCTTGTCGTCAAGCCTGAAGCTCTTCCTCCCAGATATACCAGCTATCTTCCTTCCTTTTCTAGTACACCTTGGCCTCACCCATCTAAGCCACTGCACATTTACTACCCAGAATCCTCTTCACCCATCTAAGCCACTGCCTATTTACTACACAGAATCCTCTTTTCCTGTTTCCATGCCTGGATCACTCCTACCTTTGTCAAGGTTACAGGTGACCTGTCCCTTCCTGTAAGATGCTCTCCTTGATCCCTCAGGTGAAATAGACACCTTTCCTATTTGCTTCAAGCTCGGTATTTCCAATGTCTCTGTACCTGTCACACTGCATTTCACCTGCCTCTTTATTGCCCTGTGACCTGTTAACTCCACAGGGGTGGGGATTCTGTCTCTTTCCATTCATTCTGGTATCACTGTGTCTAGCCCAGTGCCTTGCACAAATTAGTGCCCTCTGAAGATTGTTTGAGTGAGCAAATACATAAATGAAGGACTCTATCCTTTTGCAGTTCTACTGTTTATAGTACATACACTTAAAAATGAGAGGTAATTTAATACTTATTTTATTTCCTTTCTCTCATATTTTTAACTTCTCCCTCCTTATCAGCAACTTGCAGTTTGTCACCCAGAGACATAAGTAAGTCTTCCTAATTCTAATTGTAAAAATTCTCCTCTTGAGTGTGAATTCCCATCAGCCAATAGAAGTGTTCTCTGGGGGCTTTGCTCAATTTCTTGAAATAATATCATTTGCTAGCTCCATTTTGTCAGCAGTCTGACTTTTTCCAGCATGATCTAACAAGCCATTGATAGAACTTTCTCAGTATTTAACAAGCAAGGTTCTCTTTGATCAATCTAAAGGCCTGTTCTCAAGCCTGATCCAACTTCATACCAGGGACATTCTCCTCTGCGTATTCCAGATAGACCAGATGCTGAATTTACTTAAAGGGCCAAATTATGGTAGTACAAAGTCCCACTGGCCTGGTTGTCAGAAAATCAACTTCAGAATGTTCCCAGTTATTTAACCCCAAAGAATTGTTTGTCTAGGGGATGAATTCAGAAAGCTAGAATTGATTGCTTTGCCTCTCACCAGGTCTTTCCCTCTTGTTCTGTTTCTCATTTGTCAAAGTGAAGCCTTGATGAAGGCTTTCTACTCTCCCTGTCGGCCCTGAGAAAACTAATGTTCATTCCAAGTGCCAGTTCCAGATGCTACCAAACATCTGGTCCTTAGAGAGCAGAAGTACTGGTCAGTTTCAGCAGGAGTAAACAGAACAGGGAAAAATGGTCTCCTCTCCGATGTTACCCATGTGTCACCTGGCTCTGGGCCCAGAGCCTCACAAAGTCTCTCTGGGAAACTTATCTCTGCTTCTGGCCATGACTCAGTATGTCACCTTGTACAGTCTTTCCCAGAAAATGCTTATTGCCATCCTTCCCAGAAATCCTGCTCTTGTATACCTACAAAGCCAAACATATTCCCTATATAAAAATAACCACAATCCATTGAACCCCCACCCACTCTCTGTTCTGATCTCCCAGCCAACTGAAGTTCCTTCTTTTTCCAAGGGATGTAATGCAGCGTTGATAACCACATGCTATGTGAAGTGGAGGTGTGGTTTATAGCAACAATATCTAGTCCTCTTTCAATCACAGGGTGTTGAAACATACCCGTTGCACACTAACAGTAATGCAGAAGTTTTGTGCAGTCCAACTATATCAGATATTAAAAAATTCAAGTATATTGTATATATATTTTATATAACAGTTGATCCTCATTGTTCACAGATTCTGTATTTGAGAATTTGCTTACTCACTTGAATTTCTTAACAACCCTGAAATCAGTCTACTCAAGGTGTATTCATGGTCACTGTCAGACATGCACAGAATGAGAAAAAATTTGAGTTGCCCAAGGTGCTCAGTTTCCAGCGGAGGCCAAATAAGGTGATGTCTCCTTATTTCAGCTCTTACACTGTAAGCAAGTGGGGCTTTTTGTGGTCTAATTTAATGGCATGTTTTTCACATTTTTGTTGGTGATTTCACTGTTGAAGAGAGTCCCAAGGCATAGTGATAAAGTACTGTCTAGTGTCCCTAAGCATAGGGAGGCTATGATGTACCATATGGAGAAAATACGTGTGTTAGATAAGCTTCATTCAGGCCTGAGTTATCATGCTGTTGGCCATGAGGTCAATGTTAGTGAACCAATATGTATTAAATAAATGTCATTAAATGGAAACATACATAGAACAAGGTGGTGTAATGACTGGTTGATGAAAAGGTTGTGATCAGAGGCTTGCAGAAACCCAACCCTGTGTTTCCCCTGGGAGCAGTGGCTTAGTGCTTAATGTGTTCAACGTGACTTTACAGGACATAACTACATGCATATTGAGAATCGATTATTTACATATCAAAAAAAAGTTAATTTTTGAAATATGTACTGAGGCTGCCATTTTCCCTTGGTCTATATGCTCAAGAGTTGGTGGTTGGCAGAACTAGAACAAAAACTTTCAGTTTGTATGGAAACACAAAAGACCCCGAATAGCCAAAGCAATCTTGAGAACGAAAAATGGAGCTGGAGGAATCAGGCTCCCTGACTTCAGACTATACTACAAAGCTACAGTAATCAAGACAGTATGGTACTGGCACAGAAACAGAAATATAGATCAATGGAACAGGATAGAAAGCCCAGAGATAAACCTACCCACATATGGTCACCTTACCTTTGATAAAGGAGGCAAGAATATACAGTGTAGAAAAGACAGCCTCTTCAATAAGTGGTGCTGAGAAAACTGGACAGCTACATGTAAAAGAGTGAAATTAGAACACTCCCTAACACCATACACAAAAATAAACTCAAAATGGATTAAAGACCTAAATGTAAGGCCAGATACTATAAAACTCTTAAGAGGAAAACATAGGCAGAACACTCTATGACATAAATCACAGCAAGATCCTGTTTGACCCACCTCCTAGAGAAATGGAAATAAAAATAAACAAATGGGACCTAATGAAACTTAAAAGCTTTTGCACAGCAAAGGAAACCATAAACAAGATGAAAAGACAACCCTCAGAATGGGAGAAAATATTTGCAAATGAAGCAACTGACAAAGCATTAATCTTCAAAATTTACAAGCAGCTCATGCAGCTCAATATCAAAAAAACAACCCAATCCAAAAATGGGCAGAAGACCTAAATAGACATTTCTCCAAAGAAGATATACAGATTACCAACAGACACATGAAAGAATGTTCAACATCATTAATCATTAGAGAAATGCAAATCAAAACTACAATGAGATATCATCTCACACTGGTCAGAATGGCCATCATCAAAACATCTACAAACAATAAATGCTGGAGAGGGTGTGGAGAAAAGGGAACCCTCTTGCACTGTTGGTGGGAATGTAAATTGATACAGCCACTATGGAGAATAGTATGGAGGTTCCTTAAAAAACTACAAATAGAACCACCATATGACCCAGCAATCCCACTACTGGGCATATACCCTGAGAAAACCATAATTCAAAAAGAGTCATGTACCACAATGTTCATTGCAGCTCTATTTACAATAGCCAGGACATGGAAGTAACCGAAGTGTCCATCAGCAGATGAATGGATAAAGAAGATGTGGCACATATATACAATGGAATATTGCTCAGCCATAAAAAGGAACGAAACTGAGTTATTTGTAGTGAGGTGGATGGACCTAGAGAGTGTCATACAGAGTGAAGTAAGTCAGAAAGAGAAAAACAAATACCGTATGCTAACACATATATATGGAATCCAAACAAACAAACAAAAAATTGGTCATGAACAACCTAGGGGCAAGACGGGAATAAAGATACAGACCTACTAGAGAATGTACTTGAGTATACGGGGAAGGGGCAGGGTAAGCTGGGACAAAGTGAGACAGTGGCATGGACATATATACACTACCAAACGTAAAATAGATAGCTAGTGGGAAGCAGCCGCATAGCACAGGGAGATCAGCTCGGTACTTTGTGACAACCTGGACGGGTGGGATAGGGAGGGTGGGAGGGAGGAAGAGGCAAGAGGGGAGAGATATGTGGATATATGTATAACTGATTCACTTTGTTGTAAAGCAGAAACTAACACACCATTGTAGGGCAATTATATTCCAATAAAGATGTTAAAAAAAAAAAAAGAGTTGGTGGTTGGCAGTGATGCCCGTGTCAGCCTGTCAGCCTTTAGTGACATACTGAAGCCCATGTGTGTCTGATTAAGTGGACTTCTATATCACTTTAGTGAAATGAACGCTCACAGACGTGGGCAAATAGCTTAACAAATATTCCCACACAGAAGTGAAAGATGGTATGATATTTGTAATACAAGAAAGAAAAGTGAACAAAAACAATTTTAAAAAAGGCAGAACTTAAAAATTCAGCTGTAGTATGAGCTTTTGGTCAACTCCTTATTAGGTGAATGAAAATTTTGTAAGATTTGACACACTTGCTCTTCTCTAATTAAAATTAGTGAGAAATATTTTATACAAATATAAAATATATATGTGTGTGTATATTTATATATATTTATTTAAAATCACTACCATATATTCGATGGCTCTCACCCTAAATTGATATTTTGCCTTTGGTATTTGCAAATGATAGTTGTGTATGTTAATTACCTACAAATTATAAATGATTCATAATTTAAAAGTTTTTACTGATGGGGTAAGAGACCATTGGAGTAATATAGTTGCAATATTGTTGGACTATAATATCCAATATATATACCAGTATATAATATCCAATATATACCAGTATACCAGTATAAATATACTAGTATTGACTATACAATATATTGGAGTATTATAGTTAGAGAGAAGAGGCCACAAAAATCATGTCTTCTTATAAATGGACACATGATCTACAATTTTACTTGTAAGTGTATATTTGAACATGAACTCTTATAACTGTTCAAGGTCATTAATAAAATTCTGGGGAATTTAGTCCTGTTATTGGTGACAGCCCTTGGAAACTTTATCTTTTTTCTCTTGTACTCATTCCTGATGTGGAATTCAGCGCTTAGTTCCAAATGCCAAATCACACTTAACCCATAATATCTCAGCTCTGTGTGTTTTTCTATAGAGAAAAAGAGAAGGAAAAGGAAAACCCTTTAAAATTCTTTGGATGGGGGTTTGATACTTTTCAAAATACTGGTCGAAACCAATTAATTGGAAGGTAAAACACATAAAATGGTAGGTTATTACAAACTCTGCAGGAAAATGTGAGGGCTTCAAGAGAGTCAACCAACAAACCTCTTGATGTATTTGAGAGTGTTGTGAAATATTTTTATATTCTAACAACTTCAGGAAGCTCGTGGAGAATGTGTACTGTGCAATCATTCCCTTGTGTGTTTCTTCACATTCTACCATGTGAGCTGCTTGCCTCATTTGTAGGTTCAGCTGTCTACCCTTGTGTGAATAGGGCCTCTACAAATCCTCTCCTGCAGGGCAATTTTAACATACTGAGAGATACCAATTTGTCTTATTCTTACTCCTGTGGAGAAAAAAGTTTATATCTCAATCCCAGTCCAAACACACTCAAATTTATTTGCTCACTAAGTCAAAAGACCAGGTATTTCTGTTCTGAGATTCCTTGTACCCTCTGGGGATTAACAGCCTGTTTGGTTTTAGGAACCATTGAAGAGAGAGCCCTCAGGGAGACATAGGTCTTTAAGGAGAGACTGGCTTTGCCCTGTAAGGGAGAAGGATGGAATTTGCAGCTTGATGTTGAAGACCACATAGGATGGGGTTAATTTCTCCCAGATGAGAAGGACAGGATTCAGGTTAAAGGGGTTCTAATAACCAGTCCCTTTGGAAGCATTCTGAGAATGGCAGGACCTAAAAAGGGAGTCAGGCTGGTTACACCCTGTCAGCTGCCTTCCTAAGACATTTTGTGCTTTTCTCTGGTTCCACTGCCAGCTGGCTTCTAGTTCAGCTACTGGGGGGCAATGGCAGGCAAGAGGACTGGAGGAGGAGAAATCAATGTGTTGTTTCCTGCTTGCTTCCTCTTTGCGTGCTTCCTCCTTTTGGTTGTCCGTGACTATGTCTTTCTACCAGACTGGCTGTGTGGCCCCTCCTCCATGGTCCAGCTCTCACTGGGCTCCTATAAAACTGTTTCCTCCTCTTGCACCTTTAGACCTAGTGGTGGTATTGGCTTTCTTCTGCTAGCCTCTGGGAGCTTCAACCTCTTTTGTGGATTCCTTTAATTTGGGCCATACCTCTATAAATATTCCTTTCATTAAACTTTTTAATTGAGCCATTTACCTGGGATTCTGCCTTCTTCTGGAGCCCTGACTGTTATGGGTCCTAGAGAGGTAGGGCACTAGCAGCTTGGGTATGAGGCATCTTGCCTTGGAAGCCTGGGATGTTGATGATTCTGTTAGCAATTACTGTCTCTTGATTTGAGGTGTAAACTCTGGTTTAATGGGAGAATATGCCATGAAATGCACAGAGTATCAACTGCCAAACTAAGAAGTACTGACAACAATAGCCTGACTAATTACATCTGTCATGATCTTAGAGGAGACTTGGACTATGAGAATAAATGTCAATTATCATATTATATGACTGTAGACAATTGAGGTGAATTTGTAATAATCTGAGATGTTCCTTGGAAGCTGTTTTTTTTAAACAAAAGACTATAAAACATTCTCTAATTTACATATATATATGTTTATGAGGCAGAGTCAGTGGTGCAGATGAAGTCTGAAATAAACATTCATTTATATATTTTAGATTCATGATGATTTAATATAAGTATGCATTATCATAATTATTTTGAATATTTAAAATATATAGGGTAAAATGGTATCAAATTAAGAATATCTTTTTAATAAATCATAGTGATGAAATAGAGAAATCTGGAATGTATTTAATAAAAGGTTATAGATAAAGTTTCTTTTCTAGCATTTAGTGACCTTGATGTTACTATTTCATAAAGTCTAGGTCAATTATTGTGATGACTTTATGGAATAGTTTCCTTTCTTTGAATTTGATACAAATATATACAGTGCTTTATTTCCTGTGTAGGTAATCTCTATGAATTTCAGATGATGGAATGAGATTTCAGTGTACATTTTGTCGTAAGACTCCCAGTTCACTTAAAAGATCTATTTTCTGATTCTGGGTATAGTTTCTTTAGCACTGATACAAAATAAAGTCAGTGCATCACAATATAATGTGTATTAAATGGTTTGTTTATTCATCAAAAGTCTGCACATAGGGATTGCTGTTAAAAATCCACATTAGTGCTTTGGACTGAATATTGCATTAATAGTTTTAAAACTCCATTTTAAATAGAGGAAATATTGCTAAAATTTGTCACTATCCTTCTTCATAAACGTTTTAAAAACCTCACATATTATCAGTTATATTTTTCATGTTGTGTCTTTATAAATGGCTTTCTTAGGTCAAGATGTGACTGATTCTTATCATATGAACACCATTTACATGTATCAGTGCTGCCATCCCCTCATACTCAGCATGTCCAAAATTGAGTCCATCCTCTTCCTCACTAAATCGCTTTCCCTTCTTTTATGATCATACTGTTCTTCTGTATTTTTTGTCATTACTTCAGTTTCCAGGGCTAAAAATCTTGAAGCTCTCTTTGACATCTTTTCCTCCTTCATTGTGCCTATTTAATCAAAGTCAAGACCTACCATTAAAAAAAAAAACAACATTTGAAATATCTCCTGGGTTCTTCTTTCCTTTCTTTGTCCACGGCTATCAACAGAATTCAGGTCTTTAGCTGCTTCATGTGTGTACTCCTAAAGGATTACACATCTCTCTAGCAACCCTGCCCCAATAAACACACACACTCCAATCCATTATGAATTTTACTCCTAGACCCACCTTAAAACACCAAATTTATAATATTACTCTTATGCTATTACTATTGCCAACCACATCTTAATTTTAAAAGCCTTATGACATGACCCTAATTTATTTATTCATCACCATTTAAAGCTATTTCCTAACATGTGTTTATATTTCCAATCCAGGCTACCCTTCAATTCAGTTTCAGTGACTTTCTCATAAGCAGTTAATATTTCAGCCACACATATCTGTGTTCCTGCCATTTCCTGAATGGTCCATGCATTCTTACCCATTCATTTATTTGCATATGCTACTCATTCTGCCTAGAATGCTCTTCCCTGCCTCCAGCCATCAAGTTTGTAGCCATTAAGAAGTCTTCCACGGGGCTTCCCTGGTGGCGCAGTGGTTGAGAGTCCACCTGCCGATGCAGGGGACGCAGGTTCGTGCCCCGGTCTGGGAGGATCCCACATGCCGCGGAGTGGCTGGGCCCGTGAGCCATGGCCACTGGGCCTGCGCGTCCGGAGCCTGTGCTCCGCAACGGGAGAGGCTGCAGCAGTGAGGGGCCCGCGTACCGCAAAAAAAAAAAAAAAAAAAAAAAAGAAGTCTTCCACAAACATCTATTCACTCTCCAGAATTTGGTTTTCATTTTTCTGTGCTATTCTATATACAGTGAGTGTATTCATATAAAGAGTGTATCTCTCAGCTCCAGGACTTGCAGACCCTGCAGTCAGAAACCCTTGACCCAGGTCCACCCAGCAGTGGTCAGGCATGAGCCCCAGGACTTGGCTTCATGCACCGGTGGGCAAGTACCAGCCCCAGCATTGCCTGGGACCTGACTCCACCCACCAGTGGGCAGACACCAGCCCCAGTCCCACATCCTGCCTTGTCAGGACCCAGCAAATATACCAGAGGATAGTACCAGCCCTGAGAGCCCCCAGGACCCCAACTCTGCCCACCAGCAGGCCAACAGCAGCTATGGAACACCTTGGGTCCCTCAGTTAGCAGCTGCAGGATCCAGCTCCACCAAGTAGTGGGCCAACACCAACTGCAGGACACCCAGGACCCAGCAGCCAGAGACCCTGGGACCTGGCTCCACCTACCAGTAAGTCAGCACAAGCCCCCGGACTCCCTGATCCCTTGGCCCCATCCACCAGCAGGCTAGTACAACTCTGAGAGAGCATAGACTCCTCAGCCAGCCACCCCACATCCAGCCTCACTCACCAGCGGGCCGAACTAGCTTTGGAACACACCATGGAACTGGCAGCCTGATGTTTCAGGAACTTGCCCTATCCACCAGCAAGCCAATACTAGATCAGGGAACTCCAGCCCCACAACTGCTGATCCCAGAACCTGACTCTGCCCACCAGGGAGCCACCACTAGTCCTGGGACCATCCCCTGCTCTCCGCCCCACCAAGGTTTGGCAGCCAGACAACTTGTAACCTAGCCCTGCCAATCAGCAGCTGGTAGTCTTAGCAGAAGGCAGGGCCTGGCTACCAACCAGACCAGGGCCAGCCAGAACAAGACAAGGATTCCCACTCCTGCCACTTTTATTCAACAAAGTATTGAATGTCCTAGCCACAGCAGTCAGAAAACAAACAAACAAAAACAGAAATAAGAGGAATCCAAATTGGAAAAAAAGAAGTGACTGTTTGCAGATGACATTATATTATACATAGAAAATCCTAAAGATGCCACAAGAAAACTACTAGAGCTTATCAATGACTTCAGTAAATTTGCAGGATACAAATTAATATACAGAAATTTGTTGCATTTCTGTACACTAAGAATGAGCTATCAGAAAGAGAATTAAGAAAAAAATTCCATTTACCATCACATCAAAAAGAATAAAATACCTGAGAATAAATCTAAGTAGGTAAAAGACTTGTACTCAATAAACTATAAGACACTGATGAAATTGAAGATGACCAGAACAAATGGGAAACCATGTTCATAGATTGGAAGAATTAATATTGTTAAAATGACCATACTACCCAAGGCGATATATAGATTCAGTGCAATCCATATCAAAATACCAATGGCATTTTTCACAGAACAAGAACAAATAACTCTAAAATTCTCATGAAAACACAAAGGACCCTGAATAACCAAAACAATCTTGAGAAAGCAGAACAGAGCTGGAAGTATCGTGTTCCCCGCCTTGAGAGTATACTACAAGTTATAGTCATCAAAACAGTATGGTTCTGGCACAGAAACAGACACAATGATCAATGGAACAGAATAGAGAACTCAGAAATAAACCCATGCACTTATGGTTAATTAAAGATAAAGGAGGCAAGAATATATGGTGGGGAACAGAAGTCTCTTTAAAAAGTGGTGCTGGGGGGGCCTCCCTGGTGGCGCAGTGGTTGAGAGTCCGCCTGCCGATGCAGGGGATACGGGTTCGTGCCCCGGTCTGGGAGGATCCCATATGCCGCGGAGCGGCTGGGCCCGTGAGCCATGGCCGCTGGGCCTGCGCGTCCGGAGCCTGTGCTCCGCAACGGGGGAGGCCACAACAGTGAGAGGCCCGCGTACCGCAAAAAAAAAAAAAAAAAAAAAAAAAAAGTGGTGCTGGGAAAACTGGACAGCTACATGTAAAAGAATGAAATTAGAACATTCTCTAACACGATTTACAGAAATAAACTCAAAATGGATTTAAGATCTAAATGTAAGATCAGAAACCGTAAAACTCCTAGAAGAAAACGTAGGCAAAATACTCTTTGACATAAACCATAGCAATATTTCTTTCTGCTCTGTCTCCTAGGGCAATGGAAATGAATAGAAATAAAAGTAAAAATAAACAAATGGAACCTAATTAAACTTAAAAACTTTTGCACAGCAAAGGAAATCATTGACAAAACAAAAAGACAACCTACTGAATGGGAGAAAATATTTGCAAATGATATGACTGATAAGAAGTTAATATCCAAAATATACGAACAGCTCATACAACTCAATATCACTAAAAGAAACAACACAATAAAAAAATGGGCAGAAGATCCAAATAGACATTTTTCCAAAGAAGACATATAGATGGCCAGCAGGTATATGAAAAGGTGCTCAACATCACTAACCATCCAAGAAATGCAAATGAAACCCACCATGAGATACCACCTCACTCCTGTCAGAATGGCTGTCATCAAAAAGAGCACAAATAACAAATGTTGGTGAGGTTGTAGATGAAAGGGAACACTTGTGCACTGTGGGTGGGAATGTAAATTGGTGCAGCCACTGTGGAAAACAATATAGAGAGGTTCCTCAAAAAACTAAAGATAGAACTACCATACCATCTAGCAGGTCCACTCCTTTGTGTATATTGGAAGAAAACAAAAACACTAATTTGAAAATATACATGCACCCCAGTGTTCATGGTAGCATTATTTACAATAGCCAAGATATGGCACCAACCTGTTTCTATCAGCAAACGAATGGAAAAAGAAGCTGTGGTGTATATATACAATGGAATACTACTCAGCCATAAAAAAGAATTAAATTTTGCCATTTGCAACAACATGGATGGACCTAGAGGGTATTATGCTTAGTGAAATAAGTCAGAGAAAGGCAAATACTGTGTTGTCACTTATATGTGGAATCTAAAAAATATAATGAACGAATATTACAACAGAAACAGACTCACAGAACAAGCTAGTGGTTACCAGTGGGGAGAGGGAAGAGGGGGAAATGAAAGATAATAGTTTGTACCTCTTAATCCCCTACTTCTATGTATAAAATAAATAAGCTACAAGAATATATTCTACACCACAGGGAATATAGGCAATATTTTATAATACCTTTAAATGGAGTATAATCTATAAAAATATTGAATCACTGTGTTGTACACCTGAAACTAATATTCTAAATCAACTATATTATAATAAAAGTTTTTTTAAGTTATAAAAAAAGTATCTTATTCATTTATGAATTCCCAGAATCTAGCTTTTACCTTAAAATAAGTAGGTGCTTGATAAATGTTGGTTTAATAAAAATATGTCATATTAATTTCTCTTTGTCTTTGCTGAAGCCCAGTTACCTTTAAGCTCTGTTTCTAACAACTCCAAATCCTCAGCATTCACAGAATTAAACTATTATGACTTGACAATTTGTATTAGGGTTCTGTATAGCTATGTACTGAATGTTTGTGTCCTAATCTCCAATGTGGTAGTATTTGGAGGTGGGGGTCTTTGGGAGATAATTAAGTTTAGATGAAGTCATGAGGGTCGAACTTCCATGATGGGATTAGTGCCCTATGAGATGATGAAGAGACCATAGTTCTCTTTCCACCATGTGAGTATACAGCAAGAAAATGCTTATTTGCATACCAAGAAGAGGAAGCAAATTGGCTGGCAACTTGATCTTTGCCTTCTAAGCCTCTAGAACTATGAGAAATAAATTTTTCTATATGCCTCCTAGTCTGTGGTATTTTTATTATAGCAGCCTGAATTAAGACATATAGAGATTTATTTTAAGGAACTGTCTCACATGATTCTGCAGTACATACTGTGTAAGGTCAGTGTGGTATTCTGAGCTTCTTGGTGAGCAAATGAATCTTGCATACAGTCTACTACTGGTGCCAAACGCCTGAGAATTGGGGGATATTAAAGTTCTGGAGATATATTTATCTTAAAAAAATAAAGGATCTGTTGGATTCAACATGCTTTTATGTAAAAATTCATGGCTTATAGATTAGTACTTATTTTCTGATTCTTTTCATCTTTTATAGTTACACTGTGAAATGAAGGCAGGAACCATTTATATACTTTAGGTTCCTTCATATCAGCCATTGATGAATATAGTAGATGTTTATAGTAATATGTAGCAAAATCCTTAAAATATGTTGATGTTATACTTGCATGCAATTGCTTAGGATCTAAATGTACGGGCTAGAAAATAAGGGTAGTAACCTCTCAGGAGAAACAGAAGGGGCTGAATTTTCTGTTCTGGCATTGAATGGGTAGAGACATAGTAGGTGAGAAAAGATCCTCAACCCCACCTTGGACTTGGGGCTTCTCACAGCTATTCCCTGGTAAATAGGCAAACAAGAAAAAAACCCAAACACTTGGTTGTCAAGAGGGCAGGAAAGAGAGCCTGAAGGCTCACTAAGAGAAAAGTGTGTGGTGTGTTGGCTGATGGTGGTGAGAGCAGGGCAACCAAAGGAGCACTTGTAGAGAAGAGCCCAGGAATGTCTCATGAGACACCTTAATCTTCCCAGATTCCCAGCAGACCAGATCTTTATGGGCTATATATATCCAGAGCCTGGCCCCCATCTAGGGGAGGAGTTTACTGTGGATCAGCCTTATTCCGGGCATAGAAGCAACAGCAGCAACGATGTGGTAGGGGTCCAATTCTCGGTGGTGCTGTGAGCAGTGAGGGTCTGTCATTACAGTGATGTGGGAGCATGTGAGAAGCAGGGAAAGAAGATGGAGCAATCTTCCAAAGACCTTTATCATTTGCTACCTTTTTGAGTCAGGAGGAGGAATTTAGAGACAGTGATCCATTAGAGAGCTGTTATGCTGTTGATCTGCACCCTGTCTCTATTCCTATCCAGGGTGCTCTAGGGAACTACTTGCAGCAATCTATTAAGTTATTTATTTATTTATTAAACTTAATTATTTATTAATTATTTATTAACTAAATTGTTGACAATGTTAGGATTAATTTATTAATTAAATTGTTTATTTTTATGTATTAATTAAATTGTTGACAATGTTAGGGTTACCCAGATGGGCATGTATATTAGAACTCTTTGTTTCATGCTACAGAAACACAACTCAAACCAAAGTAGCCTCTGTGAAAAATGGGATTTACTGGATTATTTACCTGAAAATTTCAGGTTTTTTTCTCATTTCAGACATGGCTGAATCGAGGGGCTTAAGAATGTCATGTTTCTCTCTCTCTCTCATTCTCTGGCTCTCTTGCTCTTTGGCTCTGGCTCTATCTTACTCTCCGTGTCTTGACACCACATTCCTCTGAGCATTGATTTCATTCTGAAGAACGTTTTTCTAGTTTGTTGGAACAGATGTTTGTTGGCCACTCCAAGTCCTTCCAGCCCACAGTTAGAACAGAGGTAGGCAAGTAAGGGATAGTTGAGGAGATTCCTTTATAGCTCTGGCTGCAAAGCCCCAGAGAGAACCCCATTTAAAAAGCCTTGTGTCATATACCCAATTTTGGATTTATTTCTTTGGTTGGTCAGTACTGGATCACATGCTCACCTCAAAGAGGACGTTCTGGGTGAACAGAAGCTTATGGACAATGGAACAGAGAATATGTGATTTGAGGGCATACCATGTATGTTAAATCAGAGTGATACTCTAATAATCACATTCTATACTTACAACACTAATTCCTTAGTAGAGTGAGTTGACCCTGGAGTAGCTTGTGAAATACATTTAAATTTCCCTTCCTTGCCTTTTCAAATTGGACAGTTTTATTTCTAAAGCATGATTTAACTGTAAATTACATAAGATTTAGAGGGATGAGTTCTCTGAAAATACACAGGGTCCCTATAGCTGCTGTCTTTATACCGAGTAACACCATGAGTTAACCCTGCAGACTGGAGTCTTAGGCCAGGGAGAAGGGTACAAGTGTCCATGTAGATCTTGAAGCTAGTGACTGGTATTTAATCAAGTAAGAATGTATATATAGTACTTAAAGTGTGCCAGGCTCTATTCTCAGTGTTTTATGTATGTTAATTCATTGAATCCTTACAACAACTCTATGAGATAAGTACTGTTTCCACACCCTCTCCACCCCATTTTATAGATAGGGAAACTAAAGCACTGAGAAGTTAAGAAACTTGCTGAACATCACATTTAGTAAAAGACAGAAGTGAGACTTAAACCCAAGCACTTTATCTTCAGAATCCATGCTTTTAACCACTAGAGTCTTTGATGTGTGCAGATCAAAGAGAAAGGAAGGCGGAGTGTCCTGTACTATTCCTCACTGCCCCCTATCACCTAGCAAAGTTGTTTTCAAATTCTGGGACTCTATGAAACTCTTGAGTTTCATTTTCAAATGCAGTTCATTTGTCTCAAAAATGGTTTAAAAATAGGGAGACTTAAAATTGATAGAGCAAATTTTAACACTTTGGAAACCAAAGTATTAGCCAGTTTTGGCAGATTACCTCGACATTGCCCAGATATTGAAATGAAATTTTTGCCATTTCTGAGCATATAATTGAACTTCTTGTAAATGTGATAAGAATTATTAAACTTGTCACATTGCATTGGTGTTTAAAAAACAGTTGGTCTGTGTACACTTGAGTATGTTAGTAAATGTCCACAATACTCAATTAAATGCAAGGCAAGGCTCAGGCATTTTTACATGTTTCATATCCATTGGTCATTTAAAACCATTTCTTTTTCATAAAAATCAAGTAAGATTTCCCTGCACATATAAAACTTGGAAGTCAGTGGCTACCGCATCCCATTCTTTGGGATACCATAAGAGAAACCAATAAAATAAGAGCATTGAGCAATGTGGAATTTCCTGATGACTTGGAAAAGGAGAGGGCTTATACCACATACCACACAGAAAATGGCTTGGGATTCCTCTTCAACACTTTGCTTTTCAAAATCTCTTTTGATCCCCACCCTATTATGTATGAGGTCTGGAGGGAGGGAGAGGAGATGAGGTAGCCTACATTGGAGGAGGGTGTCCCAATACCCTGGGCTTCAGTATTTTTGCCTCTTGAATTTTCCTTGGGACTTACTAAGGCCTACTCTCCCTAGAAAGCTACATGGGTGGATAAAAAAATAAGACTTTTTCACCTGCATATTTTTCTCTTAATTTGTATTCAGTACTCTTCTCATACTAGAAAAGTGGTCATGATTACACCTTAAACTTTTAGTTATGATTCTCTTGCCAAAAATATATACTTTATAACATGAGAAAAGTGTTAAAAAATTAAGAATAATCCTTAAAAAATAAGCATTACATTAATTCTATTAATCCTGCATGTACATTGTAACTATATCAAAAAGCATGCAAAGGAATATAAGCTATACTTAAATTTTCTTTTGGGTAAGGAAGGAAGCCCAGGCCCTTTTTGTTTCAACTGTAGAAGACAGACACGCTGATTGCGTGGCCAGCAACACTTCCCTGCATGCCAGGACACCAGAATGTTACTGAACAAACACACACCAAGCCATGAAAAAACAGACAGTGAATACCTAGGCTAGGTGGCAACCAGAATATCAAATTTGGGCATAATGGGCGAGGAGGTCAACTGCATGGTGGTGGATGGCAACTAGACTTGTACTGGTGACCACTTTGTAGTGCATCCAGATGTCCAATTATAATGCTGAACACCTGAAACTTACATAATTAAAAAAAAACCTTTAAATATCCTAAAAAAAGAATATCAAATCCTTAGTTAATGCCAATTACATTTCTTTATGCCAACTAATATTCTAATATTTCTGGTATTAGAGAATGCTTCTGTGGAACTTTTTTTAAAAAAGCCTTGTTTTGTCATATTCCAATTGCAAATAAATTCTTCTTCTCTCTGGCATATGATGACAATTAAAGGGGGCCTCAGATTGATTATTGGAATAGTAGAAATCAGAGAATAGAGAACTTATCCTATCTCCCAGTGTTCTAGAACTTATATTTTAAACCATTCTGGAAAATTCTATTTCTGGAATTTCTCCATTTTATATTATATGCATAGATTACTTTTCTCAATTTATTCAGTATTTTATGTGTCTATTCCCTCATGCTTTAAATAATTAGTAACCATCATTTCTGTGCCAGGAAGTTCTAGGCCCTTTAGATAGATGAATAAAATACAATCCCAACCTCCAAGACAATGTGAGTCTAGTGGGAAAGCTCACAGTTTCACTTGTGTTTACAGGGTCAGTTTAACTGCTGATTTGAAAGGACTTTAAAAACCACATAATCTTAGGAGGCAACATTAAAAATGATCACTGGGGTGTACTAGTTTAGTTCTCATGAGAGAAATTTTGCAGTTAAAACAAATAAAATCCACCCCCAAAACCCTGACTTAGCTCTGTTTGGGTTAAAATCTGGGACATCTGTGTAGATCAAACCAGTTAGATAATCACTAATTCCTGATCCCTTGCCATTTAAAAGTTTATTTATTTATTTATTTATTTATTTATTTCTGCTGCATTGGATCTTCGTTACTGTGCAAGGGCTTTCTCTAGTTGTGACGAGCCGGGGCTACTCTTCCTTGCGGCGTGCGGGCTTCTCATTGTGGTGGCTTCTCTTGTTGTGGAGCATGGGCTCTAAGCGCGAGGGCTTCAGTAGTTGTGGCTCGCGGGCTCTAGAGCACAAGCTCAGTAGTTGTGGCACACAAGCCTAGTTGCTCTGCGGCATGTGGGATCTTCCCGGACCAGGGCTCGAACCTGTGTCCCCTGCATTGGCAGGTGGATTCTTAACCACTGTGCCACTAGGGAAGTCCCCGATCCTTTGCCTTTTTGCTCTATATTATAGCCAAAGACAGTTTGTAGGCTGATCAGGGACCTTTGTTAAAAGTTTGTGCTGAGTTATTTGTGCTGCATTACATTTCAAAGTTGGGTCAGAGTGTTCAATAAATTGATTTTTCTGTCCCTTCTATTTCTTGTTCTAGAGCTCTGCCATAACTGGATACATGCGACTTCCATTCTGTGGAATGGAAGTACCTATACCTCAAGTGACAGAGGCAGGCTTTTGAAGTTTTCATGAAGCAGTTGTGCTGATTTGCTCTTTGTTCAGCGTGGAGGGTAGGATGTGTCTGGCTCATCTAATTTAGACACTTAAAAGTCAGATCCCATTTCTACTTTTGAAAACCATCTGGGCTGCTTTTTATTCTGCAGACCCAGGAGCCCTCAGTGAAATCAATGGGGTTGGCAGGAAATATCTGTGAAGAGGTGAGGTTAGCTTGTTGTGTGCAAGACATTTTTCTGAGACCTGGATAAGAGAAAAGCAGCTTTCTCGGGTGATATTTTTACAGAAATAAAGACATTTTGAGGGCTTTTGTGGAATGGTTAGGATTTATTAGAAGATAGGACATGTTAAATATGCTATTAAAAACTGATGTAAAAACCAGTATGCATTTAAGTATTTTTCTTTTAGTTTTGATTGACCTCTAGAATTAAAAACGTAAATGACTTAAGGCACAATTTCTGTGTTCTTTTCTTCTTATGTAAGAAAGATTGTTTGGGGGCAATATGTTATAAACTTTTCTTTATCTTTCAAGTTCAGAAAATGGGGACATGTTAGAGGCTCATACTGGTAAATTGCAAGCTCAGAAGCTCTTTGATTAATGCTGTTATTCTAAAATAAGATTTGAGCCTAGTTATGGTGAAAAGAAATACAGTTTCATGCAGGGTCAGTATATTGGGCAAGGTGATACTATGAATAAAGTTCAAGTGCCCTCAATTGAGCCTCTGTTATTTCTTCTGTGTCAGTGTAACCATTTTCCAGTCAATAGTGTACAAATATTTTTAGACACTGCACAGTCAGGTAAATTCTGTTGACCAAAGGTAAAGATCTAGCTGTCATTAGTTCACCAAAGAGCAAGGTGATTTTCATTAATCATTTTTTTAAATTCTCCAACTCAGTAAGTGGTTATTTTATCCCTGTTATTATTTAATATTTATGGTGCCAAACTGAACCTCAGGTGTATCTATACGGTTGATATAGAGTACAAAACTATTAACTCTCTATCAGTTTGATCACTGTCATATGATTTAGTGTGAAGTAATGACATCAAGGCCCATTCCAGTCCCTACATCTAATCATCCATTTATAAAAACTAGGAAAAGCTTTTGCACAGCAAAGGAAACCATAAACAAAACGAAAAGGCAACCCACAGCTTGGGAGAAAAATATTTGCAAATGACGTGACCAACAAGGGATTAGTCTCCAAAATTCACAAACAGCTCATGCAGCTTAATATCATCAAGACAAACAACCCAATCAGAAAATGGGCAGAAGACCTAAATTGACATTTTTCCAAGGAAGACATACGGGTGGCCAAGAGGCACATGAACTATGTTAAACATCGCTAATGATTAGAGAAATGCAAATCAAAACTACAGTGAGATATCACCTCACACCGGTCAAAGTGGCCATCATCAAAAAATCTAGAAACAATAAATGCTGGAGAGGGTGTGGAGAGAAGGGAACCCTCCTACACTGTTGGTGAGATTGTACAGTCACTATGGAGAACAGTATGGAGGTTCCTTAAAAAACTAAAAATAGAACTACCGTATGACTCTGCAATCCTACTCCTGGGCATATATCTGAAGAAAAACATGGTCTGAAAGGATATATGCACCCCAGTGTTCGTTTCAGCACTGTTTACAATAGCCAAGACATGGAAGCAACCTAAATGTCCACTGACAGAGGAACGGATAAAGAAGATGTGGTACATATATACAGTGGAATATATGGAACAGTGGAATGTATGGAACTCAGCCATACAAGAAGAATGAAATAATGCCATTTGCGGCAACATGGATGGACCTAGAGATTGTCATACTGAGTGAAGTTAAGTCAGAGAAAGAGAAATATTATATGATATCGCTTACATGCAGAATCTAAAAAGAAATGATAAAAATGAACGTATTTACAAAACAGAAACAGACTCACAGACTTCGAGAATGAACTTATGGTTCATTCTTCCGGGGAGGAAGGGTGGAGGGAAGGGATAGTTGTTAGGGAGTTTGGGATTGACATGTTCACGCTGCTATGTTTAAAAAGGCTAACCAACAAGGACCTACTGTATATATAGCACAGGGAACTCTGCTCAATGTTATGTGGCAGGCTGGATGGCAGGGGAGTCTGGGGGAGAATGGATACGTGTATATGTATGGCTGAGTGGCTTTGCTGTGCACCTGAAACTATCACAACATTGTTAATCGGCTATACTTCAATATAAAATAAAAAGTTTAAAGAAAGAAAACTGAGGCTCTTAAGATTTTTTAATTTTCACGTGCCACAGAACCTGAAACCACTTCTCTGGTCATTGCAGTGCACTGGTTTTCAAAGTGTGGTCCTTGACCAGCAGCATCGGCATGAGCTAGGGACTTGTTGGAAAATGCAGGTTCTCAGGCTACACCTCTGAAGGACTGAATCAGAAAGTCCAAAGGGGACACTAGCAATCTGAGTGTTACCAGGTGATTCTAATGCATGCTAGGAGTAGAAAATGGTGGGGAAATGAATCTTGCCTGGATTTCTCAGCACTCCTGAAAAACATCCTCCTTAGACATGGAAATTTATGTAATGTGAAGATAGGGAGTATTTGCTTTCACTTTCTCTAGAAATATTTTACTCTTCACATACCATGAGAATTAGATCTGTAGCCATTTGTCTGTTAAATTGCTCTGATCTTAAAGGATAATAAAACTTCTCATATCCTCCCAAAGGCTAAATGGTGACAGCCTAAACCAGGTCCCTAAGGTAAGCCCTAGGGTGCTGAGGGGATGGGAAGGCTGTTCTTGGAGACATCTGGAGGTCACAAAAGCTGAGAAATGTGAGAGAATCTGACTCCTGGAGAGATCTCATTTGCATGAAATTGAGATTACAAGGAAGTTAAGTGACTTTCCAATGATTTTGTGAGTAGTGACTATGGAGTTAATTCTATTACTCAGGCACATTTTGTTTGCAAGGGGGTCCATGTTGGAGGGGGAGGGGCACACGCCTCCTTCCCCTTTGCAGAGAAAAATCACTTTTTCCTCATCCCTCATCTAAGGAGTGCCTAGCTATCCATGTAGGAAAATTGACCTGGCTCTCATATTGCCCTAGGAGTGAGGACTAAGTGAAAGTGGGGAAGGGCACACATTTTTTACTGGGAATTTTTAGAAAAAAAAGATCTGTGTATCTGTGTTCTCAAAAAGGAACACTTTGTGAGTATATTCATGATCAAATTAATAAAGATGAAGATTAAAAACCCAACAATAATACATGATTCACTTAAGAATTTTTCTTTGTCTTAGGCCCCATACTATCTAAATTCATACTCATCAAAAGCAGAATGCCTGCAGGTATACAGTTTGCATTACTAGACAGGACAGATCTAAAATCTCACTCTGAAGCATCTGTAGTTGGCTACTTCAGTGGTTTAAATTTCCCTAAAAGCATTGTGTAAGGACTTCTTTACATATGCATAACCAGAAATGCTCAAATGATTAGTCCTTCTCAGAAAAAGGGCAGGGCCAGTCTCCAAAAGGGATTTAATTTTATCTATAGAATGTGGTGATGGTTTAGGATCATCCCCCTACATCATGAGGCAGTTTGCCCACTATTAAATTTCAAGATCGAGTCTCTATCTCTTACATTAGAAAAACACCGCCACCTGCAACTCTAACTAGCAGTAGGGCTTTATTACAAATATCATTCTGGGATATGCCCCATTTTTGTAGACAATTCCCTCCAGGATTTCATAATCACAGAGAGAACTCTAGAGATGAAGGGACTTCATCAGATGTATAATTCAATTCCATCCTTTTTACAGATGAAGAAATTGACACACCTGGAAATTAAGTAACTTTCCAAAGATCTTGTGAATAGTAACTACAGAGTTAGTTCTAGTTCCAGTTTCCTTGACTCTTTATAATCTGTTTTTCAGTGTAATGTACTGCCTGTATGAATGGAAAATCTCCCGTGAATTCCTTCTATTCAGAGGTACTTCTACCTATTTGATTTTCTCTGGATTGGGGATGTTAAGCACAGGATCTTCCTTACAGGTGCTTTGGACTAACAATGGCAGAATTGGGAAGGCCTAGCAGTGGTTAAGGCTCTCTGCTTATTTATAGCTCAGACATCTCTAACCACATCTTCTTTTGGAGGTTTATCCTAGAATTTCTAATTTCAGGTGCCACTGTCGCTTAAGCTTTCTAATCATCAAAATATCTTTATTTAAAACACAGGGGTACTATTTTTTTTAGGGTTTGGTAAAAATTCATAAGAGAATGCATGTAAAGACAAAAAGCAGTTGAGTAAATTGGAATTCTCCAAGCCTTCTAAGAAGAGGTTGTAGAGCTCTGAACACAGAAGCAGATAAACATGATTTTATAATTGTCTTAAATCTTAAATGGCATACTGTGGATCTGCAAAGAACACGGAGTCCAAAAAAAAATTTAAAAAGATGGAATAACACAGGTACACAATTAAATGATTGAATAAGAATGATAACAAGTGAGTTAATGAAAATAAGACTGTTTAGCACCTATTTTTTTCTATCCTTTTCATGGACTACAAGCCTTTTAGATAGTTTTCCATGTTTTAAAATAATTTTAGTTCTCATTTTATCAGTGATATGAACTAGCAGGGAAAATAACAAGGACTCAAGATCCCCAAAATAGTCCAAACATAAAAACCAAACATAAAAATAAGATATAAAATAAAAATGCGAAAGTTGCACACAGCCAGAATCTCATGCTATAGCACACCTAGGAGATAGTGTTCCTTTTACTAGAGTTTCGAAAGTAAACAATGACAGGCTTTTAAACCAAGTGGTATAAATTTAATATGATTCAAGAACTATACATGAAATCGGAGATAAAGGCAGCAGAAGAAGGAGCCACTCATTTTTCTCTATTCTAATTATCTTCATTTCAGTGGATTAGAAAATGGTAAATGTTGAAGTCAAGTTGGAGATGGTCCTGAGCTCAATCACCTGCCAAGTTAAGTCTGATAAATGGCAAGTGTGTATAATTAATACTGTCATTTTTCCCTAGACCAAAGGGCGACTGCAGTAACCATAGATTGTAATTGTCATCGTTGTCACATAAAATGTGCTATTATTAAGTTCAGGCTGAATTTTATTGCTGGGAATGCTCATAAATTGAGCGGTCAGTCATTTAAATTACCAAGTAGAAAGCTTTGTGGCTTGCTCTAAAACTACTTTTTAAGACAATGTATTTGACTTTGGACCTCTAGAAACTAATTGCATTTTTTGAACAGACGGTAGACAGGCTGTAACCTATGTGAGGATATACTGACAGACATGCCATGTACATTTAAGCATGTTCGTAGGAATCTTACATTTTTATTTCCAAAATTTTTGGTTGTAGGGGCAAGAGAGGAATGAGGAGTAGATGTGAAATGACATATGAGTGGGAGAGATCATTTTGAAAGCACACTTACTGCTTTCTTGCAAGATGTGTACTTTCCAGAAGGTGATGTTGATAAAAAATTAAAGAGTGCAGGATGAATATTATGATGGATTTGTTGTTCATGTCTTAGAGAAGGATCGTGGGAGAGAAATTCAAATGGAGTAGCAAGAGATAAGGAACCAGCTAGCAATATGTTAAAAAGATTAATAGTGACTAATAGGATATTTGGTGATTCCATTGAATATTAGTTCCATCTTTTTTGTATATTTAAAATCAATGTAATTAAAGCAACATGTATTAAAAATATGTTTGCCTAAAATACTATGCTAAGTACTCTGATATGAAAATTATTGATGAGACGCATGATCTTATCTTTGGAATATTTAATTCTATTTCCGTCTTTCCATTTAAGTCTAAAAATAGAATTTTATATTTATATTAAATATAAAAATACAATTCTAAAAATATAATTTAAAAAAATACACATAGAGGAAAAATACCCTACCTCCTTTATACTGGTACCAAAATTGTTGCTATTTTAATGCATTTCATATATGTGTGTGTGTATATATATACACACACACATAAATGAATTTTTATAATTGTAATCGGCACTTACGCAACTTTTAGTTCTGTTTTTATGTTCAGTGCATCTTTTCTCTGATTTTCTAGATCTTCACATAGCTGTCGATTTCACTCTTATTCAAGTCTCAAATCAAATATCACCTCCCCAGATCATTCCTACTATATTAGCCTACTTTCCACTGCAGCTTTCTGTCGTACTACCATTCACAGAATTATTATATTCACAGTTAGTTCTATAATAAATAATTTTGCTTAATCATTTGTTCATTTATGTTCTGTCTTTCCTCTCTTAAAACCTAAGTTCTGTGACAGCAGGAACTTGTCTGCCTTATTCACTACTGTATCCCCAGCCATGAAAACAAGGCCTGACATCTATAAATAAATATATATTGAGTGAATAATGAAAAATTTACTGTACCATTCTTCCATTGTTGGACATAATTTATTTCAATTTTTGTGTTATTATAATTTATACATTTAGGGATATCTTCCATGAATATAATGATTTTCAAATTTTAAAAATGTTAGAAAAAGCTAAGAAAATAATTCCAAATGTTAGATAATAGGTCTAAGAGTCTGAAGGCATTTATATTTTGATATGTGTGTGTATTGTATATATAATATATATATTTTATATATATATTAGACTTGTTTTTTAGAAGGCTTGACCAAATGCCAGTAACCTTATGTTTGTGTTTACTTTTTGTCATAGTTTTACCTCTTCCGTGTATTATAATTTTAGAAAATCTGCTATTAAATTAATGGTCAAAAACAGCATACCCAAACTTGTTTATTTTACTTTTCTTTGATTTTTAGAAAGTTTGTACTTTTATTTTTAATATTATTGGTTAGTAGGATTTTCTCTGTTGTAAATTTGTTTGTAGTCATTCCTCTATTTTGTTTTAACATTTTTCTCAATCAATATGAGCTCTTGTGTATATTTTAACCCTTTGAGTGACAAACTTAGTTGTATTCAGTTAAACTGTCACTTAGGTGACATGCTGTGAGTTTAACTGGTACAACAAGGAATGAGGAAGCTTCTTTTAATATCCCTCACATGACATGGCGAAGGACATAACAGTTATGGCCCCCACTGCTGAGCACCTGTTATGTAGGTTATGTCAGATTCTGTGGTCAGTGCTTTATATCACTTAATTTTCACAACAAATCTGCAAAGTTGTTAGCGTATCCCTATATAAAGATGTGAAATTAAGGCTTACTGAGATCAAAAAGCATACCCAAGGTAACACCATTACTGAGCGTTGGGGTCATGAGTTAAACTCAGATCTCTTCTCTCCCACGGTCTGCACACTTCCTGCTATTCCAGGAAGTTACCTTCAAGGTAGACCTGTAGATATCTGACTTGCAAGGCAGAGTGACACAGAAGTCTGGGAGAAAAATACTGGAAATGAAACAATCTGGGAGCACAGACCAATGATATTGAAATGTGCATTTTTTTCAATTTATTTGAATTAAGTCACATGTTTTATAAATGCACAAATGCATTAACCTCTTCATTTCTTTCCTATGTTAAGTGCTAAAATTGTAATAATGTGGTTTAAATTGCTAACTAAAATAGTTTAGTCTTGCTTGTTATGCAAGATATTGAAGAATGGTTTAAAGATGTAAAAACACATTCTCTGGTTCAATTGTTTGCACAGTATTTTCACTGAAGTTTACATGGTATTTTAAAAGATGATGTGAAAACTGTTGTTCCTAGGATATATTGACAGTTAAGATCTTGGCTTTAGCACTCTCAGTGGGATTTACTTACTTTCTCACATTCTGTTCCTGGATAAATCCATTTACAGAATATATGATTTCCTGTGCTTACATTGGCAGTATGGGGTTGTTTGAACATCACTGGCCTGGGTATTATTAGCATTATTGTGATAAACAAATACTAGTCATTATTGTGATAAACTAATACTAATACTCACATGGCATAATCCCAACTTTTAAGACATGAAATCATATACTTGCACAGAAGTTCTGATGTAGGGAATAGAGAAAGTGGGGGAGAAAACCCTTTTTTTTCAAAATGATTGATCTCATGCAGCCAAAGAAAAAATGTCTCCAGTAAGACACTCTTTTTGGAAGTTGCTCTGGATATCTTTGTGTTGCTAAAGAGACATAGTAGCGTTTTATGTGTTATTTACTGTGGGGGGAGAGAGAGAGAGGAGAATCTCTCAGAATAGCTGAACTAGAAATGTCTCCCCATGTTCTTTGCCCCTCTCTTTGTGCGTGTGGAGAGTGGTGAATACCTGGGCAGAGACTTAACAGAATTAAGATGATGATTGCCTTCTTCACGTCCTTTAGGTGTCTCTTTTTTAATAAACTGAATTGATAAATTTTTATCATGACCCAAAAATGTATGAGGAAAGGAAGTCCTACAAGTCACCTGTTGCCCACAACTTATAGAGAAGGCTTTCTCTGAACTGAACATTTTTTGCTGTGTTCCTGAAAAATAATGCAATAGGACTTTCATTCTGATAAACTTCTAAACTGCCCTTTTTACCTCTCTTTCTTTGGTGCCTAAACTCCATACTTTCTTTTAAGTTGCACATGTAGTTGACTTTATTCCTGTCAAATGTGTGTGTTGAAGTAGGAAGAGTAGTTTATTTTTACAAAAATGTGTCAGTGTTCTGGAAATAAACAAAATGTGCTGGGATGTGAGGCTAGGATGAGCCATCTTAACCAAGCATTGATCTGGGTATCAGATGATGTGAATATTTTTTTTTCAAGGTACGGTTTTCTCTATTAAGGCTCAGATAAGCTGCCTCCCAGGTCAAGTACTCATGAACGCCATGGTCCCTGGACCAAGGGGTGGGTGGGCAGGTAGCTGATGGGAATTTTAATAGCAGTTATACCATTGTATCTTGGATAAAGAATTTGATCTCTCTGAGTCTCTGTTTCTTTATCTATGAAAGGAGTATGTTAAACTAGGTGGTATCCAAGTTATCACAGCATCCTTGATTTCTGTGACTCCGTCACTCCCTTTGGAGAGGTATGTGTGGAAACTAGATGCCTGAATTCTGTAGAGAGCAATCATCTTATGTTGTATAATATAACCCCTCTGACCTTTCCCAGCCATTTTACCTGAAATAGTTCATTGCATCAATATCACAGTGCAGTGATATGCACAATATGGTGGTATTATTACCCATAGAAAAAGGTGCAGAATCTGAGATTCAGATCAATCATGACTAATCCAAGTCCACACAATGAATTCCAACCAGAGCTGCATACCCTGGGTTCACTAATAAAGGTTTGATAAGTTATAATATCTTGCTGTGTTAGAACACCTACTGGCTTCCCACTGAATTTGCTTCTGCTTGAGACAAAAAAATTTCTTCTGAATCTGGTTTGCATCCAGAATTCACTAACTAGCACTTCTAACTCCATATAGAGGAAAAAGAAAGTAGTCAGTGCCTAGAAAGCAGTAAGAAACAGTGTCTTTGTAATTTGGATCTGCCTAGATTCAGGTGATTGGTTCATGGTTGGGCTACAGTGTTTCAGGGCATCAGCTCATGAAGTCTTTAATGCCCGGTAGCCCCCATAGCCCCCATACTGTTCTTTTCTGTTAAGACATAATGCTTCTTATTTAATACTAATGATTTTGAAGTGTATGTTTATGGCTAGCATTCCTTGAGAATCTTTTATCAAAAAGAAAAATAAGGTAGAATAAGGCAGAATCCTAAGAGGTCATCTTCAAGTCTGCATAGCTGAAATAGCATGTATTCTTAGAGACAGGAATATGGCAAGTAATAAACTACTGTGTGAGGGATTACAGAGCCCCATATCGCTTGTAAACTATCTCTTGATGGACAGAGCATTTATAAGACAGTGAGCTGTTAATATGTAAATTGCAGTTTTAGTCTGTAGTTTCTGAAAACATGTCAATCTGCCATTTTGAAAATGTTATTTTGCTTTCCTGAAACAAGAATATGCCCTGTGAATAAACTTGGGTATTTGTCAAGTCTGGATTAAGTCAGAAAAAGACATGGCTCAAAATAGTGGTTTGGTTTATCTATGTATCATGTGTGTTCTGCTGATAGGAATTTATACATGTATGATTCTCTTTGCCATGGTGACTATACTCTTATATTTGATAAATTTGTTTTATTTGTAAAAAGCAAAGCTCTATGCAGAATTAAAATATTAGTATTAATTATTAGGAATTTCTTTTTATTAGACAGGGTCATATAGCTTCTTGATTAAAAGAATCTTATAGTAGATGACTAGTTGGTGTAAATTGAATGTTTTAGCCTGTGATTTTTACCTATCAAAGCCAAAAGGAGAATAATAATCTCAATTATAAAAATACTGGGATGCCCAAATTAATTATGATACTTGAAAGAGTTGAAAGCCTCCATGTGTAATAGTTTCTCAGTTTGTATAAATGAAATTGTGCGAAAACAACGCTTTTATTCCGGGCATTTCTGGTTCTAGAAAAATCAGAAAAAAGACTTCTATTGTTTTTTAAAGTAGTGAGAAGCATTGAACTGAAAGCCAGGGTACTCAATTTCTAATGCCATCTGTTTGTCCTTGGGCAAATTTCATTCCCTCCTGTGCTCTCGGAGCATTTTGTTCTGTAACAGGGAAACCAAAAACCAGTAAAGTCAAGTCTACGGTATGTTTGAGGAACTCGGGAGAAACATGAAATAGAAATTAGATACCCTTTTATAGGCATGAAAATAAGCACCTTTATTATGCCTGTAAGAAATGTAACGATCTAACATTTTTTATATTCTCTTTATTAACTTTATAATGATGTTAAGGAATATGAATTTAGGGGAAACAGACACAAGTGTTGGGCAGGATCTAGGTGGGCAGGAGACTAACTGGGATGTCATGAATCTTTATCTAAACATGTATAGCAGATCCAAACATTCTGTCTGACTTGATTAGGGGAAAAATCAATCAGGCCAGCTAGGCAGTTCAGTCAAGTCATGAATTAGTCAACTAGTTCTTACTGGTCTGAACGGATTAGCTGATATGTTTATTTATTCAGCCAGCAAATATCTTTTGGAACATCAATTATATGCCAAGCAATGTGCTGTGAACACAAAGATGAAACAGACCCACTTGCCTTTAAGGCTTTCACAGATTATGTTTGATTCGACTGTAATCCAAGGCTTTGAGTTAAATGCCATCTAAATTGAGTTGAGGGGCAGTGGGCAAGTGTCTAGAGGATGACACACTTCTGGTCAAAATACAGGTAATTCAGGAAAAAGCTCTGCAGAGAGTTTTGGGATTAGGGAAATTTCTTGGCCCAGTTATTGTTTCCATTCTTCAATCTCAACCCAGATGGCATTCGGCCAAGACTGAGAATAAGAGACTTTGTCTCTAATTTTTTTTTTTACATTTACTAGCCCAAATTGACTGGCTTCCTTTTTGCCTAGTATCATCCAGAAACTCTTCCTTTCCTTGCTCTTTGATAGAGGACAGAAAATCAGGTGAGTAGGGAAGATATTTCACAGATAAGTAACATGACTAAGGAAAGGGAATAAAGAACCACTGCTCCATATGTTAAGATGAGATGCATGATGGAGAAATCACACAGTACATTAGAATGTCAGTGGTAACGCTTAAAGTTCATCAACCCTATTAATGAATATATGAATATGAGTAAATGAGGCCCCAGCACGAGATGGAACAGTGACTTGAACTTAGGCCTTGGGTGTGTAGCTCACTGATCTTTAGACCACGGCTTGAAAAGCTATGGAAAGATGTTTAAATGCCATTTTTTAGTGCTCTTCTTGGTAGTCCCCCTATTCATGTTAGATAGAAATGTGAAGAAGGAGGCATTTGTGTATTTATGATCATTCTGCAGTGAGGCTTTAGTATTCAGTATGATTACCATATAAAAACTATTCAGTTAAAGCTATGTCTAATGAGAGAGGAAAAGGCAGTGCTAAATATTCTGTGCTAACAAAATCCAGCTTTTCTGAAGGTGTAAAACCATCCTGGCTTTTGGTGTTTGGATGGTGGGACTGGGGGTTTGCAGGGACAGCACTTTAATCAAAAGACCAATTCATGGATTGTAATGGCACTGGTGAAATGAACAGTACAGTGCTCCCAGGAAGACAAGGGATTCTTTCAGATTGTTTATGGGAGAGTGAAGACTTTGTCTTTGCTCTAAAACAACAGGAACTGCTGAGATTCAGTTTAAAAATCCTGTCTAGTTCAGAAGTTTATTTTTAAAATAGATGTCATATCTGACTTAAGATTTTGCTGCATTATTTTTTCTGCACAATATTAATACTAATAACCTACATTCAACGTTAACTTAGTTGTTAGTTACTTAGATATTATAACTAAATATTTATTTAAATGGATTAATAATAGCTGAATGCTGCTCTAGGAACCGCTGTCACATTAATGCTTTATTGCTCTTTCTATTGTCCAGATCTCAGTGTGGATCACCTAGTAGAATTGAATTAATTTGTCAACTTTTTATTCAGTTATACTGGTTTCACCAGTAAGGATTGCCAGAAGATTCTGCCTAGGCTTTAATGGAAGGATCTCTGAAAGGTGTGGGGCAAACTGTACAATCAATAAGCCTGAAGGAAGCATATCTGGAGTCTGTGTGGGCTATGCAGACTTAATCTCTAAAAACACTCTTTTTTAAGGGACATTTTGGTTTATTTGAAGAGGAGAGCTGGAAAAGGAAGAGGAAGGGAGTGACAAGGTTACATAGTCATCATGATGCACAACAACTTCGACTTTGGATCTGGAATTTAGTGTAGCACTGAGAGAGTCTGGTGGAGGTGGGAAGAGAATGGGATGAACTTGACGAGAGGAGATTAACGAATTAAAGGTTCAGATTGTGGCTTCAAAGGATATGAAACCAAAAGGATTCCATTTTACTTAATTTCTTCTTAAACAAGCATCAAGATACTGAAGCAGAAACCTCGGAAATGATGTTGTATTAACCAATTAAATACTTACTAAGTAGCTTTTGCATTCAGAGTTCAGTTGGGCAGCTGTGCTATATCAAAAGCTTTGAAATCTGATAGTTAAAGGCAGGGGTCCACAAACTAGAATCCCCCGGCCATATCTGGCCACTGCCTGTTTTTGTACCACCTGGGGACTAAGAAAGGTTTTTGAATTTTTTTAATGAATAAAATCAGAGGGGTATTTAGTGACATATGAAAATTATATGAAATTCAAATTTCTGCCCATACATGAAGTTTTATTAAAATGATCTACGCTCGTTTTTTTTTTTTAAACATTTGGTTAATGGCTGCTTTCCTGCTACAAGGGCAGAGTTGAGTAATTGAAGCAGACTGTGTAATCTGCAGGCTCTAACATAGTTACTCTCTGGCCCTTGGTAGAAAACATTTCTGAGCTCTGGTTTAAGATAACCCCAGTTCCACTGCTGCTTAATTTAGGATTCAGTGATCTCACAGCTAAGTTTTATTGAGGACTTTTGTGTGTTGAGCATTTTTTTTCTGAGCTTTACTTATGTCATTTAGTCCTCAGAACACTTTCTTGAGATTGCTGCTATTTTTCTATATATTTTAAAAGAAGAAACTGAAGCACAGAAATGTTAAAACCTTGCCCCTAAATCACATAGCTATTAAGTAATGGAATTGAGATTTGAACCCTGGGCAATCTGACTCCAAAGACTATGCTATACGCCTTCTAATTCTCAATTTCTCATCTTTAAAATATGGATAGTAATACCTTTTAAAATAGATTTATTATTAGGATTGAATTTGTTAAAATATATAAAGCCCTTGGTATAAAAAATTGATATGTAATATGTTCTTCATTTCTTTCTACCTTGTATGCCAATTTTTCTTAAGGCTCTCCTAGTTTACTTGTTAACATACAAATTTGAGATCCTGGACCCAGAGATTGTGGGAGGGAGGCTAAAAATATACTTTGTGAAGAGTACCCCCAAGTTATTTCAATGCACATGGTCAGGGTGGCACTTTGAGAAATCCTGGGTCATCGTGGGTATGAAGAGGGAAAGAAGAGAAGATTCTGCCCTCCAAAAAGATCAAACTGGTGTATGTAAATATATAACCATCATAATGGACATCCAAATCGAAAGTTACGAACGGGTCCTATAGAAATTCAGATGAGGGAGAGCTTATTGTAGGAATCAGAATTAAAATTATGGAATAAGAAGTAGCAAAGCTCATAAAAACACATAAAGAAAGACAGTGAAAACTGGCCAACTATAAGCTGTCCTAAATGAATGAATAAACTAATGTGGAAGCTAACTTGAGGGGGCATTTACGAGACATTTCTGAAAAGTCAGGCTGTCCAGGTGTCTTCCAGGAGTAGACACAGGGACCCTACACAAGAAGGAATCTTGGTCCGCACCCTCAGGGAGTTTACGGTTAAGTCCAGGAAGCAGTGATGGAAACAATGGTACAGTACAGTGTTGCAAGTTCAGTAACAAACTTATGATCAGCCTTGCATATCACTAAGGAAGACATACCAATCCATTCCCCCTTTGGGAAAGCAAGCAGGTTTCATTGAGGGGTCACCAGCATTACTGGTGAGAAGCCAGATGAAACACGAAAACCATGATATGCAAAAGAGCAAGAATAACCAAGGAACATCAGTGGAGCAATTTGTGACAATGTCAAAGAACAACACATAATTTTTCTACCAAAATGTGACCTAAATGCAGAAGGCTTAGGTCAAAGTACCTATGAACAAACAATTTTAACTTTAATAGATATGTTAATTGTAAAAGACGCGCACACACACACTCTTCCCACTCTCCCTCCCTCTCCCTCCCTCTCCCTCTCTCTGAATTTAACAAGCATAGGTAGTTCATAGTTACCATAGTCACCAGTTTTAGGGAACTTGGTGATATGGGATGCAAAGATCCACAAAAGGTCCACTCTCAGGGCTTTTTGTTCAAAGCCTTACTATGGTTCTCAAGATGAGCTCAAAATCAAATATGAACTTTTGAAATAATACAGATGACTAAAGTTAAACTGACTTTATGTCCAAATTTTCTGGTATAAGAACCCTCTATCTTTGGCCTAACTTCCCAAGATTAGCCTCCTTCAAAGTGTCTCCCTCCATCTCCCCTACCTTCCCCTTTTTTTCTGTATTTTGAAATATTTCAAATATGGAATGTAACACCACTACCAAGTGTCATCAGCTCTCAACATTTTGCCACATTTGCATCCTATTGGTCTTGATTGTAAATAACATGTTAAAGATACAGTAAACCTAAAAGCCTCCTTTATATGCCTTTTCAATCTTTTCCCCTTCACTCTTTCTTTAGAATTAATCACGATTCTAGTATATGACCTTGGCATTGATCATTCCCAAAAAGTTTTAAAAATTTTGCTGTTAGGCAGTGATAAAAAATATAAAGTACTGATGTCATATTTTAAAATTTCTAGTATTATTACATGTATAACGCTGAAGGATGCATTTTTATTTAAAACTGTGTTTTGCGGTTTATTCATATTGAACTTTGCAACTCTAGTTTGTTAATTTTAACTACTGTCTAACAGTCCATAGTGACTGTGCCACAAGTTATTAATCCATTTTCTTGGTAAAGGATATTTGGTTTGTTTCCAGCTTTTAGCTATGACAGATGGTATAGCAATGAGTATTCTTAAAGGTGTCTTCTTGTATACCTGTATGAAATTTCACCTGGGGCAATGGTCTCAACAATGGCTGGAGATTGCAGTCCCTCCATCTTTGAGCCTCATTTTAGAGATTCTTATTCATCTGTTCTGGGCAGGGCTTAGGTAATAGTATTAAAAATCAAACAAGCAAAAATCTCCGTAGGCAATTTTAGCCTGTAGCAGTAATTGAGAATCTATCTCTAAACCAAGAGTGTAGTTGCTGTTTCACAGAATGTGCATATTTTCAAATTTGTTAAATTTATTGACAACTTATTCTCCCTGTAACAGTGTATGTGTGTCCCAGTTAAACTAAATCCTCATCAATACTTGAATCTGTCTCTTTATTTTTGTTTGTTTAACTGTGAATCTTATTACCTGAAATGCTATACCATGTGGTTCTACATTTTTATTTCTTAGATTACTTGTGAGATGAGTTTTGCTTTTGTTTTATTTTATTATATACTTAAATTCCCATTACTGTGAACTTCCCATTTATTTGTTTTGCTCATTTTTCAATTGGATTTTTAATCTTCTTACTACTTTTTTGTATGTTTTTAATATTATCCAAATATTGTTCATATAGCAATTATATGTGCTACTAATATTTTCCTCAAGTGTGTGATTGTTTTCTCTTTGTTTATGGTAAGTTTTTTCATGCTGATATATTTTATTTTGATGTAATCAATTTTATTCATGATTTTCATTATGATTTGTGTTATTTGTGACTTATTTTAGAAATTCTTCCATATATTGAAATGATAAAATATGTTCTCCTGTATTTCTTTTAAAAGCTTAAAATTTTAGCTTTTCAAATTTGGATTGTTAATCCATCTGGAATTTATATTTGTGTATGTTGTAAGCTCATTATAGTAGCTAAAGTTTAAATGGAGAACAGACAGTAGTAAAGTAGGCTGGTGTCCTATGTGCCAGTGATATAGAGTATTGGAGGAGAAGCAGATTGCAAATAAGTTATGCTGCCTAAGACTGGTTGGCACGGTTTGGGATATGTATTAGTTCACAAGGGCCACCACTGTGACCAGAGACTGGGTGCCTTAACCAACAGAAATTCATTTCTCACAGTTTTGCAGGCTGGAAGCCCAAGATCAAGGTGTGGGCAGGTTTGGGCTCTTCTGAGGCCTGTCTCCTTGGCTTGAAACTGGCTGTCTTTTCCCTGTGTCCTCACATGGTCCTTCCTCTATCTGTGCACACCCTTGGTGTCTCTTTGTGTATCCAAATTTCCTCCTTTTAAAAGGACACTAGTCAGATTGGATCAAGGCCCACCCTAACGGCCTATTTAACCTAATCACCTCTTTAAGGTCCTATCTCCAAATACAGTCACATTCTGAAATACTGGGGGCTGGGCTTCAACATAGGAATTTGGAGTTTCAGCCCAGGATAGGATATATTGAGTGTGCTTTATTTTTAGGACAACTTGACATGTACATAGCTCCTGGAAAGCAGTCATGGTAGCTCTGGGCTCTCAGAGAATGAAAGTGGAAGCTGTCAGGCCTCCAAAGGTCTAGGCCTAGAACTGACACAGTGCCACTTCAGCTTCAGTCCATTGGTCAACGTAAATCACAGGGCCAGTACAAATTTTAGGGGAGGGGAAACAGATTCCACATACAAGCACAGAGAGAATTCTTGGTGGCCATGATTGCAGACTAAGAATGTGGTCACAGAGGTGAGAGGAGAACAGTGGGAGTTCACTCTCAGATTCCAAGGAAGAACAGTGATTTGACTTACTGTGTTTGGGGTCTCCTTTTTGCAGGCTGCAGGTTCGTAGTTCCCGTTGTTTTTGGTGTCTGCCCCCAGTGGCTAAGGTTGGTTCAGTGGGTTGTGTAGGCTTCCTGGTGGAGGGGTCTGGTGCCTGTGTTCTGGTGGGTGGGGCTGGATCTTGTCTTTCTGGTGGGCAGGACCGCATCCGGTGCTGTGTTTGGGGTGTCTGTGACCTTACTATGATTTTAGGTAGCCTCTCTGCTAATGGATGGGGTTGCTAGTTGTTTGGCATAGGGTGTCCAGCACGGGAGCTTGCTGGTCATTGAGTGAAGCTGGGTCTTTGTGTTGAGATGGAGATCTCTGGGAGAGCTTTCGCCATTTGATATTACATGGAGCTGGGAGGTCTCTGGTGGTCCCATGTCCTGAACTCAACTCTCCCACCTCAGAGGCTCAGGCCTGACACCCAGCTGGAGCACCAAGACCCTGTCAGCCACACGGCTTTTGGGAAGTCTGTGGTCTTCTGCCAGCATTCAGTAGGTGTTCTGTAGGAATTGTTCCACATGTAAATGTATTTTTGATGTGTTTGTGGGGAGGAAGGTGATCTCCACATCTTACTCCTACGCCATCTTGAAGGTCTCCAGGACAGTGATTTGAGAGGCATATAATTCAAAGTTTTAAACATGGCAGAGTAATCAAACAGGATATGGAACAGAGGCAGTTCCTGGATTTGGCAGTCAGTAAGGACTTGGCAAACAATGAGATTTGGGCGATACAGAAGAGCATGGATTTGAATTTAAGGATTTAAATTCAGTGGAAGTTGGGGGGTTGGGAATAAAACAGTGAGCAGAGAGCTACAACTGCACGCACACAAGTACCTAGATCAAAGAGAGGAAATGGGAGATACAAAGAGACAGGCTTCTTTGAGTTGTGTGGAGGAAATGGACGCGGAAAAGGAGGTAATTATAGATGGTATCTCCATCGCAGGGGCACATATAAAACCTGCAAGATCCAGGCCCTGCCTTTCATTTAGGTTGTCATCTTTCAGACCTCTCTCCTGTAGTGATGTGACTAGAATATGAGGTAAAGTCTGGCCTTATTTGGGGAGATACTGAGGAGGGATTGCTCACTGAAGATTTTTTTCACTAAACAGCAGATAACTTCCAGTGAGAGCTTATGTTCTTGTGGTGTCTTTTGGCTGGGTAGATTGTTTTCAGATGGCACACACACCTCACGAAATCTGCCAGAAGAGTCTGTGACGGGGATCATTAAATGAGTGTTCCTGGCCTGCTGTCCGTTTTTGTAAATGAAGTTTTATTGGAACACAGCCACAGTCATCTGTTTATGTATTGTTTGTGGCTTTCCTGCTACATTGGCAGAGTTGAATAGTTGAGAAAGAGACCATATGACCCACAATGCCCAAAACATTTATTATCTAGCCCTTTTCAGGAAAAGTTTCCCAATCCCTGCTGTATGATACTGAGAACTTTCTCTGAAGTGTTGGCATTTAGCAGGCAGCCAGGGCAGCCTAGGGTAATGGATTAGGGGAAAGTTTGGTAATTGACAAGCCACTGCTGAAGGTCATAGAGACCATGCTGGGGAAGGGGCATTATTCAGAAAAGTCAGGCTCAGGACAGTCCCCAAGAGGGTGGCCAGATTCAGCAAATAAAAATAACAGAGTACCTAGTTACATTTGAATATCAGATAAAAAAAAAAAGGTGTTTGTTTTTTTGTGTGTATACATATATAATTTGGGGGACCTACTTATTCTAAAAAAGCCTTGTTGTTTATCTGATATTAAATGTTGACTGGGGGTCCTGGGTTTTCTGTGTCTACCCTAGTCTCCAGGCATCAGAGTGGTGCTTAAGAGTGGACTCTGAACACAGACTGCCTAAGTTCAAATATTGGCTCCACCTCTTCCTGGCTGAGTGACTTTTGGTAGCAGATTTAGCCCTGGATAGCCCAGTTTCCTCATCTGAAATATGAGAATAATAACAGTTTTCACTTTAAGGGATTACATGGGGGTTAAGTGAATTCACATATACAAAGCATCTAGAACAGTACCTGTCACAAGTCTTCTATATGTGTTTACTTTTATTAATTATGCAGCAGAATAAATCAGGATGAGGAGAACTTTGAATCTTCCTGAATACAAATGCTGTGAAGGACTATATAAACAGAGGTGGTGCTCAGAGAGGCAAGTATCAAGTCAGAAACAGATTGACTTGTCTGGCATCCATTTAGAAGCAACTGACATGGGCTGCAGTCTCTCCTTAGAGGGTGCATTTTTTTTTTTAATGCAATTGGTCTAAGATGCAGAATCCCTTATTCTTAAAGTATCTTGGGATCCCAGAGTGACATCATCATTCCAAATCACTAAACAGACGTTATATATTTGTTGCATAACAAGAAATTGGGTGGGACACTTTTTTCTTAATCAGTAGATCTCAGGCAGCATTACTTTCTCTTGGAATGGTCCCAACTATTTACCATCATAGATCCTACTCCAAAAGAGACTATTTCTTAAATTCCTCAAAATGGAATGTGTTCTAGTAAAGTAAAAAGACCAGTGGTCGTATCCCTGATTCAAATGATATCTCCTAACTAATGAGTTTTTATAATTACAAAACAGCTTCTATTTTATACTTATGACTGATTTTTCATAGTGCCTTTAAATCTAGGGCATAATGTGACAATTCAGAAAGTGATACCAACATGGAAACTGAGGCTAAAGTTAGGTTTTGATCTTTGACAGATCAAAGTAAGTTTTAAAACTGAACTCGCCTTGTCAAGACACACAAAAGGTCTAGACCAAAAGTTCTTCTGTGATTACAACTTACATTCTCTTGTAAGCTAAAGATTTAATTTAATTTAATTTAATGATTTATTTTTAATGTTTTAATTGAAATGTAGTTGATTTACAATGTTGTGTCAGTTTCAGGTGCACAGCGAAGTGCTTCAGTTATACATACATATATATTTTTTCAGATTCTTTTCCCTTATAGGTTATTACAAAATATTGAGTAGAGTTCCCCTGTACTATGTAGTAGGTCCTTGTTGGTTATCTTTTTTATATATAGTAGTGTGTATATGTTAATCCCAACCTTCTAATTTATCCCTCCCCCCACCCCTCTTTCCCCTTTGTAACCGTAAATTTGTTTTCTATGTCTGTGAGTCTCTTTCTGTTTTGGAAATAAGTTCATTTGGGTCTTTTTTTTTTTTTCTTTAGATTCCACATATAAACAGTATCATATATTTGTCTTTGTCTGGCTTCATTTAGTATGATAATCTCTAGGTCTATGTTGCTGCAAATGGCATTATTCCAAGATTTTATTTAAATTCATTTCAAAAATTACTGTTTCCTTATTTACTAGTTCTTTGCCTTTAACCTCTGTTCATCTTTCTAACAGTGTTATTCACATAAACAGAGCTCATTGTACAATGTTATTTGTATCCAAGCTTTTTCAATGTTTTAGTCTTAAACAGTCCTGTCTAGTGACCACGTGCTGGAAATAGAGGCACAAGCTTTCTCTTGGCATGGATTCCTTGTACATATGCAATATAAGGCTTTTATTTGTGTCCTGACAGTAACAGATGACTTATGGAAATACTGGGTGGTTGAGCAATAGATGCCCTGATTGAATGGTCCAAGAATAACACAGCACACTATGAATTACAAAACATTTCAGAATCATGATGATGAGGGAAAATAATTTACAATTATTTTCAGAATTCATTAAGAATTTTAAGTGATTAGGAATTTAGATATATGTGCTATTGAGTCAGTACCAACAAATTATCTATCTATCTATCTTAGGGGGAGAAATGTTATGGCAGGAAAAGTTAATGGATAAATATGAAAAATATTGTAGGTAATGCAAATTGTGCAAAGATGTAATATGTCTCTAAGCCAACACAATTTGGTTTGATACATGATCCTTTTATTTTACAGTTTTAAAATGCATCTCACAGCCCAAACCATTCTTTACTCTTCTCCTTGGGGAGATATGCAAAGGCAGGCAGTTCCACACAGGTCTGCCCCACTGGAAGGTTTTTATTTCAATGCTATCAACTTCTATTCTCTGCAATCATTTTTCTTTAATTCTCAGTATCCATTGTTTCCAGTAATTCACTTGAGCGATCTGAGCACCACTGAGAACAACTGTGAGAAATCTCTCTGCCTGCCGACTTTGTTAGAGTGAATTTTGAGAGGGAGGTTATTTCTGAGTCTATGGACAATAAATAAATGGACTGAAGTTAAATTATCATTATCTCACACAATCACCTTGATAGGAAAATACAATTTTATTTTTTTGCTGTACAGAAATGCCCTTAAATCGTATCTGGTGACCTTGATACCCAGTATTATGTGTGATAATGTTGTTTACTATTTTCCAGTAGGGAGGAAGCTGAGGAGGCATCAGGGCAAGCTCTCACCTCCCCTTACTCATAGCACAACTTCTCCTTGGTCGTCTATCTTGTGATGACCTCAATTTTAATTTCTTTATCAGTGGCTATTCTATTGTATAAAGTAATGCATTCAGTATAGCATGTGAATAGTTCACAGGGGAAAAAAAAAACCCACTGAGTTATAAGGTTAATTTGGTTGTTTAAGCAGTTTTACCTGAAACGTACTCATGATATCTCTCAGATTGTTATTGTCATCATCATAATCATCAGCATCATAATTCTCGCCATTATCATTGATTTTATTAATTTTAAAGCCCTAACTGTATGATGCCACAGTTACAGATTTACCTAATTCAGTCACCTTAAATAAGTCAAATCTGTTTTTTAAAATTAATAAAGGCGACCAGGTCCATCTGATTGTTCAGAAATAGACAGTCTAACTGATGCCTTGCCATTATTAGGCTGATTGGAGTGCTGGTCAGTTGCTTTCAGCTGACCAACTTCCACATAACTGTGAAACTTCATAATCTGCACTTTTTTTTTTTTTGCATCAACTGTGTGTACATAGAATAAATAACAGGTCTCTGTGCTCTTGAGGTTGGAAGGGATTCTCTGTGTTATGTAGTAGTCTTTCACTTAATAGTTGTAGTGAGGGTGGCTTTGTCTCATGGAAGTTGCCAATGTACCCCCTAGTCTAGGATTGTTATATTGTTATATCTGATATATTGTTATATCTGTTCATCTATTGAGGGAGCAGTTCCTTGGTGAAATGAATAAATAATTCATTTCACCAAGTTCTTCTGTTTGGACAAATTAAAAGTAAATTCTTACTGGCGTGAGGTGATACCTCATTGTAGTTTTGATTTGCATTTCTCTAATGATTGGTGATGTTGAGCATCCTTTCATGTGTTTGTTGGCAATCTGTGTATCTTCTTTGGAGAAATGTCTGTTTAGGTCTTCTGCCCATTTTTGGATTGGGTTGTTTGTTTTTCTGATATTGAGCTGCATGAGCTGCTTGTAAATTTTGGAGATTAATCCTTTGTCAGTTGCTTCATTTGCAAATATTTTCTCCCATTCTGAGGGTTGTATTTTCGTCTTGTTTATGGCTTCCTTTGCTGTACAAAAGCTTTTAAGTTTCATTAGGTCCCATTTGTTTATTCTTGTTTTTATTTCCATTTCTCTAGGAGGTGGGTCAAAAAGAATCTTGCTGTGATTTGTGTCATAGAGTGTTCTGCCTATGTTTTCCTCTAAGTGTTGCACTGTTGGTGGGAATGTAAATTGATACAGCCACTGGAGAACAGTATAGAGGTTCCTTAAAAAACTAAATACAGAACTACCATATGACCCAGCAATCCCACTACCGGGCATATACCCTGAGAAAACCATAATTCAAAAAGAGTCATGTACCACAATGTTCATTGCAGCTCTATTTACAATAGCCAGAACATGGAAGCCACCTAAGTGTCCGTCGACAGGTGAATGGATAAAGAAGATGTGGCACATACATACAATGGAATATTACTCAGCCATAAAAAGGAATGAAACTGAGTTATTTGTAGTGAGGTGGATGGACCTAGAGTCTGTCATACAGAGTGAAGTAAGTCAGAAAGAGAAAAACAAATACTGTATGCTAACACATATATATGGAATCTAAAAAAACAAAAAAAAAGGGTTATGAAGAACCTAGGGGCAGGACAGGAATAAAGATGCAGATGTAGAGAATGGACTTGAGGACACGGGGAGGGGGAAGGGTAAGCTGGGACGAAGTGAGAGAGTGGTATGGACTTATATATATATACTACCAAATGTAAAATAGGTAGCTAGTGGGAAGCAGCCATGTAACACAGGGAGATCAGCTCGATGCTTTGTGACCACCTAGAGGGGAGGGATAGGGAGGGTGGGAGGGGGTCGCAGGAGGGAGGAGATATAGGGATATATGTATATGTATAGCTGATTCACTTTGTTATAAAGCAGAAACTAACACACCATTGTAAAGCAATTATACTCCAGTAAAGGTGTTAAAAAAAAAAAAGTAAATTCTTGCCATGCAAGTTTTTCAAATACAACTATTGATTTCCAATTTGTTTGATCTCAGTCAGTGCAAGTGGAGAAAAAGTGCATGATTAGATCAGTGTGATTGAAAGGAATCAAGTATTATAATAGGCATACTTATTAGCACTTCCTCTGTGACAGATAGTAAGTTATTTATAGATATAATTACTGTCAACTTTTAACAACTCTATTCACTATTTTTTCTATTATATAGAAGATTTTGCTGAGACAGAGATCCCCAAGGTACAAAGCTAAAAAATAGTAAAGCCAAAAACTGAACTTGGCTTGTCTTGTTTCATAGTTTATTCTCATGCACATTAAACTACACCCATTTCTACCCTTTCCCTTTAAAAAATACCTGCTCAAATGCAATGAGATTTTTGCCTCATTGTAGGAAGAAATTTACATTTGTGTCTTGCTTATAACTTCAGCATTAAAAAGTTCTGGGATTTGCATGAGGTGGATGATGCAAAGGGAAATATTAACAGAGGAGAATTTACTGCCTCCCTTTTTACTTTATAGAGTCTTTCCTGAAGAAAATTGGTAAAGAAAGTAATTAAGCCAGAGTTTTCTTTGTGGAAGAAAAAAATGATAAATATGTAACAAGGGTTGGGGGGTGAACAGGAGACTCCAGAGGCAGCCAAGGTATGTGAGACAAAGGAAAGGGGAAGGAGGGTTTTTAAGTTTTCTACTTTACTTCCATTATGAATGTGGTCTTATTTTTAGCATTTTCTTGAGAGTAATGTCAAGAAAACTTTTAACTTATTTAACTGGTTTTTAATTATTTCTAGGGACCAGACTGAGGTTTCTTGGGATGTAATTGACCCTAAAGTTATAAAAAGAAGGACTAACTAATATGGTTGACAAATCTTTTGCAGTATTACTATGACTGCTAAAAATAAATATAATCGCCACAGCTTTTTGTCTAAAATTTCATTTAGCTCATATTTAATATGACTTTATCTAGTCTTCACAAAAACCCCTGTATTGTTAGTATGATTCCATTTCATCAGTTCCCTTTTTCAGACTGGTCCATCCAATAACTGCTTTAGTTAGTTGCAGCATTATTAATTATTGATGTCAAAATGAAAAACATGGACGCCACTACTGGTGTACTAATAGTAATAGCTGCCTTTTTCTCTTTTTAAATGCTTTTTGTAACTAGGCATGCTCCAGGCAAACTTTTTGTTTTTAATACTATAGTATTCATTTGTGCAACTAGCACTCTTAGAAACATTTTCTACGTATGTCTCTGTAGAGTGTGTATCATGCAGCCCAGAGTGGTGAACATGGTACTTCACAGAAATAATACTACACTGATTCATTTCCACAGCTAACACTTAGAAACATCTTTTACACAGTTGTCCTTGGAAAGTGTATAACATGCCAGGCTAACTTCAATAAAAAATTATCCGTAATTTTTCAACTGCTCTGTAAGGCCAATATAATTATTGTCATTATGTCCTTGAGGAAATTGACACACAGGGAGGTTAAATGTCTCACGTAAAACAAATGCTTCATCCCAAAAGAACAACTGAAAATCCTGGACATTATATATCAAGCATTGTAAGAGCACTGTAAAGTGGAAAGAAGGTGGCAGACCCCAGAACCACCAGGGTGGCAAGGCTGTGGGTTTCTTGTTGGCTTGTATATCTCAGACTTCCAGTGAACTTATAGGCAACTGGTAAATGACAACAGGCACAGACAAAAATAGTCTAATAAAAGCCTGTGCTTTCAGGTTAGAGGACCAAGAAAGGGGCAGCCTTTAAGACAGAAAAATTTTAGACCACAGCCACTCAGCTACATCCAAACACCATAAGAAACACACACACACACACACACACACACATACATCCCCACCCATGCCAGCAAAGGCCAAGTGAGAAGTCTAGACTTCAACCCTTGCCCAGCTGTAATGGGTGCTTCCATCTCCCCATCAGCGTGGTCTCAGAGAATGCTGAGTGAAAGACTTTTATCCCCACCTGGTAAGAATGAAGCACCTTTCCATCTCACTAATGGGGTGGTGTGAGGGGAGGCCCAGTGGAAAGTCAGGACTTTGACCACCACACAGCCATAACAAGGCCATTCTCCACCCCCAAGGTGTCAATGAAGGCTACTCAGGGAGCAATAACAAGGCACCCCAAACTATTCCATCCAGGGAGGTCAGTGGATACCTTGTGGATACCTTGTGGGGAGCCAGAACTGCCATGCCCACCCAGTAGTAATGAAGAATTCCCCCCTTGAGTGTCAACAGAGACCAAATGGGGAACCTGGACTTCTACTCCACTAGGCAGTGACGAAGAGGTGCCCCATCTACCCTAGATGATTTCTACTATGTTGCATCTTCAACTCTTTTTGACTTTTAAATTTAGGAGTTGCAGTATGGTATGTGCCATAAATCTTAAGCAATGCTCTTTAAATCAGGGTATATTCTCCCTGGAGTCTGTAAAAAATGATTTAGTGGGATGTAGAATTAAAATGTTAGAACTTGCATTAATATTTGGTTATCTCATCAAATGTCTGTTGTTTATATTTAATTAATTAACAGTGTGCAGTAGTACCTGTGTAGCATTAGTATATAAGAACACATGTATTGGGGAGATATGCTCAGTTTTTTACTGACTGGATACATCATGCTAATGTTTGGAGACGACTATTTTAAACCATTAACATGTAAAAGCTTTTCTGACCTAAGGATTGAGCCCTGTAAAAATGGGTTGGTCTCTGGGCTTGGAACAGGTACTCAGAAGAGTGAGAAGGGCATGGCCAAAAGGATTTGGAAGGTTCAGGAGACAAATACAGTTTTGCCTATGATCAGTCTGATTGGACACAGGGACATACCTAGGCGATCACTTACTCTGTTATCTAATGACATAGTTCTGACATGACTTTAAAATGTAACTATTTTAAGCCTTCAGGTAAAGGAAGACGAGCAATGCAGCATGTTAAGTGGGATATGTGCAAAGTGCTGGAATTGCCTATCCCACGTGAAGTCAGTTGGGCTAAGGTGTTAATGGGGCAGGGCATGGGCAGGGTTTGCTCTACCTCTAACCGGGCATCTAACAGGATATGATGTAGGCTGTAACAGTGCTTCTAAAACTCTGATAATTGGATTAATTCAATCAATATGTAATGTCTTTAAACCCCAAGGGGATCACACATGAATGACATTTAATCCGTGATATTACCACATCTAAAGAAAGAATGATTCCAGTGAAAAAATGTGGAAAGCCTGGAAAATTGAGATTCAGAAAGTGAAGATCTGCCTAATGTTCCAGTGAGCATTGCTCCACTAAGGAAGACTCTAGATTTGGGAGATGAAAACAAACTTGTTAATTGAACTTTACTAGAAATGAAATGTAATGCTATTACTATCAACACCTCATTGCCCTGGATCTTTTATTTCATATTTACCAAGCAAACTTCTGCGGAAAAAATGTGGGCTCCCAATAATCATGCTAAGAACAGCTCAAAGTAGTTCATTATTACTATGTGCCAGACACTGTTCTGGGTGCTTTATATGTATTAGTTCATTTAATTCTTATAACAACACTCTGAAGTGGAAGTTATTATTAGCCACATTGTACAAATGAAAGAACTTGATTCCACAGAGACTAAGAAACTTGCTCAAAACCAAATTGTTAGTAAATGGCAGAGCTGGGATTCACACTGGGCCAGTCACAACTCAAAGTCTGAGATCTGAATCATTCTGAAACACTGCCTTGTTGAATCTGGGACAAGAGAAGCCTTAGAAGGAGGGTAGGTACTAAATCACTGGAATAATGTGACTGCTGTTTTATATTAATGAAAGCCATTGAGGTATAATGGTTAGAAGTACATAGATCAGTCTTGTGCATAGTCAGTTAGCCGGACTTCATTACAGAAAGACTAATCTCTCTACGTTACTAAGAGCTTTTGGTCTTTGGACTTGAAATCATGACTGCTGGCTCTAGAACTGTAGAGACTATAAGGGGATTACATTTACAAGAACTCAAAGTTACTTTTAAAGATAATCATGTTATTAATAGAGTAATATTGTAAAGATCAATTGAGGGTTTTTGTTTTGTCCTGTGAATCGAAAATAATAAAAGAGCTATCTTACCAGCAAAATGGGTTTATTCAGGAGTAGCGAAAAATTGCAGTTTGGGACATGCAACTATGGTGAACCTCGTACAAGTCTGGTAAAAACAAAGGAGAGGAAATGCTTTTATAGAGGAAAAGGGGTAGGTGGGTGGGGCTTTTATAATCAAAAAGTCCATAGGTGGAAACTGGGAGTTTGAAGTATGGTGCCTGTTCATTTGCTGAGTTGTGACAGTTCTCACTGGCTGAGCTGTTGCCAGGCAAGGGGATCTTTCTTCCTCCTGCTTGTGATACTTACGTAGGTCACTTCCTCCCAGAGATGCTACATATGTCTCTTCCTGTTTGGGTCTGTATTAACTTAGGGTGGTACATGATGAGAGCTTCCCCTTCTGGCCTCCTGACTCCATTTTAGTGAGGTTTCTCTCTAGCAACTTTCACAGTCCGTTTGTAGGACTCAGAAGTGTTTTAAAAAGTAAAGTTGATTATTTGGTAAACTCCCAGTTGTGTTGGGCAAGTTCTTCTCCCTGGGAAATTAATCCTGAGAGTTGGCTTGTGTCAATTACTACAGGCAGGAACAGCTGTTAAGCTATTATTTTCTTGGCATTTACAAAAATAGCTTTCAAGTTGTTGTTGTAGTTTTAAAAGTAATGCATTTTCTCTGTACTCTCTTCTCTCTCCAAAACCCTTCTCAAGTGATCCTAGCACCATGGGCCATGGTGATGTTCTCTTATAGCCCTTTAGCTTCCTTCTGGCTGAGATGATCACCTAGAGGATTGGGATCATCCATAGGCACATCCATTAAACAGCTAAATCCAACTCATCATGGCTGTAACCTCACTAGCTCACCTCACTCCCCCAGGCCTAGGCCTCTAATTCTCTCCCATTTCTCACTTACCTAGAATGTTCTCACAATGAACAAAGCTCAATCCAACCAAGTTTCCTTGATACTTTCTCTTGCTTACCTATTTTTAATCATTTCTTGCCTGCCTACCCTGGTAATTTGACCTTCACCTTCATATGCTGCCTTTTCTCATTAATCAGACCAAGGAAGTTGCTTTCCTAGTTCTGGTTACTTCCACTGATTGCTTTCTGAGCACCAAAAATGACTTCTTTTCTCCCCCTTTTGTTATAAAAGGATTTTCTAGTGCCTTCCTGTACCCAACTCAGTAAACATAGCAGAATTTTTTGAAAGAATGAAGGAAGAAAGATGGAAGGAAAGAAGATGGACAAAAGGGAAGGAGGGAGGGAGGGAGGGATGGGGGGAGACATCACTCATTTGATACCTTATCAAAAATTCAGCTGCTTCTCAAATATCTCTTCTCTACAGAATATAGTGAAAGGCCATTTACTAATGCCTACCAAAGAGAATAGAAATAATTCAATGAATAATTCTTTGTTTAGTTTTCTAATTGATTTTTATTGATGGATAATTGTAAGACCTAAATGTGTTGATTTTAGGTATATATTCTCTTTGGAAGTATTGATCATATTTATTACATGTCAATACTCTGAGAAAATAAAATATAATCATAGAAACTAAAACATTTATATATAGACAGTAGGGGCTTAAAGTAGCGATAGCACCTTAGTTAAAGTAAATGGTAATCCCCTATGTTCAAAGTTATCCTGACTCTAATTTATGAATTAGCTATTTGGTTTCTTTTGTTGGGTCATGAATTTATATTAAAATGGAGAAATAAAGGTAGAATGACATGGTCATACAATATCATCATCTTCAGAAGCTTGACACAGTTTAGGATAACATAAGCTTCATCCTCACACCTTTTACGTGAGGATGGGTAGAACTAATTTTATTCTCTTTTCTAGAAATGAAGAAATTAAAATAGGAATTTTCTGTGAATTCACAAAATCTGAATACCACTTTTAGAAATTGTTCTTCTTTAGAATACATTTCTCATCATTAAAGTTGCCATGATTTGAAAGTCCAAATGTGGCAAGAAGTAGCATGTTTAGTCAGAGAAAATTTATTGAGGTATATATGATGGCAAATGCAAAGGAGTCAAGTTTATAGCAACTGAGTGTATAAAAGGTAAGGTTGCTGAAAGATTTTCTACATTCAAATGTCAGCTCTAGGATTCACTGAAACAAGTAAGTCTTCAAAGTTTGCTCCCTTCCCTTGTACCCTCTTGACTTTCCAGGGACTTTTAAAGTGATGTTGAGCCCAGATCTACCTTCTCAGAGCAGCAGTCTTATCCAGAAAATGGCTATCCCCCGTTCTTTCCCTTAAATAGGCAAAAATCCTTATTCATTCCAAATGTCGCTGCTAAGGGCTAGTGGTCCATTGGAAATTTTCTGATAAATTTATGTGGAGTCTATTTCATAGTGATATATATCTTCTTATAAGGAACAAATTCTTTTTTTTTATTTTTTATTTTTTATTTTTTTATTAGTTTCTGCTTTATAACAAAGTGAATCAGTCATACACATACATCTGTTCCCACATCCCTTCCCTCATACATCTCCCTCCCTCCCACCCTCCCCATCCCACCCCTCCAGGCGGTCACAAAGCACCGAGCTGATCTCCCTGTGCCATGCGTAAGGAACAAATTCTTAAACACAGATGATTCACTATCTAATGCTGAAATGGCAGGTATCTGTAGCAGATTGATAGGGGGAAATTAGGGATGTGAGAGCTTTGGGGGATTTTCAGTCAAATAACCTCATTGGACCTACTGTACATGCTTCCTAAACTTGGACCTACTGAAGCTTTGTGTACTAGTTCTAGAAAGTGATGCTCTGCTGAATCATATTCAGGGCTGTGGTACATTATTACATTAATAATTACAAATGAATAACACCTCCTCTTATCCATGTCCCTGTCTAGTTCTCTTCCACAATCACTATGGTCTTGGTCATATGACTTGATTAGACCAGTGGGTCGTTAGCAAATATGAACTCAAGTAAAGGCTTGTTCTTTTTTTCAAGAATACACATTCCTTTTATTTTTTAAAGATTTTTATTGGAGTGTAGTTGCTTTACAATGTTGTGTTAGTTTCTGCTGTACAGCAAAGTGAATCAGTTATATGTATACATATGTCCCCTCTTTTTTAGATTTCCTTCCATTTAGGTCACTTCAGAGCATTAAGTAGAGTTCCCTGTGCTATACAGTAGGTTCTCATTAGTTACTTATTTTGTATGTAGTATCAGTAGTGTATATATGTCAATCCCAATCTCCCAATTCATCCCACTTCCCCCATCCCCCCTCTGTATCCATAAGTTTGCTCTCTACATCTGTCTCTATTTCTGCTTTGCAAATAAGTTCATCTGTACCATTTTTCTAGGTTCCACGTGTAAGTGCTATTATGCGATATTTGTTTTTCTCTTTCTGACTTATGTCACTCTTAGGACAGTCTCTAGGTCTGTCCACATCTCTGCACATGGCATTGTTTCCTTCCTTTTTATGGCTGAGTAATACCCAGAGAAAACCATAATTCAAAAAGATACATGCACCCCAGTGTTCGTTGCAGTACTATTTACAATAGCCAGGACATGGAAGTAACCTAAATGTCCATCAACAGAGGAATTGATAAAGAAGATGTGGTACATGTATACAGTGGAATATTACTCAGTAAAGGCTTGTTCATACACACTTTGGTTTCACCCTCGAACCCCAGGATGCCTAAGATAGCCTGCCTTATAAGGAAGGTAGAGGAAAACCAAGGCACTCTGACGGACAGTATCAGCCAACTGCTAGCCATGTGGCCACTGGGGTCAACCAGCCCCCAGCTGACCTGCTAATTGGCTACGTCTGCATAAGTGAGTCAAGTCAACCTAACAGGCAGCAAAGACAACCTCCCCAGTGAAGCTCTGCCTAAGTTGCCAACCCAAACAGCTGTAAGCAGATAAATGGTTCTTGTTTTAAGCCACTGTTTTGGAATGGTTTGTTTTTCAGCTCTAGATAACCAAGCAATGTCTGCTAAAAAGTGTGTTGGTAATTTACTAAAAACTAGGTAAGTTTTTGTCATTATCCACAGCATGATATTGGGTAAATGATATACTCTGAGACTCAATTGGCTAATAAGTAAAATAGGAATAATATTAGTGTCTTTCTGTTTACATTTCTTTAAATTACATAGGTCATTTAGTTGTCCTTTTTCCAGCTGCAGAGAAAGAGATTTGTGGGGTTAAATGACTTTATCAAAGTCACAAAAAATACTAGTTGGCAGAAATTAAATTAGCTCTCCTTTATATGACTAATAAACACTTTAGTTTTAAATGCTATGGGATGAGATAAGAGGAGGAGAATTCCCATTAAAAAAAAAACAAAACCATAAAATACCCAGGATTAAACTTGACAACAAAGGAATAAGACTAATAACATGATTTATCAGAGGATGTAAAATGAGACTGGGATAAACAGAGAGGCCTGCCAGGTTCCTGGGAAGACATGTTATTCTTAAGATGCCAATTATGTCCAAATCCATACATTTAATTTCAGTTGACACTCTATTTTGTTGTTGTTAGAAACTGAAAAGCTGATAGTGCTGCTCATCTGAAAGAATAATGTATGAAAAAGGCCGAGAACTGTAGTTAGAAAACAGAACAAAAAATTTGTGGAAAAGATCAAAACATTGGGGAAACAGACTGTGAAACAATTGTAATTGAAACAGTATGGTTCTGGCATCCTCACTCTTAGGTAACATTCTTGCATCCTATTTCATTGAGAAAAATGGAAGCAATTAGAAGAGAATTTCCATATGCTCTCACCACTACATGTGTCAACCTGTCTACATCTGTATCCAGATTCTTTGTCTCCTCTAGTATCATTATTGATAAACAGTTCATGTTCTTGTCTAATACCAACCCCTTTATTTTACAAACTGTATCTCCTTTTGCCTGTTAGACTTTGCTTTAATAATTATCTCTTCTCTCTCTTGCATCACCTTGCCCTGCTCCCCTGGATTATCTACCAGTATACAGTTATGCTGTTATGTTTCTTGGTTTGAAAAAAGGAAAAAAAAAAAAGTCTCGCTTGACTCCATATCTTCCTCAAGTTTCTGCCCCATTTTTCTTCCAGCCAAACACCTTTAAAGAAATTTCTGTAATCACTCGTTCCACTTCTCTTCTCATCCTCTGGAAATCATTGCAGTCTTTGGTACATTCCCGTCCATCAAAATAGCTCTTTTCCGCCACATGAAGGACTTCTCTGTTGGGAAAGACAGTGTTCAGCTCTATGCCTTCAATTTACTCAGTGCAATGCAATCTTTAACACAGTTGATCACTCCTAATTGTTAAAAAGACTTTCTTTGTCTGGATTTTAGGAAATCACATTATCTTCATAACCATCATTCAGTCTTATGGCTTTAAACGATGTATTTACATGATGAATCTCAAAGCATATCTCCAGCTTATGGCTTTAAACGATGGCTTATGGCTTTAAACGATGTATTTACATGATGAATCTCAAAGCATATCTCCAGCTTATGGCTTTAAATGATGTCTTATGGCTTTAAACGATGTATTTACATGATGGATCTCAAAGCATATCTCCAGCCCAGACATCTCACTCAAACTTCAGACTTACCTGTCCATCCATCTGTTCAATATAATTAGGCATCTCAAACTTAACAAGCTCAAACCTAAGCTCTTGAATCTTGCCACCCCAAAATATTCACCTCACAGTCCTCTCCATTTAAAAAAATGGCACTAACATCCTTCTAGCTGCTTAAACCCAATATTGTGCTGTTATCCTCTGTGTTCTTCATGCCTCATAACAGCAAATCCTGTTAATTCTAGTTTGCAAACATTTTTAGAAACTCTTCCATCACCATATCACTATCATTCAAATGATCATTTTTCCTCTCCTGGCTTATTGCAGTAAGCTCTTAACTTATCTTCCTTCTTAAGCCTTCCATACTACTTCCATGTAGTTTAGTTTAAACTACAACTAAATTAAAGTATCCACGCTAAAGAGGTCCTCTAATAATCAGTATGGCTAATGTCATCTTTCTTGAGGAAGTTGTAGCAGATGTGGGTTCAAACTCAGATTCAACCATTTAGTATCAGTATGACTGTAGGTAAATCATGAAAATTTTTAGCCTTTGCTCCTTTTTTAATGAAATGTGTGTGTCATTTTCTCTCTCTACCCCATAGAGATTTTGAGAGGATTGAACAAAATACAGAGCACATCTGTGTATGTGAAGTTTGTAAAGCCCTACCCAAATACAAAGTGATAATAATAAAGTGATAGTCTAATTACTATGACAACGGGATAAATGATTGTTCACTGTATAATATTTCTTCAAGTGTCATAAAATATTAACAACAATTTTAGGTTAATAGAAACCATACTGTAATAACCACTTCATAGAATCTACTGCACAAAATGAATGGGAGGATGGCGTGAAGAGTGTAGCACAGCCACTTTAGATGGGTTTGTGAAGATTTATTAAGCCCAAGGAGCAATCTGCAGTATAGTAAATTGGCATTTGAGGGGTGTCACAAATAATAATGTAATACATCTTGCACTACAATGCACAGGTGTCCAAAGGCTATTACAATCTAAGCATTGCACTAAAATTGTATGAAGTTAATAGCATGGCTGCTGTGAGAAGGGTACTCAGAAAAGAGCTTTTAAAAAAATCTATTTAGTACAATTACTGCTACCTTTAGTTCAATAAAACCACAGCAAGTCAAGAAATTAAATTCTCTGCTTCCAATTCAGCCACTACTTATTTAAGTAATAACTGCAGGATAAAATAATTGTGTATCAGAAGGAGGTCTGAAACTTTAGGCTTATTAGATTCAACCCATGTGTAAGAGATTGTTGAAACCTAACTGAGGATCTAGAAGATATTGGGCCTCTCAATATCAGGCTACTTTTAGAAGGAGTTAAATGAGCCCTTTCTAGTAAGAACTTTGGTATGAGATTTTTTTTATTTTTGGAATATCTTTTAGATCTATTGCAAAGGCATAGGGTATTTGATGCATCCCTTTTATGAACTGTATCCTTGTATCAGTTCTTGAGTCAAATTTCTCTCGATTATGTTCAACTGATTAATTATTTAGTCGAAACTCCCCACAAATACAGGTTCAGTTCTGAACACAAAGGAAATAATAAAGCTATAATGCTTTTTCTATGCTATACTCAGTTAAATCCAGCATTATATCTTCTGCCTAATGAAAAAGGTATTTTATAAGTTTAGAAATGTTACTCAGATATTGGGATAGAAAATTTCTTTTATGGGCAGAAGTTAAGGGAACCAGCCTACATTAAAGATGATAGGGGCCTCCCTGGTGGCGCAGTGGTTGAGAGTCCGCCTGCCGATGCAGGGGATACGGGTTCGTGCCCCGGTCTGGGAGGATCCCATATGCCGCGGAGCGGCTGGGCCCGTGAGCCATGGCCGCTGGGCCTGCGCATCCGGAGCCTGTGCTCCGCAACGGGGGAGGCCACAGCAGTGAGAGGCCCGCATACCGCAAAAAGAAAAAAAAAAAAAAAAGATGATAAAAGGGCATCATAATTGTCATTCCTATAAACATTTTAGTTTTTAATACCAGTTTCTATACCTGCTAGGAATTATGCTAGGGGTTGGAGCCACAAGGATGAGCAGGAGAGAGACAGTCCCAGATGTGCTGTTTTTATATAATGTTCAGATGTATGGCCTCTTATTTTCTGAGATTTCCAGACTCTGTTTCCCTCCCCTACTTCTTTTGGACCTTCTCTTTTCTTCATGCGTACTTTTGAGGTCGTGCTCCGTTTGAACTTTATTTCAGGCTGACTCTCTTTAATGTGAGGATTTAGCCAAGGAGGGATTTTCAGTTTGTCAGTCTGGAGAGCTCATGGCATACTGATGGCCTCACCTCCTATAGACATTTCATGGGACCCCTGCAATTATTCCTTGACCAGAGTTTCAGCTGAAGTGCTCACACCAACTCGTCCTTTCCTCTCAATACCTGTTGACTGTTTGAGGTTCCCTTTCTTCCCCTTACTTCCTCCTGCATCTTTGCTGATGACACACAGGTCTTTTAGTTGTCATGATTTATCCACACCTTCTCATATGTGGGGCTACAGATATATTTCACCTCTTTTTCTTGTTGATATGGTCTGTGGGGTTTAGTTTCTCTACTTCAGTTGCTTTTTTTTCTTTTTAAGGGGAATGCAGGGAGACTCAAAAACTCTGCCACCATTACCATCTTCCCAGAACTCAAAACGTGTGTTTTTGAACTTGTCTGGACAAGTAGAGAATCTCTGGGGATGGAATAAAGCCAAGAGTTATACACATGCCAGAAGTGATAACTAACAGCACAGCTGGTCTGTACACTGGACTGGAAACTGTGAATCAGGCAGTTGTTTATCAATATCAGAATGTTTTTATTCTTGGAAAGCTTTCTTTCAGGCTGTTAAATCTATACTCACTAGCATTCTATGAATATGTATATGTACATATAGACTGCAGACAAAAACACACACATAATATTTTGGAACTGGGAACCAAAATGGGCTGCTGTATTACCACCTGTGTTTAATTAAATATTTGTGGTAATTGAATGTAATTAAAAATTAAACAACCATTTGGTACAGGATAATATATTTCCTACATCACTTATGTGCTTCAATATGCTCTCTGCTGATTGTTTTAACTTGGATTTGGTGTTAACAGCTCCTACAATTGTCTGTTCTAGTTTGTTGAGTTTTACATTTAAAACACCCTCTGCTTGCATCTCTTTCTTCCCACTCTTCACCCAGTTAAATTCCTCATCATACTCAGGTCTTAGCTTGAATGTCACTTTCTCAGAAAGGGCTTTTTTTAACTAATACACACCCAGCTCCAGCTGAAATCCGGTTCTCCTTTTACTCTTTGTAATAATAGTTCTTCTGCAGTTCCTAGGAAGTGTCAATAATGGACTAAACGAATGAACAGCAAAACAGTATCTCCTTATGATTTTCATACAATTTTTTGAACTCTGTGATTTTGAAGAGTAAGGTAAACTCAAAACCCATTTCTAAAGAAGGTAGGCTCATAAAGCTTCAGCTACTTCCGTGTCTGAAGCTCTGTGCTGTAGGGCTTAACTGATGGGCTTGTTATTGGAGTAGGAATTATGGCCCATATATTTTCTTTTGAAGGCCCAGGAAGAACAGTGTCATGTAACTCTTATTATTATTTGTCTGCACAGTTGCTCTAGGACCATATTAGGAACCACTCCCCCCAAAGGGGGGCTTGAATATTTATATAGCCTGACTCTACTCCAGGCTTAGGAATGAGCAACTGAACCAAGTGGGCCCAATCAGGATTTCCTGGCAGGGATATGAGGTCAGGATTTAAGCATAGTTAGACTTTTCAGTAGAGGATCTATAAACCTCAGAGATAGGGTCACCCATGTGCTACCATGTGAACTTTTAATAAGGAAAGGTGATATTTTATGAGTTAGAATTATGGTGTACTCTGGCAGAGAGGCAGACATTAGAGATGAAGAGTGTTCTGTTGGCATTTGTATCCCTGGTTACAGGTTTATTCTGAGGCCTGATTGAAGCTAGATCCTTTATGCTCCATAAGACATTTTTATATTCTAAAAATTCTTTTTTTAGTATAATTTAGTGACTTTTTGCTAGTTGCAATCTACAGAGACCTAATAAAAGTACTAATTATTAGCTATTTTTTTAACATCTTTGTTGGAGTACAATTGCTTTACAATGGTGTGTTAGTTTCTGATGTATAACAAAATGAATCAGCTGTACATATACATATATCACCATGTCTACTCCCTATTGCATCTCCCTCCCACCCTCCCTATCCCACCCCTCTAGGTGGTCACAAAGCACCGAGCTGATCTCCGTGTGCTATGTGGCTGCTTCCCACTAGCTATCTATTTGACATTTGGTAGTGTATATATGTCCCTGCCACTCTCTCATTTCATCCCAGCTTACCCTTCACCCTCCCCATGTCCTCAAGTCCATTCTCTATGTCTGCATCTTTATTACTGTCCTGGCCCTATGTTCTTCAGAACCATTTTTTTTTCTTTTTTTTCATTCCATATATATGTGTTAGCATACGGTATTTGTTTTTCTCTTTCTGACTTACTTCACTCTGTATGACAGACTCTAGGTCCATCCACCTCACTACAGATAACTCAATTTCGTTTCTTTTTATAGCTGAGTAATATTCCATTATATATATGTGCCACATCTTCTTTATCCATTCATTTGTCGATGGATGCTTAGGTTGCTTCCATGTCCTGGCTACTGTAAATAGAGCTGCAATGAACATTGTGGTACATGACTCTTTTCGAATTATGGTTTTCTCAGGGTATATGCCCACTAGTGGGATTGCTGGGTTATATGGTAGTTCTATTTTTAATTTTTTAAGAAAACTCCATACTGTTCTCCATAGTGGCTGCATCAATTTACATTCCCACCAACAGTGCAAAAGGGTTCCCTTTTCTCCACACCCTCTCCAGCATTTATTGTTTGCAGATTTTTTGATGATGGCCATTCTGACTGGTGTGAGGTGATACCTCATTGTAGTTTTGATTTGCATTTCTCTAATGATTAGTGATGTTGAGCATTCTTTCACGTGTTTGTTGGCAATCTGTATATCTTCTTGGAGAAAAGTCTGTTTAGGTCTTATGCCCATTTTTGGATTGGGTTATTTGTTTTTTTGATATTGAGCTGCATGAGCTGCTTGTAAATTTTCGAGGATAATCCTTTGTCAATTGCTCCATTTGCAAATATTTTCTCCCATTCTGAGGGTTGTCTTTTGGTCTTGTTTATGGTTTCCTTAGCTGTGCAAAAGCTTTGAAGTTTCATTAGGTCCCATTGGTTTATTTTTGTTTTTATTTCCCTTTCTCTAGGAGGTGGGTCAAAAAGGATCTTGCTGTGATTTATGTCATAGAGTGTTCTGCCTATGTTTCCTCTAAGAGTTGTATAGTGTCTGGCCTTACAGAGTTTTATAGTGTCTGGTCTCTAATCCATTTTGTGTTTATTTTTGTGTATGGTGCTAAGGAGTGTTCTAATTTCATTCTTTTACATATAGCTGTCCAGTATTCCCAGCACCACTTATTGAAGAGGCTGTCTTTTATCCACTGTACTTTTTTGCCTCCTGTATCAAAGATAAGGTGACCATATGTGCGTGGGTTTATCTCTGGGCTTCCTATCTTGTTCCATTGATCTATATTTCTGTTTTTGTGCCTGTACCACACTGTCTTACTTACTGTAGCTTTGTAGTATAGCCTGAAGCCCGGGAGCCTGATTCCTCCAGCTCCGTTTTTCTTTCTCAAGATTGTTTTGGCTCTTCGGGGTCTTTTGTGTTTCCATACAAACTGTGAAATTTTTTGTTCTAGTTCTGTGAAAAATGCCAGTGGTAGTTTGCTAGGGATTGCATTGGATCTGTAGATTGCTTTGGGTAGTATAGTCATTTTCACAATGTTGATTCTTCCAATCCAAGAACATTGTATATCTCTCCATCTGTTTGTATCATCTTTAATTTCTTTCATCAGTGACTTATAGTTTTCTGCATACAGGTCTTTGTCTCCTTAGGTAGGTTTATTCCTAGATATTTTATTCTTTTTGTTGCAATGGTAAATGGGAGTGTTTCCTTAATTTCTCTTTCACATTTTTCATCATTAGTGTATAGGAATGCAAGAGATTTCTGTGTGTTAATTTTCTATCCTGCTACTTTACCAAATTCATTGATTATCTCTTGTAGTTTTCTGGTAGCATCTTTAGGATGCTCTATGTGTACTATCATGTCACGTGCAAACAGTGACAGCTTACTTGTTCTTTCTGATTTGGATTCTTTTATTTCTTTTTCTTCTCTGATTGCTGTGGCTAAAACTTCCAAAACTATGTTAAATAATAGTGGTGAGAGTGGACAACCTTGTCTTGTTCCTGATCTTAGTGGAAATGGTTTCAGTTTTTCACCATTGAGGACGATGTTGGCTGTGGGTTTGTCATACATGGCCTTTATTATGTTGAGGTAAGTTCCCTCTATGCCTACCTTCTGGAGGGTTTTTATCATAAATGGGTGTTGAATTTTGTCAAAAGCTTTTTCTGGATCTATTGAGATGATCATATGGTTTTTCTCCTTCAATTTGTTAATATGATTTATCACATTGATTGATTTGCATATATTGAAGAAGCCTTGCATTCCTGGGATAAACCCCAGTTGGTCATGTTGTATGATCCTTTTAATGTGCTGTTGGATTCTATTTGCTAGTATTTTGTTGAGGATTTTTGCATCTGTGTTCATCAGTGATATTGGCCTGTAGTTTTCTTTGTTTGTGACATCTTTGTCTGGTTTTGGTGTCAGGGTGATGGTGGCCTCGTAGAATGACTTTGGGAGCGTTCCTCGTCTGCTATACTTTGGAAGAGTTTGATAAGGATAGGTGTTAGCTCTTCTCTAAATGTTGGATACAATTCACCTGTGAAGCCATCTGGTCCTGGACTTTTGTTTGTTGGAAGATTTTTAATCACAGTCTCAATGTCAGTGTTTGTGATTGGTCTGTTTATATTTTCTATTTTTCTTCCTAGTTCCACTTGGAAGGTTGTGCTTTTCTAAGAATTTGTCCATTTCTTCCAGGTTGTCCATTTTATTGGCATAGAGTTGCTTGTAGTAATCTCTCATGATACTTTGTATTTCTGCAATGTCAGTTACTTCTCCTTTTTCATTTCTAATTGTATTGATTTGAGTCTTCTTCCTTTTTTTCTTGATGAGTTTGGCTAATAGTTTATCAATTTTGTTTATCTTCTCAAAGAACCAGCTTTTAGTTTTATTGATCTTTGCTATTGTTTCCTTCATTTCTTTTTCATTTATTTCTGATCTGATCTTTATGATTTCTTTCCTTCTGCTGATGTTGGGGTTTTTTTGTTCTTCTTTCTCTCATTGCTTTAGGTGTAAGGTTAGGTTGTTTAATTGAAATGTTTTTTGCTTCTTTAGGTAGGATCTTATTGCTATACTCTTCCCTCTTAGAACTGCTTTTGCTGCATCCCATAGGTTTTGGGTCATCGTGTTTTCATTGTCATTTGTTTCTAAGTATGTTTTGATTTCCTCTTTGATATCTTCAGTGATCTCTTGGTTATTAAATAGTGTATTGTTTAGCCTCCATGTGTTTGGTTTTTTTTCAGATTTTTTCATGTAATTGGTATCTAGTCTAATAGCATTGTGGTTGGGAAAGATACTTGATATGATTTCAGTTTTCTTAAATTTATCAATGCTTGATTTTTGACCCAAGATGTGACCTATCCTGGCGAATGTTTCATGAGCACTTGAGAAGAAAGTGTATTCTGTTGTGTTTGCATGGAATGTCCTATAAATATCAATTAAGTCCATCTTGTTTATTATATCATTTAAAGCTTGTGTTTCCTTATTTATTTTCATTTTGGATTGTCTGTCTATTGGTGAACGTGGTGTGTTAAAGTCCCCCATTATGATTGTGTTACTGTCGATTTCCCCTTCTATGGCTGTTAGCATTTGCCTTATGCATTGAGGTGCTCCTAGTTGGGAGCATCAGTATTTACAATTGTCATATCTTCTTCTTGGATTGATCCCTTGATCATTATGTACTGTCCTTCTTTGTCTCTTGTAGTAGTGTTTATTTTAAAGTCCATTTTGCCTGATATGAGAATTGCTACTCTAGCTTTCTTTTGATTTCCATTTGCATGGAATCTCTTTTTCCATCCCCTCATGTTCAGTCTGTATGTGTCCCTAGGTCTGAAGTGGGTCTCTTTTAGACAGCATATACACAGGTCTTATTTTTGCATCTATTCAGCCAGTCTATGTCTTCTGGTTGGAGCATTTAATCCATTTACATTTAAGGTAGTTATCGATATGTATGTTCCTATTACCATTTTCTTAATTGTTTTGGGTTTGTTATTGTAGATCCTTTTCTTCTCTTCTGTTTCCCACTTAGAGAAGTTCCTTTAGCATTTGTTGTAGGGCTGGTGTGGTGGTGCTGAATTTTGTTAGCTTTTGCTTGTCTTTAAAGGTTTTAATTTCTCCGTCAAATCTGAATGAGATCCTTGCTGGGTAGAGTAGTCTTGGTTGTAGGTTTTTCCATTTCATCACTTTAAATATGTCCTGCCACTCCCTTCTGGCTTTCAGTTTTTCTACTGAAAGATCAGCTGTTAACCTTATGGGGATTCCCTTGTATGTTATTTGGTTTTTTTCCCTTGCTGCTTTTAATATTTTTTCTTTGTATTTAATTTTTGATAGCTTGATTAATATGTGTCTTGGCATGTTTCTCCTTAGATTTATCTGGTATGGGACTCTCTGTGCTTCCTGGACTTGATTGAATATTTCCTTTCCCTTATTAAGGAAGTTTTCAACTATAATCTCTTCAAATATTTTTTCAGTCCCTTTCTTTTTCTCTTCTTCTTCTGGGACACCTGTAATTCAAATGTTGGTGTGTTTAATGTTGTCCCAGAGGTCTCTAAGACTGACCTCAATACTTTTCATTCTTGTTTCTTTATTCTGCTCTACAGTAATTATTTCCACTATATTATCTTCCAGGTCACTTATCCGTTCTTCTACCTCAGTTATTCTGCTATTGATCCCTTCCAGAGAATTTTTAATTTCATTTATTGTGTTGTTCATCATTGTTTGCTCTTTAGTTCTTCTAGGTCCTTGTTAAACGTTTCTTGCATTTTCTCCATTCTATTTCCAAGATTTTGGATCATATTTACTATCATTACTCTGAATTCTTTTTCAGGTAGACTGCCTATTTCCTCTTCATTTGTTTGGTCTGGTGGGTTTTTACCTTGCTCCTTCATCTGCTGTGTGTTTCTCTGTCTTCTCAGTTTGCTTAACTTACTGTGTTTGGGGTCTCCTTTTTGCAGGCTGCAGGTTCGTAGTTCCCGTTGTTTTTGGTGTCTACCCCCAGTGGCTAAGGTTGGTTCAGTGGGCTGTGTAGGCTTCCTGGTGGAGGGGACTCGTGCCTGTGTTCTGGTGAATGAGGCTGGATCTTGTCTTTCTGGTGGGCAGGACCATGTCTGATGGTGTGTTTTAGGGTGTCTGTGACCTTATTATGATTTTAGGCAGCCTCTCTGCTAGTGGATGGGGTTGTGTTCCTGTCTTGCTATTTGTTTGGCATAGAGTGTCCAGCACTTGAGCTTGATGGTCGTTGAGTGGAGCTGGGTCTTAGCATTGAGATGGAGATCTCTGGGAGAGCTTTCCCTCTTTGATACTATGTGGAGCCGGGAGGTCTCTGGTGGACCAGTGTCCTAAACTCGGCTTGGCTCTCTCACCTCAGAGGCTCAGGCCTGACACCCGGCCGGAGCACCAAGACCCTGTCAGCCACACGGCTTTTAGGAAGTCTGCGGTCTTCTGCCAGCATTCAGTAGGTGTTCTGTAGGAGTTGTTTCACATGTTGATGTATTTCTGATGTATTTGTGGGGAGGAAGATGATCTCCACATCTTACTCCTCCACCATCTTGAAAGTCTCCCAATTATTAGCTATTGAGTGAGGCACATGACACGACTTATAAGAGTTATAAACTCCCAGCTTTCTGTTGAGGAAATAAGCAGTCACTATGATAAGAGAAGAAGGTTCATTCTTCATACAGCACTTGATTATGTTATATAGGGCAGGCGGAACAATTCAGAATGTCTGGTCGCTTGGCAATTAATATCAGAATTGAACTTGAGATTCATCTAAGCCATTTAACCATGTCTTGGGTATCTTTCACATGTGTCATCCTCTTTAAATAGAGATGAGCTAAGTTCCTCAATAATAGCTGCAGAGCTCATATAAAACAGTGGTATTAATGTAACCTCGACTATCCAGGGCCCATCTTTGAATAACAAGTGCAGTGGTTTAACTTCCTCCTGGTGTATCACGGTGCCACCAAGAAGTGGGGTGTGAGGAAAGCACTGGCCTAAATATGAAATAGTTATCTCTGACTCTGGCATAGAAACCAGCTGGAGCAGGAGATAAACCTAACTCTGTGCAGCTTCAAGGCATTCTTCTGCTACTGCTGTCATCACAGAAGCTCCCCTTGAAGGCTTTCTTAAGACAAAGCCCCTGATAGAATGTTTGAACCTGATTCTCGTATTGGTTCTGTGATCCAGTACTTCCAAAGGTTGATTTTCATACCATGTGCCTAGAACAAGCTGAATCCAAGTCCAAGACAGCATAATTTGTTGAACATACTGTAGTTTATGAAACTAAGGAAGAACTTTCTTTAACAGTAACCCTCCAGGTTGCATCAGAGGGAGGGAGAAACACAAAGATTAGGGTCTTGGTAAGTAGTAGCTGCTCAGGTAAGTCAGAGCCAGGCCAACAATATGGTAGATGATTCTTTTTTTTTTTTATTAGTTTCTGCTTTATTGGTAGATGATTCTTATCCCTGACTACCAAAAAGTAAAAAATAAAAAAGATGGAGGAAGAGGTGCCAAATGAATACATACTTTCCATGTAATTTGTACCTGTTTCCTTCCGCTGATCCAGAATGATTCTCAGCTTCTCAAGACTGAGCTACTTTTTATTTGAATTGTTTGATCATACAGGCAATACCTTCTTGTACTCTTTTTGCATGTTTATACTATTATGACATGAGTACTAAATGAAAATAAGGAAAATACTTAGGTTCATAAGCTTATTAATGGACTGATTGCCAAAAACTAGTTAGTATTTAAATCGGGATCTTGAGGAACATGCCATAGCAATCTGCCTCAGAGCATTTGCAGTTAAGTGACTAAAAAATTCCAAGTCAGCCTGTTCCAGTAATTCCCTATATTTCGTGTATTTGTATTTGTATGTCCATATGTATGAGTGGTCAAATGTTTTTATCCTATTATGTTGATTATTATTTTTATTCATTTTTGCATTTCATATTGCATGCCTTCCTTGTTATATTTAGAGCCATTAAGCGTGAAGCCTATATGGTTAAAACTGGAATTACTATGAGTTTTCAAGTGCTGTCCCTAATAGCTGTTATCATGGATAATGACACCATAGAAATGATTATAACACACACAAAAAGAGCAAATTGGATATTTTAACCAGAATAGTGTAGATTAAAACAGGACTAACAAGCCTCGCTTGGAAAGTCGATATTTAAAGAAGAAATATATCCTTTCTCTAGAAATGATATTTCCCTTTAAAGGCGCTATTTGTTTGTAATAGTGGCTCCATAAGCCCTCAGTGTCTATATATCATGGCATTCAGCATATTGTTGGAGTAAAGGGAAATTTTGTCATAATGAAATGTCATTTCTTCCTAAAAGACTTGCACATTTAAATCTGTGGAAGTAATGAAGCTGATATCATCAAAATAACCCCTACTCCTGAAAATTAAATTTTTTAAATTGATTTTTCAAGTATGCCAGAGTCAGCATTTTATCATAATTTCTTATGGATTTTCCTCTATCCATGGAAATAAAGCTATTAACTCTAAGTATGAGCTTTAGCTTTTTTTTTTTTTTTTACTTTGCTGAAATTTGTTTCATAATGTTGTTTGGTTTCTTGCCAGTTCCTAATTTTAAGCCCTTTTAAATACTTATTTACTCTTTTAACTTAGGTGCCAGCTGTTAGGGTAAGATGAGAATTATCATGACATATGCAGAATTGGAACACCTTATTTTGAGGGATCTTTGTTTCAGTGTCTAAGGCAAAGGTCAGTGTGGAAACCGTGTTGTTTAACATGCAGTGGACAGTTACATAATATCACATCTGTTTCAATGGCTCTGGGGGCTACAAATCATGTGACTATGAGAGAGTAACTCTCCTGAGCTTCTGTTTGTCCATTTAGAAAATGTGGAAAATAAGGAGCCCTGGAAAACCTATCACTCAAAGAATATAATGGGAAAATAGGATAATACATATAAAAGAGCTTTGTAAATTGAATGAAACTAAAAAAAAGTTCAGAAGCTATTGGCATTTCCAAAGCAGACATAATTACCAGAGAATTTAAATTCCTTGAGAATCTGGTAAATGTTTTTATTTCTTTGAGATAGACAGAGCAAAACCTGGCTCATCCAGGAATGTTCTAAAGCTCTACCTGAGGAGCTCTGTCTCAGATGTCCCATGAAAGGAGGACTGTTCAACATTGTCTGCTGAATGTCTTTTGGGCACCCAAGAAAAAAAAAATAGCTTGTAGATGTATAAGCCTTGGGTGCAACAAATCCTTTACATTACTGTTGTTTTTATAACTAATGACCTTTTTGGGTTATTGGAGTTATTATAGGTAAAATCTTATTTTTGAAGTTTTCTGATTATAGATAGAATAATAATAAGGAACCAGTATTTCTCATAAATCATGGTGAAATAAGAGAAAAAGTCATGTATTTTCCCTATCATTCAAGTTTCTGAATTTCATACAGAAATTCTGGAATTGAAACAAAGTGTGAGTATTGTAGAAGTTAAATATATGTAAGTTGAATTGTAAAGTTCAAGCACAACTAATTATACTTTACATACATATGTGGAATTTCAGCACCATATTTATGCATTAAGTATTTTGGATGAGATGCAGCTAATTCAATGGACTCTGCACATGAAATTTAGTAGAAGAAAAGAACATCTGGTATCATGCTAGAGATATGTTATCTGATTAGCAATGCCATTGACATAAAGTAATGGTTTTTTGGTTTATAATGGTAATTTCTCTATATATTTCAAAGTTATTTTTGTTTTTTCCCTTTTAGTCCAATTGCTTTTTGATGACCTTCATGCCCTTGGGGCTATAATCAGAGGACGGGATTAATTCTTACATGTTAAGAGTGGAGAGGGTCATAAAAATAAAATAGAGTTGAGTGAGTATGGCATATTATACTATGAAATCTTGAATTTACTAATTAATACGTCAGTTCTAAGTGCCTTCTTCAGCTCATCAACTCTATTAGGGCACCATGGGAAAAGTTGTTGTAAGAGCTCACCAGTCATGTGTAGTTTCTCACGGTCTCTCTGTGGTACACCTGTCTGATGCATATGTTTGAACCTGCTCCCCTATCCCCAGACTGGCAACCTTCTCTCTCTGGCATCTTTAGGTCTGAGCTGCAGCTCACAGATGAGGTTGAGAAATAGCCTGGACCTACCTCAGAGAGTAGCTTATGCCACCTCTTCTGTCTCAAAGGTTCATTTCCAACTCTTACCAGAGTGATGGTATTCAAAATCCTAGCAGAGTATTCGCTATCAGAAATGTTTTCCTGGCAGATTTGAAGTTGAATCAGACTGTTGGCATTTACGTGCAAAACTCTCTTGATGCCAGCAGCTTGTAGTCTGTGAGAAAGGGAGTGTGTGGTCTCAGCCTCATAAACTCTGGTATATTTAAATTTAGTACAATATAAATTCGGCAAGTGATATTTGCCATGTTAAAACTGACAGATACAAGCAGAACTTGGCAGACAAGTGCTGAAAAATAAAAAGCAGTTACCCAGAAGGACAACAAAGCAGTGATTTTAGTTTTGTAAACACCACTAGAAAAGACAAGCACGTTAAATCACATAACTCAGATTTTTCTGTAGAGCACAGACTTCCTTCAAGAGGGGATGCAATGATTAATATAGGGAATGCATTGAGACATAGGAAGAGTTAAAAATTACAGATTCCATGGATGTTATTGTGTTTGTATGATATGACTGTCTTATAAAGGAAGTGAGTAGAATAATACAAATGCGTATGTCATTGTGATATTCTAAGCCTCCTTGCTGTCCAAAAGTCCACTTTCATACTAATATGTTAAGTACAGATTTATAATCCTAAAATGTTTTAAAAATAAAGACATATTTTTGAATTCAATACTTTGAATATATTTTTGTGCAAGGAGCATCTTTTATCTACGGAAATGAGGTTCTGTTATTTCTTAGTCGTTAATGGTCATGTTTTAATTCTAGCCTGGCTTTCCCTGCACATCTATGGCACACGCAGGTTATTGCTTTTGAGGTTTGTTGTTTTCTATTCTGAGCATGAGGGCAGGATCATATTTTAGTATTGATGAGATATCAACATTTCTACCTAGATCCAAGCCAGAGAAATAGCAAATTCCATAGAGCTTTATACACAAACTTTAGATTTCTGTGCTTCTAAATCATCTTCGGTAGCACACCCAAGAGGAGATCTTTCCTTAGAATTCTATATTGCTAGCTTCTTAGGTAGCATTTTTTTTTTGCCTTCATTTTTGTGGATAGAAAAACACTAACAACAACAAAATTTAAAACTGCTTTGCAGCCACTTAGCACAGGGAGATCAGCTCGGTGCTTTGTGACCACCTAGAGGGGTGGGATAGGGAGGGTGGGAGGAAGACGCAAGAGGGAGGGGATATGGGGACATATGTATACATATAGCTGATTCACTTTGTTATAAAGCAGAAACTAACACACCATTGTAAAGCAATTATACTCCCATAAAGATGTTTTTAAAAAAAAACTTTTGCCTTCATAACTGCTCAAGTAAATCATAAGAAAACATAACCTAAGGCTGACTTAAAGGTCCGTTTCTGAACTTTACTCAGCAAAGAGTGTATATTTGTGACCCAAATCCAACCATTGGATGAATCTACAGATGTGTGCTGCAGAGCTAAAAAGAAATAACTCTTTCTTTCATACCCACTAGAGCAGAAGCAGTAGTATCCTTCAGAGTACAAAACGGAGAACCTCTCTTCATTTCTATTCCCGCTGCCCCACCTAATTTGAAAGAATTAGTTCTGTAACTACCCACGAGATATGGGATTGTCTGTAAAGTACATATACTTTTATAGGAAAAATAACTATACAGAATATTTAAGAAAATCTGGTGTATCATCACTCATATTCTGGATGCCTGACGTCAGTAAAATTTTTCCCTCTTGCCTGCTGCTTTTCAGTACTGTCTACATGCATATGTGTTTTTTTAACAAATACTTATTTTTCCACCATTTGCTGTTTTCCTTTTTGTTTTTAGGTTAACCTTAGAGCATACACATTTTCCTGATTGCTATCTGAATTTCATACAATTTTTAATGACTACATAATGAATTGTCCATTTTATTAATGTATAAGTAAATTATTTCTGGCTGATTTAACCTTAAGATTGAATCTATTTGCTGTTATAGATGATGCCACAATGAAGTACACGCCTGTCTAAAATACTTGTGGTATATTCGTTTTTATATAGTAACAGGATGCACTTCTACACATTCTTTTAGTAACTCTGGTGTCCTGACTCTCTATTCCTGTATGACAAACCACCCCACATTTAGTGACATAAAGCCACAGCAATTTTATTATGCTTATGGATTTGGTGGTCAGGAATTTGGAAAGGGCACTGTGGAGATAGAATTCTATTTGGGGCCTCTGCTGGGAAGACTGGAATGGCTGGGGGTGACTTAAATGATGATTTTCTCTGGAGGTTTTGTCACTCACATATCTGGCTGCTGGCCTGGGATGATTCAAAGGCTGGGTTCAGCGTAGGACTAACTACTGGAGTGCTCACATACAGGCTCTCCATGTGGTTTGGACATCTCAAAATATGGTGTCTTGGCTCTGAAAGGGAGTGTCCTGCAAAGGAACATCTGTTGCACAGTGTTCCTATTGTCCAAGCAAACCAAGATGCTATACAGGAAACTAAATCATTAGGGCTTTGTAGGGGACAGGCTTCTTTGGACCTAACCTCACAAGTCACAGGAATTGCTTCTATCCTATTCTACTGACTTCAAGTGAGTCAATAGAGTCAGTTGAGATTCAAGGAAATTAGACTTCCTCTCTTAATGGGGGACTGGTAAGGTCACATTACAGAAGAGCACATGGGGTAGAAGATATTTTTCCAGGCATCTTTGGCATACATGGGTCGCTGGAGTATTATTTCTGGTGGGACCATGTATTAAATGTATATATTAACTGCTTAGGGTAACTGTGGGAATGATGCTTCATTTGGGTAGAGGGTTTCTACAAACCACTTTGCCATCCCAGAGAAATACATGATTTTACCTCTGCATAGCAGACCATCAACAGAATGCAGAATCCTTCAGCCCTGGTCACTCAAACCTCAGAAACAACTTTTGAGCAGGAACATAGTGTTTCAGATTCACCTCCCTTGTTTTCACTTAGAGCCAGATCTCTTCTTAAAGCTCACTTTTTTTTCCCCAATTCTAAAAGTAAACATGCCCTGAGACATGCTTATCATCTCCTCTTTCTATCTGAGACCTGATGGCTAGGATTATGCAAAATGCCTGATTAAATAAGTAATCCATTTAGTTTTTCATTCTTGCATGGATGCATAATTTATTCCTTTAACAAATGTTTATTGAGTAGTTTTTTGCTAAATTATGTACATTGTGAATAAAGTTATGATCCCCACTATATTGGGTTTTAGGGCAGCATGAGAAAGACATTAAAAATGCATATCATAGTACACATACAATAGCACATTGTGATAAATGCTATGAAAGATAAGTGATGAGAGTGACGTGTGAAGAATGAGAAGGAGCCAGGCTGGTGAAGAGGTTGAAGTAAAGCATTTGAGATGGGAGGCAGCATTTACTTGAAAGCGAAATTTGTAGCTGAAGAATCGAAGGAAGACCAGTTTCACTACTGTAGTGAGGGAAGACAAGAATAGTGCAAGAGCTTAGGGGAGATGGGCAATGGTCTGGACCAGCAGGATCCTGCAGGTCAGTTGAATAGTCTGAATTGTCTTCTCAACATGAAGGGAAAGCATTAAACTGTCTTAAGAGAGAAGTGATGTGGTTTGATTTATTCTTTAAGAATTCTTTGGGTGAAAAATAGTTTGAGGGAGACCAGAGGGATTCCATTGAAAACAGTGAGAGAAAAACTCAGCAATTCAGTTTAGAGGTAATCAAGGTTGGTAGGGGAGGTGAAGAGAATTGGAAAGCTTTCAGATGTTTCTTGAAGTTTAAATTAAGATACATGCACCCTAATGTTCATAGCAGCACTATTTATAGTAGCCAAGACATGGAAACAACCTAAATGTCCATCGATATATGAATGGATAAAGAAGATGTGGTACATATATACAATGGAATATTACTCAGCCATAAAAAGAATGAAATAATGCCATTTGCAGCTACATGGATGGACATAAAGATTATCATACTAAGGGAAATAAGTCAGACAGAGGAAGACAAATACCGTATGATATCACTTATAAGTGAAATCTGAAAAACTGATACAAACGAACTTATTTACAAAACAGAAATAGATTCATAGACATAGAAAACAAAGTTAAGGTTACCAAAGGGGAAAGTGGGAGGAGGGAGGGATAAATTAGGAGTTTGGGACTAACAGATACACACTACACTATATAAAATAGATAAACCACAAGAGGCTGCTGTATAGCACAGGGAACTATATTCAATATCCTGTAATAACCGACAATGGAAGATAATCTGATAAAGAATATGTATATATACACATACATATGTAGATTATATATATGACTGAATCACTTTGCTGTACACCTAAAACTAACACAACATTGTTAAGTAAACTATACTTCAATAAAAAAATAAAATTAAAAAAAAAGAATATTGGTAGTAAATGAGTTGGGAATGTGGAGAAGTTGCCCCAAGTGGCACCTTTGGTGTACCTGTTGATCCTTAATGACAGAGAAAGCTACAGAATGATGAATCACACTCGGCATGAGGATGAGGCAGCTCTGGTTTGGGAAGGAAGAAGTCCACTGTGGGCTGAAGTTTAAAAAAATACTGCCAAATCCTTAAATGTTCCTAAAAGCCCTAAGGCTACTGTGGCTGGAGGAAATTAAGTGTAGATGAGTAGTAAAAGGTGAAGTCAGAGCGGTAATAGGGAGTCACACTGTGTCAGACTTATAAGTCACAGTAGAGACTTCAGATTTCACTAGGAGTAAGGTGGGACGCCACTGGAGAGTTCTATGCAGAAAATAGATATGATCCTAAATGGTTTAATACAACTACTCTGTTAAAGCCAAATTGCAGGAGAGAAAAGTCAGATTTAGAGTGACAGATTAGGAGAAAAATGCAGTATCTTGGAAACAGGTGATGGTAACTTGGACCAAGATGTCAGTCTTGCAGATGGAAAACAGTGGTCTAATTCTAGAAACACTTTGAAAGTCACTGGCTTTAGAAATAAACAGTTTGGTAATCATAACTCCTTGTACTCTTCCAGAAAGCTTAGGTCAAAATGGCATTCTGCATTTTACTGAAACAGAGCTTACCTAGCTGAAAAAGAGTATCATACTTTGTATTAACATGTCGAAGAATGATGCTACCACACCCTGCACCCATTTTAAGTATGAAAGTGAATTTTTTCATGAAAGCACTGAAAACAAGTTGCAAGTAATTTCCACTCATTTTTGTACTGCAAATTTTCTATATATATATCTGTTTCAAAGTAGGATGAATAGATTATTAGGGATATGCTATAATATACACTGTCCTCCTTTAGGGGATAATGTAGGCCTCATAGTGTTTTTACCTGAGGCACTTAGAAGTTCTATATGCATAGTTTGCGTCTTGTTGAATCCTAATTCAAACAAATAACTTGAAAGAGTCAGATTGAGAAATATGAGCATGTAGTGAATATTTCATCATTTTAAGGAATTATGGTCTTTTAGGTATAATAGTGATATCATGGTTATGTTTTTAAAATGTCCTTATCTTTTAGAGGTGCATACTGAAAAATTTAATGAAATCTATATTGAAAAAAATCTAATAGAACGATTGAATATCTAAGATTTGTTTCAAAACAAGCCTCCGTGTGTGTGCATGCGTGCGTGTGTGTGTGTGTGTGCATGTGTGTGTGTATTTTGGGAGATGATGTAGTGGGTGGAGTATATATAAAACAAAGTTGGCCATGACTTTATAATTGACAATACTGGGAAATGTTCATAAGGTTTCATCATACTATTTGGACTACTTGTGGTATTTTGCATACTAAAAACATTTATAACACAAGCGATGTGATAAAGAAATCATATGAGAGCCTAGCTGGCTGGCCAGGAGCATCTCATAGTGTGACAATAATCAAAGATGATTCGTACCTAAGGAGACAAACGACCTGTATGCAGAAAATTATAAGACACTGATGAAAGAAATTAAAGATGTTACAAACAGATGGAGAGATATACCATGTTCTTGGATTGGAAGAATCAACATTGTGAAAATGACTCTACTGCCCAAAGCAATCTACAGATTCAATGCAATCCCTATCAAACTACCACTGGCATTTTTCACAGACCTAGAACAAAAAATTTCACAGTTTGTATGGATACACAAAAGACCCCGAATAGCCAAAGCAATCTTGAGAAAGAAAAACGGAGCTGGAGGAATCAGGCTCCCTGACTTCAGACTATACTACAAAGCTACAGTAATCAAGACAGTATGGTACTGGCACAAAAACAGAAAGATAGATCAATGGAACAGGATAGAAAGCCCAGAGATAAACCCACGCATATATGGTCACCTTATCTTTGGTAAAGGAGGCAAGAATATACAGTGGAGGAAAGACAGCCTCTTCAGTAGTTGTGCTGGGAAAACTGGACAGCTACATGTAAAAGAATGAAATTAGAACACTCCCTAACACCATACACAAAAATAAACTCAAAATGGATTAAAGACCTAAATGTAAGGCCAGACACCATCAAACTCTTAGAGGAAAACATAGGCAGAACACTCTATGATATAAATCACAGCAAGATCCTTTTTGACCCACCTCCTAGAGAAATGGAAGTAAAAACAAAAATAAATAAATAGGACCTATTGAAACTTAAAAGCTTTTGCACAGCAAAGTAAACCATAAACATAGATGAACATAAACATAGACGAACATAAACAAGACGAAAAGAATGGGAGAAAATATTTGCAAATGAAGCAACTGACAAAGCATTAATCTGCAAAACATACAAGCAACTCATGCAGCTCAATATCAAAAAAATAACCCAATCCAAAAATGGGGAGAAGACCTAAATAGACATTTCTCCAAAGAAGATATACAGATTGCCCACCAACACATGAAAGAATGTTCAACATCATTAATCATTAGAGAAATGCAAATCAAAACTGCAATGAGATATCAGCTCACACCAGTCAGAATGGCCATCATCAAAACATCTACAAACAATAAATGCTGGAGAGGGTGTGGAGAAAAGCGAACCCTCTTGCACTGTTGGTGGGTATGTAAATTGATACCAAAAATGGGGAGAAGACCTAAATAGACATTTCTCCAAAGAAGATACACAGATTGCCCACCAACACATGAAAGAATGCTCAACATCATTAATCATTAGAGAAATGCAAATCAAAACTTCAATGAGATATCAGCTCACACCAGTCAGAATGGCCATCATGAAAACATCTACAAACAATAAATGCTGGAGAGGGTGTGGAGAAAAGCGAACCCTCTTGCACTGATGGTGGGTATGTAAATTGATACAGCCACTATGGAGAACAGTATGGAGGTTCCTTAAAAAACTAAAAATAGAACTACCATACGACCCAGCAATCCCACTACTGGGCATATACCCTGAGAAAACCATAATTCAAAAAGAGTCATGTACCAAAATGTTCATTGCCGCTCTATTTACAATAGCCAGGACATGGAAGCAACCTAAGTGTTCATCAACAGGTGAATGGATAAAGAAGATGTGACACATATATACAATGGAATATTACTCAGCCATAAAAAGGAATGAAACTGAGTTATTTGTAGTGAGGTGGATGGACCTAGAGAATGTCATACAGAGTGAAGTAAGTCAGAAAGAGAAAAACAAATACCATATGCTAACACATATATATGGAATCTAAAAAAAGAAAAAATAAAAATGGCCAGAAGAACCTAGGGGCAAGAAGGGAATAAAGACGCAGACCTACTAGAGAATGGACTTGAGGATATGGGGAGGGGGAAGGGTAAGCTGGGACAAAGTGAGACAGTGGCATGGACATATATACACTACCAAACGTAAGGTAGATAGCTAGTGGGAAGCAGCCGCATAGCACAGGGAGATCAGCTTGGTGCTTTGTGACCACCTGGAGGGGTGGGATAGGGAGAGTGGGAGGGAGGAAGATGCAAGAGGGGAGAGATATGTGGACATATGTATATGTATAACTGATTCACTTTGTTATAAAGCAGAAACTAACACACCATTGTAAAGCAATTATACTCCAATAAAGATGTTAAAAAAATTACAATGTACTACATAAATATTAGATTTTCTATTTTTTCAATTCCCTGTTTATTTATAACCGTCAGAGAGCTTTTAATGTTCTGACAAAATTTTTTAAAGGTCATGATACAATAGTAATGTTTTCCATTGATTATTGAGATCATTTTTGCATCATTTCAGCTTGCATGGTCATTTTTTATGGTTCAGCACTACTGTCCAAAGCAAGGACTGCCTATATATCAAAATGTTGATAATGGTAAGGTGATAGGATTATTGGCAATTTTTAATCTCTTCCTTTTGCTTATCTGTATTTTCTAGTTTTAATTCCATAAACATGTATTGACCTTGTAATTCAAAAAGTGGCAAAAATTATAAAAAATTTAGAAGAGTAAACACCACACAGTTTTGTGCAGATATTAAAAAAAAAAAAGAGAGAGAGAAAAAAAGAAGATGATCGGTTCAGGCCAGAGTACGGCTCATAGGTTGAGAACTACAATTTTCTAAGGCACCCAGAATGAGTTGAACTTGGGTGACATATTCATATTAACCAAGTTCAGATTCTTGATGTAAATTTGGGGATACTTTTTCCTAGTGATGAGAAGCTTTGGGCCTTTCATTATATGCACCCCCTAGACACATATCAGACTGGAAGGTTATAGATGTGCAAGAATGAGAGGAAAAGGGCATGCAGCATTTTCAAGGATGTGTCCTCCATGCCATGGTGAGCCCTCTAAGCCCTTTCTGATCCTCAATTTAAGGGCACTTCTCTAGGGATTGGAGGCCCAGTGTTATTCCTCCAAATCCACTTGGTCTGTGCTTGGCATATATGCATTGTCAAAGTCTGTTTTTACATCCCATTCTTTCTGATCATAGTCTATGGTAAAGTTATTTGAGTATCTTTTAGACAGATACTCTAATTCACTCATTGACTCTGGGTCAGAAAGCACTTTAGCCACATGTTCATTCCCAAGAGTTTTTTCATGGGTCTCATTCATTAATTTTGGGGTTTTCCTAATATCATCCTGAGGTAGTTTCCATGACCTTTGGTCTCACCTTGCCGTTATCCTATAGGTCAGGGATCCAGTGTATAGCTACCCTTTCCCTTGAGAATTATTTAACGACATTATTGGCAGAGAGGTTGAGTGAGGTACATGGTAGTGATGGGTACATTTTATGTGGCAGTATATGAATAGCAGTTTTTACAGTGTGTGTGGGGGGATCACTTAGGTAGTTGTTAATTATACTAATTTTCTATTTCTGCATAATAAATTTCCACAAATGTAGTTGCTTGAAACAACATTCGTTTATTATCTCACAGTTCTGTAATGCAGAAGTCTCGTATGGTATGGTTGGATTCTTGACGCAGGGTCTCAGAAGCCTGAAATTAAGTTATTGGCCAGCTATGTTATTATCTAGAATTTTGGTTCCTCTTCACAGTCATTGCTGTTAGTGGCAGAATTTAGTTCCTTGTGATTTGGAATAAGGTTCCCATTTCCTTGTAGGTTGTTGAACTGAGGCTTATTCTCAGCCTCTTGACCCATTTCGTCATTCCTTGCATGGGCCTTCTCTATCTCAGTGACATGTCAAATCCTTCTTGTGTTTTGAAATCTGACATCCCATTCTGTTGCTCCCTGGAGAAAATCTTTGCTTTTAAAAGGCCTCATAAGATTAGATAAGACCCATCAGATAATCTCCAGATTTAAGATCAGTTGTGCCACAGAACATAACATAATAATGGAAGTAATAGCTTATCATATTTCAGTCTTCATAGATGTAGATGGGACATTTTTGGGAAACCATATGCCTACCACATTAATCCTAGTCCACAGCCCAGCATCTGCATCTAAAATGCTGTTTTTAAAATAAGTGTGTGCAGTTTTATTGAATTTATAAAATGTCTTTATCTTTACGAAAAAAAAAAAAAACCCTTCCCAAAGGAAAGAGTTGATATAGTTGTGTTTGTAAATTTGGGTCTTTGGCTATAAACCTCAAGAATGTAAAGCTTATACTATTATTGTTTTCAAGGCTACACATGACTTACTATATATACATTTTTTGTAAAATTTACTGTATGTATACTTTTACTGTATAATTAGAAGGAAACTGCATACAAACTCCATCTGATATAGAATTGTTATAGATATAGAAACAACTTTTGTACTTATTTCCAGTCCCCTTCCTAGCTCACTCTTATTATAAACTCAGTCTAAGACCAAATAAGTTACTCTCAACAGCCTCAAATCAAATGCACATTTAATGAACAGTAACAACTGGTCTACCAAACATGTCTCTCAGTACAACGCATGTACCATTATTATGTATAAGATTGCTGGGGTGACAAAATATTTCCTCTTTATAAAATTATGGAAATAATAATTCAGAAAGAGAAAAAACTCCATAATTCCAAATCTAGTGAAACCATTTTTAAAATTTTGTATGAATTTCCCTGGGTGTTTTTTCCCTATGCATATATTAACATATAGATTTACAGATAGCTATAGTTATATTATTTTTAAACAAGAGGGACCTACCTATTTATTGAGGTAAAAGTCACATAACATAAAATTAATCATTTAAGGTGAAAAATTTTAATGGCATTAAGTACATTCGCAATGTTGTACAAAACCCACTTCTATCTAGTTCCAAAACCCTGGAGTTGCCATCACTCCAAAATAAAATCCTGTGTGCATTAAGTACATTCTCTCCAGTACCCTATCCTGCCAGTCCCTGGCAACCACTAATAAGCCTTCTATCTCTATGGTGTTATTTATTTTTAGAGATTTTATATCAATGAGATCATACAATACTTAATATAGGTCTGGCATATTTCACTTAGCATAACGTTTTTAAGGTTCATGCAAAGTATAGCATGTATCAGCATTTCATTTCTTTTCAAGGCTGAATAATATCCCATTGCATGTATATACCACAATTTGTTTATTCATTCATCAGTTGATGAATATTTGAGCTGCTTCACCTTTTTTTGGCTACTGTGAATAGTGATGTCAACTCTGTGCCAGATACTCTTCTAGGCAATTGAGATATATCAGTGATCAAGAGACAAATGTGGTTCCCCCCCAGAGACTACATTTAACATGTTAACATTTTTCATTCTTTATGTTATACAAATATAATATTATAATTATGAATATTGATGTATGCTGAGGATATGGAGTTGGAATTTTCTTAGAAAATAATTCCCTTGACTAATGAAAAAGTTTGACCTAACAGCAAATGTGTAACCTGAGAATCATCCAACTTTTTACCTCATTTGAGATATTAATAGCAAATCTGAATAATTCATAAAAAGGACAATTGTATAACATGATTTGTATCTATATTATCCATTGTTTCTTGAACTCTTTGGTTTTTGTCTTCTTATATAAGAAAATGGCAGGCTTTTCCTTAAGTCAATTTCACTCTGACTTGAGTGAACCTGGACTACATTTCTCTGCCTCCCTTGTGATTAGTTTTGGCCATGTGAGTGAGTAATTGGGTGAGTGGAACCCTGGCAAGTGTGATATGCACCAGTTCAAGCCATGGTACATGTAATTCTTCAATGGGAGATCTTCCATGCTCTCTCCCATCATGTTGGCTTGATGTAGATGTGAGCAGTAACCTTGGAAACCGTATGTGGAATATGGTGGAACCAAAACATGGAAGGACAATGGGTGCTGATTTTCCACTTGGAGGATAGCCGCCTGCTTAGTAAGAACAACTCTTTTGGACTTTGGTTTGAGGCATTTTATGTATTACAGCAGCTAGAGTTACCTTTATTATACTTCCCTCCATAAATAACAAAGGGAAGCAAAAGTGTCAGTGGATTGGAAGCAAAAGAGCTATTTAACAGTTTAGGGTTGAATATAAAGAAAGGGTTGGTTTTTCTACAAATCTTTTTCATAGGGGTGTGTGTGTGTGTGTGTGTGTGTGTACACATATGTATATATTTCATTCCCTCAGAATGAAAGCTTCCTCCCTCAGAGGAATTTAGGAATTTACTTTTTTGGAATTTACTTTTTTAATTTTACTTTTACTTACTTTTAAAATTAAAAAAAACTTTACTGAACTCCATCTAACAGATGAGAATGAGGACACAATGAGCAGAAAATAAGACAGATACATTTTCTATGCTATTTTCTCCAATTTCCTAGAGGAAAGCAACACTTACAGTCAATTTAACCAAGAATTAGACTATGATTTGAACAAAGAAGTATCCAGGACATTCTTCATTATTGTTTTGATTCTTGGTTAAATGGGCATTGCATTTGTTATTGGAAATATCTAAGAAGGTACCACAAGCATGGAGATAGACAAAAATAGATTTTCCAAATGGGTGTAAATTAGATTTCAGAAGCTGAGAACTAAAGAGCTTGGTGTTGATTTATATTAACACTTTAGAATGAATTATTTAAGCACATGGCTTGAGTGAACTTAGAAAATACTATTAGCTAACATCTTTAGTAACTTCAACTCTTACCAAATTAACCTGCCATTCTTTTTTCATAGGGTAATTAGGCTGACAGAAGAGGAAATTGACAGTCTTTATACATGTTCATGTAAGCCAGGCATCTCATAAAGATTGCTTATACACAAGAAAGAATCATATGCTCTCTAATATCACTCTTAAGTGTAATTCTGGCCACTTTATAAGTGGATGTGGAGGCAACTAGTGCAAAACTAAATTTTTTTTAACTTAAGCTCTCTTAGCTAGAAAAACCATCTCCTAACTATCTCACAATCAGTGGAAAAATAGTTTTTATTTAGCTTGTAAGAGAAGAACATGACTGAATACCCATGATTTAATATTACAAAATTATGTCTAATAAAATTAGCAATTACTCAGTAATTTGTTTTAATATTATATACATTGCAGTTTACTTAAATGACAAAATTTGCAAGCAGCACACCACAAATAAAGTGCCATTATGGAAATTCAACCAAAATTGTATACACACACACACACACATACACCAGCTTCAACAAGAAAAAAAAATGTATGATTCACAAGTAAGCCATGATACATACATACATGTCTTATAGTCTAACTGAAAAATCATGGGCTAAAATGTGCAAAAGATTCTACTGTACATTGTAGGAAATGTACAGTAGAATCTCACCTAGTAATCTAATAATAATAAAACAAAATTAACACTCATTTAAAGTGAGAAAGGAAGAACAATAGCATATGAAAATTCTGATGATAACTGAGGACAACAGTAATAATGCATAGTTAACTGTTCTTTTTGAATATGTCAGGATTTTCAAATATATACACGTGAATTGATCTGCTTATCTATTACTGCATAACAAATCATCTCAAACTTATTGGCATAAAACAACAATTATTTTATTATGCTTGTGGAGTCTATGTCAGGAATTTGGAGAGGACCTTTATAAGTTTCCTAAGGCTGCTGTAACCAGTTGTCACAAACATGGTCATTTAAAACAACAGAAAGTGATTCTCTCGGAAGTTCTGGAGGCCAGAGGTCCAAAATCAAGGGATCTGTAGGGCAATGGTTGCTCAGAGACTCTAAAAGAGAATCTCTTCCTTGCCTCGATCTCCAAGTGGAAAATCTAGAGTTGAAAAGCATAATAATTGAACTGAAAATTTCACTAGGTGGGCTCAACAGTGGATGTGAATCGGCAGAAGAAAGCATCAGTCACCTTGAAGATAGATCAATAGACATTTTCTAAACTGAAGAACAGAGAGAAAAAAGACAAAAGAAAAATGAACAGAACCTTAGATGTTCAGATGACATGTGGGGCAGTGGTCAGGGTTCTTCCTATGTTAACTAGAGTTCCAGAAAAAGAAGAGAAAGTGAAAGAAACAGAAAATTAAATTTGAAGAAATAATGTTCCCAAAGGCCCCAAATCTAATTTAAAAATGTTAGATTATAGATATAAGAAACTAAATTAAACCCAGGTGGAATAACTATTGATATAGCATTGTATCATCTTCTAGACATTAACTCATTCCCTATATTGGAAATGCTTTACTGACTGCTGTGGCACAAGGTCTTGCGTGTTTGACTTGCATGTGCCATCAAGTGTCTGTGTGACCCAATTTTCCTATTAGTTTCTTTTATTTAAGCCTCAGTCCATGATGATATCTTTGGTCTTCACTTGCAATAAAATTATTACTTGTCCATTAAGTCTATTTCTTTTCTTCTTCTCATTTGCCTAGGGCAAGAATTATCAAACTATATCTGTAAAGTGCCAGAGAGCAAGTATTTACAGCTTTGCAGGCTGTACAGTCTCATAACTACTCACCTTTGTCATTTTAATGTGAGACCCACCATAGACAATAAGTAGATAATGAATGTGGCTTGTCCCAATATGACATTTACAAAAAATAGGATGTGGGCTAGATTTGGGGTGTAGGATGTAGTTTCCTGAGTCCTGTTTGGGATAATGCAAGATGTACTACTTGGGCCAAAAAAAAGTAGGAAATTTTAATCCTGAAATGATATGCCCTTATCAAAAAAAGATTGTGATTCACATAATTTTGAAAGTGCTTATGTTATGGTTTCATATGAGGAGAAAAAACAGTTTTTTCTTTAAAAGAGAAATGATCAAATTTGAGAGACAGTGACCTAGAGGAAGATCTCTACTGGTGAACTACAAGCTGAACTATTTCTTTTTCAATAATTTTTATCGATAATTTGGATGAAGTTAGAAAAAACTATCTTTCAAAATGGCAGAAGGCACAAAAGCAGTAAAGATGTCTAATATTTTGGAGAAGAGAACAATGAAGCCATTCTAACGATCTCTTAAAAAGCAATTTAAGGTGATAGAATATTTGCATACTATAATACTAAATGAAAGCAATAGGATAAAAAGTTAATACAGTAAAATCTCAGTTTGCATAAAACATATGGGGAGAAACACCAGATTATGAACAGCATAATATTATATCTGTAATAACAGCTAACTTTCTTGAACGTTTATTATATTTGTCTGCCCTTTAAGCAATTTACAACTTTATTGCATTTAATGCTCACAGCTAAACTATACAGAGGATTTTGTCATCTCTTCTTAAAATGAGAAACCTTAGGCAAATAAATTATTTGCTCAAGGTCTATATGCAGTAACTTTTGGAGTTAGATTTAAATTCAGTTTTTTTCTGACTGCAAAGGCAATGCCCTAATTTGCTAGTCTTAAATGGTGGGATTATGGCTTTACTTTTATTCTCTATATACTACATATTTTTGCATCTTTTATGTTATCCACATGGAAAATGTATTATTGTGATAAAAATAAATATATCAGAAAGAAAATATAGGAATTGTTGACATAGTAAATTGACATTTTACAGTCATATTAATATATTAAAATTACTGAATTTATATTTTCAAAAGAAATTCAATAATACAGATCTGGATGGATTTATTTATTTAACCACATAAAAAATAAACTTAAATTTTTTTATGGAAGTATAGATGATTTACAATGTTGTGTTAGTTTCAGGTGTACAGCAAAGTGATTCAATTATGTGTGTAAATACATACTTTTTTCTTTTTTCAGAGTCTTTTCTCTTATAGGAGTCTTTTCTCAATATTACAAAATATTAAGTATAGTTCCCTGTGCTATACAGTAGGTCTGGTTGGAATAATTTAGATTAACAGATGTTAATGGGAATTTGGTTGACAGAGTCTCAATTAAAGGATATACTTTCAGTACTCATACAAGCATGGGCTACACAAAGTTAAGTATAGCATCTATTACCTGGGACAGCGCTGCTCAAAGCATGGTTCTTAATTGCCGGCCAACCAAAACTATTTGTCACCAGTTTATGAAGAGCTAAGAAAAGAAATTGAGAGGAAGCAATTGACTGAGTAATTTTATGTTAGATGAATCTAATACTAATAAACAGGGCTTATAGTTTGTGTCTTTTTTCACTGTTTTACTAATTTATTTTTAAACAAAACTTTGGTCCTCAAGAGAGAGCGCAATAGAAGCTCAGTGGTATTTCACTATAGATAGTAAGAGGATCACTGACCTGGGAGGTAATCTGTGGCAATGGGTACACATGTCTGTGGTACTTATACATACTCAGGTATAAAATTTAAGTGGAACTTTCACAGAAGGGAGGTTAGGATAATTAAAAGCCTGGAAATGGAATCACATGATGAATGATAAAATGGAGAGTTAGCAACAGGTAGTCCGATGATTTTGAAATTTGAAGAGTCATCATAGGAAAAAGAGGAAGTGCTTATTATGTGTAGATAGAACTAGAACCAAAAGGTAGAAATGAGTAGAAGAAAGATTTTGAGTCAATAATCAAGAAGAAGCCTAATTATCAGAGTACTAAAAATGAGCATATTCTGCTACAAGATGGAAAATTCCACCACATTAGAGCTATTCAAATAACTTTGGGTGATAACTTGAAAGACATTTGGTGTAAGACTGATTCTTGAAAGTTCTCGCTTACTTCCAAGACTGTGACTCTCAAAATCAGATAAATAATCTGATTTGGTGATATTGTCCCAGCTTACACTGGACATCAATGCTCAGTGGGCTCTGAAACCAGTAGTGCTGCTGTCCATGTAAGTTCAAGACCATACTAATTAACTGGGTTGATCTTAATTTTGTGATGTGTTTTGGTTCCCTTAGGTGTAGAGTTTTGGCAACCCTATTTTTAAAACAATCGCTTATTCTGAAATGGTATTGGGTAATCTACATACATTTTTTTCCTATGTCTTTATTTTTGTTCAGTGAGATGCTTTTGCTGTCCAGATATTTTTCTCAGCCTTACATATCTTACTTTTGCATGTGTGTTCTAAAAAGAACAAACCAGTCCTGAAATATACTCAGGAACTAACAGTGCATTTGACAGCCATAGGTGTAACAAAGATAAAATGAATTCATATTTTATATCCTGAAATAACCTCTTCTTCTCGACTCTCATAGGAACTTCTTTATACCTTATTTTCTCCATTGCATTATATTTATCATTCTTTTATAATAAATACTTGTCACAGCTTAGTTAGACTCTTGGTCTCTCCTGAAAGCAAAAGGCATGCATAATGTTTTCCTTTCAATGAGAAGTGAAAGGAATGAGAACTACTTCTTCCTGTACAATTTTGACTGTTTTGCTACTCGTTATGACACTAAAACTGTGAACGTTTATCGAGCCATTGCTATGCCGAGGCTTTGTGCTAAACATACTAACTGCATCTTACCATTTATCCTTAGTCATGGCTTAGCTCCGCCTCTAACATGGGTAAACCTGGTGATTAGCTAGTCTTGCTATTACTAAGATGAAAACATTTTTGGTCCCTGTGTGCCAAATATTGAGTTTGGAATATTTTGATTTGCCCTTGGAGAACCATGCATACTTAAGCCATTTGTATACAGCTTTAACCTCCTACAGGGCAGTGGTTGTATCATATCGTTATATTTTCCTACAAAAATAAAAATCTCTTATACAGGGATAGCTCAGTAAAAATTCATTTTATAACTTAAACTAATTTTAGCCTGATATACAGATGAGTGTTATAAGATCATCCAAGCCTACTAGAATTGCATTAGATAGAGAAACCACCACTCCACGGACAACTTACAAACCGAAGCTAGGGATATGGAGCAGTAGTGACTATTTTTAAGAATGGATTATTAGTAAACAGAGTGTGAGACTGGGAATGCTAGTAAAAAAAGTCCTGGGGCTGAGGAAGAAATTTAACTCAGCAATCATTCTTCTCTTGTCTTGCCACTGATGCCAGATTTAGAGCACAGGCTTTGGACCCTAACATGCCTAGGTTTCTGTAGTCACTTAAATTAGTGACCATAGGCAAGTCATGTAACTTATTTGTGCCCCAATTCCTCATTGATAAAATGGAAACAATAATACCTATGTCAGAAGGTTATGTTGAGGAGTAAATGAGGTAATCTAAGCCAAGCAAGAACATAGTATCCCGCACGTAGCAGGCACTCAGCAAATGATTGTTTTTTCTTTCCTTCATAACTGATTCTGGAATATATGTTTGGCACTGTCTTATTGTTCACCCATGATATTACTGCCTATTATGAACCCTAATTCTAATTCTAACATACATTTTTGATTTTTGACCATATTCTAACTTCTCAGATTCATCTACACTCTTGTCTTGCCTCTATTTTTTTTTTTTTTTTTCTACTTTGGGCACTCAGCTTCATACCTGTCCATTTCTCACAAGTTCATCTCACATAATCCTCTCAAGAGCAGAGAAAGCATAAATATTAGCACAGGCATAAGAAAACAAACAAGATCTGATATTTCCATAGAAAGATATTTTTAATCACTTGAATATCTGATGAAATCTGCCTTCTGTGTGTATAAATAATATTTTAACAAGCCTTATGTCAGCTTCACAAAAGTTTGTGTATTTTTTTTTTTGCAAGAATGTTTTCTGTTCAGGGAATGATAGTAATAGAATATGCTGCAATATCTTTACATTTGCACTGTTATATCTCACTACTCTTCTGTTGCAGAAGAGCGGTAATGACTCAGCCAGGTAAAGCTTGCCAGTATGTGAACCTTAAATTTAATATAAATAAATGTCCTAGTTTATATACCTATGTTATCATTATAATGTAGAGTTATGGTTTTGTAGACTTGAATTCTGCCTTAGATAAATATTATATTTAAAAACTAAATGTATAACATTCAGAAAAGAACCAAATTAAAGAACCTGAATATTAAGTAGGTTTTCTTTAAGGAAGAAGGGATTTACAAAGTGCTATGCAAACTGGTTAGATAAGCCCATAAACCATTCTAGGCTTTCACTGACCTCTTGCATATCCAAAGACTATCTGGATTGAGAAATTGTAATTCTGTCATTAGTTTGTTTATTTTTACCACAGATATATATAGCCTCAAATATTCAAGAGCATTGTCTTTAAAATGTAGTATGCATTTAAAATCTGAAAATGAAAAAGTAGGTGAGTTAGATAATAATCACTGCTATGTTTCTATATGCTAAATATTTATATAAGAGACTATAGTAAATAAAATCTGTATTTTTAAGTAAGGAACATTTACCAAAGAGCATTATAATACAGATGGTTTATTTTTAAGAATTTACCTTATTTAGAAGTTCAACATTATTGAAGAGCTTCCAGGATAAAATGAGTTATGTTGCAAGTACTTGCACCTTATTGAATTTAGCCCTTCATTGCTTTGCTTAAGTATTCATGGTTCATATAGTACTGCTAAAATTTATATTTACTACAAGTTCATTAGTACAACTAATTCATATAATTATCATGGGATAAAAATACCAGACTAAATTATTCACTGATTGGTTAGTAATTTGAGCTGGACTTCACTGAACATTTCTGGTTTTATCTAGGCTTCCTCATGTGTCTTCAGCTATCTGGGGACTGTTGGTGGATGATGGCCTCCACACAGTGGCTCACTCCTGCCTGCCAGCCCAGGCTTATTCACATAGAGACTCATTTCAACAGCAGCAAGAACATAAGCACTAAGGCACCAGCATGTTTCAAATCTCCGTTTATATCATGTTATATCCCATTGTGTCATACTATGCACTATTGGCCAAAGCAAGCCTTACGAGAAAGCCCATCAGTCAGTGTGGTATGGCATCAGCCAAAGGTGAAAACACAGAATGGCATGAGTAAGTTTGGGACCATACTGCGATAATCTACCACACTGAGGTTTTATGGAAGTATTCACGTTAAGCATTCTCTTACTTCATAAGAAAATAGTTAAAACACAAAATGTAAGCATTGCCTATTCACTAGAATTTTATTTGCTTGATGCCATAAGAATTTATTTGCTTGATAACTTCTCCTGTAGCAAATAATTTCCTGGTGACACATATGTCTTATGGAGACATATGTTTGTTTCTATGTAGAAAACTTGAATGTTCTTCCCTTCCTCCATCCCACCATCCTTGTTCACTAACCCCTCAAAAAATTGTCATGACCAATGTGTTTCTTTTGACGTAAAATGAACCCCACACAACAAACCAAACCAAACAAACAAACAAAAATGAAAACCTCAAATTGACAAAAAGCAGATAAAGTATTTTTAGAGAAAGTTTACATAACACTCATTTTACATATCCATACTTCGAAATTAAGATTTCTAACGTGAAATTAAGATACATACTAAACAAATTTCAGAATTTTAGGGAAATGTTCATGTATGGTTAGCGTTGAGTCACAACAACTCGTTATTAATGTACAGGGTTTTGGTGAGAAAGTAGAGCTTGTTAAGTACTATGTTAGTCTCTATATAAGCAGTATATTTTGTTGCCTTCCTGTAGCATATTCCTTCTCTAATAGTTGCAAATCAGCTTCTCAACATCTTCCCCTCTTTCTCTTCCTCATTTATTTACAAATAATTTTTATTGTTTACTGACCAGATTTATTTGGGAAAATCTGTGAGTGAAAACAAATTATAATTTAAGGGGATAATAAGGTCTCTCAAGAGGGTTTTTAGACTAAGTAAACTGAGCATATTTGTAGGCAAAAGAAGTGAATCAGAAGAGTGAGGCTTTGCAAGAGAAAGGGTATAATGGTGGAATGCCTTCACAGGGAGCATAGGTGTTATCCTTAGAAAGTGGGATAGCCTTGTCCCTCTCTGAGGGAAAGAGGGTAGTGTAAGTACAGACTGAAGAACAAGGCTATGTAAGAGAGCAGAGTGTGATATAAAAGAGACACAGTACGTTGGAAGAAAAGACTTTTTCTCATGCTTCTTAGTAAGAGCAGTGATAGGATCACTTACTGAGATTGAAAGTCCAGTTCATTTCAGTTCATCTCACATTATTTGAGCCTCTTTTATGTGACAAGAATCATGATAGGTACCTATGATCCGAAGAGGGATAATACACAATCTCCGTATTGAAGGACTTTACAATCTAGGTGGGAGACAGCTGCATAAATCCAGTCTAGTGTTCATGGGAAGGCTTTCAGAGGAAATGACACCTAAACTTGTTTTTAAGGGATGTATAGATATTGACCATGAGAAGACAGAGAAGGAAGTTACAAGCAGAAGGAAGAGCAATTGCCAAATCAGCCAGGATGGACAGATAAATGTTCAAAATTGATAGAGCTGTTTCTCAATTGTTTTTAACCTATTACCCCTTTGATGAACATGAAAAATGTTCACATCCTTCTTTCAGAGATGCGAAATTGCCTTCCACCAATGAAGACCCAGTTTTCTAGTATAAAACCTGAAGTTTCTTAGTGATGAGAAGACTCTTCCTGAGCAGATTGAACTGGCCCTGGGAATTATGTGTAGGTCTTTTCATTAGCAATTATGTGGGAGGTGAATGCTGAGGAGACTAGAGATAGTAGAGTATAGATGGAAAGGGAGTGAAAGCTAAGATTAGCAAGACCCCTCCTTTTCACCCAGAGGAGCCATAGATGACTAGAAGTTGTTCCAAGGCAGTCAAACAAGGTGCTTAAATTTTTCTACCAATTGAATTCCAATGTAACCTCTAATGAAATACCAATTGATTCGAATAACCAACACTTAGGAACTGCATTTCTCAGTTCTACATGTTTCAGAAAACTGTTTGTACAGTTATTCTTTTTATCTGCATTTAAGTAAAATCCAACAATTGGGTTGAATTGATCCTTTGGCTGTCAAACAAATAAACAAACCAAAAAACAGATTTCTAAGTTCATGTTAATTAAGTGAGCTTAGAAGCCATTTGGGTAATCCACTTGGACTTCACTAAAAGCTACCCTTCTAATGACAATCTCCATAGGGGAACAATGTCATTAAGCCAGCTTTGCTTGAAGATATTTATTCATAATATCATAGGTTAAATTCACTGTTACATTATGATTCAAATACTCCGTAGTTTTATATTTGTACATTTAATAATCCATTCTTAATGTCTTTGGATATATTTTATGGAAGGAGTGGATAACTGGATTAAATGGCTCATGAAGTTGACATGTGACACATATCTGAGACCCCAGAGGTTTTAACATTGAAACTGACAATAGAGGGAATCGAACCAGCGACCTAAGGCTGTCCACACGTGGCGGGTCTACAGTCTTCCGCCCTACCAGTTGAGCTATCGAAGGGTGCGTGCCGCCAGGCCCGGGCCCTTACTTTTTCTGGAAATGCCGGAGCACGGCACTGGGACGCCCGAGAGTTAGTGTTTCATCAAGGAGGTTATCTTGCGCTGTTGGCGTTTGTATGAAGAAGGCAGAGCTGTAGGTGAATGTGAGCTTAAGTAGCCTCGGAGAGAAAGCTCAGCGGTCATCTCTGGGGAGCAGTGGAATGAGAACCGGCACCGATGTGGGGTCACAGAGGATTCGCTGGGTTGGCAGGAGATGTTATTCTCCTCAACAGTCCGGCAGTGAGGACAGGATTAATCTGGCAGTTGTTGATTTGACTGAATCAGCTACAAGTCTTGTGGCCACACAGCAGTCAGGCTTCTTTTTCTGTGCCCCAAGAAGACCCACAGACGTTTGCACAAGTATTCCACAGTGTGCTTTCAGTTAACAGCCCCCACTTGTGGGGCTGTGCACTGGCTGCTTCGTGGAACTCTGCAACCAGAAGACTTGGCTGCTTAGATGGAGCGCACATCGGGGACTCAATGACCCACCATACAAAGGGTACTGTATTCATGACCAAGGGAAGCTAGCCGCCACAACTGTGGCACAACTGAGACCTTTAGAACACCCTCCAGAGGGTGTTCGTGGGCCTACTTGAAGCCTTTCCTGCTAAAGGTTTTTGAATTATGCCTATTATTATGGCCACTATGGATGCTGCTTTGATAACAGCTTTCACCCCCGCCTATCCCATGAAAACCCAGATTTCATCTCCAGTCAAGTTTGGGTGACATAATTTTTCTGTTTGGCGTTTGTGAGACCGCACTCAAGATAACTACATCTGCACAGCTCACAGCTAATTCTTCTTTCTGCGGACATACAAACTTCACCTTCTATGGACCCAACTTAACTTTACAGTTAGGTAATTCAATTACATCTAGAGTATTTGTACAAATGTCTGATTCTTCACAATTAAGCATAACAGTCAACTCTTAGTTTCTGTAAAATGCTATGACTTTTGTTTCACTCGAGGCCATTGAAATGGAACTTTGCTAGAACGGTGGTCAAGATCACTTGTTCATTAAACTTTTAGCAATCAGTCTTTATATAATAGGTCTTCTATTAGTAATGTTCTTTCCCTTCATGAAATGTCATTCCTTTTATGTATTCATGGTATGGAAATCAAAAATGGACCATGGTAGAGTGGTCATATAACAGCTTTACAAAACCATCCACCTGTAACCCTCCACCCCTTGGTAAGGATTCCTCAATCTTGCATCACAGTGGGGCAACAATATCAAAAACATATATTACACTTTAATATTTCTTTCCCTGCCCAACCTAAATGTAAAAATAAAAGAGCTTGGTATGATAGTTCATTAGGCACTACTGGAACTCATATGGGCCTAGTTAACTCCATAGATGTAGAAACTCTAGCTAATCGATTACATAATACTGGAAAGGACATAGCTCAAGCTTTAACTAATGTTCAGTGGATGCCCACTATTATGAAACCCCATGAGCTAACCCTGAATTATGATAAAGAATTCATGCAATTTTTTAACATATCCCAAGCTGAAACAAACTCAAAAAATAAGTAAAGTTTTCAGTTGGTCCAAAAGGATAAGGCTCAAAAAATCTTAATGTCTAATAATGTATGTGCATGGAGAAAAATATTTGCTCAGTGAATCCCTACAAATCATTGGTTATCGATTCCAGAAGGAACTACTAAATGTACAGATACTTGGAGTACAGGTACCTTGTACCATTATAACGTTTTAGATAATTTTACTATGTGTCAATTTCATGTGTTACCAGTTGTTTTTAATGATGAATATTGGCTACCCCACTTTAATGGAAATTACCTAGATTCAGCTAATCAAACACACCTTTTACTGGACTGTGTGTGAGCTGCTGAAGGACTAGTCTGTGGACAAACTTCGAGGATATGGGAACCCTGTTTGTTGGACCATTCTATCAACTTGTTAATGGACTATATACCCTCAATCTTATTGTATGTTTTTTAAAGTGGCTCCCCAGTTCTTATGTATTGTCACCAATGATGAAAACACTATTTCAACTTACCATTTAGAAGTTCCATTTTCTGGTTGTTTATCACATGTTGATAATTTATATTGGAAAGGTGTTTGGTATAAGTTTTTATCTGTTAAAGAAAAACCATTGTGAACACAGTTGTCAATTCCTACTTTACCCACTACTAATGCTACTCCACCTTTAGAACCTGTAAAAAAGATATTAAAGGGCACAAAATATTTAGGCAAATTTATTGGAAAACATAATCGTTCTTTATTAGAACATTCTGTAATCACTACCATTGCTGCAAACAAATTGCTGGATGTAAACGTAACTGTACCAAAACCTGTCTCACTCCTGGTGGGACGTTTTCTTCACTCAGTCTCCTAGTGCCTCAAAACTATTCTCCACACCGTTTAGTCCTTTCTTAGTTGCACTGATTGTACTATTTCTGTTAACTATTTGGAATTGCCATTTGTCGTACCAAATCAGGAAAACTGCTCGTGTTATTTTGCCTTTTTCCTATGCTCTTCGGCCTAAACAACCCTGAGGCTGACTGTCAGGAAAATTGAAATGGAAATAGTCTTGTTCAGGCTTCAGAGGCAATACTAGGCCTCTGACCAATTCGTGACCTTGCCTGGACTACATGCTTGCTCATAAACTGCTGTCAGCAAGTCTGGTGGCACTTAAGATAAAGAAAGGGACTGGGTCTTGGAATTTCTCGAGCCCTGAGAACCTGGCCAGGTTCCCCGGGGTCTGGAAAATCTTGTGACTCACAAGGTAAAACATATAGCATTGTTGAAGAAAACCATAATTGCATATTTGCATGCAAACTGATGATATCAGCTTGCGGCCTGGTATTGTAAACGGGACTCTCCTAGACTACAATCTGAAGTCTAAACTGTGGAGTGGATGCACTGCCCAGGTCCTTTCCCAGTTGGGACTCCAGATTGCTGTTTCCGGGAGTTCCCAGCACTGTTCAAGTCAGCCCAATTTGGTGATGTAAGTGCTTTTACTTCTCTCTCTTATTTATATTTCTTTCTTTTTGACGATTTCCTATGAAAATTGAGCTAAAACTGTTAAAAAAAACCGACAATAGAATAAAGTTATGATAAATAAAATAGTTTCAGATATTATGGTAAATAAAATATGTTCACGTACTAGGTATGAATGTATGTCAATCTCATAAATCGTTAACTTCATAGGACAATGTGATCATGACGAAGGAATCACTGTTTTTTTTTTTAATTTTTATTTTTATTGAGATATAGCTGATTTACAATGCTGTGTTAGTTTCTGGTATACACCAAAGTGATTCAGTTATATATATATTCTTCTTCATGTTCTTTCCCATTATAGTTTTTTGTTGTTGTTCTGATTTTCCACATGGTCAGGAATTGCTGCAGCACCTTGACGAGAGCTTTCACACTAATGTGTGCCTGGGCTGTGCCCAGCCTTAACTACCCTGGTGGGGCCACCCTCACAATGGGGCCAGTTGGAGCTCCCTGCCTGGCATCCTGAATGGTGGTCCTCTCTTCCCTGTCGTTCCCAGAGGCCACAGGGGGTTTTAGGGGATGGAGAGTTATGCTCCAATTCATCATACTAATTATATTTTACCCCCCACTATTTCTCAGGCCTTCTATCATAAGGTGGTAGAAGCCTCAGAGAGACATATTATGTTCTACTCTTTTGGGTCTCTCCTGAATGCTAGCCCCCTGAAACAGCTAGTTCCTCCTATATATCTATCCGGGTCATGGCCCCCATCATTCCTCCTGTGCACTGGTTTTTCTTGATTTCCCTTCACATTACCTTTAGAAAATGGCTTCGTGGATCTGATATTGCTTACCTAGCCCATGGTTACCCTCTGTGGTTCTCATCTTGTCTTTCATAGTGTTATATACACTGCGGATTATGAGATCTGATTATCAAAGCAGTTTTCTTTGTTCTCTCATCTTTCCTTTTTTAATACTATTTTTGACTGCGGTCAAATATATATAACATGAAATTTACCATTTATAATCATTTTAAGTGTACCAGTCAGCAGCAGCAAGTGTATTCATAATGTTGAATAACCATCACCACTATTTACAAAATTTTTCACCACCCCAAACAGAAACTCTGTTCCCATTAGGCAATAATTAACTCCCCATTTCTCCCAGCTCCTGGTCACCTCTAATCTACATTCTGTCTCTATGAACTTGCCCATTCTAGATATTTCAAACAAGTGGAATCATGGAATATTTGTCCTTTGGTGTCTGGCTTCGCGTAATGTTTGTCACTGAGCATAATGTTTTCAAGGCTCATCCATCGTGTGTCAGAATCTCATTCCTTTGCATAGCTGAATAATATTCCATTGTATGTATATACCACATTTTATTTCTCCCGTTTCCTTTTAAAATTTATTCGCCTGGAATAGTCCTTCTTCTCCCTGTCTCAAAAGTCAGGCAGGCTCTGTAAGCTCAAAAGTCAGGCATTTGTAAGCAATAAAAAGTCTTAGAATCACTTTATGTTGTGCATTCATGTTCTCAATCCATTAAAAATGCCTTGTGTTGAAAAATAAACTTGATGTATCATTAAATCTTCTCCCTGGCCCCCGAGGCCCAGCCCTTTGCGCCATACCTGAGTGCACTTGGTGTAGAAGCCCAAATGGGCTGATGCAGCTCACCTGGTTGCTCTGAGCGTTCATCAGGTCCTACCTGTACCATGACTCTTTATTCATCTCAGATTAAGGTTGACAGGAAACAGTAATAGCTGATTATTCACTTTATTCCCCCTGAGAAGTGTCCACTTCATCTATCTCCAGATGTAGGTTTTTAAATTCTAGTGCTTAAAATCAGTTTGCCTCGAATAAAAATAACTTAACCCTGCGTTAGTGCCTATAATGTTTCAGCCTCATTACAGGATCATCCTTACAGACCAAAGTCCCCTGTCCTAACTTTGGTAGCAAAATCCTAACCGTGTTCCTGTAGGTATAACAGGAATGTGTTCCTGCCTGAAATATAGCTCATGGACATAATTGCAAAGATTTGTCAAGATATGTGTGGAGGATATTCTTTGTAGCACTGTTTTGTAGTAGACAAGAATTTGGAAACAATCAAATTTTCAATAATATCGTAGTGGTTAAATACATTTTTGACATATCTATATAATATATTCTGTTTAAGAAAATGGCAATGTGGTTAGGTTGAGAAATTTTCTTCTGATGGTTTTAATATTAATTTCTTTCACTCTCCTACTTAAAACAACTATTTTTCTCTAGTATCCATATTGAATGGAATCACCAAATCAAATTTGAATTCTGATAATTTATCTTAATTTTACCTATCCTGTATTGTTCTTCTGTCTCCCAATATTTGTAGAGGGGATTGTAAAGTGTAATTAGGAACTTGAACTTGGAAGTCAGACATACCTAGATTTTGGTTGTGTGAATTTAGGCAAATTCTAAATGTCTTAGGCTTGGTATTAGTTATTTCTTTTTATCTTTCTATCTATCTATCATCCATCTATTCATCTATCCTCATCTATAAAATTGACATATAGTACATACTTCAGAGGGTTGCCAACATGGTTAATGAGATCAGGTACAAAAAGTACTTTTTTCTTTTCTCTTTTTCTTCTTTCTTTGGATAGACTCTCAATGAACTACCACTAATAAAATAATAATGAACTTTCCTCTTGAGGCAAGCATCACTTTGTCCTGAACACATCAGGCTCTTTTGACTCCCATTTCCTTGTGCATGGTTGCTGCTTCTTCCTATATAAATTATAATACCTTAAATGAGACCGAGCCAAAACCCCACCTATTCCATGAGGTCTTGTTCTACAAACGTAGAATACAGAAGTTTCTGAATCTAGATCTACATTTTGTGTGTGCCCTTTGGTCCTTAATTGGAGTTGTGGGCCACTATTGTTGTTTGTTGATTTGCCCATGTAGATATTAGTTCCTGAAGAAATTTTAAATTCTTAGGTCGTAAATTATATTAACAAGAAACAACAGACAACAAAATAAAACAAAGCAAAAATACTATCAACCAAAACAAACTATTTCCCCCAGACTCTTCCAGAATATACTTTAAGCTGTCACATATTTACTGAGTGGATATTTGAATGGCTGTCGTAGAATATTAGAAATGACTCTCAAGTTCAGTGACATTGACTACACCCAAAATGGAGTATTTTTTCTTAGAGAAGTTCTTGTCAGCTAAGCCTTTTACTGGTGTTGAAAGATGGGCATTAGATCACAGCATAAAGTCGACTTTACCTCCTCTAATGTTGATGCTGCATTTTGATTTTGGACCTCCTACAAACTTAATGGTGGCAGCAGAGCTGATATTAAAGATGGGCTAGGGCTGGTTTTCTTTTGCTGGCTTGCTTCAGATCTCCTTTTATTATCTCTGGTTACCTAGCAACAGATCATGTTGCGCTAAGGCCAGATGATGCCGTCTAGACTCATCCCTGTGCTAAGATTTTGAGTGTTTATTCATTAACCATATTTCTTTGATGTTCATGTAAAGGCCCATATTTGTGTGGAAAATGGGAAAGAGTGATTTGGCTAATGAAACAGCCACACATTATTTGAGTCTCTAATATAGTGCAAGCTTGTTTTAAAAATGTGCTGAGTACACTTCTTTGATAACTTGCAGAAAAATAATTTGATGGTGACTTACTATAATTTAAAAAGAAGTGGAAGTGATTTTTTATAGGTGGTTTCTTTCAAATTGCAGGTTTAAAGGTGGCTGATCACAGTAAGGAACTAATTGCCCAACGTTAACTAGGCTCACTGCGGTAAGAAATCTTGAAAATATTTCTTCTCGTGGTGTTTGTATCACCTTGAGCTTCATTTTAATGATGCCTTACTCTTCTTGTATTGAGCCTCATTTCTACAGAAAATGTGAGCTATTTTCACTTTTTGAAAAGCAGAATCATGTGTAAAATGTTTAAAGCTGCTAAAAAAGTTTCTCATTAGTTTTAAAAATTCTTCACAGAGGGGTCAGTTTTTCTGATTTTTTTCAAGTTTATAATACTGTGACTTTAGCCACTCTCTAATATCTCTGTGATGTCATTTTTACTTCAGAAATATAATTACCAATGCCAGTGGAGTGTAATTATATGACTGTTTCGATAGAGAACCATGAGAATCTCAAATTTATGTAATCTAAATTCTAAAATTTAAGGGGATCTGCATAGTTTTATAACTAATTCTTCCACCTAACCAAAATTTAAATTTAGAATGAATTAAATCAATTTAAAATGTTAAACATTTTTTAAAAACAACTGACTTCTAATTTAATCCAACAACCCCTACTGCATGTTTGTTCTGTTTATATGACTGAGTGAGACATTTTAGGTCTTGCAAATGAAAATGACATAGTCTTTGTTTTCAAGTCTTGCAAATGAAAATGACATAGTCTTTGTTTCCAAGTAACTTATAATTTATGAAGGAGATAATGGGTATGCAAGTAAATATAACACAGGCAGAATGGAGTTACAAACAGAAACCTATGCAAATATAAATACATGTACGTACTAGATTTGTTCAAGAGACAATAGGGCTTAAATTTGTCTAGGGCAGTTGTTCTCAAATGTGCACCGCAGGCTAACCAGCAGCATTAGAATCTTTTGAGAACTTTTCAGGAATGCAGATTCTTGGGCCTCATCCCAGACTACAAACTCGAAAACTCTGGAATAGAGTCTAATAATCTGTTTTCACAAGCCCTCCAGGTGCCTTTGATGCGTGATAAAACTTGAGAACCACTAGAGATGAGCTGTCCCATACAGTAGCCACCAGAAACATGTTGCTACATTATTTAAATCTAAATTAAGTAAAATCAGGATTTCAATTCCTCAGTTGCATTTGATACATTTCAAGTGGTCAGTAGGCATAGGTGGCCGGTAGCCACCATATTGGACAGGACAGATGTCTAACATTTCCATCACTGCAGAAAGTTTTATTGGACAGCATTGCTCTAGAGCATGGAGACTTCAATGGGAAATTATTGAGAAATGAAAGAAAGTAGATTTAGCTCATATCACACAGATTCTTAAATGCAATAGTAAGAAATTTGAGCTATATTCTCAGAGGAGAATGATGGTTTTTTTAAAAGGACATGACAAGCCTACACTTTGTTTGTGGAACATCACTCTTGCAATCAGGTGCCTGATGCTTCCTACTGAGTGAGACTGGAGGAAAGCAAGCAACAGGTATATTTGTACTGAGACTGTAATAGTGGGAAGGGAAAGAAGAATGTTCGTTTATAAAACATCGAGAATATAGACCCAGTAGGAACTGATTACTCTTTGAATGAGAGGTAGTCAGAGAGAGAAAACTTAAATAAGATTGAATTTTGAGTGAATAATTGGGACAAGGTTAACACCATTAACAGTGAGAAGGAAATAGGAATGGCAGTAGTTTATCAGATTACATGAAAAAAAGATCTTGGGTTTGCCATGTAATTCTGTTATCCAGTAGCTTTTATATTCATCCAGAAATTTTCTTCATTACTCTTAAAACACAGTTTTATCCTGTTACTTTCTTTTGCTATCTGATAATTTTTTAGGTAACTGGTTTTAATGAAGAAAATGAACATTTTCCCAATAATTACTTTGAATGTTTTTCAAAGATGGAAGAGATTTTATTTACCAATGCATCAGGTGGAATATGTCAAAATAATTCCTTCATTTTTGGCTAGAAAATACTTTTTCTGGATGAAAGAGTTGCAAAAAAACAGGTTGTAATGTGTTCTATGAAAATTCTGGTTTCCTCATGTACTATCTGAACATAATAGTTGTATTTCGTGGCAAAATTGAAATGACTTTCATTTCGTGCTAAATAGAATACAGTTGACCCTTGAACAACATGGGTTTGAACTGCATGTGTCCACTTACGTGTGGATTTTTTTCAGTAATAAATACTACAGTACTACATGATCCCGGGTTGGTTGAATCCACAGATGCTGAACTATGAATACAGAGGAACCACGTATATGGAGTGCCGACTATAAGTTATATATGGATTTTTGACTGTGTGGAAGGTTGGAACCCCTAAACATCAAGTTATTCAAGGGACAACTGTATTTGTGTTTAAAAATAAACAGAGTGCTTGGAGTGTCAAGCCTTGTTCTAATCCTTTGTTATCTTACAAATTTCACAGCTGTGTATACTTTTACACATTAATATACTTATATCTCTGTGGATAAACTTTATTTTTATTTTTGAAGATCTTAAAAAAATACTGGTTAACATCATATTAGAATGGTTTGTGCATGTTAGCTAGTTCTTTACAGAGGTAGCGTAATCAGTACGATTTGAGGCATCATAGTAAGGTAGAAAAAAAATCACTGTTAGGTGTCCAGAATTGGGGGTTGTAGTTCTGCTATTTTTAGGATGTTAGATAAAGTGTAAAATTCTGTGGGCTAACATTTTTCATTTATGTAATGATGAGCTTGAACTAGATTACCTTGGTATTTCTGGCTCTAAAAGGAGCAAAGCATAAAAACATAATTGCTTGCAAATTATTCATTAGCTGCTGTTGATTAAAGAGCATGCCTCCTGGGTGGGAAGGAGGCACAGGGCAGGCAACTTGCTGAGAAGTTGAGGAGAATAAAATGTGGGACAGAGGATGGAGTTGCTTGTATCAGATTGGACAGTAGCAACTAGAGACTTAACTTGAGGACTCTGAGACCTGGGGTAGTGTTCCCATAGGGGAATTGCTATCCTCATGTAAACGTGATTCTAATTGGTAACAGGTAGTGTGATGGAAAATGAAGAAGAATGTTACTTAAGGTTGTCCGGAAGTGGAGTTAGAGAGGCTTTTACAAAGACTCACTGTTCATATAACTGTTGTACTCGGTCTGCCTCTAGCTTCTGTTTATACTGTTAAATGCATATATTCAAAATTTGTACAGGGTAGAAGTGAATTTGGAAGATACATTCATGGGTGAATATCTGATGGGGTAGAAAGAACACTGGGTAGGGAATCGTGAAGCCTTGTTTGGGTGTTAGCTCCTCTGACTAGTGCCGTAGTGTTGCATAAGTTCCTTACGTTGACACCTGCTTCTGTGCCAACTACCCTCTGGGCAGACTTGACACTCTTAGGCATATCTAAGCAGCAGGGAGAGTGATCTAAACAGCAAGTGGCTAAATTGCTCTAATTTCCAGCCAGTCTACTTAGTTTACCAGCTCATTGAAATTGGTAGCACCCCAGATCAAAACTCTTTCTGGTAACCATGCTGACAAGTAGTCCTAGGCAGACCACATGGATTTGTGAACATTCACAATGTTGACCTTGACTGTGTCCAAACCAGAGGAAGAAACAGTAGGTACGTGCAGCAGTAAGGAGTGATTGATCATTCAGATGAGTTTAATGCCTTTCTTAAAACACTTGGTTTTTATTTCCTCCCATAGTCTAGTCCTTTGTCTGCAGCACCAACACTTATTAAATTTCTCTCCAGACCTTTCCAAATGGGGCTTTCTAATTGTAGTTTCTCAGCCTCCTAAATATCATTAACTTCATTTATGTAGTCATTTCTTGTTGACCCAAGGAGGGATGTCTGTTATCAGGGAAACCAGAGTGTTGGGGGACAAGAAAAGTTAAATCTGTGCTTGAACCTGCTCAGACTCCACCTGTGTTTTCTGCTTTTCCCTCTCCACTGACCACAAATTGTGTAGTGACAATGCATTTATTCTTGTCCTCTGTATTTCATTGACCAGAGATTTCTCAATGACCAGAAGAAAGTTTTGAGTTTTTATTACCTCACCAGAGAACTGAAAATAGTTTTTCAAAATCCTTTGCAAGATTTTCCATAAAGTAGATGTTTTATAATTCTTAAAATTAATTACTACACTGATATATTTGTCTTATATTAAAATGAGAATAATGATTATATTAACATAAGTCCTTTCTTGATCCTCTCTTCTCCCAGAAGCTTAATCTCTGGGCTGTACTTTTTTCCCCTGCAAATAGAGGAGTATGGATTTGGTGATCTCTGAGTCTCTTCAAGCTCTGAGACTAAGTCTGAAAGTTAAAGATGATAATAGGAGGATTTTCCTAGTTTCTTGAGATTGAAGTCATGAAAAGTGTCTGCTGTGCTACTTTCTAAAACAGGCTTTAGATTCACTGAAGTGAGTAAACCATTGCAGTGGTCTGACACTGAATGCTGTGTATCTTCTGATTTTCCTCAAATGGTTGCCTCTCACTCTTCCATGCAATGATTTGCAGGCATTCAGTCCTTGAAGCAAGTGGCATTTTTCTAATTTTAACTCAGGTCAGTCAGCTGGGTGAGTATTGATGAACCAGCATTTGTTAAAATGATGTCTCAAGTAATGTCAATCTGGATTGAACACATGCTGTGCCGAAGAGATTTCTTCATTAACCTGCTGACACTGCCAGTGAGAGTTCAATGTTGTTTCAAGAAAGGATCCCAGAAGCACATGCCCCTTTGCTATTTTTACCATTAGCCTTGGTGTTCCATGAGTATCATGTCTTTTATTTTCCTTATCAAAGCTAAATAATTTGTGAATACCATTTAAATACATAATTTTAATTTTTAAATATGCTGGTGGCTGTAATATTTGACTGTTGAACCCTGGAGGTACTGAGATATAGGAATATCTAAGCTAGGACTGAATAAGCTACTTCTTTGATTTTGATTTGCTTATTTATTTGTTTATCCATTTATTGCTTTTAGAAAGGTCTGTTTTGAAGCCACTTATCTGTAAAGCTTTCCCTGACAATCCTGAGACTCTCTCCCAGGGACAGGATGTTCATCTTGCCGTTTTTGAAAGTGTAGTATAGCTGTTGCTATGGCTTTTACTCTGGAAAACCTAGTATGTGTCCATTTCATTTTCTGTCAAATTTGCGTAGGTAATAAAAAATATATATTCCACTAAAAATATTATGTTTATCATGGATTAATTAATTCAACAGCATCTTCAAAAATTGGATAATTTAAATACAAAAAAATCCATGAAGTACACTAACATTAAGGGCTCAGCTTGAAGAATTTTACATATATTTACTACCCAGATTAAGATACAGATTATTTTCAAACTCCATAAGTTTTCCTGGTGTCCCTTCCCAGTCTGATCCTCTCCTCTCCCCTGTTGAGACAACCACTATTCTGATTTCTATCATCATGACTAATTTTGCAAGAATTTTTTATTCAGATCCAAAGAGAAATAAGATAGAGGCTTTCTCTTTCCATAGCTCACAATATAATGGGGGGAGATAAGAGCCATGAAGAAATTACCAGAGTACCAAAGTGATCCCTAAGTGCCATATGTTTCTAAGGTTAATAATGCCATCCCAGATTTTATATTATTTGGTATTTATAAATATGTGTACACTTATAATCATAATTGACCCTCACAACACTTCTGGACAATGAAGGCCATTATCTTCATTTTACATGCGAGACAGCTTAAGATCATAAAGGTTAACCAACATACCTGTATTAGTTTTCTGTTGCAGTGTAACAAATTAACACATATTTAGCAGCTTAAAATGACAATATTTATCATCTCACTTCCTGTGGGTCAGAAACCCAGAAACAGGCTAGGAGATGTAAACCAATGGGCAGGAATCTTTGAGACCATGTGCATACCTAAATGTCAGTAGTGTCACATAGGTGATAAAAAATGAACTAAACATGGCTGCGTATCTTTTTTTTTTTTAACATCTTTATTGGAGTATAATTGCTTTACAGTGTTGTGTTAGTTTCTGCTGTATAACAAAGTAAATCAGCTATACATATACATATATTCCCATATACCCTCCCTCTTGGGTCTCCCTCCCACCTTCCCTATCCCACCCCTCTAGGTGGTCACAAAGCACGGAGCTAATCTCCCTGTGCTGTGCGGCTGCTTCCCACTAGCTATCTGTTTTACATTTGGTAGTGTATATATGTCCATGCCACTTTCTCACTTCGCCCCATCTTCCCCTTCCCCTTCCCCATGTCCTTAAGTCCATTCCCTACGTCTGCGTCTTTATTCCTGTCCTGCCCCTACGTTCTTCAGAACCTTTTTTTTTTTTTAGATTCCATATATATGTGTTAGCATACAGTACTTGTTTTTCTCTTTCTGACTTACTTCACTCTGTATGACAGACACTAGGTCCATCCACCACACTACAAATAACTCAGTTTCATTTCTTTTTCTGGCTAATATTCCATCGTATATATGAGCCACATCTTCTTTATCCATTCATCTGTCGATGGACACTTAGATTGCTTCATGTCCTGGCTTTTGTAAATAGTGCTGCAGTGAACATTGTGGTACATGACTCTTTGAATTATGGTTTTCTCAGGGTATATGCCCAGTAGTGGGATTGCCTTGTCATATGGTAGTTCTATTTTTAGTTTTCTGAGGAACCTCCATACTTTTCTCTACAGTAGCTGTATCAATTTAAATTCCCACCAACAGTGCAAGAGGGTTCCCTTTTCTCCACACCCTCTCCAGCATTTATTGTTTGTAGATTTTTTAATGATGGCCATTTGGACTGGTATGAGGTGATACCTCATTGTAGTTTTGATTTGAATTTCTCTAATGATTAGTGATGTTGAGCATCCTTTCATGTGTTTGTTGGCAATCTGTACATCTTTGGAGAAATATCTACTTAGGTCTTCTGACCATTTTTGGATTGGGTTGTTTGTTTTTTTGATATTGAGCTGCATGAGCTGCTTGTATACTTTGGAGATTAATCCTTTGTCAGTTGCTTCGTTGGCAAATATTTTCTCCCATTCTGACTGTTGTCTTTTTATCTTGTTTATAGTTTCATTAGCTGTGCAAAAGCTATTAGGTTTCATTAGGTCCCATTTGTTTATTTTTATTTCCCTTTCTCTATGAGGTGGGTCACAAAGGATCTTTCTGTGGTTTATGTCATAGAGTGTTGTGCCTAAGTTTTTTTCTAAGAGTTTTATAGTGTCTGGCCTCACATTTAGGTCTTTCATCCATTTTGAGTTTATTTTTACATATGGTTTTAGGGAGTGTTCTAATTTCAATCTTTTCCATGTAGCTGTCCAGTTTTCCCAGCACCACTTATTGAAGAGGCTGTCTTTTCTCCATTGTATATTCTTACCTTCTTTGTCCAAGATAAGGTGACCATATATGTGTGGGTTTATCTCTAGGCTTTCTATCCTGTTCCATTGATCTATATTTCTGTTTTTGTGTCAGTACCATACTGTCTTGATTACTGTAGCTTTGTAGTATAGTCTGAATCCAGGGAGCCTGATTCCTCCAGCTCCATTTTTCGTTCTCAAGATTGCTTTGGCTATTCGGGGTCTTTTGTGTTTCCATACAAATTGTGAAATTTTTTGTTCTAGTTCTGTGAAAAATGCCAGTGGTAGTTTGATAGGGATTGCATTGAATCTGTAGATTGCTTTGGGTTGTAGAGTCATTTTCACAATGTTGATTCTTCCAATCCAAGAACATGGTATATTTCTCCATCTATTTGTATCATCTTTAATTTCTTTCATCAGTGTCTTATACTTTTCTGCATACAGCTCTTTTGTCTCCTTAGGTAGGTTTATTACTTGTATCTTATTCTTTTTGTTGCAATGGTAAATGGGAGTGCTTTCTTAATTTCACTTTCAGATTTTTCATCATTAGTGTATAGGAATGCCACAGATTTCTGTGCATTAATTTTGTATCCTGCTACTTTACCAAATTCATTGATTAGCTCTAGTAGTTTTCTGGTAGCATGTTTAGGGTTTTCTATGTATAGTATCATGTCATCTGCAAATAGTGACAGCTTTACTTCTTCTTTTCCAATTTGGATTCCTTTTATTTCTTTTTCTTCTCTGATTGCTGTGGCTAAAACTTCCAAAACTATGTTGAATAATAGTGGTGAGAGTTGGCAACCTTGTCTTGTTCCTGATCTTAGTGGAAATGGTTTCAGTTTTTCACTATTGAGGACAATTTTGGCTGTGGGTTTGTCATATATGGCCTTTATTATGTCGACGAAAGTTCCCTCTATGCCTACTTTCTGGAGGGTTTTTTATCATAAATGGGTGTTGAATTTTGTCAAAAGCTTTCTCTGTATCGATTGAGATGATCATATGTTTTTTCTCCTTCAATTTGTTAATATGTTGTATCACATTTTTTGATTTGCATATATTGAAGAATCCTTGCATTCCTGGGATAAACCCCACTTGATCATGGTGTATGATCCTTTTAATGTTCTGTTGGATTCTGTTTGCTAGTATTTTGTTAAGGATTTTTGCATCTATGTTCATCAGTGATATTGGCCTGTAGTTTTCTTTCTTTGAGATATCTTTGTCTGGTTTTGGTACCAAGGTGATGGTGGCCTCATAGAATGAGTTTGGGAGTGTTCCTCCCTCTGCTATATTTTGGAAGAGTTTGAGAAGGATAGGTGTTAGTTCTTCTCTAAATGTTTGATAGAATTCGCCTGTGAAGCCATCTGGTCCTGGGCTTTTGTTTGTTGGAAGATTTTTAATCCCAGTTTCAATTTTAGTGCTTGTGATTGGTCTGTTCATATTTTCTATTTCTTCCTGGTTCAGTCTTGGCAGGTTGTGCATTTCTAAGAATTTGTCCATTTCTTCCAGGTTGTCCATTTTATAGGCATAGGGTTGCTTGTAGTAATCTCTCATGATCCTTTTTATTTCTGCAGTGTCAGTTGTTACTTTTCCTTTTTAATTTCTAATTATGTTGATTTGAGTCTTCATGAGTCTGGCTAATGGTTTATCAATTTTGTTTATCTTCCCAAAGAACCAGCTTTTAGTTTTATTTATCTTTGCTATCGTTTCCTTCATTTCTTTTTCATTTATTTCTGATCTGATCTTTATGATTTCTTTCCTTCTGGTAACTTTGGGGTTTTTTTGTTCTTCTTTCTCTAATTGCTTTAGGTGCAAGGTTAGGTTGTTTAATTGAGATGTTTCCTGTTTCTTAAGGTAGGATTGTATTTCTATAAACTTCCCTCTTAGAACTGCTTTTGCTGCATTCCGTAAGTTTTAGGTCATCATGTTTTCATTGTCATTTGTTTCTAGGTATTTTTTGATATCCTTTTTGATTTCTTGAGTGATCTCTTGGTTATTTAGTAGTGTATTATTTAGCCTCCATGTGTTTGTATTTTTACAGTTTTTTTTCCCTGTAATTGATATCTAGTCTCATAGTGCTGTGGTTGGAAAAGATACTTGATATGATTTTAATTTTCTTAAATTTACCAAGGCTTTATTTGTGACTCAAGATATGATCTATCCAGGAGAATGTCCCATGAGCACTTGAGAAGAAAGTGTATTGTATTGTTTTTAGATGGAATGTCCTATAAATATCAATGAAGTCCATCTTGTTTAATGTATCATTTAAAGCTTGTGTTTCCTTATTTATTTTCATTTTGGATGATCTGTCCATTGGTGAAAGTGGGGTGTTAAAGTCCCCGACTATTATTGTGTTACTGTCAATTTCCCGTTTTATGGCTGTTAGCATTTGCCTTATGTATTGAGGTGCTCCTCTGCCGGGTGCATAAAATTTACAATTGTTATATCTTCTTCTTGGATTGATCCCTTGATCATTATGTAGTGTCCTTCTTTATGTCTTGTAATAGTCTTTATTTTAAAGTCTATTTTGTCTGTTATGAGAATTGCTACTCCTGCTTTCTTTTGATTTCTATTTGCATGGAATATCTTTTTCTATCCCCTCACTTTCAGTCTGTATGTGTCCCTAGCTCTGAAGTGGGTCTCTTGTAGATAGTATATATACAGGTCTTGTTTTTGGATCCATTCAGCCAGCCTTTTTCTTTGGTTGGAGCATTTAATCCATTTACATTTAAGGTAATTATCTATATGTATGTTCCTATTACCATTTTCTTAATTGTTTTGGGTTTGTTATTGTAGGTCTTTTCCTTCTCTTGTCTTTCCTGCCTAGAGAAGTTCTTTTTGCATTTGTTGTAAAGCTGGTTTGATGGTGTTGAATTCTTTTAGCTTTTGCTTGTCTGTAAAGTTTTAATTTCTCCGTCAAATCTGAATGAGATCCTTGCTGGGTAGAGTAATCTTGGTTGTAGATTTTTCCCCTTCACCACTTTAAATATGTCCTGCCATTCCCTTCTGGCTTGCAGAGTTTCTGCTGAAAGACCAGCTGTTAACCTTATGGGGATTTCCTTGTGTGTTGTTTTTTTTTTTCCCTTGCTGCTTTTAATATTTTTTCTTTGTATTTAATTTTTTACAGTTTGATTAATATATGTCTTGGTGTGTTTCTCCTTGGATTTATCCTGTATGGGACTCTCTGTGCTTCTTGGACTTGATAGACTATTTCCTTTCCCATATTAGGCAAGTTTTCAACTATAATCTCTTCAAATATTTTCTCAATCCCTTTCTTTTTCTCTTCTTCTGGGACCCCTGTAATTCGAATGTTGGTGCATTTAATGTTGTCCCTGAGGTCTCTGAGACTGTCCTCAATTATTTTCAATCTTTTTTCTTTTTTCTGCTCTGTGGTAGTTATTTCCACTATTTTATCTTGCAGGTCCCTTATCCGTTCTTCTTCCTCAGTTATTCTGCTATTGATTCCTTCTAGAGAATTTTTAATTTCATTATTATTTCAAATTTTTTAATTTTATTATTATTCAAAAATTTAATTTCATTCATGGTGTCATTCATCATGGTTTGTTTGCTCTTCAGTTCTTCTAGATCCTTGTTAAATGTTTCTTGTATTTTCTCCATTCTATTTCCAAGATTTTGGATCACCTTACTATCATTACTCTGAATTCTTTCTCAGGTAGACTGCCTATTTCCTCTTCATTTGTTTGGTCTGGTGCATTTTTACTTTGCTTCTTCATCTGCTTCATATTTCTCTGTCTTCTCATTTTGCTTCACTTACTGTGTTTGGGGTCTCATTTTCGTAGGCTGCAGGTTCATAGTTCCCGCTGTTTTTGGTGTCTGCCCCCAGTGGGTAAGGTTGGTTCAGTGGGTTGTGTAGTCTTCCTGGTGGAGGGGACTGGTGCCTGTGATCTGATGGATGATGCTGGTTCTTGTCTTTCTGGTGGGAAGGACCACGTCCAGTGGTGTGTTTTGTGGTATCTGTGACCTTATTATGATTTTAGGCAGCCTCTCTGCTAATGGGTTGTGTTGTGTTCCTGTCTTGCTGGTTGTTTGGCATGGGGTGTCCAGCCCTGGAGCTTGCTGGTTGTTGAGCGGAGCTGGGTCTTAGCATTGAGATAGAGATCTCTGGGAGAGCTTTTGCCAATTGATATTATGTGGGACCAGGAGGTCTCTTGTGGTCCAGTGTCCTGAACTCAGCTCTCCCACCTCAGAGGCTCAGGCCTGATACCTGGCCAGACCACCAAGACCCTGTCAGCCACATGGCTAGGTATGTGGGGAGTTTCTTGCGTTTTGGGAAGGCTGAGGTCTTCTGCCAGCATTCTGTAGGTGTTCTGTAGGTGTTGTTCCTCATGTAGATGTATTTTTGATGTGTTTGTGGGGAGGAATGTGATCGCTGCATCTTAGTCCTCCACCCTCTTGAAGGTCCTCCCAGAGCATGGCTGCATATCTTATGTATGTTTATACTACACCATGCTTCTGTGTGGACATGAAGAGCGAAATGACATTAAAAAATGCTCTTCTAGCCAGCTAACATTTTCATTTATTGAATTCTTATGTTCCAGTATTAGATTTAAAGCTATTGGTAATTTTATGAGACAGAATTTTAGTTCTGTTGTAAAGATACGGAAGCAGATGATTGCAGAATTTAATTAACTTGCCTAAGGTCATACAGTTTGTACATAAATGTGCCAGGATTCTAACCTAGCTCTTTCTGACTCCAAATCTTCTGCTCTTAATCACTCTATTGCATGCCTTAAGGTCATATCTGAACTAGCCTTTGACAGATCTTTAGCTTTTCAAAAGTTAGAGATATAAAGAGAAATTACCAGTAATAATGAGAAATGACAGTAAAAACAGAGATAGAGATTTGGGAAAGTGTCAGATATGTTGTTTGGACTGTGGGATTCTCGATAGCATAGCTGAACTGTACAGATCATTTTTCACCTTCCCTTAGACTAGTGTTTTATGGGCTAATACTTTATTTTGATACCAAGGACTTATATTTATGAGTACTGTAAATGGCCCTGTGGAAGTTTGTGGTTTCACATGTAAGGAGAGTGCTCATCTCCTGTGCAGGATCTTTTTCTTGAGGACCTTTGGGAGAAATTTCTTTGTAGTTTTCAGGTGAAGAGCTGAGTTCACTGAACTGAGTTACAATTACTTTCCCTCTTTGCCTGCTTAGAAATCTTGGTGCTGAAGTTTTGGCCAATCCTCACATGATGAACATGCTTCCCCTTTTTTGGTCTTACCCTCTTTTAATGTATTTTATCTCTATTAGCTGCCTTAAATTCTTGTTTGGAACTAGTCAGGATATAAATAAGCAAATATATGAATAAAATTCGTGTAGGTGGTTTCCAGGAACCACTTATGAGTTTGCAGGTAGGCAGAGTTTCTGATGCTCAGCTGTCAGTCCTGCTAAACTGGGTGAACTGAACACTAAATCATCAGCTTGGCTGTTATGCTCTTGTCAATAGACCCCAGTGGCAAGGCCCAGGCATTGCATTATAAAGATTATGATTTGGACCTACTGATAAAGATTCCACTCTAGTGTCTTGTTTCTTTAACTTAGACAGTAACTGGATTCAAAGGATGTAAAATGGGCATTTTAAGAAATTAAGGTCCTTCAAGAATTACTTCAAAAGCTGTGTCAGCTCAGTTTAGAAAAAAAAGTATGCTGGCACAGACTCACAGAATGTGGTACATCAGCAAAAGGATGATTGTTACAAATCAAAGCATCACACCTCTCTCACATTTTCAGAAATGTAAACTGTATTAGAAAAATGATGCTATACAACTCTGTTGCAAATGGGATATGGGAATTTGTTGTTAACACTAAGCTCTTTTAAAGAGTTCATAGCTTTAAAAAAAACCTGATGAGTAAACATTAGCAAAGGAAGTAAGTTTAAAAATCTCAGAAATTTCAGGAAACCAGAAAGGAGGAGGTGGATGAAGTGGTTAAAGAATCAAATAAGCTAAGAACATCGGGGAAGATGGGAATCACAAAGTTAGAGCGTATAGAAGAAGAAGAGGGACATGTCCTAGAAAGTTTTGAGGACAGAAACCCAATGAGAGAGGTGACTGGTTGGTGACGCATGAATCATGGGGAAAGAGGAAGCAAACAAGAGAGTCAAGAAGACAGTAATCTAGAGACAAAAGAAGAATTTCAAGGACAGTAGCTGAGAGGTGGCAACTATGTATGCATTTGATGTCTTACGATGAGTATTGGTACAGCAGGAAAATTGGGTTGAAACGATAGCAACAAGTTGCCTATTTTTAATATTCTTTCTAGTGAAATTAGGGAAGTTAAGAGACTCTTCCCTATTGAATGCATAGAAATTGAGATTTACTAGATTCCTTTTCACTCTTTGGACCTTATATAGCAAGAAACTAGGGGGCACCTATGTTCATTTAATCACTAATCAGTCCAGAACTAATATACATTTCAGTTCATGCTTGTGTTAGTTTACAGTGGCCACTGTAACAAATTATCACAAACATTGCAGCTTAAAATAAAAGAAGCTTATTTTCTTACAGTCCTAGAGACCAAAAGTCCAAAATCTGTTTTCCTGGGCCAAAATCAAGGTGTTGGCCGAGCCACACTCTCTTTTAAGGCTCTAGGGGAAAATCTCCTCCTTGCCTCTTCTAGCTTCTGGTGGCTGCCAGCTTTCGTTGGCTTGTGGCTGCATATAATTCTAGATTTCAAGTCCAGTACCTTCAAATCTCTGTCTGCCCCTTCACATCACCTTCTCTGTGTACATTCTCTCACTGTCTGTCTTGTAAGGTTATACTTGATGGCAATTAGGGCCCACTTGTGTAATCCAAGGCAATCTCCCATCTCAAGTTACTTAATCACATCTGCAAAGACCCTTTTTCCAAACAAGGTGACATTCACATTTTTTCAGAGATTAGAGCTTGATATCACTGGAAGCCATTATTTAGCCTATGACAATGCCCAGTTTAAACAAAGAATGGTATCTTGGCATAAACTAAGCACTTTGGTGCAAATTAACCTCTCTTAACCAATCTAGGCCTCCATTTTATTCACCCTTCACATGGATATGGTGTGACTTGCATTACTGTGTCATTGCAAAAAAATAAATTAGATCATGTTTATAATCTAACTGATAAAGCACTATACAAATATAAGGAAATGTTAATATTTTAATATCAAACATTCTATTCTAATAAAATATTGGTAAGATTTTATTGTGACCAATAATAATGGTACTATGATACTATAATGGTACGATTTGAGGGAGCCTGGAAAGACTTATAGAGTCAAAGATAATCTCCTCTTTTGTTCCCTGTTTCCTTATTAAATGCAAATAATAATAACACCCACACCCTAGGGTTGTTTTCAGGATTCAGTTAAATGAGTTAATGTATCTAAAGTACTCAGAAAGTGTTAGGCACATGGTAGAGTTAGGAATAATAACAGTGAAAAACCAAAATAATGAACTAAGAGCTCCAGGTAATTGGTCTGGAATTTGGTAAAAGGCTGTACCACCTAGAAATGGGAAGGAGACTCTGAAAGATGTGAGTTGAGATTGCCAAAGAAATGTTTTGATATAACCCTCACATGGAAAATATCATTTTGGGTTAGCCCTGCCTTTATAAAAATTTTTTCATTTATTATTAAAACATGCACAACCTATTTTTAGCATTCAACATTTGTATTAGTTAATTATTAAATGACAAAAAATATAGCTCTGAGGAGTGCCATAAGCAGAACTCATAGGCTACCACTGGGGATCCTTGCAGTTTGTAAAATAGGCCATTGAGGGATTAGGATGAGGAAAGTGTTAGGATTTTTTACCCTCATTACACAGGCCTTTGACTTTCCATATATGGTGGAAAATTGAGTCACATGGAGCAAATCCACATAAATAAATCATTAGAAGACTATCACATAAGTCCTATAAAAAAAGCATTATGGGAGTCCAAATATGGTAGAAGGGGCCAGGAAGAGCTTCATAAAATAGATGATATTTGAGCTGAGTCTAGAAAGATGAGCAGGAGTATACTTCTTGGGCAAATGTATAGGAACATGTTTCAGGCTTAATAAGCAAAATAAGGCACGAACGAACATAACAGGTTCAGGGAACTATGACTAACTATTAAAAATAAAGTTTAGTGAGCATTTATAGTATTCTGGGAAATGTCTTTGAAAAGATTGAGACCATGCTATCAAGGAGCTTGCAATTCTAATAAGTCTGCCCTTTTTTATAAGTGGCATGGGCAAAGTTTACGCAAAAAAAAAAAAAAATTGTAATAGTAAGTTTCCAGTTTAGAAAGTATAGCCTGGAATTTAAATACACAGATCAAGATGGTATACTGAAGCTATGGATATTTTATATTATATTTCTCTTTATTTCCCAGAATGTATCAATGAATGTATTAAGGGTTAAGGCATTCTAAATAGATAGAAAATAGAGATGTTCCAATCATGTATATGATACTTTCAAGCTTATTGTCAGTCAGTGCTAAATTGAGAAAACTCATCAGATGGAATAGAGTCCCCAGTGAAGTAGGTAAAGTGATTCCTCAATATTTCCCATGCCAACTTCTCTAGAACCCCAATAACATCTTTTAGTTCAAAGTAAACTCTGAACAAAAGGATGGGCTTTGAAGCTGTGGCAAGGAGTTGGAGAGATGAATCCCAGGCTTTTCACTAAGTGCCAGAAGCTTCAAAGTAAAGTATCCCATAGAAGTCACATAAACTTTGCACACAGGCATCCAGGAGCCTGGGCAACCTACCGCACACAGCTAAAAAGCATTGCAGCATTTGGCATCTAACTCACACAAATCAGTTTCTGTAAAATTATGCTTTTCTTTGCCTAAAACTCTATCCCATCTCCCATGGCAGTCATACTGGATCTTGAAGCTTTAAAAAAAATAAAGTAAATTTTATAATTTTTATATTTTCTTATTTTTGTATTTGTATATTTTATTTTTGTCTATTTTACTTGGGACTGATAAAAATGAGATGTGACTACAGTTTCTGACAGCTAATAATTACCAACATTAAATGAGTTAGAATGAGTTAAATCCACCCTGAAGTTTAACAGTGTGGGCCTCTGAGCACTCAGATCAAATAATTTTAAATATGCAGGCTTAAAAATACTCTGTTTAATAATGAGAGTGACATTTAGAGAGCATAACACAACACTAGAATGTTCCAAATAAGAAGAGAACTAAGGTTTCTAGAAGTTAAAACAATGATTATTAAAATTAAAATGGTTTATTCCATGTAAAATCCAGTATGCAGTGACAGGTTATTATTGTATTAAACTTGATGGTTAGAAGATGGACTTGAGATATGCTAAAAGAATTTAGAATTATAAAGACTTTGAACTTATAAGGGAGGACTAAATCAATTGCTTTCTAAAAACCATAGGATTTTCCTTATTTATTGCTTTTCAGGAGCAATTTTTCCATATATCAATAACTCTGGAAGCAGGATGTGTCTAGAAATCTATACCATATTACAATTCCTTTTGCTTTATTTGTTTTGCATTATAATATCTCTGAAATTGAGTTAAATTTTATTGTAGATGGGATCATAGACTTGCTGAAAATGAGGACTGTTAGTTCCAGAATTATTAAAGAACAGCAATATTCAAAGCAGGAGAGTGAGGAGAAACAATGAAAATAACTGAAGAAGAAGACATCTTTACCTAGGAAAAGGCAAGACTTTCCAAATTGAAGGGGCTCTGAAAGTCAGGAAAGATAAAAGAAATAAAGACCCACAGTTAGATATATTTCAGTAAATTTTCTTAATTTCAGTGGGTAAGAGAGAATCATGCAAGCGTACAAAGGGACAGTGCGCACACACACACACACACACACAAAACAAAAGCAAAAATCTAATTTTCATCAGACATCCCATCTCCTCCCCTTCCCATCCCCCAGTTCTGAGAGACATTATAGAGGCTGACCCTGTAATTGGACCTTGCCAAAATTTCCCTTTAGGCTCTTTTTCCTTCATGTTAAACTGCATCCTCACTCTTTGCCTCACATGATGTCTCATCAAATGACCTGGAAGAACACTGGCCTGAGAATTAGAAGATTTGGATTCTGATTCTTACTCTGTCCCATCGAAACTTCCCCATTTTCAAGGTAGTATATTCTGTCAATTGGGACTTCGATTTCCTTGCATGTTGACCAGTTTGAATTAGTTGATCTATAATGGCTGTTCTAGCTCTAACATTCTTTGGTAGTGAGGTAGTCCAAAATATGCTTTATGATTGTTACAGAGTTTGAGAAATAACTTTGTAATTGGGAAGCAGGAATCAAATGGCATGGACATGTAAGATTTATTATTATTATTATTATTTTCAATGATATAGGCAGTTTCATTCAAAAGTGTAGTGAAATCTGAATAAGGTCTGTATCTAGTTAATAGTATTACACCAATGTCAACTTCCTGGTTTTGGTATTACATGTGTAAGTTATAAAAGATGTCTCCATTGGGGGAGGTGGGTGAAGGGTACACAGGATTTTTAACCTCCTATGAATCTATAATTATTTCAAAATAAAATGCTTTTTAAAAGAAAAAAAAGTGTATCCCAGTAACCTTCTAATATGTTCTAGACTGGCCAGTAGATATGGAAGCACTTATCATGCTTACCCCGAGTTTTGGCATTATTGCCATAATTTTAATTTGAATAGAAATTTCTTAAAAGTAATCACCATCTGCAATTTTAAGACTCATGTCTGCTAGACCAATTAATTAGCAATTTCTGATTAGTAGCATTCTAAGTCAACAGAAAAAATGATGAATAATTTAAAAGAAAGCTGAGAAATCAAAAATATTTTAAGCAAAGTTATGCTTATATAGTATAAGAAAAGTTTGTAATATACCTAATCATAATGTTTCAGTACAGTGTTCAGTACCCCTTAGTGAAATCGGGAATTTAATATGAATTAGTATCTTCATAAAGAACAAAGCCCTTTCAATAACTTTTATCAATTTTGAAAAAATGAAAGAATTTAAAAATCATCATAATCTATCTTAATATATTACAGTGTTTTAATGCTTCCCTTCAAGATGAGTATATTTAACAGTGGATAGTGTCAACTCTAAGATCATATAGCAGTCAAGTTTGGAATATAGCAATCTTTCATCAGTGACTGAATCTGAAATAAAGGCTTCGATCATTAAGTTTACAGATTATTTCAAGGCAGGTAGAGTAAATAGTAGTCAAGTGATCTTTATAAATTGAAGATATGATCAGGACCAGGCAGAATGAAGTTCATTGAAGTTAAGTGCACCCCAGATGTGTGCAATTGGAGAGCTTGTGGTTAAGTGTAATAGTATTTTCTCATGTGCAGTGGATACCATGTATGTGCCACGTGGATTGGGAGATAAGAGAATAGAGGGCAATTAGCATGCTTCACTCTGATGCTGTGACAGGCAGTGTAGGGGAAGGGCTCTGTCTTAGGGTCATTGATTGTGAGATTTTCAAGTGACCTCAGATTTCATTTTTTTAAATGAAAATACCTTAAACGCTTTTGACTGTAATTACAAAGGAAAACATGGAGTAAGAATATGTCATTTATAAAAAATACACCTAGAATTTGAATTATCCCCACATGATTTTGGACTCACAAAGTGCAAAGTAAGACTATATAATAGATAGACTAATTTTATCAATAGCCACAGCTGGTAATCAAGGAATCCTTTATGCCTCACATCGGTAGAAGTTAGTCACTACTTAAATTCTGAGTCATATTTACTATTGCTTAGCCATTTTAATTGTAGAAGAAAATGAAATATATGGCATTATATATGTGTTAGATATCATAGTGTTTTATTAGGTTATAGAAGAATATTATTAATTTATATACCTATATCCTCAAAGCAGAGTTTTTAATTAAATATTTGTCATAATATTTATGTATTTTAAATACAGTCTTGATGATAAGTCCATAAAGAATTTAGAGGCTCTTTTATGATGAGTTTACTGTTTTTTCAGAGCTCTTCAAAAATAATAATAAAATACTCTGAATTTGTGATATAAAGCATATAATGAGAATGTCACCCAGCAGCACTTATACATTTTAAGTAGTCATTAAAATGACTTAATATTAGGGTGATATGCAATATGAAAAAAGGAAAACACAATTCTTAAAATCAGGGCATCCATCAAAAGTAATATTTTTTATAAGAGCTTAAAAACAGACATAAAAATATAAATGCATAGTAAAAACAACAGCACTGAAGAGTTTAGGAAAAGACCTGCTACACTCATAAAATATAATAATAGAAGTCAGTTGGATTAGCAACGATTTTATAAAATGAGATTTTCTTATATTTTAATATTATGGACTATATCGAATTGAGACCAAAATAAATCTTTAAGTGCAATTATACATTACTTCAATTGGTAATAGAATAGTAACAAATACTGGATTATTTGGGGATAATTCAACTCAGTTTCTTGAAGCCATTGTTAAAGATGAAATCCTTTAGATTTTCAAATATCCTGTAACTGTAGAAAGAACAAAATTAACCACCTTTTCCTCTTCTGAATTCCATACTACAAGTTTTCATAGTATATATATGTAGGTGATTGTCCTGTGACACCTCTACTCTATTCCCATCTCTGGGATTTGTATATGGCACATAAGAAAGCTCTATTACTGTTGAAGAAGTGAATGATCTGGTTCAACAAGGATTGATCAGTAACATATAAAGTAACAGCATTCACCTTGGGGATTTAACTGTGCTAATTATAGGATTTTACAACTTAATGAGATTGACATTTAGGCCTGAGGGATTTCACAGACTACTGGGAAAGTCAGGCTTGAAAACAAATCATAACAATATGTTGTGATGATTAAAGTTTGTATAACGTGCTAAGCCACTTTGGGTGTCCACCTCTTGCTTTGGCAGACTGAAGAAGACTTCCTGTGGAGGCTCTTCTTGAATTTCTGTGTCTTAAATGAAAATTAGTTTGATGAGTTTCTGGTAGATTTTAATTTCATTTGAAGACATAGACCCTTAAGTTGAAGCATTGCCTACCCCTTAACTATTTACATTCATTCATTCATTCATTCATTCATGTCCCAAATATTTTTGACTGTTTATGTATAGATGCTTGAGATACAGTGGTAAATAAGACTATTCCCCAGAAACTAGATATAATAAAATACACTTTTCATGTTCTCTGTGAAGCAGGAGGCAGGGGCATAAGTCAGTATTGTAAGATGTTATAGATGTATTCACAAGTTCCCAAGGGCGAGTTAACTCAGCCTGACTGTGGAGGAGGTAGTATAGAGTGGCTTAAAAAGGGTCACCAGATGAGATAACAGTGAAAGGGAGCTAGAATGATGAGCAGGAGTCAGCAGAGTGGATGGACTTTGGGGAGAAAGCAAGGGATGATTCCATGACAAGGGGACTACTTTAAAAAACATGTAAATGAGCTGTAGTGTGTTAACATATTTGGATAGCAAGTTGGGTTCATATGTTCTTCTTTGGTTGTATTTATGCAGAAAACATCTAGCAAATGAGGATTTTAAGTAGATCAAAGGGACACTAAAAGGCACACTGAAAGAAGAGTGGAGAAATACATAGGAGACTAAGTAACTTGGAGGAAGTTAGACGTATACATGTAGTATTCCTTGTAAGAAATTATGAGCGTTTAAACCAATGTATTAGCAGTCGGGATGAGGAGAAAAAAATAATCAGCAGGATTTTTTCTTTTGGTTGTTTCTATTTTGCCTTATTTCATGAAAAATAAAGTAGCTTTTAGGGATATATAAAATGCAGCAGAAAAACATAGTAGCTCATAGGATTATATTACCATCAAAGGGATTAGTGATTGATCAATTAGGTCTAGGAAGAGGGAGAAAGAGAGGATAGTGCCTTGGGTTTTTTGCTTGGGAAATAGACAAATGCAATTCTTCTTTACTGAAATAGGAAATAACATGGGGAAATTAGCTTACCTGGAGAGAAGGTAAGTTCATTTTTATAAATATTAAATTTGAGGTACCCATGAATCTTCCAGATGGGTTACATTAAAATGAGAGTTGGATATTTTTGTTTAAAATTCAGGAGAATGATTTGAGAGACATTAGCAAACAAGTAGCATAGTAGCAAATACTTGTTTCAAAAATTCTAAATAGAAACTATCCCAAAGTTCAGTGGTTTATAACAAGTACTTATTTTTTGATCCTGGGTCTGTGGATTAGATGTGGCCCTGCTGGACTCGATTGCACTGTCTTCAGGCTGCAGTTCATCTCAGTACTGCTTCATGTGTCTCCTTACCCTGGGTTAGAAATTTCTCAAGAGATGTTCTTTTCATAGTGGATGATGGCAAATGCTAAAAGAGCCAGCAAAAGCTCAGGGTGCACCCAGCAAATTGCCCTTATGCTCATAATCAATTGACCAAAACAAATTACATGGCTAAGCCCACCATCAAAAGGGCCAGGAAGTATAATGTGCCCTCTGTAGAGGGACCTATAGAAAAGGTAGGAAGCATTCTGAAGAAAAAAATACAATCTCCCATAGGTAGTGTTTGGATTCATAGGGTTGGATGACGTCACTCAGAGTAGGTAAAAAGGGGATGATGATAGCGCCCTCAGATACACTAATGTTTAAGGAATAACCCCAAGGGCTTCCCTGGTGGCGCAGTGGTTGAGAGTCCGCCTGCCGATGCAGGGGACCGGGTTCGTGCCCCGGTCTGGGAAGATCCCACATGCCGCGGAGCGGCTGGGCCCGTGAGCCGTGGCCGCTGGGCCTGCGTGTCCAGAGCCTGTGCTCCACAACGGGAGAGGCCACAACAGTGAGAGGCCCGCGTACAGCAAAAAAAAAAAAAAAAAGGAGTAACCCCAAGAATGACAATGAAGGAAGGATGAAACACAATCAGGAAAACAGAGAGTCCCTAAGGTCAAAGAAGGAGAGCTTCAATGAGGAAAACATTATCTCATCCAATGCAGAATTCAAATCAGGATTGAAAGTGTCTTTTGGATAGCAGTTTAGAGTTCATTAATGAGACCAGTTTCTAGATAATGGAGGCAGAGACAAATTGTAATAAATTGAGAAGTGGATGGAGATGAGGAAGTGGAGATCACTATAAAACTACCCTTTCGAAAACCTCTAAGTGAAGGAAGAAAGGTTTGGGGGTCTGAAGGTGGTAAACTACCTGTGTTTGTGAAAGTGATATTCCTCTAAAACCTCTTATAAAGTTAGATCAGTTGAAAATGATTCCTTATTTGAAAATGATAAATCAAGAAACCCTACACTTCGATGACTATATTTTGAAATCTACTTAAAATGTTAGCTCTATATAAACTAATTGATTTATTGCGATTATTATAAAATTTAGTCAATAAAAGTTTTATTCCTGTATGCCAGATGTTATTAAGATGTAGATGCACTAAAACCTAGTTCTGAAATTCAAGAAAATTTCCAGATGAAAGACCTCCGTGTCTAGAGTTACGGTTGCAAAAGCTGTCTGTGTGTATGCCCATCGGTTCACCTGAGAAATTCTTAATGTACATATGAAGCTTAAAAATCATTTGATTTACTCCAAATACTCATTTTCCAGATTGATTCCAAGGAATGAAAATTTGATTGAATGAATCAATTTTGTGGATTTTCATTGCTATAAGTTTATTATTTCACATCTGATGTTTGTGGCTTTAAAATGTAGAAGTATCAACAAAGATTGCTGCTATCTCTGGTAGAAAGCCATCAAGATAAGCAGAGAAATGTGTGGAAAAGGACAGAGGAAAAAGTTTTTGTATTTCAAATAAGACCTGAAAGGATGTGTTGAGAAAAATTATACATACACATATTTAAAAGTCAAGGCAATTGGAACCATTGCTTAGCTAGAAAACCTCCCAGGTAATGATATTTATAGAAATTACTCAGTTTTTATATCTCTCACAGCACTCTCATTCATCACTCCTCAGAAGCATCTAAATAGGCTTTTTCCCTTCTAAACCTCTGATACCCTATTTTATCCATTGTTACCTACATCTGCCTATTCATCAAATTCTTAAAGAATGATAGGTAGCTGAAGATTATGTATCCTTAGGGTAGCTTCAGTTCAGTTTCTAACATTATCTCTTCTTTACCAAAGGGCATCAGACTATCAGCAAACAATTTTTAATACTGAAATAGCTAACAACGTGTCCTGATTTTCAATACTGTATCTTTATAATTTATCTACACATTCACACAGAATAAAAGCTTTGGTTTAGGGCCTCTCTCTTTTGTACTCCCATTGCATCTTTATATGCATACCTATTTTAACATTTATTGAATATCATTTATTTTCATGTCTTTTTTTTACTCTGAGAGTGATTGGGTTATTCATCCATGACCCTAATATAGTTATATGACTTAGTGGATAATTAATAATTTTTGAATGAATGGACAACAAGTGAACAGATGTAAGTATACTAATGATGAAACAACAGTAGGACCAATATAATTTTCCTTTCATTTTTACCTTTTGGTTTTCATAGAATTGCACGTTAATAGGGAAAGTTGGATTAAGAGCATGTGATTATTTTTCTCTTGCAAGAAGAAATGGCAAGAAAATATTTATAACGTTGTTGTAATTGACAGCGCCATAAATCTATGAATGTTTTGTAAGCTCAATGGAACTGTCTATTATTGAATATCAGTTTTTGCATTGTTCCAGTATGAGGATGTCAGTAAAATTGAAGCTCCTCTTTTCATAATTCATTGTAACTAGCAGAGAAGGACCTCTTATGAATGGAGTAAAAAGGGAAGGGAAGGTCTATACAGAGGATACCATGACTGTAAATCTTAGGAAAAAGTAGTCGTACGGAGTTCTTCATAGTAAATAAAGTGGTACCATGTAGGCCAAAACTTAAAAATGCTCTTTTTAATTATTTTAAATTATTTTTAAATTTTATGAAAGAGAAATGGGTGTATTGACTCTTGTCTAGAACTTTGTTCAACCCCCTTGAGAATCAGAGGTGAGGCTGATGAGGAAACACACAGAGGTGCCTTTTGATGAGCTGGAGAAAAAAATTCTAAAGGGGGAAAGACAGAATGCATCTACTGAGTTTTGTCACTGAAGGAGAAGTAAAGATGGAAAAACAAACAAAAAAACACCACCTCACTAAGGCTTTCACTACAGATGCAAGAGAGAAGTGTCGTATTTTCTGTCTGATTATGGCAGCCAGGTTTAAATGGAGGAAGTGCAAAAATGTGGAGAGAGGACGGGAAATAATTTTTGCAATTTAGAAATAACCTTGTAAACAGCACAGATCTGGTTTCATTCCAAAAAAAGGAATCTAAAATTTGAGTTTTTAAAAAAACTCAGTCATAGCATAAACTATCTCATACGATACTTACGTGAACCTAAGAGAAACCCTACTAGCCTGAAGCAGTGTCCTGTTCTACTCAATATGAACTGCCTACAATTAACTGTGCCAGAAAGAACTTTATTAAAAAAGATGAATAGTAAACAAAAAGGAATCTGCTTAAGAGGAATAACAGAAACAATTAACAAATGAAGAACACTCATAAAAAAAAGTTTTCATGAACCAGATGAAAATTGTGTTCAGATATACAGCTGTGGATTAGAGAAACTTAAGCTTTCATCCTTAGAATAAGTGTTCAAAGACAAGTGAGAGGTTAGTGGAGAAATAGGTGACAATAGAACATGAAATAAGCATCAAACCTTCAACTGAAGGACCAAGACTGATGTAAACCTATTCAACTGAAGGACCAAGCAATTACAGTTTCAGAATAAAAAGTAAATATTGAAAATCATGAAAAAGTAAAAATGATAATACCAATATACTCTGTGAATAGAACTGGAAAGAAAGGGGACAGAAGTGATGTTAGTATGCAGATCGATTTACCCTTTTAAAACTATGGGTCAAAGTTATCACTGTAGGGCTTCCCTGGTGGCGCAGTGGTTGAGAGTCCGCCTGCTGATGCAGGGGACATGGGTTCGTGCCCCGGTCTGGGAAGATCCCACGTGCCGTGTAGCGGCTAGGCCTGTGAGCCATGGCCGCTGAGCCTGTGCGTCCGGAGCCTGTGCCCCGCAACAGGAGAGGCCACAACAGTGAGAGTCCTGCGTACCGCAAAAAAAAAAAAAAAAAAAAAAAAAAAAAGTTATCACTGTAAACTTGAAAAAATCAGCAATAGGATATAAGTATATTTAAATTCATAAGGGGAAACACTGGAAATACTAAGAAAAATAAGCAAAGGAGATAAAATCTAGTGGTAGAGGGAAAGAAAGTCTTGTGGAGAGAAAAGAGTAGAAATATGTACGAGGGTAATCACAAGAAAACCCCTCAGTCATCTGCCTGATTACTTTCATATCCACTACTGTCCTGTTCTTCTCTGTATCACAGGAACTGACCCCTGAAAAATATGTTTTCTAGGCTTCTGCCTTTGGCAGTGTGTTCTCTGGCTTCTACCATTGCCAAGTTCCCAACTTGCCAATAGCAGAATCCAAAACATTGTTCCAAGAGATGAGCGGCAGCCAGCTACCTAGTAGAAGATTGGATATTCTTTCTTCATTAAGATGAAGGATTTGTTCTCATTGGAATATATACCTATTCTATATACACTTATTTGTATTGATGTTAGAAGCCTGCAGTGCTTCTCCCATCACCACCACTACTGGATTTACAGAATGTCTTAGAAGCGATCAGTCTCCCACATGCTTCTGCCCATGTGAATCATTGGTCTTATCATAGACCTCACGTCTAGAAGCACGTGGCTTACAGAAGTGTGGAATCGCTCACTGAAGCTTATGTTACAGTTTGGGCTGGGAGACAACTTCCTGAAGAGTTGGGTGCCGTCCTATATAGAAAATATGAACTTTAACCTATTGACCAAAATGCACATATCCAGGAACTGAGGGGTAGAAGTGGAACTGGCCATCTCTTGTGTCACCTAATTACCCAGTTACAGAATTTTTGTCTTCTGTGCTCTAACTCTGCTCTTTGCTGCTTTCCCAATCATGATTTTCAAAGAAGAATGCTTATATCAGGGGACACATCAATGGCTTTGTTGAATTTGGAAGTTGAAAATGCCATCAGGACTATGTTTTGACCTCAGGAAATTCGGCGGTGTGTCTCTTGTTTACATATTGAATAGCTGAAAGTAGACTTCAGCAACCTAATAAAAGCAGGGCCATTAAGGAATCAGACACTTCAGGAAGATGTAATAGAAGAAAGAGACTTACTTACAAAAAATTTTGTTTAAAAGATAAAAGACACAAGAATAAATCTAACAACAAACTGACAAGTTCCCTATGAAGGATTCTGAAATGCTGTTGAAGAATACAAAAGGTGGCTTGGAAAAAATGCTTTGGATAAGATAGACTCATTATCATCATAATAAATATTGTCTAAATTAATATATAAATTATCAAAATTGCAACATTTTGATAATGTTGCAATTACAAGTAACAGTAGAATTTCTGAAGAGCTAGAGAAGCTGATTATAAAATTTATATATTAAAAAGAGAAGTAAGAATGCCAGAAAATTGGGGTCAGGCAGGGGAAGTAATTAATTAGTCTACTCATAACAGTCATTAAAATATAAAGCCAAAGTAACTAAAACGAGGTAATTGTACACAAATAGAAAGTAAAAATCAATACAGAGTGCAAAAATATGTCCACATACATACACAAATTTAGTAAACAATGAAGATTTCATATTTCATATTCCTCCTTGGCCTGCTCCGGATCCTGCTGCAGTTTCTTGGGAGGCCGCGGCCACGCGGACCAAGGTGGTCCCGCCTTCCTCGATGCAGCCGGGATACTTGGTGCAAGTGCCCGCGGCCCCGCAGCGCCCGCCGCTCCCCGTGGACCCAGAGGCGGACAGACGGGAGGGGAGGCTGGGCCGGGAGAACCCCGTTCCCCCCTCCCGCCCTCCGTTTTCAGCAGGGCAGAAAGTCCTGTGCTTGTGCCCACAACGGCTTTAGAAAATTGCCTCATTTAACCTTTCCAAAGATGTTATGCAAGCTGCAAAGTCTTGGCCGTTGGAAGACCTTTTAAGTCACGATACCACAGAGCTTTAGTCTGGATTAAATGTCCAGACTAAATAAAATGCCAAAATTCCACTTTTAAAAGCAAGCACAGGGCTTCCCTGGTGGCGCAGTGGTTGAGAGTCCACCTGCCCATGCAGGGGACACGGGTTCGTACCCCAGTCTGGGAGGATCCCACATGCTGCAGAGTGGCTGGGCCCGTGAGCCATGGCCACTGAGCGTCCGGAGCCTGTGCTCTGCAATGGGAGAGGCCACAACAGTGAGAGGCCTGCATACCTACTGCAAAAAAAAAAAAAAAAAGCACAAGGGTTAAGTGCAACCTAAGCATGTTTGTAAAAAAAAAAAAAAAAAAGGAATATAGTTTTATTTAAGTTAATAAAATAAATTACCAAAAAACCTAGTTAAATTACATTTAATGTTGAAATAGTGAATACTTTCCCTCCAAAATCAGGAAAAAGGTACAGGTACAGATGTTGCCTCTTACTATTACTACTCAGCATTGTACTTATGATCCTAGCCAGTGCAATATGTCATGCAAAGGAAGCAAAAGTCATATATATTAGAGAGAAAGAAGTAAAACTGTATTTATTTGGAAACTACATGTGCAGGTATATAGGTAACTTGAAGGAATCCACAGTGACCTATGAAAACTAAGGTGACTTTAGCAGCTCTATTTCTATATGCTGTCAACATATAACATACCAGTTGTAATAGCATCCAAACACAAGAAATACTTGAGGTAAATGCAACAAAGAATGTACAAGGCCTATTAATGGAAAACCACAAAATACAGAAGATATTAACTTTAAGAGATTTTAATAAATATATAAACATACCGTGGTTATAGATTGGCAATACCAATATTAAGATGTCTACTGTTCTCAAATTGATATACAGTATCAATGTAATTTTACCCCAGATCTTTACAGTGTTGTTTTTTTTTAAAGAAAATGGCAAGCTATTCTAAAACATATATTTTAGAATATACTGGAATAGCCAGAACATATTTGAAAAAGGAAAACAATAGGAAGACTTAGGCTGTTTCAAGGCTTAGTATAAAGCTATAGTAATCAAGATAGCGTAGCACTTGTGAAAGGATTGATATATAGGTCAATGGAATTGAATAGAGTCTAGCAATAGACCCACAAATACATGGAAAATGTATTTTTAATAAAGGTGCCCCGGTAATTCAGTGGGGAAAATAGTCTGCAAGAAATGGTGCTGTAACAATTAGATATTTATGGGAAATAGAAAACATCTTCCCCTAACTCAAAACATGGATATTATTTAAAAAGAGATTGTAGGCCTAAATGTAAACCCTAAAATTATAAAAATTATAAAGCAAAGCATAGGAGAAAAATTTCAGGAATTTGGAGATGCAGATATTTTTTGGATATGACACAAAGAACAGAACACAAAAGAAAGATATTGGTTAATCAGATTTCATTAATATTGAAAACTTAACATTTGGTCTTTAAAGTGTTAGGGAAATAAAAAGACAAGTCAGACTGGGTGAAAGTTGTGTGTGTATGTGTGCTGACAAAAAGCTTGCATTCAAAATATATAAAGAATTCTTAAACCTCAATAAAATAAAGACAACCCCATAGAAAATTTTGAGCAACATCCCCATAAAATATATTACTGGAAAATAAGCATATTAAAAGATATTGAACATCTTTATTTATTGAGCATCTCAAAGTAAAACCACAATGAGATGCCACTACACATCACCTTGAATAGCTAAAAGTAAAAGACTGACATAGGCAACCAGAACTCTTATATATTGCTGGATGGAGAGTAAAGTTTTCCAACCACTTTGGAAATCAGTTTGGTATTTTTTTAAAAGGTTAAACAGTGTCATATAAAGAAATGAAAACATAAAAACAATGGTCACATGAAGGCTTGTAAATAAATTTATTTATATTAGCCAAAAACTGGAAGCAACCCAAATCAAGTGTCCATCAGTTGATGAAATGAACAAATTTTGTATATTCACACAGTATAATACTACTCAGGAATAAAGAAGACTACACTATAGATATAATATAGACAAACTCTAAAACATGATGCTAAGCAAAAGAAGCCAGGTAATGAGTATATACTATGCATTTATATAGAGCGTTTTAGAACAAGAAAACTAATCTCTAGTTATAAAAATCAGATCATGGTTACTCGGGAAGGTGAAGAGGAGAGAAATGATGAAAAAGGGGAATGAGCATACTATTTAGGTATTTAGTTGACAGAAACATTCTATATCACATGGTACAACACAACTGTACACTTAAAATGGGTGAATTTTATTGCATGTAAATTATGCTTCAATGCAGCTGAAATAAACATAATATAACAGTCAAAAGGCAAATGACAGCGTGGAAAATTTGTATTGTGTGTTTCAGATCTAATTCTCAATTATTTATAATGTAAGAAAATTAATAATACAATTTAAAAAATTTTAATAACCTATAGAAAAATAGGCAAAGACTAGACACAAAAACAAAGATAACATAAAAGACATTTTCAAGACACTTTTAAGGAGAATGTAAATTAAAATAACAAGGTGACAACATTTTCACCTAAGTACTTTCTGGACATCAAAACATTTGATTATACTGCTGGTGAAGTTTAGGGAAATGTCTTTCCATATATTTTTTTGTTGGATGGCATTTTGATGAATTCTATCAAAAGAGCCATGACCTTTGAATTAGAAATTCTGCATCTAGGGCTGTTGTTACTAATAAACTCACATATGTCCAAGTTGATTTACATACAGGAATATTCATTGCTGTGTTGTTTGTAATCTCATTATAATGGGAATAACAACGTCTACAATACATAGCAGGCTAAATAAATTATGTAAAATACATGCTGTGGACTGCTGCAGAGCCATTACACAGAATGAAACAACTTTTCATGAACTAGTGGGAAGGAGCTTCCAGATCTTAAATAAATGGTTAAGGGACAAAACAAGGTGCAGAACTATATGCACACACAAATGTGCATATAACTACTTAACTGTATATGCTAGGGGGCAATTTTAGATAGAAAAGCTGAATGCTGCTTTTATTTTGACATTGACATGATTTGCTTAAATCATGATGACAAACTGACTTTTCCCAAGTGTTTTGAGTTAGGGGGAAAATCCCATTTTCTAGAAGAATTATACTTGCAACCTTAATTAATTTTTAACATTCAGTAATTGATCCTGTTCACCCTTCAGTATGCTTGACTATCAGAACAAGACATAAATAAATACTGTATCATTAGCCATCACACATCACCATTATACCATACTCAGGGGCGTTTTTCCTGGATTCAGTGAGCCTTTTGATCTTTTGAGAGTCCAGTCTTGTTAAATCCCTGCTGCTTCTTGCAATGACTTTCAATTAATAAGGTCATTTTGTGGCCTGACATGGTAGTCCAATCAACTGATATCTGTTGTGTGAGCCAAGCATTGTAATTTATCTCTGAAAAGAGATTTTGATTGTGCCAAGGAAGGAAATGAACTGATAAATTGTGACTTTTTAGACTACTATCCAGATTTTAGGTGTTGGATTTTCTTAAATGATTTGCTGAAAGTATAAATGTGCAAAATGCTTGAATAACTTTTTAGTGCATGCTGTTGAAGTGATGTGTTTGTATTAAGAGCAAAGGGAAAGTCAGATTAGTGGGAAAAGAAAAATAAATTTGAGAGATGTAATACAATATCAGTTACAGCTATTTTTTCTACCTAAATTATTTCTGTGACTCCAAAGATTAGATCAAAATTTCATAGATAAATTATACAGAAATATATTTAAAACTGGCAAAGGTTCTGGGTCCTCATTGTTGCCATAAGATTTAATTATGCCAAAATATATTTTTAGTGAGGATACATCATAGTGGCATAACTTTTTCTATTCCAGTTCCCTAAGCTATATAGTGGTAGTTGAATAAAAGCGAAAGGCAAATTAATGTAGTTAGAAATTCTAAAAAGAAACAGAGGTGATATTTTATTCATCTGAGTTTTACAGTAAAAAGAAAATGAAGTGTTCTAAAAGGTACAATCAATATTTAATCTTCTCCTTGAGTTTCACAATGCAGTTCCTTAAGAAGCAGGTTATAGGCCTAGTAAGGAAGAGAGAAAAGGAAAGAAAATATAAATGTGGCGTTAATGTGTGTGTGTGTGTGTGTGTGTGTGTGTGTGTGTGTGTGTGGTGGTGAAGTGCTCAAATTGTAGAGACAGGCTCAGACAAATTAAGAAGTCAGGGAACAAGACTGTGGAAGCACATTCCCAGAATTAAAGAGAATGACTGAAGAGGGAGTGGGTAAATGAAGAGAAGGCAAGACAGGCAGATAATTATGAGACAGAGACTGCAGAGGTTCCAAAGTGTTAGGTATATTACTCTCGTCAACTGTCTCCCTGGGACTGGGACTTCAGGCTGTCATTACTTCTTACATCTTACCAGTACTGCTATTAAACACTCTCAGATTTCATTTGCTCTTCAGCTCAAGGAGTTCCCCAGGTGAAACGTTTTTCTGTGACCTCTGGGGGTGTTACCACATCAATTTTAACAGAATGACAGCCGGGTCTGACCTTCAGACCGGAAATTCCTGCACCTGCTCTCATTTTGCATGTTTCTTTTCTACTAGCTGAAAATTAAGGTTTTTTTCCCCGCTTTGCATTATAAAAGGAGTCGTGTGTAGATGGGGTGTTATGGGTTGTGAAAGGAAAAAGCTCAACTTGTTACTGCCCAAGATCTTTGAAGCACAGTAAAACTTTTTTTCTCTTTTATAGATTTATCTCTTTAAAACCACTTTCACGGGGAATACATTTTAGTGAAAAAAATTAAGTTATGCCTGTTAAAAGGCAGTTATAACATTGTCTTATTATGTTTTAAACTTTAAAAATGATTTCTATTATTGATTATATAAATACAACATAGTAAGATATGACTTTAAAAATTATTTCTGTTATTCCTTATATAAATATGACATAGTAAGATTCAGTAATTGGAGGATTGTGACATTTTGAGTTGAGTAGGAAAGGTTTATTTTGCATATGTACTGTCTACTTTTTTATTAACTAAAAATTATTTTTAGATAATGCTTTGCTTGTACTAAGTATATTTCACAATAATATTGTAGTCTAGACTGCAGACAAATCAAACTTCCAGACCAATTCACTCCTCCTGTTGAACTACTTTCTGAAAACCTAAAAAAACTTTCTCTTTGAACATTCATTCTGATATAATCATTCCTATGAAAACTAGAGTATTTCTTGAGATAGCTTACATCTAATCTTCCACTACTTGGTATAATTTAATTCTATGGTTTGCATTTAGAAGTATTTTCTGTTAAAAAAAATAATAGATTGAATCCTATGAAACTGAGATTTCTGAAAAATAAAAACTTTTTTTAAATGTCAATATCGTATGGTCCATTTGTCTATAAAATTATGTTTTGGGCTACATTCAGACATTCTAGAGGACAATAGTTATTCTTAAGTACAATCATAAAAAATTACAATATGTTTTCTGTAGACTAATATTTGTATTTATATTATTTCATACCTCACCCAGCTACCCATGAACAATTTGCTACCATCTAGTTGTGAAATACTTGATTTTAGAAAATTTCTCAAGGATAGCATTTAAAATTTGGAGAAAGGCACAGAAATTTTGTTTTGTATTTGAGAACTATTTCTTGATTCTTGCTCTTTTCCTTTCCACATTTTCTATTTCTTGATATATTCAGCAATTTAAATACTTCAAAATCAAATCATTAGAATTTATGAAATGCACAGATTGATTTCAGGCTTCTATCTATTATATACCTTCCCTTACACCATTAGTGTTTGTATAGGCAGGCAGACTGATAGCTTTATGCTAAGATAAATCCAAATGAATTATTGTTCTATAGAACAGTCTTTATGACTTTTTAAACCTTGCTAATTTACACCTGAGAGACATTACGATTTTTCTGAGATGTGATTCAAACCAAACCAAATGAAAGCAAGTTGTTTATCAAATGTCTTTGTTAAAATGCTGCTTTAGATAATTAGCTATAAAGTTGGGACAGATGAATCAAATGCTTATCAAATTACATCTAAAGACAATCATCGACATGCATCACAATTGCTAAAACATTTTTGTAGCATCACAAAAGCCAGAGTTGGAAGATGGAGAATTTAATTTCTCATAATTTTCTCTACCCAAATAGTAGATAGTCTTCTTCAAATGTAAAATCACAAAAGACAACAAAATGGATTTTGATAATCTATCTGGCTGCTTTACTTGAAACTTCAGATTTTCTAGTTTCCCACATTCCGTTTGTCATGTGATTGACAACCATGTGTACACTACTCAACTGACTGATAGCCAACCATCAGGAAGACAGTAGGTGCAACGGAGCTTTAGTAAAAGGAACAAAGGGCACAGATTATCCTAGTTGGTTTCCATTAATTTTAGCACCATTTTCTCTTTCATTTGAACTGTTAAATGTATATGAATTGTTAGCAAATGCACCTTAAGTAAAGGCATTTAATCCTTTTTTCCAGTTTGTTCCCATTGTTTAACAACATATTTCCATAATTTAAAAGATAAAGATAGATGATAAAAATAAGCAAGAGAGTATATCAAGTGAAAATTAATTTACTTTTTTAACATATTCTAAATCGGCTATACCAACACATTCCAGTCAGACCTCACTGAGAAGAAAATATATTCAGTTCTTTTGATTCTAACCCCAAATAACTGTTTACACTATGCATCTGATACTACATGATTATGAGAAATAATGTGTATATGTGATATAATTGATGCTATAAGCTTAGAATTTTCTTCATCATTCTGACATTGGCCCATTCTTTTGGAATGCTCTCATATGACTTTGGGTAGATGGAGATAGTGAATCGGAAAAAGTGCTTCTTTTTCTAACGTGGACAGTGAATAAGGATTCAGTTCAGTAAAACCCACTGTGATTGTGCGTGTGTTTGTGCACTCATACGCACATTTACTATATTTTCAAATGAAGTTTCAAAAGATAAATGATGGCATCACATCTACAATCCTGTGACCCTGTATCATTTACTATAGTTGCTATTTTGTTTTAGAGAATGGCAAGTAATCTTAGTGCCTTCGAGTCTGGATAGCACAAGTACGTCCAATTCCTCTGCCAATTTTGATCAAGTGCTAGTGGCTATTGGTTGTGTTGAGAAGAATTCTCAAAACCAGGCTGGTTCCTCAGGATTCTGTGTGGCAGTTGCTTGGAAATGTGTGCTATATGTGTGAGATTGGTGGTACCCTTACTATCTTATTTGATATTTCTGAGCTAACACAATTTTTTATTTTACATCTGAGAAAACAGGGTGGGAAAGAGGAACGACATTTATTGACCATGTATTATGTTCCAGGGCAGACACTCTGATAAGCATGTTATAGCTTTTATTTTATTTACTCCTGATAGAAACTTCGTGGTGGCATAATCTCCACTTTACAGATGAGGCAATTGAATCTCATAGAGGTTAAGTTATATGCTTAGGACACAAAAGTAAAGTCAGGACTTACATTCAACAAGGATAACTCCATATCTCCCACTCAGAACCATTTCACTAGGCTATCATTACTTTTTCCAGGTCAATAGTATTAGATTTAGAACCCTATTTTTGGATTAGGATCTAGTGGGGATTTTTCCATATTAATTTTTAGTGATCACAAAGGATTCGTAAATAAAATTTGAAGGGATACTTCTTCTAATTATTATTTTTTTCATTAGAAGTACAGTTCTCTGCAAAAATAGAGCCATGGACTTTTCCTGCTGAAAGGGACTTCAACTACCCCAACCATCCTTTTTATGCTCAAGCCCTCCCTCCACTATCACTATTAAAAAGCCATGTAGGGGCTTCCCTGGTGGCGCAGTGGTTGAGAGTCCGCCTGCCGATGCAGGGGACACGGGTTCGTGCCCCGATCCCGGAAGATCCCACATGCCGCGGAGCGGCTGGGCCCGCGAGCCATGGCCGCGGAGCCTGTGTGTCCGGAGCCTGTGCTCCGCAACGGGAGAGGCCACAGCAGTGAGAGGCCCGCGTACAGCAAAAAAAAAAAAAAAAAAAAAAAAAGCCATGTAGCCTATGATTAAACAACTGTACTAACTCCAAACCCACCAAAATTCAAAGAAATTATATTTTACATACCTATTCATTATATTATTTTGAATAAAGTAATTTGCTATATTAGTTCTGCCAATTACTTCTAATTCCTAGGGATATGTAAACATGTCAAAAAAAAACATTCAGAGATGCTATTTCATGGAAAGAGCTTTACTCGGGCTATCAGGTAACTTCTAGTCCAGATTTTACTACTTGTCAATTTTAAACCTTATAAATAGATTACACACTTAACCTAAAATTCTAATTTCTAAAAGATATTTAATATATACAACCACTACTCCAGTCTGTTCAATTCAGTAAATATTATTGGAGGTCTTTTGTGTGATGGGTATTGTAGAGGGTTGTGATACCAAGAAGAATAAACTAGAATCTTTGTTGGTATGGGAAACAAATATTTATCTACCTGTTTATCTATCTACTGGTTCATAGTTATTTAGATAACAGTGTTGATAAAGTTTTATTATTATATAATGTGATAAAGATGTGTACAGTGATAAGGGGACATGGAGGAGAAACAAGACCTTTAGTATGCTTCTGAGCCTCGTCTAAGAATAAGTGCTTATGTGCTTTAAGAACAAAATTGCAAAAAGGTAAGTAAAATGTTATAATTATTATCATTACCCTGTATATGCTTCTTAGTCTCTTAGCCCCAGAAAAAAGCAGAAATTCAAGAGGTCTTAAAAACAAGAGATTAATTATTTTAAGAACTTGGAGGTTATTTTAGTAAGAGTCACAATTAACATAATTACCTTTTAAAAATACTCTAAAAAGATTACTTGTGCCTGATAAAATTATGGGGCTTTGACTGGTGACTGCAATAGAGCCATCATTCTAGACTGGAGAATTCACACCTTCCAGAAGGTAGAACCTTTAACATATTGATACAATACCATGGAATTTTTTCTCTATAATATGAAACAAACAACACATAAATAAAACAGAAAGCAAATTGTGAAGTAAGAAATTTGTACAGATTCTATTATTCCCTGAAAACACATTTAAGTGCAAGGTAGGAACCAATAGTAATACTCTGAATCTCTGGCTGAAAGGGACTTTCTAAGTTCAGAAGTAATATTTACTGTTGGGGCAAACGGCAATCTAGTGTCAATATATTTCATTTTATTTTCTTTAACAAAAACTTTGATGTTTGTATAAAATGTTTGCATTTTGTTTGTTTCCTGAGTGTAATTCCTATTTAAATAAGCACCTGTTTATCATGATATATAGCAAGTGTTTCTGCAAACTCGAATTAGAATGGACAGATCTGAACACTTATTACAAACAAAGTGGTAGATTCATCAATTTGTGTTTACTTAACTGATTCTCTGTGACAAAACATATGGCAAAGTATCCATCTCTGGTTAGGAAACTTTGGCCATGAGGTCACATATGTGTTTTTCATGCATGTATCATTCATTTAGTCAACCATACAACAAATATGTTTTAAGCACTGACATTGTGTACAGCTCTTGTAAGGTATAGGGATACAGTAATGGGGAGGAAAACTGACATGGCCTCTGTCTTTGTAGAACTTAATTCCAGTGGGAGGGATCTAAATTTAGCTAATAAATAAGCATATGATTACAAGTTGTGATATATAGGAAAAGAATATGAGCCATGAGAGAGTATAATAATAGGGGATCTGCTTTAAATTGGGTGGTCACAGAAGACCTTTATGAAAATTGGTGTTTAAGGTGAGATCTGTTGGATAGAAAGAAGCTAACAATGCGGAATGGAAGGTGAAAATGGATTTGGTCAATGTAGGTTGTATAATGGGCAGAGGCATTTGCAAAATTCCTAAGACAAGGAAAAGAATATTGATTTTGAGTAATTGGAAGATGGTTAACATGGTTGGCAACCAGTGCAAGGAAGCAGGAATGAGACAGATGTGTCTGGAGCCAAGTGACCCAGGGCCCTGTTAGCTATGGCCAGGAGTTGGCATTGTGTTGCCACAGAACATGTTGAAATCTCCAGGCCCCCTGTAGATTGATTGAACTACATTAATTGAACTCATTCAATCATTTGTGTGCCTTATACCATACTTTAAAAACTTGCACTCTTTTCATTTATTTGTTCATTCATTTTCTGAGTGCCAAACTTAAATATCAAGAATCAAAGAATTCATAAGATAGGTCTCTCCTCATCCTTCATAAGACCATTAACAAATGGGGTAGGCAGGTTTTTAAAAAGACAAATTATATCATACTATAAATCGCATTAATAATAAAACTGAAAGTGCAATGTCTTGTTAAACAAAGTATTTAGGCCTTCAGGGACAAAATCCAGAGAGTTAGGAAAGGTTTTTTAGAAAAGGAGTTGTGTACCCTGGATGCCCCAAAGAGCTAGTAGACACATGCCAAGTAAGTCAGGCATTTTAATCAGAGGGCCCAGCACTGGGGAGTTTGTTTGAGGGATGCATCTGGCATGTGCTGTGCAAGGAGGAAATGAGGCCCAAGAGATAGACTGGACACAACATATTAACATGTTTTAATACCACATTCAATGTTTTAACAAGTAATCTATTAGACCAAAGACTTTTCAAGTGGGAACGTGACTCAATAAGGGGGTGGATTTTAGGATGACCTTTTTAGGTTTTTAGGAGAATTGCTCTGGCCTCTATCCCAGGCCACCATTTAGCTCCTACTAGTCTCTGGGATGTTCCTTTCTTGTGTCTTTGGAGATTTTAGTGCCACTCATTCTTTGTCATGAATATCATCCTCAGGAGATCCCTAAGCAGTCAGAAACCTAAATTCATTATAGACACTTGATATATGTTAATTGCTTCCTGTGTTAGTGTCCTATGGCTGCTGTAGTAAATTACCACAAACTTAGTGACATTAAGAAAATTATGTTCTTACAGTTCTAAAGTTCAGAAGTCTAAAATCAAGGAGTTGGCCAGGCTGTATTCCTTCTAGAAGCTTTGGGGGAGTATCCGTTTCCTTGCCTTTACCAGCTTCTAGGGGCCACCAGCATACATTTGCTTGTGGCCCCATCTTCCATCTTCAAAGCTCAGCACTCCAACATCTGCTTCCATGGTAACATCTCCTTTTTATGACTTTGATCACTTTTAATTACTTTGGCCCAACTGAATAATCCAGGATAACCCCTTCATCTCAAGGTCTTTAACTTAAGCACATCTACAGAGTAGCCTTTACCATGTAAGGTAGCATATCCACAGGTTCCAGAAATGAGGATGTGGACATCTTTGGGGGCATTATTTAGCTGACCACAGTTCTGCAAATGTCATTGTCAAATTGTGAGTTCTGAACTCTTTGGGTCCCCAAAACTTGATTGAACATTTTTATCTTCTCAACAAAGTGGGGGATGATAGAGCTTTAGAGGTGCTGAGTAGGTGACAAAAAGCTGCATGATTTCACTTTACTTTTCTACCTAGTCGCATTTTACTAAAGTGGTATTGTCCCACAAAGGGGAATAAGGGAGACTTTGAAATGCTGCCATGTGCAGAACCCTGTGATGCTGAGATCCAGTAGAGCTTTCATTCCCATCTTTCTTCCTCAGAAGGGAGTCTGTCACTCTGCAGGAAGCCTCTTTGAAGCAGCCTCAGCTTTGGGATTGCTGAGTGCAGGGACTTCTCAAAGAAAACACTGCTCTTTTCATTTCCTGTCAACGAGGAGTTCAAGTTCAAAAGATTGTGCTCTCTTTTCTTGGTTTTTCATATGTCTATTAATAGGACAGTGCCAAGGCTCTGACCAGGAGTTTATAGTAAATTCATGGAACTAATGAGAATGGAATTAGGTTACTAGATTTTTTGTCTCTTTGTGCAGTTATGAAGCAACACAGTGGAGACATAATGACCCCTTGCCTATTAGTGAGATCTTATTCTTGAGAACACCAAAAAGCTTTTAAAAACAGTAAGCCACTAATCTTCACACTTTAATTAGCAAGAATGTGGGAAAACTATTGCCTTATTTCAAAAAATGAAGGCTACATCTACACAAGTGACCAAATCAAGCAGCCTGAGAATTTAGTCCTTTTTTTATGTTCATATGGGTGATCATTTAGTATCATGTCTGGAAAATGTTTGGAACAAAGAGAGAGTCAATGAGGAGGTTCAGCCTGGTTATCAAGTCACTGTAGCATGACCTGTGGGAGCCCAGGTACCTGGGCAAAGCAGTTGATACATTTGGAATAAATGAAGAGTGCCACACTTGCTGAGTGTCTAAAGAAAGAGTTACGGTCCAGAATCTAGGTGATTGAGTAGATAGCAAATATTTAGGAACAGTGAAGTGCCTTAGACCTCAGAGCATAGACATTTACCTCTTTCTAAATATACCTGTTAAATATAGGTGGTTCTGAAAAAGTATATAAGGTGGTTCTGGATTTCCTAGTTAATGATTGAGAAAGGGCCAGAAGCTGAAGTGAATTTCTCAGGTTTACTGGGAGGTGAGTCAATTGATTTCCAAGTCTATAGTCATCTCGACTCACTGCCTTTTCCTAGTTAGTTTAATTTTAATTTTTACTACCAGCTTGTTAAAATTTGATCTGTTATCTGTACAAGTACAATTCAGTGGACTATTATTATTAATTTAAAGTGATGTCTATTGATTTAAGCCAGATCAACAATCAGGAATTTCAGATTTTCAGTGTTTGTGGCAAATGTCTTTCAATTCTCAGAAGGAAATAAAGCTTAATATTTTATAAGTTGTTATTTTTTTTTTCAGAGCTTCAGACCTTTTTTTTTTTCAAATTTTTTTTTTTAATTTTTTGCCTTATAACAAATTTAATCAGTTATACATATACATATGTTTCCATATCCTCTCCCTTTTGCGTCTCCCTCCCACCCTCCCTATCCCACCCCTCCAGGCGGTCACAAAGCACCGAGCTGATCTCCCTGTGCTATGCGGCTGCTTCCCACTAGCTATCTACATTACGTTTGGTAGTGTATATATGTCCATGCCGCTCTTTCACTTTGTCACAGCTTACCCTTCCCCCTCCCCATATCCTCAAGTCCATTTTCTAGTAGGTCTGTGTCTTTATTCCTGTCTTACCCCTATGTTCTTCATGACATTTTTTTTTCTTAAATTCCATATATATGTGTTAGCATACAGTATTTGTCTTTCTCTTTCTGACTTACTTCACTCTGTATGACAGACTCTAGGTCTATCCACCTCATTACAAATAGCTCAATTTCGTTTCTTTTTATGGCTGAGTAATATTCCATTGTATATATGTGCCACATCTTCTTTATCCATTCATCCGATGATGGACACTTAGGTTGTTTCCATCTCCGGGCTATTGTAAATAGGGCTGCTATGAACATTTTGGTACATGTCTCTTTTTGAATTATGGTTTTCTCAGGGTATATGCCCAGTAGTGGGATTGCTGGGTCATATGGTAGTTCTATTTGTAGTTTAAGGAACCTCCATACCGTTCTCCATAGCGGCTGTACCAATTCACATTCCCACCAGCAGTGCAAGAGTGTTCCCTTTTTTCCACACCCTCTCCAGCATTTATTGTTTCTAGATTTTTTGATGATGGCCATTCTGACTGGTGTGAGATGATATCTCATTGTAGTTTTGATTTGCATTTCTCTAATGAGTAAAGATGTTGAGCATCCTTTCATGTGTTTGTTGGCAGTCTGTATATCTTCTGTGGAGAAATGTCTATTTCGGTCTTCTGCCCATTTTTGGATTGGGTTGTTTGTTTTTTTGTTATTGAGCTGCATGAGCTGCTTATAAATTTTGGAGATTAATCCTTTGTCAGTTGCTTCATTTGCAAATATTTTCTCCCATTCTGAGGGTTGTCTTTTGGTCTTGTTTATGGTTTCCTTTGCTGTGCAAAAGCTTTTAAGTTTCATTAGGTCCCATGTGTTTATTTTTGTCTTTATTTCCATTTCTCTAGGAGGTGGGTCAAAAAGGATCTTGTTTGATTTATGTCACACAGTGTTCTGCCTATGTTTTCCTCTAAGAGTTTGATAGTTTCTGGCCTTACATTTAGGTCTTTAATCCATTTGAGCTTATTTTTGTCTACAGTGTTAGAGAGTATTCTAATTTTATTCCTTCACATGTAGTTGTCCAGTTTTCCCAGCACCACTTATTGAAGAGGCTGTCTTTTCTCCATTGTATGTTCTTGCTTCCTTTGTCAAAGATAAGGTGACAATATGTGCGTGGGTTTATCTCTGGGCTTTCTATCCTGTTCCATTGATCTATATTTCTCTTTTTGTGGCAGTACCATACTATCTTGATTACTGTAGCTTTGTAGTATAATCTGAAGTCAGGGAGTCTGATTCCTCCAGTTTTTTTAAAAAGTTTTCTTTTTTTTTTTTTTTTAACACTACAATATGTTTGGAAATCAGAATGCTTTTTTCCAGAAAGACAGTAAATGATGATTAAGGTGACTGATCAGCTTTTTTTTTTTTTTTTTTTTTTTTTATGGTACACGGGCCTCTCTCACTGTTGTGGCCTCTCCCGTTGCGGAGCACAGGCTCCGGACGCGCAGGCTCAGCGGCCATGGCTCACGGGCCCAGCCGCTCCGCGGCATGTGGGATTTTCGCTGACCGGGGCACAAACTCGTGTCCCCTGTATCGGCAGGTGGGCTCTCAACTGTGCCACCAGGGAAGCCCCGACTGATCAGCTTTTTAAACCCACACTTGGCTTACCTGTAAGCCTTCTGAGTTCCTTTGAGGTTTTTAATGAATGAAGAGATGAGATGTGAAGAGGTTCTGGTTTCCGGTGTAAGTGAAAGTGGAGAGGGCACTGGGGTGTGGTGGGTTTACAAGTCAAGAGGGACCTAGAAATAATTTTCCATTCAATACTACTTTTATTTCTTTAAGTAATAACCTCTAAGAGTCCAACACAAGCTGTGATAAGTGGGTTTACTCACCTTTGGTAGATGTTTTGTAGGCTATGGGGAAGCTGTTGGGCAATCTTAGTGCATTTCTTTTTCTTTTTCTCTTTCTGTAAACCATGATTATTATAAGGTAATGGGACTTAGGCATTCTGCACTTTCCTAGAAGTATACTTTTATTACATCCTTTCTAGAGGGTTATTTTGAAACAATATATCAAGGTCTCAAAAATGTATATAATTTTCCTCTTCTAGCAGTTTTGTCTAAGGAAATAATCACAGACACATGCAAAGGTTTATGATCAAAGATGTTCTTTGTTGTTTTCTTAATGATAGTGAAAAATTATGAACAGTAAATAGGTTCACAGTATGAATTGGTTAATTGCATTATATCCATCTGGATCCAATTAGGAGATAGATACACACAGGGGAGGTTTAAAATAGAATCATTAAACTCTACAAAGAGAGTAACGTGTGTGTGTATATATATATATATATATATATATATGAAAGCATATATACACACATATATCTGACTGATGTAACAAATATATTTGGAGAAGGTATGGTTGAGTTCACTTCAAGCTCAACCATAGTAGAGAGAAGCTGGACCTTATCTGCCGTCATTGGGCAAGCAGGAGGCAACCGTCTAGATTGCAGGCAAGGAGTAGGCATTCAGCAGCTGGTAGAAGTTTACAGAGAGGTGGGAACACTTTGGGCTGCAGGAGAGCTGTGAGTGTTAGTAGAGGCTCAGTGAGCCTCCCCTGGGGCATGGGTGGGACGTACAAAGGACTGCAGAGAAAACAGGAGGGCATGGGATTCCTCAGGCTGCAGGCATGCTGCTCAGGGAACGGCAGAGGAAATCATGGTGCTGATGTGGATGAGACACCATTAGGGCAACGGTTGTCTCGGTCAAGTGAGCCATAGAAAGCTTATTTCCAGGCCAGGGCTGTAAGGCTGCCAAAGATTCTTGCATTCCGGGCCAGTGGCTACAGCAGAGTTCTACCTGATATCCTCACATCCATATTTCTGACACTTCCACCCTGTGCTACAGCTGGAAAATACTGGAGGGCCCCTTCCATGTGCAATTTCCCTCCAGCACTCTGTACGGAGAGCGCTTAAAGTCATGCTCACATTAAAGGAGAAATACTTAAAGGAATTCCATCTGTTATCACAGAACATATATTAAATGGTGAATTCAAAGGTGAGAGGTGATAAATTAATAAGTAGCATACACACGACGGTGAAACATAAGATAGTATTTTGTAAAGGGAACACCCTTGGAATATATAGCATATATGTAGTGTATTCCTTTGCAGCAGAGGTTTGCTTAAATCCAGTATAAAAGTTTTGGGTTTCCTAGGCTCAGAATTTCTCTCCTATAACACAACTCACTCTGCGTTCACATTTTACCTGACTCTTTGAGTCACCCTAACAACTATCTGGTACCCTTTGATTTATAAAGTTTAAAAAAGATTATAAATCAGGAAAGGGTCAAATCACAAAGGCTGTAGAAGGAAGAACAGATCTGTAATATTTTCATGAATACCGAAAAGAAAGTTAAAAACATATTTGTAATTTACAGCTTCCCTGAGGCAGCAATAACTAATACACTGAAAATTTACCCATTTTATGCATCTATTTTGCTTGTTTTACTACTTTGCTTTTCATAAAAAACACATTTATTTCAATGACTTCTTTTGGCATTTATGTGATCTCTGAGCTATGTGTGAAAATACACATATTTCTACTTTACAATTGTTATTGAAAAACTATTTACAAATTTATATCAATGCTTTTTTGTTCCACGCTAGAATTATTTTCATTGTTCTTTTTCTCTCAGTCACTTCAGAAAATCAGTCTTACAGCTTATTTAAACATCTGCTTTAAATCTTTTTTTCAAATGCTGCTTGAATGATATTTTATCATTAACTATAAAGAGGAACAAGTGGAAATTTTCAGAGCACAGGTCACCAAAAATTATTCAATAAGAATAACACTGTAAATTACGCTTAAATGAGACTGCCCTCATAAATACTCCATGCGATTCACAGCTGTAACCTAATGAGTTTTCATATTGTTCCTGGGAGTTGGTGGAATAGTGTGAACAAATTATTATTTTCATATGTATGGGAGTAGTATACACTTGAGCAGAGTAAACAGAAGCAGGTGGCGCCTCAGTACCTGCTTCCCAAAAGAATAGCCATGAAGAAGCCAAGTCTTGGATTTCATATTTTATTGAATAAAACTTTAGATAATAAGGCAAGGGAATGGTAGTGAGTATCTCCTGCTTTTGCCTGCTTAGCATTAATTCCAACATCTTCTAGTAAGAACATCCATATTTTTTTCATTCTTGTATAATGTATTTCAGATATGGCTCTCTGCATCCCGTTTCAGAGATGGTGCCTTGATGCAGGCCTTGTCCTTTAGGACCTTCCTTCCTCTTGAATGCAGTAATTGATTCAGTAATTTACAAGTAACCAATCTATTTATTGTTCTGTCTACCAGATCCCTCTCAGTCTTCCTTTGTGTCATATTCCCTGTTCTAACACCTTGAGAACTACGGAGGTTAGAAGGAGTCTCTGAAGAGATCTAGCTTTGGAGTAAGGGAGAGAATGTAACTGCCCATTCTAGGCTACTCTGCTTTGCACTTTCTTAGAAACCAAGACTGAAGACATTAAGCTGAGTTTTTGATTGGGGATTTGGGTAGGATGGTGAGTTGGCAAGAACACCAAAGCCTGCTGCTAACAAAAACAATCTCCAGAGTAAGCTATAGATATAGGAATGCTGGTTCAATAATGCCTCTGGAGTGGACCAAATTCAAATTGCCGCAAATTCTACTCAACTTTGAAGAGAGTGGTATTGACAAGAAATTAACATGTAAAAAAGGGCTATGATTGTTCATGCCCTACAGCAATCCCTGCAAAGTAACCTTCCATCCTTAACCCACACCAGTCAAGGAATTATCTGGTATCCACAATGGGTGATTTGATTCCAGAAGTTGTGTTTTTAAAACACTTCAGATTGTGTCATCATCCAGACTGGGAAGCTCTGATTCATCCAGAGTTTGCCACATGCTAAGAAGTAGGCTCCAAAATCCTGGTATCTAACTGGGGTGTGACATTAGATTGTCTTTGTAAATACATTTTTAGTTATGTAGAACCATTGTAAAAGTTTGAGAAATACGTGCTTGTTGATCCATGCATTTGTTTTTTAAACCAACTTATTTCAGAATAGTTGTGGATTTATAGAAAAGTTGTAAAGATAACAGAGTCCTGATAAACCCATGGCCAGTTTCCCCTATCATTAACATGTTGTGGCACATTTTTGTCAATTAATGAAACAATATTTTTACATTATCATAAACTAAAGTGCATATCTTATTCATATTTCCTTAGTTCTCACCTAGTTCTGTTCCCATATGATCCCATCCAGGATATTACATTACATTTAGTTGTGTCTCCTTGGGCTCCACTTGGTTCTGACAGTTTCTCAGACTTTCCTTGGTTTCGATGCCCTTGACAGTTTTGATGAGTAGTGGTCAGATATTTTGTAGAATGTCTCTCAATTGGGATTTGTCTGATGTGTTTCTCATGATTAGACTTGGGTTATGGGTTTTTGGAAGTAAGACCATAGAGGTTAAATACCATTCTTGTCACATCACATCAAAGATGAATACTATCAACATAATTTATGACTCGATGTTGACCTTTATCAACAAGGCTGAAGTAGTGCTTGTCAGGTTTCTCTGCTGTAAAGTTACTCTCTTTTTCCCCTTGTGCTCTTTGGAAGAATTCACTATTGTGCAACACAAACTTACGTACTAGAGAGTTATGTTCCACCTCCTTGAAAGTGGATTATCTACATAAATTATGTAGTATTCTTCTGCAAGAGAGATTTGTCTATTCTCTATTTATGTATTCAATCACTTATCCGTATCAGTATATACGTATAAATATTTATTTTATACTTCAAGGTGAGTTATAATCCAATGTCACTTTGCTTATCAGATTGTTCTAGCTTTGGCAACTGTAAGCTCTTCAAATTGGCTCCTGTGTCTCTTGACATACCCCCTCACTGTGGGCTTTTTCCAGAGTACTTCTCTACTTTCTGGCATTATAAGGTGCCCCATGCTCATCTTGCAAGTTTCCTGCCCCAGCCCAAGAGTCAGCCATTTTTCCAAGGAGCCTTAGTTCATTTTATTAGAGAATTGTATTAGAAACAAAGAAAGATCTGGGTGCTAGGTATGTTTGTTGCTACTCTGGTGCCACTGTTTCTAGGCCCTCTCAGCAGACAGATAAAAGAAATATATTTGCGTATATTAACTGGTGTATATACACATACTTATAAATACTTCTAGGTATCTGTATCTATATTAAGCTAAACATGATTCTAAACTGGTGTTTCCATTACCACATGGATCATTCTAGCCTTCTCCCCTTGCTTTGCTGTAACCTTGAATGTCAACAGTGTAAAACTCAGCTCCTATCATGCATCATTCATTTGCTTAATTGTTTAATTCTAGTATAAATATGTAGTGATTTCAGAATTATTTACTCATACCTCCTTTGGAAACAACTTTATCAATTATAGCACAATGCTTATGTGTAGTTCCTTTTGCCTTTATTCTTACAGAAACCACACATTTCCCAAGTTATTTAGCTTAGCACCTTTTCCTCCCTGCCTCTTTAGATGTTTCATATATTTGTACTATAGTTAGATTTTTGTGTCACAGCCTGTATCCCATCCTGGGGTCCTCAGCTTCCTAAATATTTTCATATTTAAGGTTCATTCTTTGTGCTGTAAAGTTTTAATAGTTTTGACAAAAAGCATAGTTGTATATATCCACCATTTAAGTATCACATAAAATAACCACCCTAAAAAATTCCCTGTACCTTGTCTGTCTAACCCTCCAGATCGCTCCTAACCCTAAACCTTTGGCAACCACTGATCTGTTTATGTCTCTATAATTACTTTTTACAAATGCCATGTAAATGGAATCATATAGAATGTAGCCTTACTTATTTCACTTTTCAGTAAATAACTAAGATTCATTCATGTCTTTGTATGGCTTGATAGCTCATACCTTCTTATTGCTGAATAGTATTACATTTTATAAACATGCAACATTTCATTTATCTATTTACCTCTTAGTTGTTTCCTGTTTTTGGTGATTATGAGTAAAGTTACTGTAAGCATTCATGTGCAAGTTTTTGTATGAATGTAAATTTTCAACTCATATGGGTATATACCTTGGAGTGTGTTTGCTAGATCATATGGTAAGACTATGTTTACTTTTGTAAGAACTGCCAAACTGTCTTCCTAAGGGACTGTAACATTTTGCATTCTCACCAGCAATAAAATAGAGTTACCAGTGATTGTTATTGTTAGGTTTTCGAATTTTGGCTATTCTAATTGGTATGTTGTGGTATTTCCTGGTATTTTTACTTAACATTTCCCTAATGATAAATGATATTAAGCACCTTTTCATATGCTTATGTATCATCTCTATATATTCTTTGGTGATATGAATGTTCTGATCTTTTGCCTATTTTTTTAAATGTGTTATTTGTTTTCTTATTATTGAGCTCCAAGTGTTCTTTGTATATTTTGGATACAAATCCATTATGACATATGTATTGTGTAAAATTTTATCCCAGTCTCTGGCTTATTTTTACATTCTCATCAGTGATTTTCATAGAGCAGATTTTAAATTTTAAAAAGTCCAACCTATCAATATTTTCATTCACGGATTGTACTTTTGATGTTATATCTAAAAACTCTTCACCAAGGTCACATAGATTTCTCCTATACTTCTAAAAATTCTATACTTTTGAATTAGGTATTTATATATAATTTATAATATTGATTTATTTTCAGTCAATTTTGTGTAAGGTATAAGATCCATGGTCTAAGTTCATATTTTCCATATGAATGTTCAGTTTTTTGAAGGGCAATCCTTTCTTCATTGGATTGCTTTTGCTCCTTTGTCAAAATCAGTTGATCATATTTGCTTGGGTCTACTCCTGGGCTTGGTATTCTGTTCCATAGATCTATGCATCTTTTCTTTAGACAATACCATACTGACTTGATTACCATAACTTTATAGTAGGTCTTCAAAAATTGTATAGGGTGAGTCATCACGTTCTTTTTTTTTCTCCAGTATTCTATGTCTTTCCATATTAACCTTTTGTAAATTTCAATTTATTTAAACTAAAAAACAAACAAGCAAAAACAATTCACTCATTTCTCTCACCTCCTACACCCTACCTCTGGCAACCACCAATCTGTTCTCTTATCTATGAGCTTTTTAATACATTAATTTAGTTTCAGATTCCACATATAAGAGAGGTCATAAAGAATTTGTATTTCTCTTTCTGACTTAGTTCACTTATAATGTCCTCAGGGTCCATTTATGTTGTCAAAAATGGCTGCATTTTTTATCTGGTTGAATAATATTTTACATATGTATCTATCACGCAGTTAAGTATTCATTCATTGATGGACACTTAGGTTGTTTCCATATCTTGGCTATTGTAAAGAATGTTGCAAAAGCACTGGGTTGCAAATAACTTCTCAAGTTTGTGTTTTTATTTTCTTCAGATAAATACAAGTGGAATTGATGGATCATATTATAGTTCCTTTTTTTATTTTTTGAGAAACCTACATACTGTTTTCCATAGTGACTACACCAATTTACATTCCCTTCAACAAGGCATGAGGGTTCCTCATTCTTCATATGCTCTCAAATACATATTATATCTAATCTTTTTGATAATAGCCATACTAACAGGTGTGAGGTGATATCTCATTCTCGTTTGATTTTCATTTCCCTGATGATTAATGGTGTCAAGCATCTTTTCATGTACCTGTTGGCCATCTGTATGTCTTCTTTGGAAAAAATTTCTATTCAGATCTTATACCCAGTTTTTAATCAGATTTTTTTTAGTTGTACGAGCTCTGTATATATTTTGGGTATTTGCCCCCTTATCAGATATATGACTTGCAAATATTTTCTTCCATTCCACAGGTTGCCTTTCCATTTTGTTAATGATTTCCTTTGCTGTGTAGAAGCTTTTTAGAAGCAAATATAGTCCCATTTGCTTATTTTCACTTTTCTTGCTTTGCTTTTGCTGTCAGGTTTAAAAAGTCATCATCAAGACCAAAGTCAAGGGCTTCCCTGGTGGCGCAGTGGTTGAGAGTCCACCTGCCAATGCAGGGGACGCGGGTTCGTGCCCCGGTCCGGGAGGATCCCACATTGCCACGGAGCGGCTGGGCCCGTGAGCCACGGCCACTGAGCCTGTGCATCCGGAGCCTGTGCTCCACAACGGGAGAGGCCACAGCAGTGAGAGGCCCGTGTACTGCAAAAAAAAAAAAAAAAAAAGACCAAAGTCAAGGAGCTTAGTGACTAGCTTTCCTTCCTTCCTTCTTTCTTTCTCTCTCTCTATTTTTTTTTTTTTTTTTTTTTTTTTTTTTTTTTTCGGTACGCAGGCCTCTCACTGTTGAGGCCTCTCCCGCTGCGGAGAACAGGCTCTGGACGCATTTTTTGGGGGTTTTTTTGTGCAAGTACCATACTGCCTTGATTACTGTAGCTTTGCAGTATAGTCTGAAGACAGGGAGCCTGATTCCTCCACCTCCATTTCTCTTTTTCAAGATTTCTTGGGCTATTTGGGGTCTTTTGTGTTTCCATACAAATTGTGAAATTTTTTCTTCTAGGTCTGTGAAAAATGCCATTGGTAGTTTGGTACGAATTGCATTGAATCTGTTGATTGTTTTGGGTAGTATACTCATTTTCACCATGTTGATTCTTCCAGTCCAAGAACATGGTATATCTCTCCATCCTTTTGTATCATCTTTAATTTCTTTGAGCAGTGTCTTACAGTATTCTGCATACAGGTCTTTTTTCTCCATAGGTAGATTTATTCCAAGGTATTGTATTCTTTTTGTTGCAATGGTAAATGGGAGTGTTTTCTTCATTTCTCTTTCAGATTTTTCATCATTAGTGTATAGGAATGAAAGAGATTTCTGTGCATTAATTTTCTATCCTGAAACTCTACCAAATTCATTGATTAGCTCTAGTACTTTGCTGTTAGCATCTTTAGGATTCTCTATGTATGGTATCATGTCATCTGCAAACAGTGACAGATTTACTTCTTCTTTTCCGATTTGGATTCCTTTTATTTCTTTTTCTTCTCTGATTGCTGTGGCTAAAACTTCCAAACTATGTTGAATAATAGTGGTGAGAGTGGGTAGCCTTGTCTTGTTCCTGATCTTAGTGGAAATGGTTTTAGTTTTTCACCATTGAGGACGATATTGGCTGTGGGTTTCACATATATGGCCTTTATTATGTTGAGGTAAGTTCCCTCTATGCCTATTTTCTGGAAGGTTTTTATCATAAGTGGGTGTTGAATTTTGTTGAAAGCTTTTTCTGCATCTATTGAGATGATCGTATGGTTTTTCTCCTTCAGTTTGTTAATATGGTGTATCATGTTTTTTGATTTGCCTATATTGAAGAATCCTTTCATTCCTGGGATAAATCCCACTTGATCATGGTGTATTATCCTTTTAATGTGCTGTTTGAGTCTGTTTGTTTGCTAGTATTTTGTTGAGGATTTTTGCATCTATGTTCATCGTTATTGGCTTGTAGTTTTCGTTTTTTGTGGCATCTTTGATAATGGTATCAGGGTGATGGTGACCTCTTAGAATCAATTTGGGAGTGTTCCTCCCTCTGCTATATTTTGGAAGAGTTTGAGAAGGATAGGTGTTAGCTCTTCTTTAAATGTTTGATAGAGTTCGCCTGTGAAGCCATCTGGTCCTGGGCTTTTGTTTGTTGGAAGATTTTTAATCACAGTTTCAATTTCAGTGCTTGTGATTGGTCAGTTTATATTTTCTATTTCTTCCTGGTTCAGTCTTGGAAGGTTGTGCTTTTCTAAGAATCTGTCCATTTCTTCCAGGTTGTCCATTTTATTGGCTATAGTTGCTTGTAGTAATCTCTCATGATCTTTTGTATTTCTGCAGTGTCAGTTGTTACTTCTCCTTTTTCATTTCTAATTGTATTGATTTCAGTCTTCTCCCTTTTTTTCTTGATGAGTCTGGCTAATGGTTTATCAAATTTGTTAATCTTCTCAAAGAATCAGCTTTAGTTTTATTGATCTTTGCTGTCGTTTCCTTCATTTCTTTTAAATTTATTTCTGATCTGATCTCTATGATTTCTTTCTTTCTGCTAACTTTGGAGGGTTTTTTGGTTCTTCTTTCTCTAATTGCTTTACATGTAAGGTTTGGCTGTTTATTTCAGATGTTTCTTGTTTTTTGAGGTAGGATTGTATTCCTATAAACTTCCCTCTTAGAACTGCTTTTGCTGCATCCCGTAGCTTTTGGGTTGTTGTGTTTTCATTGTTATTTGTTTCTAGGTATTTTTTGATTTCCTCTTTAGTTTCTTCAGTGATCTTGATTATTTAGTAGTGTACTGTTTAGCCTCCGTGTGTTTGTATTCTTTAGAGATTTTTTTCCAGTACTTGATATCTAGTCTCATAGCATTGTAGTCAGGAAAGATACTCAATACAATGTCAATTTTCTTAAATTTATGAAGGCTTGATTTGTGACCCAAGATATCTATCCTGGAGAATGTTCCATGAGCACTTGAGAAGAAAGTGTATTCTGTGGTTTTTGGATGGTATATCCTATAAATATCGGTAAATTCCATTTTGTTCCATGTATCATTTAAAGCTTGTGTTTCCTTATTTATTTTCATTTTGCAGGATCTGTCCATTGCTGTAATTGGGGTGTTAAAGTCCCTTACTATGATTGTGTTACTGTCGATTTCACCTTTTATGGCTGTTAGCATTTGCCTTATATAGTGAGGTGCTCCTATGTTGGGTGCATAAATATTTACAATTGTTATATCTTCTTCTTTGATTGATCCCTTGATCATTATGTAGTGTCCTTCTTTGTCTCTTGTAATAGTCTTTATTTTAAGCCTATTTTGTCTGATATGAGAATTGCTACTCCAACTTTCTTTTGATTTCTATTTTCATGGAATATCTTTTTCCATCCCCTCACTTTCAGTCTGTATGTGTCCCTAGGTCTGAAGTTGGTCTCTTGTAGACAGCATATATACGGGTCTTGTTTTTAGATCAATTCAGCCAGTCTGTGTCTTTTGGTGGGAGCATTTAATCCATTTACATTTAAGGTAGTTATCAATATGTTTGTTCCTATTACCATTTTTAAAATTGTTTTGGGTTTGTTATTCTCGGCCTTTTCCTTCTGTTGTGTTTCCTGCCTAGAGAAAAAGTTCCTTTAGCATTTGTTATAAAGTTGGTTTGGTGGTGCTGAATTCTCTTAGTTTTTGCATGTCTGCAAAGGTTTTAATTTCTCTGTCGAATCTGAATGAGACCCTTGCTGGGTAGAGTGATCTTGGTTGTAGGTTTTTCCCTTTCATCAGTTTAAATATGTCCTGCCTCAACCTCTGGCTTGCAGAGTTTCTGCTGAGATATCAGCTGTTAACCTTATGGGGATTCCCTTGTATGTTATTTGTTGCTTTTCCTTTGCTGCTTTTAATATTTTTTCTTTGTATTTAATTTTTTATAGTTTGATTAATATGTGTCTTGGTGTGTTTCTCCTTGGATTTATCCTGTATTGGACTCTCCATGCTTCCTGGACTTGATTGACTATTTCCTTTCACTTATTAGAGAAGTTTTCAGCTATAATCTCTTCAAATATTTTCTCAGTCCCTTTCTTCTTCTCTTCTGAGACCCCTAAATTCGAATGTTGGTGAATTAAATGTTGTCCCAGAAGTCTCTCAGACTCTCCTCAATTATTTTCATTCTTCTTTCTGTATTCTGCTCTGTGGTAGTTATGTCCACTATTTTATCTTCCAGGTCATTTGCTCATTCTTCTGCTTCAGTTATTCTGCTATTGATTCCTTCTAGAGAATTTTTAAGTTCATTTATTATATTGTTCATCATTGTTTGTTTGCTCTTTAGTTCTTCTAGGTCCTTGTTAAATGTTCCTTGTATTTTTTCCATTCTGTTTCCAAGATTTTGCATCATATTTACTCTCATTACTCTGAATTCTTTTTCAGGTAGACTGCCTATTTCCTCTTCATTTGCTTGGTCTGGTAGGTTTTTACTTTGCTGCTTCATCTGCTGTGTATTTCTCTGTCTTCTCATTTTACTTAACTTACTGTGTTTGGGGTCTCCTTTTCACAGGTTGCAGGTTCGTAGTTCCCATTTTTTTTGGTGTCTGTCCCCAGTGGGTAAGGTTGGTTCAGTGGGTTGTGTAGGCTTCCTGGTGGAGGGGACTGGTGCCTGGGTTCTGGTGGGTAAGGCTGTATCCTGTCTTTGTGATGGGCAGGACCATGCCCAGTGGTGTGTTTTGGGGTGTCTGTGAACTTACTATGATTTTAGGCAGCCTCTCTGCTAATGGGGGTTGTGTTCCTTTCTTGCTAGTTGTTGGTATGGGGTGTCCAGCACTGTAGCTTGCTGGTCGTTGAGTGGACCTGGGTCTTAGCATTGAGATGGAGATTTCTGGGAGAGCTTTCATGATTTGCTATTATGTGGGGTCAGGATGTCTCTGGTTGTCCAATGTCTTGAACTCAGCTCTCCCATCTAAGAGGCTCAGGCCTGACACCCAGCTGGAGCATCAAGACCCGGTCATCCACACAGCTCAGAAGAAAAGGGGGGAAAAAAGAAAGAGAAAATAAAGTTTTTAAAATAAGAATATATATATTATTAAAAATGAAAAAAAAAAAAAGTAATTAAAAAAGAAAGAGGAGGGCTTCCCTGGTGGCGCAGTGGTTGGGAGTCCGCCTGCCGATGCAGGGGACATGGGTTCGTGCCCCGGTCCAGGAGGATCCCATGTGCCGCGGAGCGGCTGGGCCCGTGGGCCGCGGCCGCTGGGCCTGCGCGTCCGGAGCCTGTGCTCCACAACAGGAGAGGCCACAGCAGTGAGAGGCCCGTGTACCGAAAAAAAAAAAGAGGAGAGCAACCAAACCAATAAACAAATCCACCAATGATAATAAGCTCTAAATACTAAACTAAGGTAAGCATAGAAGCAGAATCAAATTAGATGCAGAAAGCAAACCCCAAGTCTATAGTTGCTCCCAAAGTCTACCGCCTCAATTTCGGGTTGATTCTTTGTCTATTCAGGTATTCCACAGTTGCAGGGTACATCAAGTTGATTGTGGAGGTTTATCCCACTGCTCCTGAGACTGCTGGGAGAGATTTCCCTTTCACTTCTTTGTTCACACAGCTCCTGGGGTTCAGCTTTGGATTTGGCCCCGCCTCTGCGTGCAGGTTGTCTGAGGGCATCTGTTTCCCGCCCAGACAGGATGGGGTTAAAGAAGCTGCTGATTAGGTGGCTCTGGCTCACTCACGCTGGGGGGTGGGGGGGGAGTGGTATGGAATGCGGTGCAAGCCTGCACAGCAGGGGCTGGTGTGACGTGACAGCCTGAGGTGTGGTGGGGTAGTTGTCCCTGGATCACGGCACCCTGGCAGTGGAGGGCTGCACAGGCTCCCAGGGGGTGTGTGGATAGTGACCTGTGCTTGCACAGAGGCTTCTTGGTGGCTGCAGTAGCAGCCATAGCATTTCATGCCCATCTCTGGTGTCTGCTGGTGATAGCTGCAGCTCGCACCCATCTCTGGAGCTCGTTTAGGCAGTGCTCTGAATCCCCTCTCCTCACGCACCCCGAAACAGTGCTCTCTTGCCTCTTAGTCAGTTCCAGACTTTTTACTGGACTCCCTCCTGGTTAGCTGTGGTGCACTAGCTCCCTTCAGGCTGTGTTCATGCAGCCAACCCCAGTCCTCTTCCTGGGATCTGACCTCCAAAGCCTGAGCCTCAGCTCCCAGCCCCTGCCCACCCTGGCAGGTGAGCAGACAAGCCTCTTGGGCTGATGAGTGCTGGTCCTCAGCATTCCTCTATGTGGGATTCTCTCCGCTTTGCCCTCTGTACCCCTGTTGCTGTGTTCTCCTCCGTGGCTCCAAAGCTTCGCCCCCGCCCACCTCCAGTCTCCACCAGTGTAGGGGCTTCTTAATGTGTGGAAAGTATTCCTCCTTCACAGCTCCCTCCCCGAGTTGCAGGTCCCATCCCTATTCTTTTGTCTCTGTTTTTTCTTTTTTCTTTTGCCCTACCCAGGTACATGGGGAGCTTCTTGCCTTTGGGGAAGTCTGAGGTTTTCTGCCAGCATTCAGTAGGTATTCTGTAGGAGTTGTTCCACATGTAGATGTATTTTTGATGCATTTGTGCGGAGGAAGGTGATCTCCACGTCTTACTCCTCTGCCATCTTGAAGGTCCTCCTGCGTAGCTTTTCTTCTAGGAGTTTTATGGTTTCAGGTCTTAAATTAAAGTCTTTAATACATTTTGACTTATTTTTTGGGTATGGTGTAAGATAGTGGTCCAGTTTCATTCTTTTCCATATGGCTGTACAGTTTTCCCAACACCATTTATTGAAGAGACTGTCTTTCCCTTTTCTATGTTTTTGCCTTCCTTCTTTTTTAATTTCTAGTTTTTTTTAGATTCTGCATATAAGTGCTATCATGTGATATTTCTCTTTCTCTGTCTGACTTACTTCACTCAGTAAGACAATCTCTAGGTCCTTCCGTGTTGCTGCAAATGGCATTATTTCATTCTTTTTAATGGCTGAATCATATTCCATTGTATATACGTACCACATCTTCTTTATCCATTCTTCTGTCGATGGACATTTAGGTTACTTCCATGTCTTGGCTATTGTAAATTGCACTGCAGTGAACATTGGGATGCATGTATCCTTTTGGGCCATGTTTTTCTCTGGTTATATTCCCAGGAGTGGGATTGAAGGATCATATGGTAGCTCTATTCTTGGCTTCTTTGTTGTAAATCAGTTGATCGTGTGTGGGGGGGTTTATTTCTGTGCTCTAAATTCTGTTCCATTTATCTATATGCCTGTTTTTATGCCAATACCAGACTGATTTTATTAGTGTAGCTTTGTAATATAATTTGAATTCATGGAGTGTGATGCCTCCAGCTTTGTTGTTCTTTCTCAAGATTATGGTTCCATCCAAATTTTAGGATTGTTTGTTTTATTTATGTGAAAAATGCCATTGGGATTTTGATAGAGATTGCACTGAATCTGTATATTGCTTTGGGTAGTATGGACATTTTAACAAATATTCTTCCAATTCATGAGCACCGAATATCTTTCCTTACTTGTGTCTTATTCTATTTCTTTAATCAATGTCTTATACTTTTCAGTGTACAGGTCTTTCACTCCTTGGTTAAATTTCTTCCTAGGTATTTTACTGTTTTTGATGTGATTATAAATGGGATTGTTGTCTTAATTTCTCTTTCTGATGGCTTATAATTAGTGTATAGAAATACAACAGATTTTTACATTCTGATTTTATATCCTGTAACATTATTGAATTTGTTTATTAGTTCTAACAGTTTTTTTGATATGGTCTTTAGGATTTTCTACACATAATAGCATGTCACCTACAACGAGTGACAGTTTTCCTTCTTCCTTTCCAGGTTGCATACCTTTTATTTCTTTTTCTTGCTCCACTGCTCTGGCTAAGAATTCTAATGCTGTGTTGAATAAAAGTGGCAAGAGTGGGCATCCTTGTCTTGTTCCTGATCTTAGAGGAAAAGCTTTCAACTGTTAATTATTTAGTATTATGCCAGCTGTGGGCTTGTCATATACAGCCTTTATTATGTTGCTGTACATTCCTTCTCTACCGTCTTTGTTCAGTGTTTTTATCATAAATGGATGCTGAATTTTGTCAAATGGGATTTCTGCATCTATTGATCATATAGATGATCAATATGAATTTCTGATCATATGATTTTTATCCTTCATTTTGTTAATGTGGTGTATCACATTGACTGATTTGCAGATTTTTGAACCATCCTTGCATCCCTGGAATAAATTCCACTTGATCAATATCTATGATTTTTTTAATGTCTTGTTGGATTCAGTTTGCTAATGTTTTGTTGAAGATTTTTGCATCTGTGTTCATCAGGGATTTTGTCCTGTTTTCTCTTCTTGTGGCATCCTTGTCTGGTTTTGGTCTCAGGGTAATGCTAGCCTCATACAATGAGTTCAGAAACATTCCCCCCTCTTCTATATTTTGTAAGAGTTTGAGAAGGACTGGTGTTAATTCTTTTTCACATGTCTGGTAGAATTCACCAGTGAAGTCATCAGGTTCTGGACTTTTGTTTGGAGGATTTTTAAATTACTAATTCAGTCCCTTACTGGGAATCACTATGTTCAGATTTTTGATTCCTTCATGATTCAGTCTTGGTAGGTTGTATGTTTCTAGGAGTTTATGCATTTCTTCTAGACTGTCTAATTTGTTGACATATAATTGTTTATAGTAGTCTCTTATGATCCTTTGTATTTCTGTTGTATCAACTGTAACATCTCCTCTTTCATTCTGATTTATTTGAGTCCTGTTTTTTTTCTTGGTGGGGCTAACTGAAGGTTTGTCAATTTGATTATCTTTTCAAAGAACCAGCTCTTATTTTCCTTTGATCTTTTCTATTGTCTTTTTAGTCTCTGTTTCATTTATTTACACTTTATTTCCTTCCTTCTACTAACTTTAGGCTTCATTTGTTCTTTTTCTAGTTTCTTGAGGTATAAAATTAAGTGGCTTATTTGACATTTTTGGGTTTTTTTGTTTGTTTCCTGAGGTGGGCATTTATTGCTATGTACTACCTCTTAGAACTTCTTTGACTACATCCCATAAATTTTGATATGTTAAATTTCCACTACATTTTTTTCAAGGTATTTTTTTTATTGAAGTACAGTTGACTTACAATTTTATATTCATTTTAGGTGTACAGTGTCTCATATTTTTTTCATTTCTCTTTTGAGTTATTCTTTGACCCATTGTTTGCTCAGTAGTATGTTGTTTAATTTCTACATAATTGTGAGTTTTCCTGTTTTCTTCATGTAATTGTGTTTTTTTTACTTGTTTTATGGCCTAACAGATCATCTATCTTGGAAAATGTTCATGTGTAATTGAGAAGAATGTGTATTTCATTGATTTTAGATGGAATGTTCTATAAATATATGTTACATCTATCTGGTCTAAGGTGTCCTTTAAGGCCAATTTTTTTTTGATTTCCCCTCTGACTAATCTGTTCATTTATTTAAGTGGGATATTAAAGTTCCCTACTATTATTGTATTGTTCTCTATTTCTCCCTTTAGCTCTGTTAATATTTGCATTATATACTTAGGTGCTCCTATGTCATGTGCATAAATATTTATAAATGTTATACCTTCTTGTTGGATTGACACCTTTATCATTATGTAATATCCTTCTTTGTCTCATCATAATCTTTGTTTTAAAGTCACTTTGTCTCATATAAGTTTAGCTATTCTTTCTTTTGGTTTCTATTTGCATGGAATATCTTCTTCCATCCTTTTACTTTCATTCTGTGTGTGTGTCTACATCTAAAGTGAGTCTCTTGTAGGCAGCATATAGGTAAGTCATTTTGTTTTCTTTTTTTTAAATCCATTCAGCTACTCTGACTTTTTTTTTTTTTTTTTTTGGCAGTACGCGGGCCTCTCACTGCTGTGGCCTCTCCCGTTGTGGAGCACAGGCTCCAGACATGCAGGCTCAGCGGCCATGGCTCACGGGTCTAGCTGTTCCGCGGCATGTGGGATCTTCCCAGACTGGGGCATGAACCTGTGTCCCCTGCATTGGCAGGCAGGCTTTCGACCACTGCGCCACCAGAGAAGCCCTGTCCTTAACTTTTGACATTTTAATTGTAATGTGTCTTGGTGTGGGTCTCTTTGGTTTCCTCTTATTTGGGAATCTCTGGGATTCCTGGATCTGGATGTCTGTTTCTTTCCCTAGGTTATGGAAGGTTTCAGCGAGTATTTCTTCAAATAATATTTATGCCTGTTTTTCTTTCTGCCTGCCCCTCGTGCTGAAGCTCTAGGACAAGAAAAGGGGCCTCTTTCATAGAAAACCTGGAGAGATGTGCCTTAGTCCATACATCCCTGCAGTGTCCTGCGGGTGGTTGCCTGTCAAGAACCATCTCTCACATTGCCACAGTCCCATGGGATTCAGGAATGCAAATCCCCCTGGCCACCAGAGCCAGGTTATTAAGGGGTGTCTCCTGGGCACCAGCATAAAAACCAGGGCACAAGATGCATGTACATCACGCCTCCAAGAAAAACTAATGCTCTGGGACATGCCAGTGGGTGAACACAAATATAGTGCCTACCCTCCAAGGTCCCTGGAAAGGATTACAATCAGTCCTAAATATGTGTTTAATTAGAAGCCTGCCCTTCAGGCCTCAGTTATAACAATTAGCTAATAGCCCTCCTTCACAGGTCAAGCTCCTGGGTCTCTTGTCTCTTGCTATGCTCTGGGGGTGGTAGTTGTTTAAGAACCTCTTCTTCATTGGTTACAATCCTGTGGGACCCAAAAATGTAAGCCCCACTGGCTACCAGAGTCAGGAAATGTACAGGTGTCCCCCAGCAGCAGCTGTAAAAATTGGAGCACCAGACACATGTATTTTCTGTGGATGAGTTTAGGTAGTTTGTTTTTTGAGGGAATGTCATATAATTTATCAAATTTGTTCACATAGAGTTGTTTGCAGTTTTCTTTATTGTCCTTTTAATTTCCATGGTAGCAGTAGTGATGATACCCCTTTCGTTTCTGATAGTGGCAATCTTTGTTTTACATCTTTTTTTTTTTTAATTAGTTTGGTTAGATGTTTATAATTGTATTCTCCCCTGCATTTCTCCAGGAACCATCTTTTTGTTTAGTTGATATTCTCTATTGTTTTCTCTGGTTTCTGTTCTATTTTTCGTTTATTTTTTCTTGTGTATGTTTCAGGATTATTTGCTCTTCTCTAGTTTTATATGGTGAAAGCTTATGTTATTAATGTTAGATTGTTCTTTCCTTATAATGTATGCATTTAGTGTTATTCACTTTCTCTAAGCATTGCTTTAGTTACAGGCCACAAATTCTGAAAAGTAGTGTTTTTATTTTTACTTGGTTCAAAAATTTTTTTATCCATAACTTGCCACGGTTTTTGTATTCATCATTTTACCAGTTAAAGTGTAGAAAAAGTCCTTCACATTAACTTCCTTTATCCTCCTACATTTATAGTAAATTGTCATAACTTTTCTTCTAAATACATTTAGAACCACTTCAGAGTGTGTGATAATTTTGCTTCAACTGTAAACAATTTAGAAAATAAAGAGGAGTGTCTGTTGTATTTACCCAAATTTTTATTTGCCATCTTGTTTCTTCTTTTATGATATTCTAAAGTCCCTTCTTTTATCATTTTCTTTTTGTTTACATAATTTCCTTTAGCTATTATTTTAGGGTAAGTCTGCTAGTGACAAATCTCTTAGTGTTCTTTAATTCTAGAATGTTTTCATTTCTTTCATTCCTGTAGGATATTTTTACTGGATCTAGGATTCTGGGTTATAACAGATGTTTTCTTGCAGTATTTGAAAAATATAGTGCCATTTCCTTTTGGCTTCCATAGTTTTTGATGCAAAATCCACTGTCATTTGAAGTTTCTTTTCCCCACAGGTATGGTTTCATTTCTCTCTGGTGCCTTTTAACATTTTATCTTTGTATTTAGTTTTCAGAATTTTAATTTTTATGTGGCTTTGCATTGATTTATCTCATTTAGGACTTGATTAGCTCTTTTAGGCTGTATTTTTATGTTTTTTGCCATATTTGTAAAATTTTAGCCATTTTTTTTCAAGAGCTTTTTCATTCCTCCCCTCTTTGTCCTCTTCTTCAGGGACTTCAGTGACATAAATGTTAGATCTTTTATTATAACCCTCCATGTCACTGTGCTCATTTTTTTCAGTCTAATTCTCTGTGTTTAAATTGAGGAACTTCTATTTTTTATCTTTCAATTTCAGATTTTTCCTCTGTCTCCTCCACTCTGCTTTTGAGTCTATTCACTGAGCCTCTTATTTAGTATTACACTTTCCAGTTCTAAATTTCCATTTGTTTCTACTTCTTTTTCTTTCCTAAAACTTTCTATTTCTTTGTTGAGGCTTTTAATTTTTTCATTATTCTCAAGCATGTGTGTAATTGCTTGTTGAGCTTCTTTATGATAGCTGCCTTAAAAACTTTGTCAGGTAATTCTAACAAATGGTTGTAAGTGTTACTATTGAAATCTTTATTTTCCTATGGCTGCTATAGCAAATTACCACAACTGTAGTGGCCTAAGACAGTATAAATTTATCTTACAGTTTTAGTGGTCTCACTGGTTGAAAGTCATTGTATTGGAAAGGCTGTATTCCTTTTTAGAGGCTCTAGGGGAAACTTGTTTTTCTTACCTTTTCAAGCTTCTAGACACTTTCTGCATTCCTTGAATTGTAGCTCCCTTCCATTTTCAAAGCCAGTAATGACTGGTCAAATCTTTCTTAGATGTATCTCTCTGACACCAATGCTTTTGCATTCCTCTTACACATTTAAAGAACCTTGTGATTACATTGGGCCCACCTAGCTTAAAGTCAGGTAATTAGCAACCTCAATTCTACCTGACACCTTAATTTTTTTCATTTAACGAAACATATTCACAAGTTCTGGATGTGGGCATCTTTGGCAGGGGGCATTATTCTGCCTACTACATTATAGCCCCCAAAGATTACCACCCTACTACACACAAAATGCATTCACCCCATTCAAACATTCCCCCAAATCTCAACTTACTGCAGCCTCAACTCAAATCCAAAATCTGATCTAAATCATAGAATCTCAAGAGTCCCAAATATTATTATCTAAATAACAAATACAAGACAGGGATGAGGCTTTGGGTATAATCCATCCTGAAGCACAATATATCTTTGTTTGTGGACCTTTGAAACTCAGAAATCAAGTTATCTGTTCAAAAATATAATGAGAGAGGCATAGGGTAGTAGTTACAGATATTCACATTCAAAAAGAGAAAAGGTGAAGGAAAAACAAAGTCACTGGCCCCAAGCAACTTTCAAATGTAGTTGGGCAAACTCCTTTTGTTGTCTGGGCCTGGGAATAATTTTACCAGGCTCACAGATCCACTCTTTGGAATCATAACTCTGCGATGGACTCTTGACTCCACCTTCTGAGTCACTCATCCTTTTTCATGAATAGTAGAATGTGTCTACAGTTGAATAGTGTTATCAACCTGTTATCCTGCTTGAAAAATGTTGCAGGTCCAACAGCCATCTTTCATTTTTTCCCTCTTCCTCTTTCAAGCCAAACTGGTAGCGTTTCTACTCTTATAACATTCTGAAGCATGCTGTAGATCTCCCATGTATGCCACAGGGATTTACTCCATTAATCATGAGATTTGTGCACATATCTTTCTTGAGGTAATCTCCTCTATTTTTTATTTTTACTGACATAGTAGAGAGGATGAATGAGTTAACCTCTAATTTCTTTTTTTTTCCTTTTTTTAATTTAAGTATAGTTGATCTACAATATTGTGTTAGTTTCTGGTGTACAGTAAAGTGATTCAGTTATATGTAGGTATATTTTTCCAATTTTTTCCCATTATAAATTATTACAAGATATTGAATATAGTTCCCTGTGCTATATAGTAAATCCTTGTTTAATCTCTAATTTCTTTAAAGAGACTTACGTAACTGCATACTGTGAACTTTTCATCTTTCAAAAGTATTAGCAAAAAGTTATGAAGCCTCAGTCTCAGATTTTTCTCTATAGGATACTTTGACAGTAAATCTCTTAATTTCAGCATTTTTTGCCAGGTGAGGATTTCTACAGTCATCATGCCCTGGTTCCTTTATGTTTAAAATTCTGTCTCTTAATTTATGTCTTTCCTCTTGCATTTTACTAAAAGCAGCAAGAAGAAATCAGGCCATAGTATGCTTCAACACTTTGCTTGGAAATCTCCTTAGTTAAATATCTAAGTTTTTTTTCAATCCTAAAATTTCTGTTTGGTTCTTCTTTATATCTTTTCTCTGCTTAGACTTTCTATATTTTTGTTGAGTCATTATATTTTGCTCTTTGATTCAAGCATGTGAACAAGTACTTGTTGAGCATTTATATAATGTATGCTTTAAAATCTGTCAGAAAATTCTAACATCTCTGTCACCTGTGTTCTCTTCTATTGATTGTCTTTTTTCATTCTTTGAGATCTTTGTGGCTCTTGATATAATGACTGATTTTTTTTTTTTGGAACCTGGACATTTGCAGTACTTTCTTAAGAGACTCTGAATCTTATTTAATCCTATTTAGTTGTTTTTGTCTGATACTGTTCCTGCTAGGGATGAGGGGTGTTATCACTGGCAGGTGAATGTAGAGTATGCTTTCACCATTTGGCTTTCATTGAAACCCAAGGGAAAGTTCTCATTACTTCTGGATGGGAGTGGGAGGTCCAATTATTCATATGGTTGTCACTGACACCACAAATAGGGACACCTGATTATTGGATGGAAAAATGAAAGATCTGGTTCTCTACTTGGCCCTGATAGATCAAAGTATTGTTCCTAGTGTATATTAACTGGAGACATAGGAAGAAGTGATCAGAGATCTTGGAGATAACACTTTTGATGAGAAGATCAAGTATTTCCTCATGACAGAAGATGACTGAGATGAGGTCGAATAACCTGATGTAGGCAGTAAGGAGGTCAAGGAAGTGAAGGCTGAGGTACTATAACAAACCGTATATGTGGGTATTGAAATTTCCAAGAATTTTGGTGCAGTTATGGTGAGGAAGGCTAAAATATTCAACAAATAAATACAGATGATAGCACAGTCTGAAAGAAAGCTTCAGTGGAAGAGTATTTTTGAGGAAATATAAACTGGAAGTATCAAAGAGGCACCTAATCCACTCAGAGTCTCTGAGGTCTCTCAAGAATAGAGAAGAATGCTTTTGTTTGAGAGTGTTTTAAGAGAAACTGTCTTTGGGTTACAGCAAGGTTTTGATTAGAGCAAGTAGTATGAGGAGTTTTCAGAGAAGAGGTAGTTGACTAGATTGTACTGATATCAGAACTTGAATTACAAAGGAAATGGTGGTTGGGAAATGACAGCCAGGTGGAAAATGGTGTTTATGAGAAGATGTACAGAGGTATGCTCTGTTTTATATCTAGGTCATGATGGCCCTTCTGGGAGGCTTGAGTTTTTGGCAGTGATGGAGGTGTGCAGCAATGCAAGATATAATGAGGTTAGTTTAATTGGTCTTTCAGGAAATTGACAAATGGGATTTCTTTTAGGCAGTTAGCAAGGTATTTGATGTCATGACTAGGGAAGGGCAACTTTACATGGACCCATGGAGATCAGTAGGCTTTCTTTAAAAACTTCAGCAGGTGGTGTCCCATTTGGAGAAGGGCATTTTATTCAAAAACCAGGCGAACTCAGCCTTTATAACAAGTTTCAAAGGAAGCCGGCAATGTTTCAGCCAAGATTTGCATAGGATTTATTAAGAGCATGTTGACCTTTAGGGATTTCATTTAAATCCCTCCAATAATTTAAAATCTAATAAGAGAAAATGTAGCTAACCCAAGATTTGTGGAAACTGTGATACAAGAGTTACAAAAGTGAGTTATCACTGACTTCATTGAGAAGTGTGCATTGAAATGATAACCTTTTCTATCCAGCTCTAATACCAACACATTAAGCAGAAGGCCATTCTTGACAGAAGTTTCATGAGCCAAGTTGGGAAAGCATTACTAGAGACTTATTGAGGAAATATCATCTAAAGATGTAATGAAAAAAGAGCAAAAATACATCACATAAAGAAAGTGATAAAGAGATCCAAGAAAGCAGAGATGAGAAAGGGAAAAAAAATCAAATAATGTAAAAAAGGTTTAAATTTATAAATAAAATTTGGTAAGCAACTTTATTTATGAATCACCTGGGGAAATTTGTTAAAATGCAGAATTTAATTTAATATCTGAAGAAGGACTCACGATTTTCAATTTCTAACAAGCTCCCAAGGTGATGTCAGTGCTGCTGCTTTTTGGACCAAAACTCTCAGTACCAAGGTGGGAAGAGATGAGATAGAAATAGAAAACAGAAGAAAGGAAAATGATGAAGTGAGGCAAAGAAAAAATACGGTTCGTTTGAAGTCATGGCTAGAGATGGGCCACTTTACATGAACCATGGAGATCAGTAGGCTTTCTTTAAAAACTATACCTATTCTGCTGTATCTTGGTTAGTTCTTAGATGGCAAAAAATTTCTGCTTCATTTACAGTCTTGTTAGTGTTGATTTTTCAGAGGGAGCTTGAAGTTGCTACTGGTAGAAAAAAGAGTAGGAAAAGTCAGACATGTACAGCGTTTTGAAGGACCAAATGTTAGTCTTCCATTTGCAGTCCCAGGTAGCTCCCACGATCCTAGCATATCCCCAGCTTGGTTATTCAGCCTGGCTGTCCAGCCTGGCACATACTTTCCTCCTCCTTAGCTAGTAGATATAATCTCCTTGTACGTTTGATGGAAACTCAGTTGGCCTTAGGGAAAGCATTTAATTCACTGAATTCACATGAATTTTTAATAACTCTCAATCATGCACTTAATCCTATTGGGGCACTTGCATTTTAGAGAAAGGACTGCTTATTCAAGAATAATAAATCTTAAATAGTGCATCATGTTTGGGTGAGGCTAACTTTCCTAATCCTCATAAATAATCTCACGGACCACTGTTCTTCTAGGAATGGGAGATGTAACACATACTCTCCTGGTGCTCTTACATGCAGTCTTCTCAAAGGATTGTAAAAAATCATTCTGAAGTTTTACTTTTTTATAATAATAGTACAAAGAAGATTTTGTTGACTCTCACTCTTAACATATATATTATGTATAGATTCAGTTCAACCTAGGTTTTAAGAAAGAAAGCCATGGCCATTTTCTTTTTGAAATATTTATATATTGTTGCATTTTATTCCAGGTTTCCTATTTTATTATTTTTTTAACATCATCTTTATTGGAGTATAATTGCTTTACAATGGTGTGCTAGTTTCTGCTTTATAACAAAGTGAATCAGTTATACATATACATATGTTCCCATATCTCTTCCCTCTTGTGTCTCCCTCCCTCCCACCCTCCCTCTCCCATCCCACCCCTCTAGGTGGTCACAAAGCACTGACCTTATCTCCCTGTGCAATGTGGCTGCTTCCCACTAGCTATCTATTTTACGTTTGGTAGTGTATGTATATATGTCCATGCCACTCTCTCACTTTCTCACAGCTTACCCTCCCCCCTCCCCATATCCTCAAGTCCATTCTCTAGTACGTCTGTGTCTTTATTCCTGTCTTGCCCCTAGGTTCTTCATGACCTTTTTTTTTCTTAGATTCCATATATATATGTTAGCATATGGTATTTGTTATTCTCTTTGACTTACTTCACTCTGTATGACAGACTCTAGGTCCATCCACCTCACTATAAATAGCTCAATTTCATTTCTTTTTATGGCTGAGTAATATTCCATTGTATATATGTGCCACATCTTCTTTATCCATTCATCTGTCAATGGACACTTAGGTTGCTTCCATGTTCTGGCTATTGTGAATAGAGCTGCAATGAACATTTTGGTACATGACTCTTTTTGAATTATGGTTTTCTCAGGGTATATGCCCAGTAGTGGGATTGCTGGATCATATGGTAGTTCTATTTTTAGCTTTTTAAGGAACCTCCATACTGTTCTCCATAGTGGCTGTACCAATTCACATTCCCACCCCCAGTGCAAGAGGGTTCCCTTTTCTCCACACCCTCTCCAGCATTTATTGTTTCTAGATTTCTTGATGATGGCCATTCTGACTGGTGTGAGATGATATCTCATTGTAGTTTTGATTTGCATTTCTCTAATGATTAATGATGCTGAGCATTCTTTCATGTGTTTGTTGGCAATCTGTGTATCTTCTTTGGAGAAATGTCTATTTAGGTCTTCTGCCCATTTTTGGATTGGGTTGTTTGTTTTTTTTTTGATGTTGAGCTGCATGAGCTGCTTGTAAATTTTGGAGATTAATCCTTTGTCAGTTGCTTCATTTGCAAATATTTTCTCCCATTCTGAGGGTTGTCTTTTCATCTTGTTTATGGTTTCCTTCAGGTTTCCTATTTTAGTAATGTGAATGAGGTTTGCTGTCACCCCCCTACTTCTGATAATATTAGTGACTTCCATACTGCACCTTTTATATTTTTCAATTTTTGTTGTACTTCTGCCACAGCCGCATAGTGAGAGGAGCAGATGATTTCTAGCTATTGTGTGGCTTCTTCTTCCCCTGGACCATTTGGGTGTGCTCAGTTACAGCACTGTGTCAGATGTCTTCCAACTAAACAATGATTACATTGCTTTTTGCTTTATTCTGTGGATATCTTAGTCACTGGCCTGCAGCAAAACTGGAATGAAATCTCAGAGGTTCATTTCAACTTGCAAAGCAATCATGAAGGTTGGCCTTGCATTTGCATAAGGCAGTTTGTGTTTTCTTAAGGAGTTCTTCTTATCCTCTGCCTAAATGGCTTTACTTGCCTCATGGGAATCAGCTGACTCTTTATGTGTGTGTGATTTCACCCAACCTTTTAAGAAACTATTTCTCGTTATTTTCAACTTTGGCATTTCCAGTCAAAAATTAGCATAGATTTTTGTATAGAAAATATGAGTCTGCTTCCAGGCCTCCTAGCCAGGGACTTTGTATCAGAAGTGAAAAGGAAAGAAAAGCTCAAATCCTTATACATGGCTACTTGGGTGTAGCTAAGAAGCAATCTAGACATCCTGGTTTGCTTGTAAGCATATCAATCATGGGTATATAGTGCCAATCTTAAATTTGAAGAAGTTAGCAATAGCTTTTAAAATCACCACATCCATATAACCCCAACAAATATTGTTACATCATTGTGCAGTGTTATCTGAAAGAATTCAGATAATTCTTTCAATTACTTCTTTTAAAGTTTGTTTTCTCATTAATCTCAAGTTCATGCAACATAATTGAAAGCCATCACCAGATCTTATTTACTTGAGAGTTAGTGACTCTCAAAATGTATACAATACACAAAAGTCCTAGAAATCTGGACAACCTTTATAAAAAAATCTTAGTGAATTCACTTTAAAGTTTGCCAACTTATGCTACCAAGCTGTTGTCCAAAGTAAAGCAACTTAGCTAATATATTTATTCTTGCCTCAACTGTTGAGTTTTATGACTGAGTGGAGTGTTTTTATTGTTCATTTTCTTTCTTTTCCTGTTGGCATAGTTGCTTACTTGTTCTATTTTGCAATTTCCTTTCTTTCATTTGTACATAGTTAAGAGAAATAGCTGCAAAAAACGGCCATTTTCTATTTTTCCTAACAACCCCCATTTCAATTATTCAGGCTTCCTAGAAGAAGAGCATGAGGTAAGACATACATACTACTTTTATTCAATGAGTGTGTGGGGTGCAATATTATAGAAACAAATGTGGGGATAAAAGGCAAGGCAGAGAAGGAGAGAAAGTGGTGCATTGCAGAGCTGACAGTTTTACTGGAAAGTTACAGCTGGTTATAAGGGTGATGTATCTGCTAGGGGAGAAGAAGAGAAAGGCGTTTATCTGGCTTCTTTCTGTTTCCCATCCATTATTGGTTAAAATTCATCCTAAAGGGCATTAACATTTTCATGTGATGTCGTCTGGCCCTTCCAAACAGCCATCAGGGAAGCCAGATTCCATACAAATACAGCAACCATGGCTGGCTAGCAAACAGGTATGAGGTAACAGATCTCTGTCTGCCAGTACCTTGTGTGTGAAGAGGGTTCTGCATGTCTCATCATCAGAGACAGTAGGAAAGCTCCAGAGTGGGAAGCCAGCAGTGTGCAATATTAGCATTCAAACAAGGCTCTGTCTTGGTTTGAGAGGCATGAGGATGGGGAGAACCAGGCTGAGCTGCAGAATGGTCCAACATCATCACTTGTGATGGACAAGTCAGAGCTCTACATGCTTTTCTCTGTTGAAGACTGAAGCAACCTGCCTCTATGTGGGGTCTAAAAATGTCTTCCTTTTTATCTACTCGAAACACTTTCCTGAGGGTTAGTTTTATATTCTGGAGTAGTTCAAAACATCCCATTGTGATGCCACTTTTCACACCTTTTAGAGGCACCTCACATTCAGATTTTCCTGTCTAATCATTTATCTAAATTCTTCAGTGTACCTTTCTCCCCTCATGTGTTCACCACCACCATTTTACCTTAGAGTCCAAGCAAGAAGTGTCTGGTTAGGGTCAAATGGTGTCTTAGTTACTTTTGGCTAGTTTAACAAACTACCATAGACTTGGGGGTCTTATAAACAGAAATTGCTTCTTAAAGTTCTGAGACTGGAACTCAGATCACATGGCCGGGTTCTAGCGAGGGTCCTCTTCATAGTTGCAGACTGTTGAGTTCATCTTGTGTTTTCATGTGGCAGAAAGAGATTGATCTATATCTCTGACCTCTTCTTAAAAGATCACCTACAAATAACATCATAATGGGAATTACATTTTAACATATGAATTTTAGGGAGACACAAACATTCAGTCTGTAACAGTCAGTTCGAACTAATTGATTTTTTCAGTTATCCCCACATCCAAGTCTAAAAATGGAAATGGTACTGTATTTTTACAGAGTGCTTACCAAATATGTAAAAGGCTTATGATTCAAAACTCATTAGAACTTCATAATATGTATTTCCAGTTAAAATCACTTTTGCTTTTATTGAAGAACTGACTAAAAAGAATTCATTATTATTATAGAAAACATGAGTAATAGAATATTTCCCTATCCTTCTTTTACCTCCCCCCCAACCTAGAGTCAAAGTCTAAGCAAGTCTTACACCTTGCCGTATCAAGGAGAATGGAATTTATTTCCAGTTTTACCTGTAGCAGACTGAGGAAGCTATTGATATACTAAGCACTGGTCCTTTTGGACTTTCAGACCACAAAGTGTACAAATCAAATCATCTTTTTAAGATATCTTTTTGCAGGCAGTTAGGTTAGCTTGTTTTTTAACTGACTCCCGTGCATCACATTTTGCTGCTTTGGTGTGTTCTGATGATTGATAGGAGGAGAGTTGATTGGAGCGGCAATCAATCACAGGTGCTCTCAACGTGTCCCTTTCAGAGAATGCTGTTAGTCCTTTTACTGAGCAAATCCTCTTATGTCTTTGAAGAAAGAAGGCAGTTCTCTCTGCCTGTTGAGCAAGTTCAATTTAAAACCTTGTGGGGAGATTTCACAGCATGCAAGCAGAAACAGTTTTATTGCCTCTATTTTCAGAATCTCTTTCCAAATTACAATAATATGCCCGAGAAGAATATGAGAAAAAGCAATCTTTTGGGGCTAAAACAGAGCTTTTACCTTTTAAACCCAAAATATAAGTAAAGGAATCACTTGGCTTATAAGAGTTTATTTTCCAATTTTAAATTCCACACTTCAGGAAATATTATACTCTTGTGGAAGCGGAGAAAGAAATGCTTATATAAAACAACTCTTTTCTATAAATATTAGACTCATCCAGATTGAAAATCCTCTCATAACTTACCACCTGTGGAAGTAGATGAATTTTCATTTCCCCAAGAAAGATTTTTAAAAGATACTGGAAAACTAAGTTATTGTATTAATGTGCACTTAAAATATATTACTTATTATTCATCATGCTTAAGAAAAGCTTGCTTTAGTTTCATAATCCCCTAAGAAGTTTTCCTTCACATTCCTGGGGGAAATTAAAGCATTTATATTTTGACTGACATGATTGGGGATTATTGTAAGCCAAGTGAGGATGTGATGCACCATATTGTTTTTTACATAGCGTAACTTATTTTTAGTTACATGTTTCTTACTGTAAAATTAAATTTTGTTGCTTTTAATATTTACCATGAGAGGTGGACCTGGAAATTAAAGTTAGATAAATCTTTGTAGAACTCAAAAATTATTATAGAAAATTTACAGCTGAAATAGGCAACATCGTAGATAACTACCTTTGGATATTTTGCAATTGCTGCATTGATTTAATACATCAGCTTATTTTATGCATAGTCTATTCCCTGAGCAGAGTTCTTTGAGGATCCTGAAAAATGTTTACATATACTGATAAATTTAGGCAGGGGGAAATCAGGTACTAATGTATCTGGCTGTGAGAGCAGTTGCTAAGTAGATAGCTATTTCTTTTGTCAGTACAGTCTATAGTACTTGCTAGGGTTGCAAGACTGTGGCATGAAGATAAAAAGAGCTCTGGCCAATTCTCTGCTATTTTACTACTAAGACTTCAGTGACTCACTCTTCTCTTTCATGTATAGTAGATGAAACAAAATTTTTGCCTGATTAAGTACTTGCCCTTACTTTTCAGAAAAACAAAAATAGGCATATTACCAATGCCAAAAGAAAAACCACTGATAACTTAGCAAGAATGTGAAAGTAGATATAGTTTTCAGCTTTTTGAAGAAAAAAGGAAAACTTAAAAAAAAAGAATACTATTATAATTGTGTTTTATCAGACATGAAAACATTTTTTAAATGCATTAATTTTTAAGCACTTATCCAGAGCTGAGTCACTAACAACTTCAGATCTCTGGGAAGTATTTTAAATTCTGAAATAAGATGGGAAAACCATCTCTAGGCAACTAAAACCATCATCACAGAACTTGTCTGATAAAAAGCCAGAAACTTTATTAGAAGGAGGTGGCCTAATAACTCAGAGCCAAATATCTACATCCATCCACCCATATTTTAAAGTAAGAAGATTGGGTTTTTTTTGTTCCTCAGCTCACTGCCTATCAGAAACACCACTAAGAGGGAACTGGCACCACTAGAGGCAAGTGCAATGATACAAGGAGAGGGAGAAACCTGAGCAAATGCTATCAAGAGAGGAGGAAAAAAATGTTTCAGGTAAGATGAGACCATGTAGCACAGGCACACTGAGTGCAACACTGAATTGTGTCACAGAAAGAGGAAAGTGCATAATAGTAAAAACTTTTTTTTAAAAAAAAGATTATTTATTTTGGAAAATTCACTATTCTGACAACAACCACCAATTTTCCAGTAGTAGATAATATCTTTTAAATTCTTTTAGCATATAAAATCTTGTCAGTCAATTAATTAGATATCGTCAATCTATGAGATCCTATTTCAAACCCTCCAGGTTAGCAAAAACTTTGAAAATACCAAGTGTTTTGGCAATGTAGTGTAATGCCAAGTCATAAAATGCTGATGGGAGTCCTGAAAAACAAGAATAAGCTAGTAAACTTGAATGTATGTATATAGTAGCAATTACAGCTTCCTGTAGAGAAAAAGATCACCGGTATGTACTAGGGCATATGGAAAATAATATTCTTAGCAGCACTGCTGTAATTGAAAAAAAGTGGAGAAAAATAAATGGCTATCAAAATTAATGATTATAGTACATTCACTCAATTGCATAATTTAAAGCAGTGAAAATAAACTAAAGCTGTATGTAAAAAACATGTCTATATCTTAAATAATATTGAACAGAAAAATAAGCTTGTAGAAGATTAACTACAATATGGTTACATTTTTATAAAGGTCAGTGCAAGCTGAACAAAATAATATGATGGGGTTAGTGTTTTGGCAAAATATATCCACTTTTCCCTTGAACAATGTGGCTCTGTACTGTGTGGCTCTGCTTATATGCAGCTTTTTTTCAGTAGTAACTACTACAGTGCTACACAGTCAGCAGCTACGGACCACAGATACAGAGGGTGGGCACCCCTAACCCATGCACTGTTCAAGGGTCAACTATAGTTGCAACACACTCTGTGAGAAGAGACCTGATTTCACTATATGGGAAGTTTACTCCAAGTGAAATCTCAGACATGGTTTTCAGGTGAGTTTTTGTTTTTATATGAAAATGCTTTGTTTCACTCAAACATTTTTAGTGATGGGAGTTTCTCTATTCTACTGTTAGTTGATAATGAAAGGTTGGCTATTATATTCAATACTTTATATGTTCGAGAACTTTATATAGCTAATATGTTTGTAAATGAATGGAGTTTGAAGATATTGGACAGATTCGTAGAAGAGTCAGTAGCAGGTTAGGCAGATACTTTGAACAATTACTTAAGATGCAGTAAATCCAGTTTCTTACAAGATGTACCTGACCTTCTAGTATAATAGATTCCCTAATCATACTCATAGCTCTGGTATTGGACTTACAGTCTCCATATGGGGTTGCATCGACCAGTGGAATTAGCAGACACTAAGAGAGTTATTAGGGAGGCAAATTGTATTTAAAAAATAAATATTAAAATCTTTTAGGTTTCATATATAGGTTAACAATGATGTCTTCCCTTAATCTATAGATGAGATTTTCCTATGCCTAATGTACCTCAAGGTGATTCATATAAATTGGAGAATAGTCTCTTTCTTGGGTAGATGATGAGGTTAAAGTAATAAATGTAACAAGAAATCTGTTTCAAACTTCAAAATTGTCAAGAAGATTCTTTAGCAGTCTATGATTAATGATGAAACTGAAGTCATTGTGATTAGAGAAATTTTCAAAAGTTCAGCCCCAAGGATATAAGGAAAAACTTTATTTCATTTGGGACGTCTGAAATTCAGCACAACAATGTTTGCTTTAGAATGTTTTCACTAAATTTGATAAATGTTCGTCAGGTGATTCTAAAGTTTCTGCTTAGTAGTAAAAGTTAAAACATCAAATACCTAACTAGTCACATACCTTGGTCAGCATCTAGTGTTGGAAAACAGAAATTCCTAAAATAAAAAAAGTGTATTGAATATATTTGAGAACAATGTATTTAAAACAATGTATTCAGTTTGCTATATGGTGGCCTAAAAATAGATTTTTAAAACTAGTCTTAGATTGTTTGCCACAGACTGTTTTTAGTAAAGAAACTTACCATTTCTGATACTTCAGCATCCTGTGGAAAAAAATAAGTTATTGACAATAAATGTTTTCTTCCATAACAAAATATTTTAAGGTAAAAACTTGCAAATGTCAGTATCAATGTTGGAACTGTTTTATCTGTGATTTTAAAAAGAATTTAATGTAAGTTTCCAGCTATAACTATATACCTGAAATGCAGTCCTTACATCATTCAGAGAAACATTTCAGAAACAGACATGGAAACCCCAAGTGAACAAAATACGATCATCAATGTGGTTAGTTTTATAAAAACAGGACCTTTAATAGTAAAATCTTTATTATGTAATAACATGGGTAATAGCTTTGAGACTTTTGTTATGTTAAAAAGGTTACCTGGGTAGTAGGGTAAAGAATGTAAAAATAATTGGCAGAGTTAAATCGAACATTTTCTTTTCACCAAGCCAGAGGTTTTACAGGAGTTGACATTTTCTGTGATGTAGTTGTCAGTCATGTGCTATCTAGCAGTTTGTTCTAAATTTAAAAGCATAACAATTTGTCCCTTTAAAATATAGCTTTTTAATAGAACTTTTGAAGAGGAAATACATTTATGTGGTTCAAAATGCAAGAATAAAAAGTAGTATAGAGTGAGTGAATAGCCTCCTTTCTCTAGCCAATCTCTTGCATATTCTTCCAGACTTTATATAAGAAAATGCATTTTTATCTCCCCTTCTCTCTTTTCACACAGAATTTAGCATATTATACATACAAGTCAAAACTTAAATTTGTTTTAAATAACACTAGTTGTGGAGGTCTTTCTATATCATTATATACCATACATCATCATTCTTATTTTTAAAATAGCTGTTTGAGATTCTTTATATGGATTTCCCACAGTTAATTTACAAGTCCATTTGTGGTAGGCTGTGTTCAGCAATATCCATTTCCTGACCTTTGAGATCACACTTCTCTATCACCTTCCAGCCACATGTCTTGTTTTGACCAATGACACATGAGTGGCAGTGACATGTCTCTTACTGTACAAACTTTAAGGGGACAGTGAATATTTTGTCCTGTTCTATCTTTTCTTACCCTTCCCTCTCCTTCTTCTTAACCAGACAATGAAACCAGTACAATTCCTTTTTCAACCTGGAAAAAGGTACTCCTTCCATGTGCACTCCAGAAGGCGTACAGTAATTAGGACCCGTGCTAATTAATTAAACACCTTGTGTGAATGAGAAACACTGCCAAAATCCACAAGGCATGTTTTCATTTGTTACCATATCATGATTGATATGAAAAATGATACCAGAATTAGTGTGCTACCATAACATAGACCTATGTGTCATCGACATCCTGGTTAGGAAATAAATTGCAAGAAAAAATTTTTTAAGTAAGTTGGAAGGATGGAGGTCTCCATTAAGCTTTGGAGAAACAGTGATAAGACTGTAGTCTGCAATAACTTGCAAGTCAGTAACATCCTTTATAGTTTGGTGAAAAGGTTGGGAAACAGAATACTAGTAGTGTGGGTTGTCTACTGTTAACTATACTTGAAGAAGAAGAAAGAAATAAGCCCAGAGCAGAAATTGCCAGTTTGAAAGGAAAAATGAAAAGGAAGAAGACAGTCCTGAAAGTTAGGACTTGAGGTTTGTAAGAGGAAATTGTGTCTTGATTTCAAACTGTAAAAGGTAAAATTAAGAGAAAAAGCCTGTGAAATCAGCCTTGTAGCAAAGATCATATAAAACATATGGACCATAAAATAAGAGCTAAAACATTTGAACAGGTTAAGTGGCCGGCAATACATTTTTTTTGTTGGAAAGATGGTTTAGTGAAAAAAGACTAAGAATGTGATTTTCTTTAAAATATAACTCTGATAGCTCAAGGTATCTGCAATTAAGTATACACAGAGGGGCATGTCCTGGGAAGAATTTGACTGTGGCTATTTGTATGTACATAATGATGATTGAAATCAAATAAATAAGAGGTCAATAAATTATTTCAGAGTTATACTATCAAGAGAAACACTAACCTGGACTGAAGTAGACTGTTGTGCTTCTAACTCTTTGTGGGCAGAAAATGGGCTGAGAAAGCTTTTCACCACTTAAAAAGTTATGTTGTCACATGTCTTCTTCTTTAGTTGTAACCTAGGAAGATAATGGAAAAAGAATTACCTCCCAGAGGGTGGACTCAAGGACCATGGATAGCTGTGGACTGGGAATTACTCTTAGGTTAGGAAGACAAATCAGAGGCTTATTCTCCACTTTCAGGACAAAAGCTCATTTCTTCATATGACCAGCGTGAATTGGCCTTGCTAAATGTGAGTAATTGCTATATGTTTCTCAGTATTTCTCCATCTGAATAGAGTTGTTCATAGCAGGTATGCTGTCCTTGTTTCACTACTCTGTGTCTGGCAGAGGGTGTGCCAGAACGACTGTCTGAGACCTAGGGCTTGAAGATCAAAGCAGTAAATGGATGCGGGGTGTTTGGGTAGTTTCCCTTGGGAGGAGGTGAGTGTGAGAGAGGGAGGGAACCAAAGATTTGCTGATCTGAAGATTGTGGTCAGTCCTATTAGTTCACTAATATTCAATTTCCTACCATAGAAGAGAATTCTGTTCAAATTACTACTCTCATTGGCCAAAATTGGCCATATGCCTTGCTTTTACCAAAATAAATAGATAAATAGAATTGATACTGTCAGCATTTTTATAGCATAGGGCAGACTTTTCTTTTCCATCACTGCAGCCCTCAATGTTTCCAGACAGTTCCTGTTCCATAACCTTCTAGTAGGTGAATAAATTCTCTAAGCAGAATCCATGTAAAGACCCCACTGAGCATGTAGGATGAAATAAATAACATTTTACTGTTTTAAACCATTACAATTGTGGTATTGTCTGTTGAACCTAACGTCGCCTATTCTGATATATAAGTTTTCTCCAACCTGTTGCTCTAACAAATACAATTGCAGTGACTTACACACATCCTTTTGAAAATGAGTAAGGGGACCTGAGGTTTAAATTCTCAAAAGTGAAATTATTATATTTATTTACTAGGAGTTTATGACATGCTTATTAACACACCAAGAAAACTTTGATAATACATTTAGGATGGTCAGTCTGGAAAGCAAACATTTTGAAAATGAGCAAAAAATGTTTGTGAGAGAAACATCCTTTGGAGAAAGCATTTTGTAAAATGATTTAAAATGTTTTTATCTGTATTGGCTTCAGAATCACATACGTATTATCAAAAATCTTATCTTCTATAAAATTATAAATGTAGACACTTAGAAACAGAATTTTCTACCAGATTAAAATCTTCCATGCAGTTTCAGTGGGTTTTGAATCTAATTTAAAAATCTGTAACATCTGATTGTAGGAAAGGTATACATTTACAAAGGAAATTAAGGTACTAAAGGAAGAACATCATATGATCATATTGCTAGATGTATACATAGTATTTGATAAAGTTCAGCACTCAGTAGTAGAAAAAACAAATAGGACCATAAGGTAATTTTCTTAATCTGAGAGATGGTATCTATAAAAAATATTTGGCAGACTTTATTCTTAAGTGTGAAATACTAAAAACTTTCTACTCGAGATTAGGAATAAGAAGGATGTCAGCTTAGCTTACGACATTTCTATTAAACATTGTATTAAAGGTCTTACCCAGTGCTGTAAGTCATGAAAAAAGAGTTAGAGACAGATCTGCCATTTTTAATAGTTGACATGACTGTGATTAGAGAAAATGCAAAAGAATGAATAAATGACTTAATAAGCAAATTTAGCATGATCACTGGATATAAGATCAGTATATAAAATCAATTGCATGTCTATATATTAGCATCAAACGACTAGACATGACATTTTTTAAAGTTTTCAACTAAGTAGGGAAAATGTACCATTTTATAAACCAGCAAACTTCTAGAAATAAATCTAATTTTTCAACAGCCGCCACTACAAAACTGCCACAAGTGCTACTACTCTATATGAAAAAAAAAGGTGGCATACCATTGACAAAAAACATTAAAGTAGGCCTAAATATAGAGATTTATGATGTTTATTGATTGAAAGATTCAGTACTATAAAGATGGCAGTCCTACATAAATTGATATATAGCTTTACTGTCAGCCCAATAGAATGTCTACCTATTTTGTGTTTTTGGAAATTAACAAGTTCATTTTAAAATTTATATGAAATGCAAAGGAGAATCATTTAAGTAACAGAAGATGAATTTGGTTTGTGCTGTTATTCTCACACTCACTAGAAAGTGCTTTTCCTCCTCTGACAAAATGAGGGAAAATACAATTTCCTTTGGCACCACAGTTTGTCAAAATACTTTTACCTGCCCCCCCCACCCCCGTTCTCTGTTGATAGTCTCTGCAGTTGCCTTAATGTAACGCTAAGAAACCACTTTTTTCTTTTTTTTTGGCCTAAGGACCTTTAGTTGCTTCAAAACTTAGTCTAGGGAGCATAGGTAGCTGAATTAAAGCTTGCTTAAAGTTTCGCCACATCATTAAAGACTACGTATTAAATAAAGACCTCCTTGATCCAACAGACAAAAGAACCTGCTTAGAGTTGTACCTTTAACAAAATAATTTTTAATAAAACTAATACATCTCAGCAAGACTAACTAATTGCTATCTCTGCTTCCAGAATCCAAATGGCAATAAACAAAATTCACAAAAAGCCTGGCCTTCAATCTTATATTCATATCCAGATGACTCTTTCTTACTCTGAGGAGTGCCTTTCCCAGTAATTTTCTATCTCATCAAACTCCTGGTCTCAGCTTAAGGTAAATTTCTGGGAGCTTTCACAGCCTTCTCATTCTGAGTTAGGTGCTTCTCCTCTGTGTAATCTTGGGACCCTGCTTATTTATCTCTCATGGATCACTGTAAACATTGTGTTATAGAAATTTTAAACTCAATACATTTGTATTCAGTTCAGCTAAGCTTCAGAATAAAATAGACCCCGATGTCTCAAAACCAATACAATGTCTCAAAAACAATAGAGGTTTATTGATCACTCAAGTTAACAGTTCAAGGAAAGTATATCTAGTTCTCAGGTATCTCTCATCCATGAACTGAGGCACCATCTGCTTTCTCTAGGACAGCATAGTCACTTGCATTCAGTGGCAGGAGAAGATAAAACAAGAAATATGCACAGGGGAATTTTTTATCCAGGTCTGGAAGTGGTACACATCACTGCAGTTATATTCTCTTGCATAGAGCTCAGTTACATGGTTCATTTAACTACCGGGGACTCTGGGAAATGTAGACAGGGTATGTGGCTAGCCCATATTAGAGACCTCTGACAAAAGGTTCAAACCAAATTTATTGTTTCCTGACACCCCTTCCCTTTACTATCCTGCTAATGTGTTTGATTATATCTCCCTCCATTCATTCTCTAAATGTATAAAATGTAGGAAGACCATTCGGCTCTTTGAGGGTGCTGTCTCAACAATATGCAAATGGACCTCTCTACACTCAAGTGCATTGTTTTAAACCATTGCCCTAGTGTAGACAGCAATATCTTTTACATAATCGAGTTTGAAAGTCAAACTTGTCTTACCACAACTAGTGCTTCTTTATTAAGCGAACTTTCCAGAATCTAAGCAAGGAGTTTTCAAAATTTATAAATCTGCTATGATATTCTCTTAACTGAGTCTCCATTATGAGTTCTGTTTTTAGGGGTTCCCATTTCCTAGGGATTGAAATTAAACCCCAATATGGTGTTCAATGCCTTTCATAATCAGAATCTGCTGTCTCCAACAGCGTTCCCTCTTCTTACCCGCTGTACTTCAGACACAGGATACTATTTCCTGCCCTTGAATAAAACATGCAATTTTCGGTCTCTGATGCTTTCCTTCCTGTGCCAAAAATAGCCTTTTCCCTTACTCCTTCTCTCATTTTCCTTCTCTGCCTTCTTAATATAGCTATCCTTAAGGTATAACTCAAATGTTACATATTTTGCAAGGCTTCTCTTTCTTAATATCCATAAATCTCAATTACTTTTTCCCTTTTGCTCCCACAGGAAATGTTTATAGTTGTTTTATACCATTTATCACTGTGGACTTGTATTGTAGTTACTTGTGAATGTATGTCTCTTTACCTTCACCCAGGATAGACTGAGATTCTTGGTAGTAGTTAAAGCATCTTATCCACCTCTGTGCCTCTAGTGTATGTACACAAAGTAAATACTTGTGGGATTGAATTGTAATAATCCGGGTACTTGTTTATCAATGAATTTAAGGAAAAACAAAAAGCCGAAAATCCGTTATGTGTTTTTTCTTGATTCTTACGAAGAGAGCTTCAAAATAGTTCTTAGGAATTAAGAGAACATTTTGTGAACAAATATAAAAATACAGGTGTGAAAATGGAAAAGAATAGTATTTAAATGAATCTTTTCAAATAGCGTTAATCAAGTGTTGTAAGTGGATATCACTTATATACTGCTAGAAAGCCATATGACCAAGCCACATGGGCTTCACTAAGAATACACAATGAGTATTTTAAAATTCTGTGTTAGATATACTTCAGGATGTGAGTGATCTATATACCAAGAATACATTTTCTATGGTTATGGAAGGAGGGAGAAGAACCTACTAGAAAATATATGGATGAATACAAATTTGCCTTTGATGGGCTTATGCAAGAAAAACAGCTAAGGCAGTTTATCAGTGACTGACAAGTACTTTGCAAGTCAGAAGACTATTTTTTGATGCCAGAATTAGAGATCAGAACCACCTTTGTTCAATGGAGAATGCCAACTCTTGCATTCTTCCAGACCCTCTCAGTTGCTGTACGCAGACAGACCTAACTAATCTCTACCTTAATCAAGGAGTATATACAAAGAGCTCCAGCTTTACCAGATGGTAAGTATAGAATACATCTACTGCCAAAGATCTGTTGTCCCATATATAATAGTGTGAGCTTTGAATAACCACGTGACCCCTGGGGATCAAACTTGTACCACCCTCTGCCCCACTGCCTTGGCCTGGGGTTCTTCCTCCATGACTCTGCCTGGTACTACAGTTGTCTGCTGTAGCTGAAGCCTTACCTAGAACTTCAGCTCTATTGTTTGCAGCTGATACTTTAACACTGTCTGAAACCCTGTCTTCTAGGTGATGAATTATTTTCTATATCCTTACAGTGATGAGCTTTCCACCTCAAACCTGTTTTTCCCTATTACCTGCTTTCTGGGCTCTTTGCCTATGATCCAGATTTTGGTTTGGACTTCAACTTCTGACTTAATCAAATCAGAGAAGGCTTTGTCTCTTAAGTCACTAACAATTGGATAGCATGACTCTCCCTTCCCATCCTGTTTTCTAAAGAGCTAATCCTACAAATGGGTCCATGTCCCCAGCTTGCTCTTTTATCTTCTCTGCCTGCTTCTGCCCAAGTTGAGAAGATCTCCGTCTGGTTTTTTTTTTTTTTTCTTTTTGCGGTATGCGGGCCTCTCACTGTTGTGGCCTCTCCCGTTGCGGAGCACAGGCTCCGGATGCGCAGGCCCAGCGGCCATGGCTCACGGGCCCAGCCGCTCCGCGGCATATGGGATCCTCCCAGACCGGGGCACGAACCCGTATCCCCTGCATCAGCAGGCGGACTCTCAACCACTGCGCCACCAGGGAGGCCCTCTCCGTCTGTTTTTGATCCAGTTTGGGCCTATGAAAATGGTTACTACAGAACACTGCGACTTTTGTTTACAGCAGCCACTGTTCTATCTGCAAATGGACATAATTTGTCCCTTGATTCCTCTGAGGCCAGTGACCCAAGGGTTTGTGCATAATCACACTGCATTTTGCAAGTCTCTACACAGCATATGTAGACATACTTATTAGCTTTCATTCCTGTTTCTGTAGCAGAGGTGAGCTTGTCTGTTATTCTCTGACATGTTTCATGTCTTATTAAGCTTGTAGCTACTATCTCTTCTCCCCCTTCCTCATTCCTTCTCCACACAGTCAGGGTAAGGGTACTAAGGCAGCTGGCACAAAGGAAATATCACAGTTCAGAGGGCAGACTATGGCGTTTTGTCATTGAATTTTTCAAAAACTAGCTGTGTTTCCTTAGGCAAATCATCTACCCTCTCAACCTCAGTTATTTCCCTTATCTGTAAATTGGGAAGAATAATATATTTTATTCTGTTGTGAGAATTTTAAAACAGGCTCAATGTAAAGAGCTTGTTATAATACTCAGCATATTAAGGCTTAGTGGATGATTATGGTAAGCATTTAAAATGTTTGTTAAATAAATAACTGAGACCAAATAAGAAATCATTAGACTAGGAAAACAATTAAAGGGAAGTTATTGTCTATGGAATACAAATTAAGAGTAAGAATGCTTGTGCAAATAAAATCCAGGAGGATATTTTGATGTAATGATACTTGAAGGGGGAAGAAAAGTTACAGGAAAACATTTTATTATTTATTTGTTTCTGTTAGCAAGACATTAGAAACGTAACTAAAACAAAAGTGTATAGGAGAAAGTTTCAGTAGTGTGAGATATAGTCTAGTTGGTAAATTAAAGGTAATAATTACAGAAGTGATGTCAGCATCATGGTTCCTCTTTTTAGTTCCCCCTTTTCAAGAAAAAATTAGACATTTATTCATGAACAAAAGTGCCTTTGTGGGAGCTGTGGGATCCAGCACCATATGCCAAGGGACATAAGAAGAGTCTCACCCATCTGTGTATCCAGCAAGAGGTACACAGACTTTAGTATGGACTGTGGAACCAGAAGAGAAGCAAACTTGCCCAAGCACCTTTTGCCACAGTTGGGAAAAAACCTGAAGAATATTGACCTGAGCAGATATCCACAGACATGAGAGACATTTCAGAAGTCCAGCCTTCCTGACTTCCTGGAGGGATATTCTAGCATGCCATTGGTGCAGTGAGGTTGGTAAGAACAACTTCAACAGTGCTGCCCCCGCCCAAGGCAAGCCTGCACAATGCTGAACTGTCAGGTGGTGGTGACCTCTCCCTCAGGGGAAAAGGAGAGCAGTGAGTGAGTGTCCAACTACCCCAATGATACAGAACCCAGCTGGAGAAAACTTTCTCTCCAGCAGCACTCAGAGTCCTGAGGACAGGACCTTCATGACTGAGAAGAGGGAGGAAATGAGGAAAGAGGGATATAAGAATAACAAAGGACATTAAAGGAAAACAGACCCTGATGCGTGTGCTCAGCAGGAAGTCCACCCATGAGCACTGGGGAGTACCACACATGTACACACAGCAGGAGCACTCCCTATGGGAGCCAGTAATCACCCCCAGTACCCTATCCACACCTCCTCCCACTCTGCAGCCAGCTCCTGAGTACAGTAATGAGATCAAGGTCCAGTAGACAGAATATGCTCAGATAAACTAAGAAAAAAGAGAGAAGACTCAAATAATGTCACAAATGAAAGAGGAGACATTACAACTGATACTACAGAATTACAAAAGATCATGAGAGACTACTATAAACAATATTTTGTCAACAAATTGAATAACTTAAAAAGAAATAGATTCCTAGAAACACACAACCTACCAAGATTGGGAAGAAACAGAAAATGTGAGTAGACCACAATAATGAGTAAGGGGATTGAATCAGTAATCAAAAACCTCCCAACACAGACAAGCCCCAGACCAGATTGTTTCACTGGTGAATTCTATCAAACTTTTAAAGAATAATTATAGCCAATCCTTCTCAAACTCCTCTACACTTCCAACCGTATTTTACAAGGCCAGGATTACTCTTTTACTAAAGCCAGATAAGGACACTACAAAAAAAGAAAACTATAGACCAATATCCCTGATGAACATAGATGTAAAAATTCTCAACAAAATATTAGCAAACCAAATTCAACAGCACATTACAAAGGGTCATTCACCAGGATCAAGTGGGACTTATCCCAAGGATGGCTCATCACATACAAATCAATAAATGTGACACACCACAATAATAAAATGCAAGACAAAAATCATATGATCATCTCAATTGATGCAGAAGAAGCATTTGGCAAAATGCAACATCCTTTCCTAATAAAAAAACTTTCAACAAACTGGGCATAAGGAGAACATAACTCATCATAATGAATGCCATATATGACCTACCCAAAGCTAAAATAGTACTCAATGGTGAAAAACTGAAAGCTTTTTCTTTAAGATGAGGAACAAGACAGGGTACCCATTCTCACACTCATATTCATCACAATACTGGTAGTCCTAACTACAGCAATTAAGCAAGGCAAAGAAAATAAAGGGCGTTCAAATTGGAATGAAAGAAGTAAAATTCTCTTTATTTGCAGATAATATGATCTGCAATGATCTGAACTCCCTAAAGACTTCACCAAATAACTGTTGGAACTAATCAATGAGTTTAGCAATGTTGCAAGATACAACATCAACATACAGAAATCATCTGCATTTCCATATGCTAAAAGAGAACTTCTGAAAAAGAATTAGAGAAAACTACCCCATTCACTATAGCATCAAAAACAATAAAATAACTAGGAATAAATGTAACCAAGAAAGTGAAAGATCTATACACTGAAAACTATGAGACTTTGATGAAGAAATTAAAGAAGACACAAATGAAAAGGTATCCTTTGTTCATGGGTTGGAAGAATATTGTTAAAATGTACATAATATCCAAAGCCATCTATGGATCCAGTGCAATCCCTCTCAAAATTCCAACAGCATTGCAAGGATCACAATTTTTTTAAAAAAATCCTGTAATATTTAAGGAACCACAAAAGACACTGAATACCCAAAGAAATCCTTAGAAAGAAGAACACAGCAGGAGGCATCACACTTCCTGATTTCAAAATATACTACAAAGCTATAGTAATCAAAACAGTACGGTACTGACATAAAAATAGACACATAAACCAGTGGAACAGAATTGAGAGCCCAGAAATAACCCCCCCACACACATTTACAGTCAACTAATATTTGACAAGAAAGCCAACAACGCTCAATTGGGAAAATAATAATCTCTTTAACAAATGGTGCTGGGAAAACTGGACAGCTACATGTAGAAAAATGAAATTGGACTGGATCTTACACTCTCACAGAAATGAAGTCAAAATATATTGAAGGTTTTAACATAAGACCTGTTACCATAAATGTAATAGAAGAATTCATAGGGAAAAATCTCCTTGATATTGATCTTGGCAATGATTTTTTAGATATGACACCAAAAGTATAAGCAGCAAAAGCAAAAATCAACAAGTAGGACTAAAAAGCTTCTGCACAGCAAAATAAACAACCAAAAAGGCAACCTATGCAATGGGAGAAAATATTTGCAAACTATATATTGGATAAGGGGCTAATACCTAAAATATACAAGGAATCTATACAACTGAATTAAATAAAGCCAAACAATTGAGTTGAAAAAGGGCAGAGGAGTTAGGCATTTTTCCATTGATGACATCCAAATGGTTAACAGCTACATGAAGAGACGCTCAATGTTACTAATAATTGGGGAAATATAAATCAAAACCACAGTGAGATATTACAGTGAGGTATCACCACACACCTTTTAGAATGGCTATCAAGAAGACAAGAGATAACCAATGTTGGTGAGGATGTGGAGAAAAGGGAAGACTTGTACACTCTTGGTAGGAATGTAATTTGGTTCAAGCACTGTGGAAAATATGGAGGTTCCTCAAAAAATTAAAAATAGAACTACCATATGATCCAGCAATTGTACTTCAGGGTATATACTGAAAGGAAATGAAAACAGATATTGAAGAGATAATATGCACTCCCATGTTTATTGCAGCATTATTCACAATAGCTAAGATATGGAAACAACCTGAGTGTCCATCAATGGATGAATGGATAAAGAAAATGTGGTATATACACACACACACACACAATTAAATATTATTCAGCCATGAGAAAGAATAACATCCTGCCATTTGCACCATGAATGGAACTTGAATACATTATGCCAAGTGAGATAAGTCAGACACACAAAACCAAAAACTCACTTATGTATGGAATCTGAAAAAGCCAAACTCATTAAAACAGAGTAGAAATGTGGTTACCAGATGCTGGTGGGTGGGAGAATTGAGATATTGTTTAAGGTACAAATTTGCAACCAATAGATAAATAAGTCCTGGAGATCTAATGCACAGCATAGTTATTACAGATAATAATATTGTATTGCAAGTTGCTAAGAGACTAGATCTTAATTACTCCCCCACAACAAAGAAATGATAATTATGTGATGTGATAGAGGTGTTAACACTAAGGTGGTAATCATCTTGCAATATATAAATATATCAAATCAACACGTTGTACACCTTAAACTTACAGGATGTAATACATCAATTTTGTATCAATTAAAAAAACACAAAACATTTAAAAAAGTAATAAATGATACAAGCACGATGTATTCTAGACCAGCCTGCTTAATATAAATTTCTGTTCTGACAAAAATGTTCTTGGTCTGCAAGACCTGCAATGGTAGCCAAAAAGTACACCCCAATGTTCATAGCAGCATTATTTACAATAGCCAAGACACGGACGCAATCTAAGTGTCCATCAATACATGAATGGATAAAGAAGACGTGGTGTACATATATATGTGTGTATATATAATGAAATATTACTCGGTCATAAAAAACAATCAAATTCTGCCATTTGCAACAACATGTATCCCTGACCTCCACCATTCACAATTACAAATTCTATCCTGTCTGTAAATGCTGAATTATTTGTGTTTCCACCAGCTAACCTTAAACCTATTTCTTTTTTATTTCCTCCTCTACTGCTTTATTTCTACCATGACATTTGGAACTTCTTACCAAGCTCTTCACTTAAGTAATTGATATCTATATTCTGTTAATCTGTAGGAATTAAAGCTACTCTTAGAATTATATTCTTAGAATGATCTATTAATACACAATTATTTTATTACATTCTTAATTGTATTAGTGTAGTAAAAGGGTTCTTTATCTCCAAAGACTTTATTTCTTTAGTGCATCAATAGTTTATAAAACAGATTCTAACAGAAGGATTTTCTTAAATTTGTCAAAATTGGGAGTTAACAAAGTACTTCAATTCTGTGTTGTAGCACAGAGCCTTTACACTTGTCATTGAAAATTCCATTTGATTTCTCACAAGAGCATTGTGTTGATACTTAGATTGTATCAACAGGATTGAAAATGTTTGATCTATAATGCATATTTGGTTTATGACATTTCTCTAATTCATTTATTTTTCCATTATATAATTTTTTTCCTCTAGCCTTCTTCCTTTTTTTCAAAGGAATGTGTTCTTTTGACTTTTCAATCATTTATAAACTTTTCATATCTCATGGGTTCAGAATGTTAAGAGTTCATTTTTATTTCACAACTCTGTATAGTTCTAATTCTTCTGAAAATAACTAAAAGTAAAATCTAATTAGATAAAAAGAAAATTGGCAGTTGCAATAAAGTATCTGTTCAGATTTGCCGTAACTCTTTTTAATATCAAGTTCATGAACTGAGTTTTCAGTGAGTTCATCATGAATATAAAAAATTTACTCTTTTTGACTTCAGGTTAAAAAATCAAACTATATGCATTCCTATGTCTTTTCAATATTTTTAAAAGACAGAACATGGTTTTCTTAATGTATTATGTCTGCAGAGCTGCATATATTTTTCTTTTTTCTTCCAGTTTTATTGAGATATAATTGACATACAGCACTGTGTAAGTTTAAGGTATACAGCATAATGATTTAACTTAATATACCATGAAATGATTACCACAATAAGTTTAGCTAAATCCATAATTTCAAAATAGATACAAAATTAAAGAAATAGAAAAAAATTTTTCTTGTGATGAGAACTCTCAGGATTTACTCTCAACAACTTTCATATGTAACTCACAGCAGTGTTAATTGTATTTATCATGTTGTACATTACATCCCTAGTACTTATTTATCTTATAATTGGGAGTTTGTACATTTGTACTGCCTTCATCCAGTTCACCCTCTCCCCACCCGCCGACTCTGGTAGCCACAAATCTGATCTCTTTTTCTATGACTTTGTTTTTGAAGTATAATTGAAATACAACACTATGTCAGTTCCTGGTACACTACATAGTGATTCGATATTTCTACACATTTCAAAATGATTATCATGTTAAGTCTAGTCACCATGGCATACATTTCTCTAAAGAACCTAAATACTGACCCAATCCAGAGAGAGACAGATTTATTCAGCCTGTACTGCATAACCCTATTTAGTCTGATCTATGGTTTTAAAAAAAGTATTTAAGCAAAACATATTAGCAGATCACATTTTGCCACATTCAGTATTTTCTTAATAGCTCTGAAATGATTGGTTGTTTCAAGTTTATTCATTGGTTAGTGTACCCATGTGATTATGCAGACATCCATCCTTGCTCTTCTCTAAACCCACATGCACTTGGATAGTAGTGTATCCCAGGAAAGCCTGTCTTTCTGGGAAGTTATCATGATCATCTAATTATACAGAAATTTATCCACGAGGTTTCAACTTAGTGAAATCAGTGTGAACATATGGAAACAAGTATGTTTGGTTCTTCATGACTGATTTATACCTACATCATGTATTAATTAACAAGGAAACTTTTACATCATATTAGAAACCGAGGTGTAAAGCCTGTATGAGATAAGTGATTCTACTTTTTATCTATAAGAATTATTTTCTCTGTAAATATAATATTGGAAGATACTCTGTGAGGGCATCTCACAGAAAAATAATTTTATAAGTTACAAATGCAACAAATATGCAAAACTTCTGTGAAACAGCAATGAATGTCTAAGTGTTCAAGTCATGGTTCTTTTTATTACAGGGTAATATTACAATACTTTCATCAAGACACAAAAGAAGTTGGTTGCAGGAAAAAATGGCAATATACAAGAACCCAGCTTCCCCATCCCCCCACAAAGATCAATGACTGAACAGCTATTCACAAACAAAAAAGACTCTGGAAGACCACTTAGGAAATTTTAGCAACACCATGGAACAAAAAAAACCCCAGAATAATCACTCAAGAAGAGAAGGAAGAAACTTCATTTCACCTGTATCATCACATCCGCCAAGTCAGCATTGTTCAGTGGCAAAAAAGGAATTTCCCAGCTAGAAAGAGTTTCTCTTACCAGGAAAAGCAGCATGGTGTGAGCAACCAGCCTCTCCAAGCACTGTGCAAAGGTCCTATTTTGATTTTACTCCACCCAGACTGGCAAAGCTGAGATATATAGAGTCAGCAAGGAATGAGGAAGAAAAGCAGAGACTACTATTAGCAGTCACACATGGGCATGTTTGTGGTTCACAGAGACTTTGCAGACAAACACAGCAGCTTCCACCACTGACAAAGTCACCAGGTAGTACAACCACTGAGAACCTCCCTCAGATCTACAAGTTGTCACCCCACAGGTGTTTGCATTTGCTAACACTAACCACCTCAATCCCTCTCTGCCCTTCCAGCTGTGCACCTGCATGCCCCAGTGTGGCCCCCATCACCAGCCTCCATGGCAGCTTGCACACCACAGAAGAACACACCAACATCCAGGGCCCCTGCTCACGGGTCTCGATCACACTTGGTGCTTGCTGGCACCACTGAGTCCACCTCTAGACAGCCTCTCCAGCTGTGCACCTGCACATTCCCAGCCAAACCCCTGTCACTGGCCTCCACTGCACTGTGTATGCTCAGAGGGAGACTGTGAGGCTACCTGTGAGTGCACTGATCCCAGGGTCCATGCAATTGCTTGCAGGCCCAGAGCAGGCCCTACCTTCTGTTATGGCTGGCACCACTGTGCCAACCTACAACTAGCCCCTCCATATGTGCATCAGCATGCCCAGCTGCCTGATCCTTATCACCAGCCTCCACTGCATTGCACACACCCCAGTGTAGAATATACAGCCATAGGAGAGAACCCTGACAGCCAGGTCTTTGATAGCTGCAAGTGAGCCCATAGTTGGCTCTGGCCTTGCTACCTGCCTTGACCCCCATCACTATCAGTGTGTCTGCACCTGGCCTCTGCCATTATATAGGCACCTGCAGCTAGTCACCACAGCTGATGATGTGAAAACCACTGGCTCTAGACACCACTGCTGCCTGCCCTGGTTCTTAGCTACTGGAATTGGAAGTGCCCCTTAAGACCCTAACACCCTTGGTAGCCACTGTGGACCCACCACCCACCACAGTACTCACCAAGGAGAACACAGTTGTTGATACTGTGAACCCCAGTGGCCTCAGAGACATAATATTCTGCCCAGACTAGGTGCTGCCATGTGCCCCTGAAGTTGACACCCTATACAAGCAGACCCAGGGTCACAGCATGATGTAGTGTGCTCTTATTCACAGGTAAAAGCTTCCTTTATCGAAATCAGTCCATAAAGCCTGGAAGAGGTGGCTGCTTCTTCAAATATGCAGACATCTGCATAAGGCTACAGGGATCACAAAGAATCAGGGAAACATACCTCTACAAAAGGAATATAGCAAACTTCTAGTAACTGACCCCAAAGAAATGGAGATCAAAGAACTCAAAATAATCTACTTATGCTGAACGAGCTACAAGAGAACACAGATAAACAATTAACATCAGGATTACAAACACAAAGAAAATAGAAAGTCAACAGGAAAAAACATAAAAGAACCTAATAGAAACTTCAGAGCTGAAGAATACAATGACTGAACTGAAGAATTCAATAGAGAACTTCATTAGCCATCTTGAACAGGCAGAAGAGAGAATCAGTGAGCAAGAAGGCAGACTGAAATTATCCAATCTGAGGAGAAAAAAAGGAAAAAGAATGAAAAGGAATGAAGAAAGCCTATGAGAATTAAGGAGAGGCCATCAAATTGATAATGTATGCATTATTGGAGTCCCAGAAGGAAAAGAGGAAGAGAAAAAGTAGAAAGCTTATTAAAGAAATAATGGCTGAGAACTTCCCAAACCTGGGGAGAGATTTGGACATCTAAGTTTATGAACTGAAAGGTCACCTCAAAATTTCAATCCATAAAGTTCTTCTCCAAGACATATAATAATAAAACTGTCTCAAACTAAAGACAAAGAATTTTACAATCTCTAAGAGAAACAAAAGATTTTTCTCATACAAGGGCACCCAAGAAGGTTATCAGTAGGTTCCTCAGACTTTGTAGGCCAGGAGAGAATGGGATGATATATTCAAAGTGCTAGAAAAAAGAAACTGCCAACCAAAAATACTTTACCCATTAAAGCTGTCCTTCAGAATTACAGGAGGAATAAACACTTTCCCTAACAAACAAAAGCTGAGGGAACTCATCCCTACTAAACCTGACTTACAAAAAAAAAAAAATGTTGAAAGGAGTTTTCAAGCTGAAGCAAAAGATCTCTAACTAGTAACATGAAAACATACAATACTGGTAAAGATAAGCATACAGTCAGCTTCAGAATATCCTGACTGTAATATGGTGACATGCTAACTTAACTCTAGAATAAAGGTCAAAGGACAAAAGTATTAAAAGTAGCTATAGCATGAACAATTTGCTAATGGATACACAATTAAAAAGATATAAATGGTGACAGCAAATCATAAAAGAGGGGCCTAAAGGAACAGAGGGTTTTTTTGTGATTAAAGTTAAATTATTATTAATCTAAAATAGGCCTCTGTGTGTGTGTGTGTAGTTTTTTATATAAGCCTCATGGAAACCACAAAGCAAAATCTACAATAGATAAACTAAAGATAAATAGAAGGGGATCAAAGCATACCACCATGGAAAATTACCACTTTACAAAGACAGGCAGCAAAAAAAGAAGAAAAAAGGAAGTACAAAACAGCCATAAAACAATAAGTAAGGTGGCATTTGTAAGAACAAACAACAACAACAACAAAAAAACAAAAACAGGACCCAACTATGTGCTGTCTACTAGACTCACTTCAGCTTTAAGTACATGTATAGGCTCAAAGTGAAGGAATGGAAAGGTATTCCATGCAAATGGACACCAAAACAAAGCAAGGTAGCTATATAAGACAAATAGATTTCAAGCGAAAATGATAACAAGGGATAAAGAAGGTAATTATATAATGATAAAGGGGTCAATTCATCAAGAAGGTATAACAGTTGTAAATATATATGCAGCAAATATCAGAGGCTTAAATATATTAAGCATATACTAACATCTGAAGAGAAAACTAGTAGCCAATGAAGTAGGAGTAAGGGACTCCAGATACCACAATTTTAGCAATGGATAGATCATGCAGGAAAAAAAAAATCAACATGGACATTGGATTTGAACCATACATTAGGTCAAATGAACTTAACAAACAATTTTAGAACATTTCATCCAATAATAACAGCATACACATTCTTCTCAAGTGCGCACAGAATATTATACAGGATAAATCACAAGATAGGTCAGAAAACTTCTTAGCAAATAAAGAAGAGTGAAATCATACTAAGTGTCTTTTCTGACCACAATGGTATGAAACTGGAAATCAGTAACAGGAGGAAAGCTGGAAAATTCACAAGTGTGTAAAGATTTAACAACATGCTCCTGAACAACCAATGGGTCAAAGAAAGCCAAAGGGAAATCAAGAAACATATTGAAACAAATGAAAATGAAAGCACAACCTATCAAAACCTATAGTAAGCTACAAAAGCAATTCTAAGAGAAAAGTTTATTGAGATAAACACTATGTTAATAAACAAGTAAGATCTCAAATAAACAACCTCAGTTTATGTCGCAAGGAACCAGAACAAGAAGAACAAACCAAGCCCAAACTTGGTAGAAGGAAGACATTAACAAAGATCAGAAGAGAAATAAAATAGAAACCAGAAAAATAATAGAAAGTACTAGGGAAATTGAGAGCTGGTTTTTGAAAAAAACAAAATTGATAAATCTATAGCTAGATTAAGAAAAATACGAAGACTCAAAATCAGAAGTGAAAGAGGAGACATTACAAATGATACTACAGAAATACAATAGATCATGAGAGGCTACTGTGAATATATACACACCAACGGAGTGTAGAAACTAGAACAAATGGATACATTCCTAGAAGCATATAACCTACTAAGGTTGAGTAATAAAGAAACATAAAACCTGAATAGACCAATTACTAATAAGGAGATTGAATCAGTAATCAAAAATCTCTCAACACAGAAAAGCCTCAGTCCAGATGGTTTCACTGGTAAGTTTTATCAAACATTTAAAGAAGAATTAACACTGATACTTCTCAAAATCATCCAAAAAATGGAAGCGGAGAAAACATTTTCAAACTCATTTTAACAGGTCAGCATTATCCTGATACCAAAACTAGATATGGATACAAGAAAAGAAAATCACAGACCAATATCCTTGATGAATATAGATACAAAAATTCTCAACAAAATATTAACACACCAAATTGAATAGGATCATTCACCATGACCAAGTGGGATTTGCCCCTGGGATGCAAGGATGGTTTAACATACACAAATCAATAAGTGTAATATACCACATTAAAAGAAGAGAAATAAAAAATCATATGATCCTATCAATAATCCAAAGAAAGTATTTGACAAAACAGAACATTCTTCCATGATAAAAACACTCAATGAGTTGGTTTTAAAAGGAACATACCTTATCAAAATAAATGCCATATATAACAAACCCACAGCCAACAACTTACTTAATGGTGAAATGTTGAAAGCTTTTCCTTTAAGATCAGGAAAAAGACAAGGGTGACCATTCTTATCATTTCTATTCAACACAGCATTGAAAGTCCAGAGCCATCAGACAAAATTAATTAATTAATTAAAAAAATTTTTTAAAGAAATGAAAGTCATCCAAATAGGAAGAGTAAAATTGTCTTTGTTTGCAAATGATATAATCTTATACATAGAAAATTCTAAAGTCCCCACAAAAAACTGCTAGAATGATAAATGAATTCAGTAAAGTTACAGAATATAAAATGAACAGACAGATATCAGTTGCATTTCTATATGCTAACAGCAAAACATTTAAAAAATAAAATAATTCCATTCACTATAAAATCAAAAACAATAAAATACCTAGAAATAAACTTAACCAAGGAAGTGAAAGAATGGTGCAATGAAAACCACAAGACTTTAATGAAAGAAATGGAAAAATGGAGAAAGAAATGGAAAAATGGACAAAAAAATGGAAAGAAAGCCATTCCTTCATCAAAAGAATTAACATTGTTAAAATGTCCACATTACACAAGCCATCTTAGATTAAATGCAATCCCTATCAAAATTCCAATGGCATTTTTCACAAAAAACAATAACCCCTAATATTTGTAAGAAGCTACAACTGACCCCAAATAACCAAAGCAATCCTGAGAACACAGAAGAAGATATCACACTTCTTGATTTCAAACTATACTACAAAGATACTGTCATGAAAACAGTATGGTACTGCCATAAAAATAAAAACATAAATAAATGCAACAGAACTGACAGCCCAGAAATAACCCCCCACATACACAGTCAACTAATATTTGACAAGAGAGCCAAGAACACTCAATGAGGAAAGGATAGTCTCTTCAGTAAATGGTGTTGGGAAAACTGGATAACCACATGCAGAAGAATGAAATCAGACCCCAATCTTACACCACTCACAAAAATAAACTCAACATAGATTGCATAAATTTAAAACTTGAAACCACAACACTTCTAGAAGAAAACGTAGGGAAAACCTTCCTTGACATTGTTCTTGGCAGCAATTGCCTGAACATGACACCAAAAGTACAAGCAACAAAGGCAAAAATAAATAAGTGGGACTATATCAAACTAAAAAGATTCTGCACAGTGAAAGAAGTAATCAACAAAATGAAAAGGCCACCTATGGAATAAGAGAAAACGTTGGCAAATCATGTATCTGTTAAGGGGTTAATATCCAAATAGATAAAGAACTCATAAAACTCAATAGCAAAAACAAAAAACAAAAAAACAGACCATTTAAAAAAATGGGCAGAGAAACTAACTAGGTATTTTTCCAAAGAAGATATCCAAATGACCAATATGAAAAAGTGCTCAACATCACTAATCATCAGGGAAATGCAAATCAAAAACATGAGCTATTGTCATATACCTGTTGGAATAGCTATCATCAAAAAGACAAGAGATAGGGCTTCCCTGGTGGTGCCGTGGTTGAGAGTCCGCCTGCCGATGCAGGGGACACGGGTTCGTGCCCCGGTCCGGGAAGATCCCACATGCTGTGGAGCGGCTGGGCCCGTGAGCCATGGCCGCTGAGCCTGCGCGTCTGGAGCCTGTGCTCCGCAATGGGAGAGGCCACAGCAGTGAGAGGCCCGCGTACGGCAAAAAAAAAAAAAAAAAAAAAGACAAGAGATAACGTGTTGGCTAAGGTGAGAAGAAAAGGGAACGCTTTTGCACTCATGGTGAGAATGCAAATTGGTATAGTCACTATGGTAAACATATGGAGGTTCCTCAAAAAATTAAAAATAAAACTACCATATGATCCAGCAATTCTACTTCTGGGTTTATATATCCAAAGAAAATGAAATCAGTATCTCAAAGAGATGCATCTGCACTCCAATGTTACTTGCAGCATTATTCACAGTAGCCAAGATATGGAAACAACCTAAATGTCTGTCAATAGATGAATGGATGAAGAAGATGTGGTATATACAAAACAATGAAATATTATTCAGCCATGAAAAAAGAGGGAAGTCCTGCTGCTTGTGAAAATTTGAATGGACCTTGAGGGTTTTATGTTGTGTGAAATAAGCCAGACAGGGAAAGACAAATACTGCAAGGTACTGCTTATATGTTGAATTAAAAAAAAAAAACTAGCTCATAGAAACAGAGACTAGAATGATGGTTCTTGAGGGGGAGGGTAGAGGAGGGGGGTTGGGAGATGTCAGTCAAGGGGTATAAACTTACAGGTATAAGATGAAAAACTTCTGGGGATCTGATGTTGAGCATAGTGATTCCAGTTAATAATACTGTATTATATATTTGAATGTTGCTAAAAAGTGGATCTTAAATGCTCTCATTACAGAAAAGAAATTATAACTGAAAGTGTTAGCTAATCCTATGGTGGTGATCATTTTACAATATATAAATGTATCAAATCAGCACTTTGTACACCTTAAACTTACAAAATGCATCAATTATATCTCAATAAAGCTGGGGGGAAGACACAAAAGAAAAGCAAAGGAAAACATAGAGCATAATCTTTTAGATTTACACTATCAAGTATTAGAAATCTGTATATTTCCAAAAGAATTTCAAACTTATAGAAAAATTTCAAGAAAAGGCTATGAAATTTTGTATAACTTTCAACTTGGTTCCCCATCTGTTAAGATTTTTCCCTACATTTTCTTTATTTTTGTATATGTATATTGAATATATTTCTGTGAACCATTGGAGAGTAAGTTGCAGATATGATATCTTATCACCCCAATAAGTTATTGTATATTTCCTAATAAAAAGTTCCATAACCACCATGTGATAATCATAATCACTAAATTATCACTGATATACTATCATCTGAATTACAGATCCTGTTAACAAACTAAACAAGCTCCAATAATGTCTAAGTAGAGCAAAAGCAAAAGTTATTGTGGTCCAAGATCTGATTCACTTAGTGTCATGCCCTTTAGCCTCCTTTAATATAGAATATAATTGTTAGGTCTTTATTATTATCATTTTTTGTCTTTCATATCTTTGACAATTTTAAAGAGACATCCAATTATTTTGTACAATGTCCAATAATTGGATTTGTTTAATATTTCCTTATGATCAGATTCAGGTGATTTATATTTGGCAGAATTATCACAGAAGTGGTGTTGTATCATTTTCAGTTCATCTTGTCAGGAGAAACACATCCTCCTGTCTTAATCCTGTTTATGACAGCTTTAATCCCATGGTTAAGATGATGGCAGCCAGATGTTTCTATTTTTGGTTTTGTAATTTATAAGTATTTCTTGGGGAGATATTTTGAGACTGTATCTTGTTCCTCATCAAACTTTCACCCATAAACTTTAGTATTAATTTATAATCCTTTTCTCAATTGGTGTGTTGATTGCCAAAATGTGATTTTCTAACTGTACCATTCCTTCTGCATTTATAATTTGTCATTCCATTGTATAAAAGAGGGAAAGGGAATATGAATACATATATACAAACATATTAGCTAGAATTCAGTATTTGCTTATATACTTTTTCAGTCTTTGGTCTGAGGATAAATAGTCAAAAATTGTATTCCAAATGTTCTTGTGCTCAAGTTCCACTTCTGGTTAGGATGTAGAATATAGCAAGAGATTCTACATTATTAAATGTAATATCTGGGTAACCTATGCAATCAAATGCTTTTAAGGCTCATTAGCAAGCTACAAACATAAAATAATAAGTTGAACTGAATTTCATAGAAATAAGACCCCATGAGGAGAGACAGTACATAAACTGTGTCTCTATTAAACAGAGCATGAGAAGAAGAGGTAACAGATATAAAGGCAAGCAGAAGAGAAAAAGTAACAATTTAATAAATCTTTAAAGGTCAAGTAGGTGCCTACCCAATAATTGAGAATCACTGGGAGTTCCAGACACAACAGGAATTATCACCTTAAAGTGTGTTACTCTGAAGGAAACTATAGCAAAATCAAAACTTAAAAACAAACCAACTGGCAGCTAGATTAACTCAATCCTCTACACTAATGGCTTAGAAAAGAAGGGGTATTTCTCAGTGTAAATATTATTTAACTTAGTCTCCACTTTTCTTTTAATCACAATGCCTAGAATTTATTCCAAAATTTGAGATATAAAAATGCAAGGAAAAAAAAAAACATAAGGGCTTCCCTTGTGGCGCAGTGGTTGAGGGTCCACCTGCCGATGCAGGGGGACATGGGTTCGTGCCCTGGTCCGGGAAGATCCCACATGCCGCAGAGTGGCTGGGCCCGTGAGCCATGGCCACTGAGCCTGCGCGTCTGGAGCCTGTGCTCCGCAGAGGGAGAGGCCACGACAGTGAGAGGCCCGTGTACCACACACACACAAAAAAGTAAGACCCATTGTCAAGAGATAAGTCAATCCACAAAACCAGACCCAGAGATTATCCTGATACTTGAAATGTCAGACACTTTAAAATAACTATGATTAATATATTAAAAGTTACAGTAAAAAGAAAATATGGACAACATGTATGAAGAGATGAGGAAATTCATCAGAGAAATGAAAATTATATAAAACTGTAAGAAATTTAAGAAATGAAAAGATTATCAGAGATGAAGTGTTCCACTAGTAGGCTTTTAGCAATAAAATGGACATGTTCCAGGAAGAATCAGTGATCTTTAAGATAGTTTAATATAAATTATCCAAACTGAAAGACACAAAGAAAAACATGATAATCAGTTTAACAGAACATCCAAAACATTGGGCTATTGTCAAACCATCTACCACATGTAGAATTAGTATCTTAGAAAGTAATGAGAGTAAGAACAGGACAGAATTATTTTAAGAGATAAGAGCCCAGAGGGAGATTCAAGATGTCAAAGGAGGAGGAGGACGTGGAGATCATCTATCTCCACGGATGCATCAGGAATACATCTATAGATGCAACAGTTCTCACAGAACACTGGCTGAAAACTAGCAGGATACCTTGGACACCGGAAAGAACTATAAAGATCCCTGCATAACTGGGTAGGACGGAAACAAAAATGGGAGGAGAAGAAGAAGGATGGGGCCTGAGCCCCAGGGCAGGGGAGCTGAAGCAGAGGAGAGATTCCAAGATTCGGGGAAACCCCCTCTCTGACAGGGAAATTGATTGGGACAGAAGGGGAGTTGGAGGCTGTTGGAAGAGGGTGTACCGGCAAATCTGTGGCACATGGAACAGAGTGAGAAATACACAGATGGTCTGTACCACGGTCCTACATGCCCCGGACTGACACGTGTTCACAGGTTTGCAAGGGGGCTGGGAGCTAGAGCGTGGGGATTGGAGAACAGGCCCAAAGCAAGAGCTGCTGTTGGCTGTGGGGTGATAGACTGAGGGGGCGGGAGGGAGGAAATCTGCAGCAGGGAATGGAGGAAGACCAGACTGCCATGGAAGCAGGGCACTACTGCTGAGTCACATGCAGTGGGAAGAACCACTATTGTAACCTCTCTCCCCACATGCTGGTGCTGGTTCCTGAGCAATAAAAAAAAAAAAAAAAAAAAAACCTTAGAGCTGGCCCTCACATGCCAGCTGCAGGGCAATTAAAAAAAAAAAGTCTCTCTCAGGGGTGGCTCTCACGTGCCTGCTGCCAGGCACCAGAAAAGGCCCGCACTAGGGCCATATCTCTTGTGCCCATGGGTGCTGGCTTCCCTGCGCATTTGGCATTGCTGGGGCTCCCATGATCCAAGCAGTCATACCACCTCTGCACCGTGTTCTCACTGGGGCAGAACCAAGAGCTCCAAGGCAGCCTCAGGACCAGACTCCTGTGGGCGAACCACACACAGAGGTGGGGATAAAACCAAAGCTGAACCCCAGGGACTGGGCAACTAAGGAAGAAGATCCAAAATCTTTCCATCAGCTGTACAAGCTGCAGATTAAATCCCAATCAGCTAGGTAGACCCCACAACTATGGAATATCTGAGTAGACATTGAGTATTCCAACAACTGAAAACAGTCTAGCTCTGGCAGCTGTGGACTTTGGGGTCAAGCACATGTAGGAATTGGGCCAGATCAGAGTCTGAGTGGTCCCCACAGGGCCCACATCAGGTCCAGAGACCAGCCCAGAGGCAGAGGAGACCCTCTTGGGGAGGCGGAGGTGGGCTGTGGCTTACGGTGTGTGCAAGGACACTTAGAGCAGAGACCCCAGGAAAACATAATTATTACTATTAATTTTATTATGTTTTGATTCATTCTGTTGTCGGTCCTGGCTTTTTGTTTTGTTTTGGTTTTCTTTCTTTTTTAAAAATTTGTTGTTTTATTTTATTATTTTAGTTAGTCTTCTGGGATCTCCGTGTTTTATAACATATTTTTTATTTTTATTTTTTTATATTTCCATTTCTACTTTGCTTTTCTGTTGTCCTCTGTTTTTTCCCTTTTTATTTTATTATTTTTGAAATCATTTTAATCAGTTTGTTCTGTTTCCTTGCTTTATTCTTCAGCTGGCACACTGCTTTAGCTTTGTTTTTAGGTTATGCGTTTTTGTTAGTTTTATTCCTAATTGTTTGATTTCGTTTTTGAGTTCTTCTATTTGTCTGTTTGTTCTCTTGTTTTTTGTTTTATTTTGTTCTGTTTTTGTTTCTTTTACAGGCATGTGTGTTCCTTTGTTTCTGTTTGTTTATGTTTTCACCATTTCTCTGGAATTTTGTCTTTTTTTCTTTAATATATTTTCTTTTTTCTATATTATTTCTATTTCTACATTGCTTTTCTGTTCTTCTGTCTTCTTTCCCCTTACTCATATATATATATATTTTTTATCATTTTTGTCAGTTTGTTTCTTTGCGTCATTCTTCAGTTGGCACTCTGATTTGGTTCTGTTTTTTGGTTTTGTGTTTTTGTCAGTTTTCATTTTATTTGTTTGATTTCGTTCTTGGGTTCTTTTGTTTGTCTGGTTGTTCTCTTGCTTTTTGATTTATCTGGTTCTGTTTTTGTTTCTTTTGTGTGTGTGTGTGTTCCCTTGTTTCTGTTTGTTTGACTTTACTTTTAACCATTTGTCTGGGGTTCTGTTAGTACTTTTTAAAAAAAATCCCCTTTACTGGCAGGATGAGCGACTTGTGGGGTCTTCGTTCCTTAACCAGAAGTCGGGCCTGAGGCTCTGGGGTCGGAGCACTGAGTCCAGGACGCTGGACCACTAGAGAATTCCTGGCCCTGGGAAGATAAATCACTGAGAGCTCTCCTGAAGGCCTCTAGCTAAATCCAAGACCTGGCTCCACCCAACTGCCAGCAGTTCCCAGTGCTGGACGCCTCACACCAAACAAGAAACAAGACAGGAACACAAAACCACCCATCAGCACACAGAATACCTGAAGTCTTACTAAGCTCACAGACACCCCAAAACACACTACCTGACATGGCCCTGCCCAACAGAGGGAAAAGTCTCACCTCCACCCACCAGAGAGCACAGGCACCAGTTCTCCAATCAGGAAGCCTGCACAAACCACTGGGCCATCCCTATAACAGGGACCAGAGAACAGCAGCAAGAGGAACTATGACCCTGCAACCTGGGTAAAGGAGACCTCAAATACTGTAAATTAGACAAAATGAGAAGACAGAGGAATATCTTATAGGCAAAAGAGAAAGATAAAAACCCATAAGACCAAATAAATGAAGAGGAAATAGGCAAACTACCCAAAAAAGAATTCAGAGTAATGATAGTAAAGGCGATCCAAATACCAGAAATAGAATGGAGAAAATACAAGAAACATTTAACAAGGACCTAGAAGAACCAAAGAACAAACAAACAGTAATGAACAACACAATAACTGAAATTAAAAATACTCTAGAATACCTGAGGCAGAAGAACAGATAAGTGAGCAGGAAGATAGAATGGTAGAATTCGCTGCTGCAGAGCAGAATAAAGAAAAAAGAATGGAGGACAGTTTCAGAGACCTCTGGAACAACATTAAGCACAACATTCTAATTATAGGCATCTCAGAAGAAGAAAAAAGAAAGGGTCTGAGAAAATACTTGAAGAGATTATAGTCAAAAACTTCCCCAACATGGGAAAGCAAATAGTCAATCAAGTCCAGGTGCAGAGAGTCCCATATAGGATAAGCCCAAGGAGAAACATGCTGAGACACATAAAAATCAAAGTAACAGGGCTTCCCTGGTGGCGCAGTGGTTGAGAGTCCGCCTGCCGATGCAGGGGACACGGGTTTGTGCCCCGGTCCGGGAAGATCCCACATGCCGTGGAGTGGCTGGGCCTGTGAGCCATGGCCACTGAGCCTGCGCGTCTGGAGCCTGTGCTCTGCAACAGGAGAGGCCACAACAGTGAGAGGACCGCGTACCGCAAAAAAAAAAAAAAAAAAAAAAAAAATCTAAGTAACAAAAATTAAACGAAAAGAAAAATTATTAAAAGCAACAAATAATATACAAGGGAATCCCCATAAGGTTAACAGCTGATCTTTCAGCAGAAACTCTACATAGACATAGCTTCCATAATAAAAGCTAAGTGAAGTAAGTCAGAGAAAGACATATATCATATGATATCACTTATATGTTTAATCTTAAAAAAATGATATAAATGAACTTATTTACAAGATACAAATAGAAAACAAATTTATGGTTACCAAAAGGGAAAGGAGAGAGGGATAAATTAGGGGTTTGTGATTAACAGATACATTTACATACTATTATATACAAAATAGATAAACAACAAGGTCCTACTATATAGCACAGGGAACTATATTCAATATTGTATAATAATCTATAGTGGAAAAGTCTGAAAAATGTATATACATATGTGAATCAGTTTGCTCTACACCTGAAACTAACATTGCAAATCAACTATACTTCAATAAAAAATAAATATAAGGAAAAAAAGAAATCTTAAAGAAAGGTCATCAGGTAGGAACAAGATGATATCAGATAGAAATCTGAATCCACACAAAATACAAGAGTGAGAGAAATGGAAAATGGGTATATTTAGAATGCAATGCTTCCTGTTATTAAATAGTATAAAAGATAATTGTTTAAAATAAGATAGTAATATATTACAGGGTTTGTAGCATACAGAGAAACAAAATGCATGACAGCAATAACACCAAGATTAAGCGGGAAGATATAAAAACATGGTGTTGTCAGGTTCTTATATTGTATGTGAGTTGTAATTATATTATTTGAAGTTGCACTGTGATAAACTAAAAGTGAATTTTAGAAAATCTATAGCAATTAGTACAAATAAAACAAAATAAAAGCCAATAAGGAGATAAGATAGATTAGGAGAAAAAAACCAAAATAAAGACAAAGAAGAAGAAAAGGGTTAGACTAGCAAATAGCAAGATAAATTTTAATTTAACCATGTAAAAAAATTTTATTAAATGTAAACCAGCTAAACACTCTAATTCAAAGCAGAATTATTACACTCAATAAAATGCAATATCTAAATAGATGCTGTCTATAAGAAACTAACTTTAAATAGAAAAATAACATTAAATGTAAACTGATGGAAAAATATGCACCATGCCAACACTAATCAAAAGCAAGCTGGGGGCTTCCCTGGTGGCGCAGTGGTTGAGAATCCGCCTGCTAATACAGGGGACACGGGTTCGAGCCCTGGTCTGGGAGGATCCCACATGCCGCGGAGCAACTGGGCCCGTGAGCCACAACTACTGAGCCTGAGCGTCTGGAGCCTGTGCTCCGCAACGAGAGGCCACGACAGTGAGAGGCCCGCGCACCGCGATGAAGAGTGGCCCCCGCTCGCTGCAGCTGGAGAAAGCCCTCGCACAGAAACGAAGACCCAACACAGCCAAAAATAAATAAATAAATTTATAAAAAAAAAAAAAAAAAGCAAGCTGGAGTGGCTATGTTAACATCAGATAATGTAAGCCTCAGAATAAGAAATATGGGAACCAAGAATGAGAGGGACATTACGCAATGACAAAGAAAGACCAATTTATGAAGGGAAAAATAAATATCCTACATTTATCTGCACCTATCAAGAGGAGCTCAACCTATGAAGCAAAAACTAGTATAACTAAAAGTAGAAATAGATACAGCCACAGTTATAATTGAAGAATTTAACAATTCTCTCTCAATAATTGATATAACAAGTAGGTAGAAATCTCTAAGGATACTGAAGACTCGAATGACTTTTAAAATCTCATAAGTTGATATTTATAGAAAATCACACCAAGTATCAGCAAAGACAAATTCTTTTCAAATGCATATGAGATAGTTATATGATAGATCATATTCTGAGACATAAAATGCATTTAAATTACGTGATTAGACATAATACAGCATATGTTCTCTAAGACAGAATTAAACTAGAAATTAGTAAGATAGGAATCTGGAAAATATCCAAATATGTGCAAATTAAACAATACATTTTTAAATAACCCATGGGACAAAGATGAAATGACAAGAGAAAATAGAAAAGTTTGAAGTAAGCGAAAATGAAACACACATATCAAAATTTTTGTGATTAAGCTAAAGGAGTCCTTAGAAGTAAATTAATAGGACTAATTACTTAAATTAGAAATAAAGGGCTCAAATCACTTGAACTTTTATTTGAAGAAACTCCCACGTGAGGAAACTTGAGAAAGGAAACCAAATTAAATTCTAAATAAGCAGAATAAAGGAGATGGTAATAATAAGAGCTGAAATTAGTGATTTATAAAACATCTAAGGAGCAGAAAAATTCAATGAAATTAAAAATTGGCTCTTTGAAAAGATCAGGAAAATTGCAAACATTAGTCCATAGTAACCAAAATAAATGTGTGACAGTGAGAGAGAGGAGAAAAAACAATCGCCAGTACCAGGAAGAAGGGCATATCACTTCAGATTATACAGACATAGAAAGGTAAATAAGAAAATACCAGGAATGACTGTTTTTCCAATAAATTTTACAACTTACAATGGACCAATTTCCTGAAAAACACAAAATACCAAAATTCATTCAAGAAAAAAAATACATGACCAAAATTTCCCTTTATCTATTCAAAAGTTGAAGTCACAGTTAAAAACCTTCCCACAAAGAAAACTCCAGGTGCAGGTGGCTTTATTTATGAATTCTACCAAACAAATAAATAATACCTATTATATACTAATGTTCAAGATGATAAAAGAGAGAAAACGTGCCAACTCATTTTATGAGGCCAGCATTAACCTTGATATCAAAACCAGACAAAACCACTCTCAGAAAGCTAGAGACCAATATCCTTTATGAAAAGCCCCTGAAAAATGTTTAGCAAATCAAATGCAGTAATAGAGTGTTTTTTTACAAACATAGCCAAGTCATGTGTTAGTAAGCACAATTAAAAGAATAAAGGATACGGAGCCAAACTGGATTCAATTCAATTCAATTCAAATTTCCTAGTCATGTGACCTTGGGCAAGACATGGAATCTCTCTAAGCCTTAGTTTCCCCAACTGTATGGTAATAATGCACCTTTAGAGGATTATTGTGAGGACTAAATAAATAAAATATAGTGTATCTAACATAATTTCCAGAACATGGTAGGTACACTTTTTTCAAATCTACAGTTAAATTATAAGTATACTGAAATCTATACTTTAAAAAATTCCCTATGGGGCTTAGCACAATACCTTCTACAAGTAACGGACTCGTGAAAAATTGGTTAATTGAAGTAGAATTTTAAAAACTGTGTTCTACTGATCTTTTAGTTGGTTTTTAATTTGTGTAGAAAATGATAATTTTTAACCTATTGAAAAAACAGGTCAGGTTCCTGAGCATAAGAAACAGAAGGAAACAGAAGAAAATGGGAAAAAGAAATGATCAATTTAGGGACATAGATGAATTATGAAAATTATTTTTTTAGAAGTAGTTGAGGGGAAAACAGAATACAGAATTAAATTTGAGTACTGGTCCCTTAGCATACCTGGATAGCATTTATTATGGAATATTATAAAGAAAAACACCAGGCTGATTATTGAGGAAGCATTCATTCTGACTAAAACAAAACAAAACAAACCACCCCCCCCAAAACTGGAAGTAGTAATTATTGGAGAATTATAAAGAACTTTGACTAAGTAGTAATTATTGGAGAATTATAAAGAACTCTGAAGAGCTTGCCTTTATTTTGAGCCAATGGAAGAGAGAGCCACTTCATCCATAGGGCTGGTGTTCAACATTTAGAATTGTTAGAATTGCTATCACAGCAAAAACCAGCCATTTTGTATGTTGCCATAAAAAGAGTAACACTTAATTCTCACAATTACTCTATGAAATTATTATCATCAAAAAATGATTAGACTCAGAGAAATTTAGAAAACATGCCAAGCTCATCTAATTAACAATTCTGGAGTCAAGACTCAAATTCAAGTTTCCACATATTGGGGCTTTTTGTTGATGTTGATGTTGTTACCATGTAGCTATCTATGATGTTTAATTTGGTTTAAAATTTTACAAATTATCTTTGTCCTCACAAGACCCTATTATGTATAGTTAGCTTTTATCATTTTATAGTTGACAAAACTGAGGTCAAGAGAATTTGCACTTCTCCTAAGCAACACTCGGTTGGAGAAGTAGAATTCAAATCTCAGCTTCGATCTCTCTGGCTTCAGTCTGAATAATGACAAAATTGCAGTCTAGGATCTCCCTGTTCCCAAATGCCTTTTGTTTGTGAATCTCTATAATTTCAAATGTTGTCTTTTAATCTGTTCCTGCCTGGCTTTTCCCCCGCCCTCCCTTTAGCTGCCTAGGAGAAAGCAGTTGTGATAACTATGAAATGATTGTGCAAATTCACTGCAACGCAGAATGAAGATTTCAGAGAGAAGGAATGGAAATGACCAAGTCGCAATATCTCATCATCTCTACCCCAGACAATGCTTCTGAGCTACTTTGTAAAGTGAAGTTCTTAATGATGGATGGGATATGTGGTATTATAAAAATGTGCTAAAATAATCATTAAGAAGAAATAACTATCAGGAATGCCACACACAAATAGGAAATAACATTGACATAGTCTTGAAGACAAGGATTGTGAATCTCTGCTTGGTGGGACGTTAAAAGAAATGAGTGATGTCAAAATTCTATATCATATCGATATAAATATAATAAATCCCATTTAATTTAGATGTTTTATTATTTATTATGAAACCTTTGAAAAATGTTGTATTACAGTTTTAACTATTAAATAACAGTAGTACTTGAATTTTGACTCTGTACTTTTCCGGTAAGACTTTGTATTAAAATGTTCCTATCTGAAACTTTAATAGCTTGTTAATCCAAGAGAAGACTAATTCATTGGAGGCTGCAGAAACAGCTACTGCCTTTTCAAAGCCCCAAATCCTTTAAACCTCTTTTCTCCTTCATTTTAGAAACATGAACAGCAAGACAAATCTGGCAGCCAGTTTTTGCAGGCTATTTTTTCTCTCAAAATTTTAGGTAACGTATTTCTTATAACAGTCTTTATAATAAGCAAACATATGTAGAAAAGTCAGGTGTTAAATGAAGCCATGCAAATTAGCCATCTGGATTGAAAAACACTGCTTGCCTAATATTGAGCTCAACAAATTTATAGGTTTATAAAGAATTTTTAGCCTTTGGAATATTCCAGTATATGTGACCAATCCTTATGATTCTTCAAATGGAAATTAAGCTTGAGAGTTGGGAATAAATAGTTGACAAAGACTTCATATTTCCGTCCAAATCTCAAGGCAGTTATTTTGGAAATAAAGACTAAAATAATAGTACCTAAAATATATATTTGATAAAATATTTGATTTTTACCCAATGCTTTTTAAATTTTTTCCAGAAATGCCTAGAGCCCACCATTGTGATTCCATTTTGGTTGTGTGAACATATGTGTTTAAGATCTCTGCTGATGGTATCTGTGAGAAAGGCTGACATGATAGAAACAAATGAACGTTGCCACTGATGAGCAGGGAGCTTATGCAAATCAGTCAACAAAGAGATCCTACCATTTAAGGTGGAACCATGGCATGCTTTCTCCCATGGTTTGCTGGAGACTTGTCTATCCACTTGTCTGAGGATGTCACTCCAAATGTTAAGAAAGGGAAGGGAAGGGATAAGGGGAAGGCAAACAAAACAAATTGATGCCCCATCATTCACTGGTTCACAAATAATATCTGAAATGTTTATTCTGATATTTATGACCTTGCATTTTCTAACTCTATTTACCTTTCAAATTTGTGTTGCAACAATTCTTATTCATTTATCTTTTGTTCCAGTCAAATGGAACTCATCACTGCTCCCCACATATGCCATATGCTTTCCTCCCTATGTGCCTCTGCTAATGAGTTTACTTTGTTCATATCTTCCCTCTCCCTAGCAACCAATTCATTTTCACTATTTAAATTTACATCACTGACATGTGATTTACAAGCCAGAAGATGAACTCATTTTAAATGTTTTAGTGAGTTTTGACAAATTATCACTACATTCAAAATAAAGAACATGTCCACATGATTTTACTCATGATCCTTACAATAAAATTCACTCTCACCTCCACACCCCTTCACATACACCCTGAAACGAAGGCAAGGACTGATCTGCTTTCTTTTTTTTTTTTTTTGTGGTATGCAGGCCTCTCACTGTTGTGGCCTCTCCCGTTGCGGAGCACAGGCTCTGGACACACAGGCTCTGCGGCCATGGCTCACGGGCCCAGCCGCTCCGTGGCATGTGGGATCCTCCCGGACCGGGGCACGAACCCGTGTCCCCTGCATCGGCAGGCGGACTCTCAACCACTGCGCCACCAGGGAAGCCCTGATCTGATTTCTAACACTAGTTTTGCCTTTTCTACAGCTCCATATAAATGCATTCATATAGTACTTACTTTTTTATATCTGGTTTCTATTGCTCAGCATAATTTTTTTTGAGATTCATCTATGTGGTGGCATGGATCAGTGCTTCGTTCTTATTTATTGCCAGGTAATAACCTATTGTATAAATATTACCAGATTTTGTTTATCCATCTACTATTGGACATTTGGTTGTTTCCAGTTTTTGAATATTATGAATAAAACTTATGAATATACATGTGTAAGTTTCTGTGTGCATATATGCCTATTTCTCTTTGGTAAATGCCTAGGAGTAGGATTGATGAGTAACAAGATAAGTATTTAAGTTTTTAAGAAATTGCAAAAACTATTTCCCCAACTGGTTGTATCACTTAAACTCCTATCAGAAATGTTAAAGGTTCTCAGTTACTACATATATTCATCAACACTTGATATAGTCAGTCTTTCTTATTTTAACCATTCTGATGGATGCCTAGTGGGTATGTCACTGTAGATTTTATGTGCATCTTCCTGATGACTAATAATGCTGAGCATTTACATGTGTTTTTTTAAGCAATTAACATGTGATATTTAGTGAAGTTTCTGTTCAAATCATTTATAAATTTTTACTTAACTTTTATTTTGACTGTTACTTTTTATGAATTCCTTAGAATTATGTTATGTATGAATAAAGATAATTTTTCTGCTTCTTTTCTACCTACACACTATTTTTTTCTTGTATTATTGCACTGGCTAGGGCCTCCAATACAATTTTGAATAGAAATGTTGAGAGTGGATACACTTGGCTTTTCCTGTATCCTGGGTGAAAATATTTAGTCTTTCAACATTAAGTACAATGTTAGCTAGTTTGCCACAAGTTACTGTGTTGTGTTTGTTGTTTATCATCAGTGGGAGTTACATTTTGACAGTATTTTCTGACTCTGTTGTGATAATTTAATGGTTTTGCTTTTTTGTCTATAAATATTGTGAATTACAATAATTACTTATAATGTTAAACTAACCTTGAATTCCTGGAATTGTACATTTGCCAAAAAATCTTTGAACTGTATACTTGGTCATAAGTTACTCTTTTTACATATTATTGGATTCAGTTAGCTAAAATTTTCCTAAGGAATTTTGTTCTATGTTCCTAAAGGATATCGATCTGTACTTTGGAATTCTTTTATAGCTTTACTGAGGTATAATTAACACATAAAGTTGTAAGATATTTAAAGTGTACAACATGATAATTTTATATGTGTATACATTGTGAAAGAATTCCCCCCACTAAGTTAGTTAACATATCCATCACCTCACATATTTCCTCTTCTAGTTGTTGTAAGAGTATGCATAAAATTGACATTTCTTCTTTGATAGAATTAAGCATTGGAGCCGCATGGGTCTGGACTTTTCTTTGTGGAAGGTGTTAAGCTACAATTTCAATTAACATAACAGATACAAATGATTCAGGGTATTTATTTTTTTAGTGTTTTGCTAGTTTGGAATTTTTCCATTCCATTTATGTTGAATTATCGACAATAATTTGTAATAGTCTTCTATTATGCCTTTAACATGGGACCTTTTTTCTGAGCTCTCTGTCTAGGGATTTATAAATTTTTCTTATCTTTCAAAAAATAAGATTTTAGGTACATTTATTTTCCTCTATTTTTCTCCTTTTACTTAACTAATATCTGTTCATTTAAAATTTTTTATCCCCTTCCTTCTGCTTACTTTGACTTTACTTGGCTCTTCTTTATTATTTTTGAGGTGCTGGTTTAGATTATTTCAGAATTTCTTTTCCATGTAATGCTATAGGCACTAATTAAAATGCATTCTTCAAATTTGAATATGTGGATTTTTTTAACCTTCATTTAATTCAATATGCCTTCTAATTTTTCTTGTAGTTTCTCCTTCAACCCATCGGTTATATGGAACAGTGAGACCAAAACAAATGTTATTTGGAACTCTGAGTAATAAATGAGATGAAAATCAAGAAAGACGGTTTTGAATTTGCCTATTAATAGAGAAAACAATGCTTTTTTAGGAAACTGTACTAAACACTCCTGATTAAACTTACTATTTTTATTCAACATAAATTTTACATATATTTGTAGAATTTTCACTTGATATTGGGACAAGATAAATAAGAGAGAATTCCTCCTCTCAGAGTGGTTTTAGTCCACTGGGGAGAGAAAAGGCAAAATATTCATACAGGACAATGCTGTACAACAGAAATATTTGTAATTTTAAATTTTCTAGTAGCTACAATAACACAGTAAGTAAAAGTAAAATTAAGTTTAGACACATAAGGTTAAATATTATTGAAATGTCATTTCAACATGCAATCAATATAAAATTATGAGTAAGACATTTTGCTTTTTTAGCACTAAGTCTCCCAATATTCAGGGTGTTTTTGATATTTACAGCATATCATAGTTCAGACTAGTCACATTTCAAGGGCTCAATAACTGCAAGTGGCTGTTGGCTACTATATTGAACATCCCAGTAGTATTGAAATATACAGAAAGTGCTAATTTAGTCCTCACAGGAATGCATCTCCATTATATTGGACATATTGCATCTTAAAAAGATTAAGTAACTGGTCCATGATCTTTCAGCAAATAAGTAAAAGAGATGTGATTTGAATCAAAATTTTTCAGACTTCAAGTTCTGTGTTATTTTCATGACCCTTAACACAGCTACAGTTTCTCGTTTTCTGGCCTCCTTCTAGCTGCTGACTTCTCTATATCATTATTTACAATCATGTAATCAACATTGACGTGCTCTAGAGCTACCGAACAGAGAGTTGTAGCAAAGTGCAATTCTCAATGATGTGAATAAAGATTAAGGACAGGAATGTAACGATGCTTCTCTTGACATAGATGGGAATCAAGTTTCTATCCTTTGTATTTTCTTTACTTCCTAAAAGAAGTATACAAGTACATTGCAAAGGTATGGTAATGTGTTCTGATTGTCCTAGTCCTGAATCTATTTCCCTGCTTAGGGTTTTCAAGAATAGGGGAGAGGGACTTCCCTGGTGGCACAGTGGCTAAGAATCTGCCTGCCAATGCAGGGGACCCGGGTTCGAGCCCTGGCCTGGGAGGATCCCACATGCCACGGAGCAACTAAACCCGTGCACCACAGCTACTGAGCCTGAGCTCTGGAGCCCGCGAGCCACAGCTACTGAGCCCACTGCCACAACTACTGAAGCCCACGTGCCTAGAGCCCATGCTCCGCAACAAGAGAAGCCATTGCACTGAGAAACCCGCACACCACCCACGCACCACAATGAAGAGTAGCCCCCGCTCACCACAACTAGAGAAAGTCCACGCGCAGCCACGAAGACCCAACACAGCCATAAATAAGTAAGTAAATAAATAAATAAAACTGCATAACATAACAGGATAAAAAAAAAGAATAGTTGGGAGAATTCTACTTGGACAAGAAGAATAATTAAAATAGACTGTGTTTGGATAAAGTTATTAAAATGGGTTTGCCTATAAACCATTAGATAAAAAGTTCTCTTTCCTTATTGACCAAGAAACTCAGAATAGTTGACAGGTTTAAGGGTCTTGCATCTAAGCAAAGTTACCTATACATGTCCCTAGTATGGTCTAGACTTATTTTTAAGCCACTAGATCAATGTCATTTTGGGGATTAACTTTTTTCGTGAACAAAGAAATCTTAACATAGTGTGGGTGTGACATCTGTAAAACCCATGCTAAAAATGAAATGAGTTGGGCTTCCCTGGTGGCGCAGTGGTTGAGAGTCCACCTGCCGATGCAGGGGACACGGGTTCGTGCCCTGGTCTGGGAGGATCCCGCATGCTGTGGAGCAGCTGGGCCCGTGAGCCATGGCCGCTGGGCCTGTGTGTCCAGAGCCTTGCTTCGCAACGGGAGAGGCCACAATGGAGAGAGGCCCGTGTACCACAAAAAAAAAAAAAAAAAAAAAAAAAGAGATGAGTTATGGAACAAATTTAGATTCACTAATCCATTTAGTCACCAATACATATATACATATTTATTAAGCATAAGTGACTTGGGTGCTGGAGTTGCTTACTGAAATCACAGGAGTTCTGCTCTCTAACTTTGTCTCTAATTACAAGTCTAATTAAGTGTCTTAATCTCTCAGGGCTGTCTTCCGTTACCATAGCCTGAAACTATGAGCCTATGGCTCATGCTCCATTGAGCACATTAGGAACAGACAAAGTGATGTTTCCACAGCAGTCCAATTAGATGTATGGATAGGCACAAGCATTAGATTCCTCACAAAAATCCCATGGGGAGCTTTGTTTGAGATTTCTGTTTACCAGCTCTTAGGTCTTCCCATACTCCTACTATATCTGATTCTGGGCACTATTTTTAATTCAAAAAAATTTATTGAAATTTATTGAAATATTTAAAACAGCTAAATAGAGTGATATGTTATATTTTTGGAGGGAGAGAGTCAATGTAGTTCTCTCTCTATATATAGTTTTACAGAGAGTTTTATAGAGTTTTATGCAGAGAATTTTAGATATCTAGATTTATAGTTTTATGTGTATATATAGAACATATACATATGTGTGTGTATATATATGTATATAAATATAGATACATATATATTTTTTAATTTCATTGACCTATTGTTTGGGTGGAATTCCAATTCCAATTAAAATTCCAAATGTTTTGTTTGTTTGTTTGTTTTTGTGGTATGCGGGCCTCTAACTGTTGTGGCCTCTCCTGTTGCGGAGCACAGGCTCCAGACGCGCAGGCTCAGTGGTCATGGCTCACGGGCCTAGCCACTCCGCGGCATGTGGGATCTTCCCGGACTGGGGCACGAACCCATGTCCCCTGCATCGGCAGGCAGACTCTCAACCACTTGCGCCACCAGGGAAGCCCCCAAATGTTTTGTGCTGGCATTCTTTTATAAATAAACAGTTCTTAGAACATTTTTTTTTTAAGGATTCTGTTCATAGAATAAATTTGTCCTGAACTGTCCAGTTTTGTGAGATTTGACTGTTAAGTTTTACCTCCAGGTCAGAACAAAAATTCTGGAGGAAAAAAAGCTATATGGAAAGTGTTGAGTATCCCTGCTTCCTTAGATCCTGGGTAGGGCAACTGACATGAAACATCAGTTGATGCATTACAGTTAATTTAACTCTCCTCTCTGTACTAAGGCAATCCAAGTTTGCTAAGAAAACCAATTTGGGTGTTAGAAAGGGTAGGTTTAATAATTAGGCACTTATAGCTTATTTTGATAATTAGAGAACTTTGCTAACCTGATAAGACTGAACTTCAGCATGTAAAATCCCTTATCAAGAATGGTTCAAGATCAAGCAGCACATGTTGAAAATTGTGTCTTAAGTAAAATACTGACACATGATGCAGGCAAAGGATGGGCATAATTTTGCTAATATTAAAGCAGCACTTGACTAGGTTCAGAGTGCTGCTGTTCAAGACAATGAAATAGTTACCCATGCTTGGGCAAATGTGGGTGAAATGGGGTGTAAAATGTGCTCTGCTAAAAGTCATAACTAAGAAAAATGATAAAGATGTGAACATTGAAACAGAGAACAATAAGGAAGGCAAAGCTTATCAGAGCTGCTGATTATAGACACAGGTCATGAAACTGCAAAATAGCATTTACAGGTAGCAATCTCACATGGCAGTATCCGTTCAGATATAACCAGAATCATGCACATTTTTATTTCTATTGCAAAGATCATCTCTCTGCTAGTTCAAAAGTATGCTGGGAGATGACTGAATTTGCCAATAGTGAAGTGCCTGTTCTTTGGGGGTGGGGAAGGAGCAGAGAGGGCTTCTATGGGGGAGTGATGGTGGTAACCCCAGTGATCTCTTGAACAGAGAACATGGTGGCCAAGTATTGACTTTGTTTGCCATGGAGCTGAACCAAGGAAGAAAAAAACCTTAGTTAAAACTATCCTTAATAATCATAACTCCCAGTTATATTTCCTTCCTACTTGCCTCACTATCTCCAAACCAAAACAAAACCTTATTAAATACTTCCTCTGTATTAAGCATCATTCTTGAATCTGAAGCTTCAACATTAGACAAAATAGATAGTATTTTCTCTGTCTTACAGAGCTTATATTTAAATGAGGGGACACAGACACTAAAAAATAGATAAAATACATACATATGTGAGTAACAAGAAGTAAAATTTTTAAAAGAGGCAAGGGAAAGAGACTGACAGAGGGAGAATTACTTTAGAAAAGGTCTTCAGGGCAGGAGTCTCCAGTAGGGTGACATCTGACACCTGAATGAAGTGAGGAGTGAGACATGATGTCTGGGGGAAGAGAGCACCAGGCAGAGAGAACATGTATGTGTGGCTTTGGTCCCACTATTGTCTACATCAGGAATGCTTTTGTAACTTCTCTGCCTATGAATACCTTATTTATCTTTTAAGGCTGAGATTGACTAGTCTTCCCTCATTGGTAGCTTTTTCGATTTCAACCAATTGGTAGGAGTTGTTGTCATGTGCCAGGCTAATTCAGCCTTTTATTTATATTCTAGAATAGCACCTGTTTAATCACCAAATGGTAAAGTATGTACTAGAGACTGGAAACAGGAAGAATAGGAGTACCTGCCCTCCAGGAGCCAGTGAAATTACACCACCCTTAAGGAGCTTACACAGAATTTTAATTTTCTGTGTTCCTGTCCTCCTCCCTTACAAAGCTATAAGCAACTTGAGCAGAGAGATCAGGTCTTATTCATGTTAATATTACCATATCATTATAGCAGGCCACATGTTGCAAAATCATTTGTAGTCTAAAAATATTAAGTGATATTAATAGAGAGTAACACCAATATTCATCCAGTAGTATCAAGAAGTTTCATGTCAGATGTAGAGAATGGACTTGAGGACATGGGGAGGGGGAAGGGGAAGCTGGGACAAAGTGAGAGAGTGGCATGGACATATATACACTACCAAACGTAAAATAGATAGCTAGTGGGAAGCAGCCGCATGGCACAGGGAGATCAGCTCGGTGCTTTGCAACCACCTAGAGGGGTGGGACAAGGAGGGTGGAAGGGAGATGCAAGAGAGAGGGTATATGCGGATATATATATACATATATCTGATTCACTTTGTTATAAAGCAGAAACTAACACACCATTGTAAAGCACTTATACTCCAGTAAAGATGTTTAAAAAGTTGCATGTCGCAGTATAGTTTTAGCTAAGACTCTACTTGGAATGTGGTTCTTTCTGCTTATGAAAGTAAAGTTCTCCCTTTACGGTGAAGAAGCAAAATGAGACCGAGAAGACGATGCTAGTGAGGCAGAGATCCTGTTTAAAAGACAGCACATAAGGCTTAGCATACGGGAAGCATTGTGAGGAGAATGAAGGGATCAGAGCTGCTACAGATATCAGCTGAAAAACTCAGTTCTTAAATTCAGCTTTGAACAACTGTGAAAGTGGAGACCAAGAATATAAATATAATTACAGAAGGAGCTAAATCTAGTACAGACAACTGTGAAACAAGCTTTAAAGAAAAAGATGAGCAGCAAGGCTGCTAATTCTGCCTCTGCAGGATGTGTTCACTGTATAACACTAGGGCGGGTCCTTAACAATGCAACACGATGTGAAGGAGACATTCTGGAGTTGTGCAACATAGCAGGTACTACCCACTTACCCCAGCACAATCCAAAGCCTCAGAAACTAGGGCAGAACATGACTTCTTCCTTTGTCACCCAGGCTAAAGATATTCCCCCCTTTGTCAGAACACTTTGTAACTGGATATTAGAATTCTATTCTTTATTCAAGTTGATATATTTTAAAACACAGTATAATGCCATTTACAGCAACATGGATGGACTTAGAGATTGTCATACTGATGAAGTAAGTCAGACAGAGGAGGACAAATAGCATAAATCACTTATATGTGGAATCTAAAAAAATGGTATAAATGAACTTATTTACAAAACAGAAATAGAGTCACAGATGTAGAAAATAATCTTATGGTTACCAGAGGGGAAGTGGGGGGGGGATAAACTGGGAGACTGGGATTGACATATACACACTACTATATATAAAATAGGTAACTAATACAGACCTACTGTATAGCACAGGGAACTCTACTCAATACTCTGTAATGACCTACATGGGAGAAGAATCTAAAAGAGTGGATATATGTGTATGTATAACTGCTTCACATTGCTCAACACCTGAAACTAACACAACATTGTAAATCAACTGTACTCCAATAAAATAATAATAATAAAAAAACCCCATGAAGTTCCCTCTTTCCTCAGTGTGGTTACTTCCAATATCCACAAATAATTTTCCCATTTTTACTAAACTTCAAATTAAATACTCCCTATTATAAGTGTCATAAATTATTTCCTGGAAGAGAGAATACTTCTTTATTACTATGGCAAAGATTCTGGTGCTCTTGGTGGTCAAAAAAAGTAAAAAACATCCCTGACAGAATGCTGTTTCAATAAAGTTTATTTCTGTCTTGTGAGCTGCATATTATCAGAAATTCAAGAATATTTGGAAATCCTTGATTTTCATTTTAGCTGGCTTGTGGCCTCCACACTCAGTCTACATGCTGTCTTTGACGACAGGCTCTAGGCTTTCTGCTGTCAGGACCTGCTTGCTCCTATACCTCATGTCCAACTAAATGTGGCCATTTTCTCTTGCCACACTCTGGTCACAAAGGCTGGGACTTGGTCCTTGCCTTCATAGAAAATGTCCTGAACTAAAGCAGAGTTTTGGTGCAGTGTCCGGAGGATAGATTTCCTTGCTGCTGCTTGTGTCTACTTGTCTTCACAGCCCACTTTTCCAGGCTGAACTCTGCCTCCTTCATGGCTGAGAGCCTGAGGCTTGCTACCTTCCTTCCTAAGCCTTTGAGGTTCTCTGGTTCCTATTCTGCAGGCTGCCTGGAGCATCAGGGACTTCTGGTGTCATAAGCACCCACTCAGACTCCAATTCTGATCCTTTTGGGCACTGGATCCTCAACTCAACCACTATCACCAACTTCCAGACTAAAGGGAAGCCTTTCCCCACCTTTCTGGTCCCTTCTCCTAATGCTGGCTCCCCTGTTACCCCTCCTGATGACTGAGCACATCAGCCGTTGCCCGTGGCCTGGCACCAGTGGGCAATTGTGCTCTCAAATTGCTGAACCTCTTGGCACTGTCAGGATTACCTCAAAGGCGATTCTGAGCAAAGCTACTGTTGAGTGAAAAACCTTGCGTCCCTGGTGAAAAAATGGATAACCAGTAAAGTTACAGAATTTTAACTGAGTGTGAAAATCTAATCAGCTCTCTTCTGGAATCACAGATGGAAAGATGTGATTATGATACAATCTGAGTTAGGAAATTATCATAATTTTTATTGAAATAAAAAACCAATGTGAATGTTGATTATGGAAGAAATAAAGTCGCACAACTATATAGACATTGCATTATCATTTTCTGAGTGTGTGTAAAAAACTAGACACACTTGTCTAAGTTAAGAGACAAGCAAGATTGTTATAGCCAACAGTTCCAGGGTCTCCACATGTATTATATGCCTTAATCTTGATAGCCAACATATTAGGTAGACACAATTATCAGCCCACTGCAGAAATAAATTCCAGTAAGAAGTTAAGTAATGTGCTCATATTTGCAGAAATGCTAAGCAGAAGGATTTGAACTCAGTCAGTCAGGCTGGCTACATGGTGTGGTCTTAACTATACTGCCCATTCTCATACTAGTACATGCAAAGGAAAAGGCCAGGAAGGATATACTCCAGGGCACTAATAGTGTTCATTCCTGGAGAGTGGATTGGGAAGGAGGGAAGCTGTGAGAGAAATTTTACTTTTCACGATATAGAATTCACTATTATTTTCATTGATAATTTTATGTAGTTCAAAAAGGAATAAGAAAAGTCATTAAAATAAGCAAAGTCCTTTCTGTGGCTTAATTCCTACTAACCTTAATGATTGGTTTTTGATAGAGTCATAAATAGATGATAATCTCAAACCTACACAAAAGTCACAAGTGCATGGCAAAGACATTTTTCCCTGATGCTATTGAGGTTCTGTGGCTGACCTGATGCTCTACAACCCTCAAATATTTTAGTGTGTCTTCTCTAAAACCAATAAATTCTCTATGTAACCAGACTAAAACCATCAAAACCAAGACATTACCATTGATACATTACTGCTATCTAAACCTCAGTAGTCATTCAGGCATTGTCACCTCAGTAGTGTCCTTTATAGCAGAAGGATCACATTGAGACTCACAATACCTTTAAATATTATGTCTCTTTAGTTTCTTTCAATTTTAAACAATTCCTTGGTCTTAGCTTTTATGATCTTGATACCTTTGAAAATTATTGACCAGTTATTTTGTAGCATATCCTTCTACTTGGAATAAGCTCACATTCTTCATGGATACATGGGATACTGTTTTTTTGACTGCATGCCACATAGTGGCAAAGTATTTTAACTTAGTTATTGATGATGTTTGCTTTGATCACATGATTCATAATCAAAGACTCCACACATCTTATGGTGTCTCCCAGACTTCACTGTAAAGTTGTTCATTTTCTCCTCTGAATTAATAAGTATTTTGTGAGGAGGTACTTTGAAACTATGTAAATATCCCTATCTCATTAAACTTCCAATTTTTATACTTATCTATGAGAGTATATAGACTCATGGATTCTTGTTTTTTCCATGAATTATAACCCATTAATACTGTATATTTTGATTTTAAATTGTCCCATATTTGGCCTGTGGGAGCCACTTCAAGCTGGCTCCTATATCCTTTTGACAAGTCTTCATCACGTTCTGAGTACTTCTTTACTTTATAGCCTAAGATGTTCTGGGTTCATCTTCTTTTTCCTCCTGTCACAGCCATGCTTCTTTCTATCAAGAAGTAGCACTAGATGCACTTGTTCTTTTTCAGGCAAAATATATGGATTTTTTCTGAAAAACTTATGGAATCAAATTCTGAATGGAAGTTAAAACTGAAGTGATAATCCAAATTTAGTCTTTCAAAGACAAGTCTAAAGCAGATTGAGTACAGTGCAATTTAGATTCACTCCAAATCCTTCTCAGAATCCCCTTTTGGAAAAGTTTTAGTTTTCTTCTCCTTCATTATCACCAAGACTTTTGGTTTCTCAGAACTCCCGACCTATAGTCACTGCTATTGCAGATCTCAGGACCTCAGGGGAATCTGTTGGGCTAAAACAAAACTAAAGTAAGGATTCCCAAAGGTGAGAGGATGGAACACAGATGTATTTAGTCACTGTCCTCTCCTCTGATCTAAACAAAAGACATTGGCTTCCTATATATGTGCTTAAATATGACCTCAGGGCAGAAATGCCTGGGTTGGAAAGTAGATTTTCCTTTCTTTGGACTTACAACAAAATCAATAAATGACATTGGATAAAAATTCTCAGTTCTAAAATGTATCATAGTCTGAATTATAAATAGACAAGTAATCATTGAGTAGCTTTCTAAAAATAGAAGAATTACCAAACGTCAAAAAATTCTGAGTGTTAGCTCAGTTGATTCTAATGCATAATAAATCTGTAAGATATCAATATTATTTTATAACCTATCCTATAGTTAGATATACTTTAATATTAAAGATTCTACAGTCTGAGTAATAATAGATAAAATATATATTCATATATATTATCTCATATTCTCCCTGAGAAACCTGGTGAGACAAGTATTATCAGTCTCATATGACAAACGTAGAAGTGGAATCTGAAAGAGTTTAAGAGATTTGGCCCTGATTGATTGCCAAGCTGCTAACTGGTAATGCAGTATCTTCTAATTCCAAATTGTTACTTCTCTTATAATGATCTCTACATACCCCCTCCCCAACCTTTACCTTTGCCCAGTCAGCATTTTTTACTATTTTTCTTAGATCAGTTTTAGGTTTACAACAAAATTAAGAGGAAAATACAGCCATCCCCCTATACTTCTGCCACCACACATGCATAGCCTCCTCCATTCTTAACATCCCCCAATTCACTCTTGGTGTTCTACATTCAATGGGTTTGATCTTTTAATTTTCTCCACAGTTTGTCTTTTCCAGAACATCATGTAGTTGGACTCATACAGTATAGCCTTCTCAGATTGGCTTCTTTCGTTTAGTAATATGCATTAAATCGCTTCATGTCTTTTTAAAAAAAAATATCAAACTATGATTTATTTCTACCTAAAAACAGATAAGCATGCAGTAACCACTAAATAAATGCTAGCTGACTTGAATGAATTACCACTCTGGAAAACCGACCACCCTAAATTTAATCCTGCAAGTCTTTTTGTAAGTTGATAGCTCATTCATTTTTCAGCACTGATTAATATTTCACTGTCTGGATGTTCCACAATTTACCCATTCACCTACTAAAGGGCATGTTTGTTGCTTCCAGGTTTTGTCAATCATGAATAAAGCTTTTATAAACATCTGTGTGAAGGTTTTAGTGCGGACATCAATTTTCAGCTCCTTTGAGTAAATATCAAGGAGCACTACTGTCCTAAGTAGTGAGAATTTGCATTCCTCTAGCAGTGCTTGAGAGTTTCTGTTGCTCCACATCATCACCAGCATTTGGTGTTGACAGTGTTCTAGATTTTGGCCATTCTGATAGTTACACAATCACTTTTGAGGAAATCATTTTAACCTTTTAGTTGGGTTCAGTTGACCAGATTTGATACACATGTCACCCAAAACTGATCAAAGTGATATTAAAGCATTAAAAGAATTACATTTTTTAAAATAAATGTGAGATTTTTTTTCTAAAACAAGTAGAATCAGTAGGCCCATGATTGTTTCATACACAATAAAATATGTTTTTATCTCATGGGGCTTTTTAGTCATAAAAAGTGAAAAATTCTGTTTCGTGGAGATTCTACTAGCAAAAGAGGGATGAAAAGTCATGATCCATTGAGAAAAAACTGAAAATTAATAATATGATGATTTCTAATAGGAGTCTTTGTGGCAGACAAGATTCTGCAGACAGAAAAAGCAGAGATTTAACTAGTCATGAAATTAGGTGTTGATTATTTGTTTATTCTAAGTGCTGTTTCAGCTTCTGTTATATCAACCACTGTCACAGCTGTCATAAGAAAGCACTTAATTTATAGAGTCAGGAACCAATGGGGAACTCAAAAGCTGTGTTTTGTTTTGGAAATTTTGACTATTTGGGCAGATAATACAAAATGTTTCTATCAACCAATGAGTTAAAATGTCATATAATTGCTTCTTTGGCCACGTTAGGCCCAAGACAGGAGAGAAACAAGACTTCATAGCCTTTTTTTTTTTTTTTTAATTAAGTGATTTCTTCACAGCATTCCCAAATATTCAAGAAGCCGAAAGATATATTTTCAGCATTTGATCTTTCTCCAAATTGTATTTTCTGTAGAAGCAAGACAAATGAAAGACATGTTTTTTAACTATCCCATGCTGTTCAGAGCACCACAGTTTGTAAATTTTTAAGTGGAAATGGAAATTGCTTTTATTTCCCTGATTTTTATTTGCAAGTTTCATGCCCCAAACCAGTGTGCCTTCTGATCAAAAGTGACAGCTAGAAGTAGCAACCCGTTTAAGAGTGACATATTGTGTTACACTCAGCACATCTCTAGTTTAGGGAATTAAAGAACAAAAAATATTCAAACAGAGTAGGGAAAACTACCATTTATCTTGATTTTTTCCTCCTTTGTCCCTTTCCTGAATATTCTACCTCAATTTTGCCAAACTTTCCCCTGACAAATGTAAAGTGAAAGAAGCCACACAAAAGATTACAGGAAGTAGAAAAATTCTCAAAGGGATAACTGATTTGTGTTTTCATCTGTAAAAAACCAATTGCTTTTGAATTTAATTTCTTTACACAGAGCTACAGAGGTATCACTTATGAAACTTGAAATTATATCAAATACTGCTGACCAGCTCTGTTGACATACTTGTTTGACTACATTTGATTTCTAAATCTATATTCAAATATATCATTCTTTCATTTACATGAGGAAGAAAAGAAGATTCACCTTCCTCTATTTTTGTTGTATTTTAAATTAGTTTTTTGGGGGATATTTTGTTTCTTCATAAATAAATGGATGCAGAAAAAAAAAACCTTGCTCTTATCTTGGAACATTAGAATAATGCAATTTTGTTTTGTGCATATAAAATGAGTTTTAACAGGGTATCTAACATTGCGTTCTGCTGAAATAAGTCTGAGACAAATATTTGGATACAGGTGATGTTTTGGGGAAGGTAATCCCAGGAAGCCAAACTGATAGATGAGGAAAGTAAATGCAGAAGGGAAAGCAAACAGAAGGCTGCATAAGTGAGTTGGCCATCACTATGGACAATTAGTACTCTCCCACAGTTGTCTCTGGGAAGTATTATAAAATATATCTTAGAACTGTCTACCCAGGTGATGAAAGGCAAAAGCCTTTGGCCATCAGTTCCTGTACAACTTATCAAGGTTGGTTCACGAAGAGTTAATTACCCTGGACTTCCTGGGTACATATGCATGAGTGCTGAACAGGATGCTGCAGGGTTTCATATACAATGGTATCAAAGAAGTACCATAGCAGAAATCAAGTAGTATTCAGTGTGTTCTGAGGTAAGGATCTGCTTATTGGTCTGTACAATACAACCTTTCTTGCAATTTGCGAGGCTCCACCCAGCATTTTACACACAATAAATAAGATTAGTACCATCAGATCTGCTGGGTCATATGGCTTGGTAACAGAGAAACATTCCCCACAGTCTGGACCTGTGACTTGGATCTGGAATTACAAAGCAGCTGCTTTCTCTGGACCCCACTTTAGACTAGTGGAGTTCCCAAGTCACCCATTAATATAAAAGTCTGCCAAACCTGGCCCATGGGCCAAATCCAATCTGCTACTTAAAAAAAATACTATTAGAACAGCAACACACCCATTTGTTTATGTACCATCTATTGCTACTTTTGTGCTATAGACAACAGAGTTGAGTAGTGGCAACAGAAATCACTTGGTCTGCAAAGCTCAAATACTAATCTTACTCTTCATAGAAAAAGTGTGTTAACTTCTAGAAGAATAAATGGGAGAGACAGAAATTTTCCTAGGTGTAGGATATGATGTCTCCAAAATTGGAGAAAAACCCACAAACCATCGAGTGAAGTGCCTTACATTATGGCAATTCTATTAAATCCTTTTAATTGATTTAACTGATTTTAAATACAGTTGACCTTTGAACATCACAAGTTTGAACTGTGGGGGTCCACTTACACACGGATTTTTCCCAATAAATATGTACTACAATACTACACAATCTGTGGCTAGTTGAATCTGTGGATGTGGAAAGGTGGATACAAAGGGCCAACTGTAAAATTATACATAGATTTTCAATGGTGAGGAGGGCCAACTCCCCTAACCCCCACGTTGTGCAAGAGTCAACTGTATAATCTGAAATGCAGATGTAGTAGATGAGGGTCTCCTTAAAAGATGACCTAGAAGCTACCTGAATCTCAGAGTTCATTGAATTGGTAGATGGCTGACTTGACCCTGATACTCCTTTATTCTATGTTTCCATATTAGTTATGGAATCCAAAAATGGGCAGAAGACTTAAATAGACGTTTCTCCAAAGAAGATATACAGATAGCCAACAAATACATGCTCAACGTGACTAACCATTAGAGAAATGCAAATCAAAACTACAATGAGGTATCACCTCACACCAGTCAGAATGGCCATCATCAGAAAATCTACAAAGAATAAATGCTGGAGAGGGTGTGGAGAAAAGGGAACCCTCTTGCACTGTTGGTGGGAATGTAAATTGATACAGCCACTATGGAGAACAGTATGGAGGTTCCTTAAAAAACTAAAATTTGAACTACCATACGTCCCAGTAATCCCACTACTGCTCAAATACCCCGAGAAAACCATAATTCAAAGAGTCATGTACCACAGTGTTCATTGCAGCTCTATTTACAATTGACAGGACATGGAAGCAACCTAAGTGTCCATCGACAGATGAATGGATAAAGAAGATGTGGCACATATATACAATGGAATATTACTCGACCATAAAAAGAAATGAAATTGAGTTATTTGTAGTGAGGTGGATGGACCTAGAGTCTGTCATACAGAGTGAAGTCAGAAAGAGAAAAACAAATACTGTATGCTAACACATATATATGGAATCTAAAATAAATAAATAAATAAAAGTGGTTATGAAGAACCTAGGGGCAAGACAGGAATAAAGACGCAGATGTAGAGAATGCACTTGAGGACATGCAGAGGGGGAAGGGTAAGCTGGGACGAAGTGAGAGAGTGGTATGGACATATATACACTACCAAATGTAAAATAGATAGCTAGTGGGAAGCAGCTGCATAGCACAGGGAGATCAGCTCGGTGCTTTGTGACCACCTAGAGGGGTGGGATAGGGAGGGTGGGAGGGAGACGCAAGAGGGAGGAGATATGGGATATATGTATATGTATAGCTGATTCACTTTGTAATAAAGCAGAAAGTAACACACCATTGTAAAGCAATTATACTCCAATAAAGATGTTAAAAAAAAAAAGGAGCATCCCAACTATTTGCCAGATTGTGGTGTACCTGAAACCCATATGTACTCCTGGTAAGAATGTAAAATGAAACAATTATCTGGAAAATAGTTTGGCTATGCCTAAAGTGAAATACACACCTGTCTTAGCACTTTACCATTCTAGTTATAGGTATTTACCCAGGAGAAATAAAATCCCGCGTTCATACGAAGAATTGTACATGAATGTTCATATCAGCTTTATCTAGAATAGACAAAAACTGGAAACTTAATAGGTACTCGATAAAGAAACTCGTATAGCCATACAGTAAAACACTAAGCAGTGGGAAAAAATGAACTGTTGATACTGGTAATCATATGGATGAATATCAAAATAATTATGCTGAATGAAAACCCAGACAAAACAGAGTATATACTGCATGATGCCTCTTATATAAAATTCTGGGGAATGGAAATTAATATTAGCAGACAGCAGATCAGCAGTTGCCTTGGGCTGGCAGGGGACGGAGTGGAGAGGTTCAGGAGATAGGGATTTCAAATGGGTGTAAGGACATTTTGAAGTTGGGGTATATGTTCTTTGTCTTGGTAATGGAGATGATTTCAGGGTATATACAAATGCAAAACCTAACCTATGAAATTTTACATGTTCAGTTTGCTGTATTTCCATCTATTTCAATAACCCTGCTTTTAAAAAAATCAGAGAATACAAAAGAATAAATCAGGAAAAATGGTATTTATGCAATTTGAAGTTCAAAATATTTGTAGTTTGCTTACATTAAGAATCAAGTATATGAATGTTTGTTTAAGAATAAAGAATAAAATATGGGTTTGTAGTCACCCAGAGGTCATTCCTTCCTGCTTTGATAATGGCATACTGATTCCTGTGTGGGTAAGTGACTCTTCCTCATTGTTTGCAGTCCCAAAGTGACCCTCAGTACATTTCCCTGACCACCTTCATTAAGGAGGGGACATATAATCAAAATAGAATTAGTGCACTCTGTTATCTCCCCAGGCAATGGTTCTTAAGTAAAGAGTTTTAAGGGGACTGAAGTAGTTGGAGTTTATTAAACCTGGCCATAAAGACTTAAAACAAAACAAAAATACTACAGATGAGTTTCTATAACTAGAACACCGAAGCTTCCTGCTTCCTATTGTTTTCTGAGCCCAGTTCTGTAGCCCTTTTTTAAAAGAATTCTGTCAGCTAGTTGATACGTTTCCAATAAATGGTTTTTATGCTTAATTTATCTAAAGAAAGTTCAGTTACTTATAGAAAAAAAAAGTTGTCAAAAAGGAAAACTGTATGGCGAGGGGGATGTTAATTGTTGTGTGTCTCAAGCAATATTATTAAAACATATCTTCCACTCCTTTAAATTTTGCTGAATAAGACAGAAAATATTGCTATTTTTAAATAAAATAATGAAGATTAGTATGTTTGTGGGGAGCTTTCAGCCATCCTCAAGAGTTCAGTCAAAGAGACTGAAAGAAGTCTTTCAGACTTAGAGTAAGAATATTTCCGCTACTGCTTTCTTATTTTTCCTTTGTCTTCTTGTTGATGATGGGAGAGGTCAAGAGGTTTCATGTATGTTTACCAATGAATCCTCACCTTGGAACGCTTGTTTCCCTAGGCTCACTGGAAACAAAGCTGGAGCTTTTACCCTACATGCATGACCTTTACTTCCCACTCTGCTTTGTAGTCATCTTTCCTCACTTACCCCCTGCAGGCTACTTTCTGCCCAGAGCTATCTTAGGCCCCCTTCCTTCTCTCTGCACACACCTTTCTTGTGTAAGCTCATCCATCCCTAAAAGCTTTGGTAACTATCTAGTAGTTGGTGACCCCTAACTCTGTCTCAGATCTCTTACAGCTCCAGATTCATTAGCCTCCTGCTTGTTAGATATCTTACTTCAAATGAAACACGCCCCAAACGACGCACCCTCTACTCCTAGCACACAACCCTAAGTTTGTTCCTACTTTCATGTGGCCTGAATCCACCAAGTTACTCAAGCCCCTTTTTCATACCCCCATCCAAATAATCACGAAGCATTATAAATCCTCTTAATGCATATTTCTATTAGCTGTGGTGATTCACCACTGTATACACAGTGTATTGCCTGAAATATAATGACTATTCAGTAAATATCTTCTGAATGAATTAATGAATGTTCCAGACCATCGTTTTATCTCCCCTGACCTACTTTCAACAATCTCATAACTTTGTCCCTGCCTGCTTCTAGGCTTACTCTATTCTTGCAGATATTCCATTCTTTTTCTAGAGTGATTTTATGAACATATGAATAAAACCAGTCACTTACCTGCAGACTTGCCAATTCCCTGCAGACTCCCTATGGCCCCTCCACTCTTTCTCTTTTATCTCTTACCATCTTGACCCTCCCCATTATACAATCTAAACTTCTTGAATTTCTTTAAGTCTCCTAAATGCTTTCTAAATTTTCTTGCCTCAAAATCATTGAATATGCAGTTTCTCTGCCTAAAAGAATTGGATTTCCTGGAAAACCTTTTTCATCCAGATAGCAAGGTAAATCTCATTTTTTCCAGTTGGTCTTCCTTGATTTCATTGATTTGTTGAGGTCCACTCATTTTGTACTCCTTTAACTTCCTGTAGTTCCCGTGCTTTAATAAAATATCTTTGGGACTGACATGTACACACTGCTATATTTAAAATGGATAATCAAAAAGGACCTACTGTATAGCACAGGGAACACTACTCAATATTCTATAATAACCTAAGTGGAAAAAGAATTTGAAAAAGAATAGATACATGAATATGTATAATTGAATCACTTTGCTGTACACCTGAAACTAACACAACATGATTAATCAACTATGCTCCAATATAAAATAAAATTAAAAAATAAAATACTACTACCAGAAAGAAAAAACAGTAATAGTAGATGATATTAAAAAAATACATCATTTCCAATAAAGAGCAAGATCCACAAAGGCAGGGGTTGTGCCTGTCTTTTTCACTGAATATGCCTTGAGCACCTAACATAATGTCCAGGACATAGCAGACATTCTGATTTTTTTTTGAATTTTATTTATTTTTTATCCAGCAAGTTCTTATTAGTTATCCATTTTATACATATTAGTGTATATATGTCAATCCCAATCTCACAATTCATCACACTACCATACCCACCACCCCCGCCGCTTTCCCCTTGGTGACCATGTTTGTTCTCTACATCTGTGTCTCTATTTCTGCCCTGCAAACTGGTCCATCTGTACCATTTTTCTAGGTTCCACATATATGCATTAATATACGCTTTTGATTTTCTCTTTCTGACTTACTTCATCCTGTATGACAGTCTCTAGATTCATCCATGTCTCTACAAATGACCCAATTTTGTTCCTTTTTATGGCTGAGTAATATTCCATTGTATATATGTACCACATCTTCTTTATCCATTCATCTGTCAGTGGGCATTTAGGTTGTTTCCATGACCTGGCTATTGTAAATAGTGCTGCAATAAACATTGCAGTGCATGTGTCTTTTTGAATTATGGTTTTCTCTGGGTATATGCCCAGTAGTGGGATTGCTGGGTCATATCGTAATTCTATTTTTAGTTTTTTAAGGAACCTCCATACTGTTCTCCATAGTGGCTGTATCAATTTATATTCCCACCAGCAGTGCAAGAGGGTTCCCTTTTCTCCACGCCCTCTCCAGCATTTATTCTTTGTAGATTTTATGATGATGCCCATTCTAATTGGTGTGAGGTGATACCTCATTATACCTTTGATTTGCATTTCTCATATAATTAGTGATGTTGAGCAGTTTTCTTGTGCTTCGTGGCCATCTGTATGTCTTCCTTGGAGAAATGTATATTTATGTCTTCTGCTGATTTTTGGATTGGCTTGTTTGTTTTTTTTAATATTGAGTTGCATGAGCTGTTTATATATTTTGGAGATTAATCCTTTGTCCATTGATTCATTTGCAAATATTTTCTCCCATTCTGAGGGTTGTCTTTTTGTCTTGCTTGTAGTTTGCTTTGCTTTGCAAAAGCTTTTAAGTTTCACTAGGTCCCATTTGTTTTTTTTTTTTGTTTGTTTTTATTTCCATTACTCTAGGAGGTGGATCAAAAAAGATCTTGCTGTGATTTATGTCAGAGTGTTCTTCCTATGTTTTCCGCTAAGAGTTTTATAGTGTCCGGTCTTACATTTAGGTCTCTAATCCACTTTGAGTTTATTTTTGTGTATGGTGTTCTAATTTCATTCTTTTACATGTATCTGTCCAGTTTTCCCAGCACCACTTATTGAAGAGACTATCTTTTCTCCATTGTATGTCCTTGCCTCCTTTGTCATAGATTAGTTGACCATAGGTGTGTGGGTTTACCTCTGGGCTTTCTATCCTGTTCCATTGATCTATATTTCTGTTATTGTGCCAGTGCCATATTGTCTTGATTACTGTAGCTTTGTAGCATGGTCTGAAGTCTGGGAGTCTGATTCCTCCAGCTCTGTTTTTTTCTCTCAAGACTGCTTTGGCTATTCTGAGTCTTATGTGTTTCCATACAAATTTTAAGATTTTTTGTTCTATTTCTGTAAAAAATGCCATTGGTACTTTGAAAGGGATTGCACAGAATTTGTAGATTGCTTTGGGTAGTATAGTCATTTACACAATATTTATTCTTCCACCAAGAACCTGGTATATCTCTCCATCTGTTGGTATCATCTTTAATTTCTTTCATCAGTGTCTTATAGTTTTCTGCATACAGGTCTTTTGTCTCCTTAGGTAGGTTTATTCCCAGGTATTTTATTCTTTTTGTTGCAGTGGTAAATGGGAGTGTTTCCTTAATTTCCCTTTCAGATTTTTCATCATTAGTACATAGGAATGCAAGAGATTTCTGTGCATTAATCTTGTAGCCTGCAACTTTACCAAATTCACTGATTAGCTCTAGTAGTTTTCTGGTGGCATTTTTATGATTCTCTAAGTATAGTACCATGTCATCTGCAAACAGTGACCGTTTTACTTCTTCTTTTCCAATTTGTATTCCTTTTATTTCTTTTTCTTCTCTGATTGCCGTGGCTAGGACTTCCAAAACTATGCTGAATAATAGTGGTGAGAGTGGACATCCTTCCTTGTCTTCCAGATCTTAGAGGAAATGCTTTCAGTTTTTCACCATTGAGAATGATGTTTGCTGTGGGTTTGTCGTATATGGCCTTTATGATGTTGAGGTAGGTTCCCTCTATGCCCACCTTCTGGAGAGTTTTTATCATAAATAGGTGTTGAATTTTGTCAAAAGCTTTTTCTGCATCTACTGAGATGATCATATGGTTTTTATTCTTTAATTTGTTAATATGGTGTATCACATTGATTGATTTGCATATTTGAAGAATCCTTGCATCTCTGGGATAAATCCCACTAGATCATGGTGTATGATCCTTTTAATGTGTCGTTGGATTCTGTTTGCTAGTATTTTGCTGAGGATTTTTACATCTATATTCATCAGTGATATTGGTCTGTAATTTTCTTTTTTTGTAGTATCTTTGTCTGATTTTGGTATCAGGGTGATGGTGGCCTCATATAATGAGTTTCGGAGTGTTCCTTCCTCTGCAATTTTTTGGAAGAGTTTGGGAAGGATGAGTGTTAGCTCTTCTCTAAATGTTTGATAGAATTCACCTGTGAAGCCATCTGGTCCTGGACTTTTGTTTCTTAGATTTTTTATCACAGTATCAATTTCATTACCTGTGATTTGTCTGTTCATATTTTCGGTATCTTCCTGTTTCAGTCTTGGAAGGTTATATAACCTTTGTAAGAACTTGTCCATTTCTTCCAGGTTGTCCATTTTATTGGCATAAATTTGCTTTTAGTAGTCTCTTAGGATGCTTTGTATTTCTGCAGTGTCTGTTCTAAATTCTCCTTTTTCATTTCTAATTTTATTGATTTGAGCCCTCTCCCTCTTTTTCTTGATGAGTCTGGCTAATGGTTTATCAATTTTGTTTACCTTCTCAAAGACCCAGCTTTTAGTTTTATTGATCTTTGCTATTGTTTTCTTTGTTTCTATTTCATTTATTTCTGCTCTGATCTTTATGATTTCTTTCCTTCTATTAGCTTTTGATTTTGTTTGTTCTTCTTTCTCTAGTTCCTTTAGATGTAAAGTTGGATTTTTTATTTGAGTTTTTCTTGTTTCTTAGGTAGGCTTTTATATCTATAAACTTCCCTCTTAGAACTGCTTTTGCTGCATCCCATAGGTTTTGGATCATCATGTTTTCATTGTCATTTGTCTCTAGGTATTTTTTGATTTCCTCTTTGATTTCTTCAGTGATCTCTTGGTTATTTAGTAACGTATTAATTAGCCTCCATGTGTTTGTGTTTTTTATGGTTTTTTTTCCCCTGTAATTCATTTCTAAACTCATAGCGTTGTGGTCAGAAAAGACACTTGATATGATTTCAATTTTCTTAAATTTACTGAGGCTTGATTTGTTACCCAAGATATGATCTATTGTGAAGAATGTTCCATGCACTCTTGAGAAGGAAGTGTAATCTTCTGTTTTTGCATGGAATGTCCTATAAATATCAATTAAATCTATCTAGTCTATTGTGTCATTTAAAGCTTGTGTTTCCTTACTAATTTTCTGTTTGGGTGATCTGTCCATTGGTGTATGTGAGGTGTTAAAGTCCCCCACTATTATGTGTTACTGTCGATTTCCTCTTTTAGAGCTGTTAGCAGTTGCCTTATGTATTGAGGTGCTCCTATGTTGAGCTCATATATATTTATAATTTCTGTATCTTTTTGTTGGATTGATCCCTTGATCATTATGTAGTGTCCTTCCTTGTCTCTTGTAACATTCTTTATTTTAAAGTCTATTTTATCTGACATGAGTGTAGCTACTCCAGCTTTCTTTTGATTTCCATTTGCATGGAATATCTTTTTCCATCCCTTCACCTTCAGTCTGTATGTGTCCCTAGGTCTGAATTCGGTCTCTTGTAGACAGCATAAATATGGGTCTTGTTTTTTGTATCTATTCAGTGAGCCTCAGTCTTTTGGTTGGAGCATTTAATCCATTCAGGTTTAAAGTAATTATCGATAAGTATCTTCTTATGACCATTTTCTTAATTGTTTTGGGTTTGTTTTTGTAGGTCCTTTTCTTCTCTTGTGTTTCCCACTTAGAGAAGTTCCTTTAGCATTTGTTGTAGGGCTGGAGTGGTGGTGCTGAGTTGTCTTAGCTTTGGCTTGTCTGTAAAGCTTTTGATTTCTCCATCAAATCTGAATGAGATAATTGCTGGGTAGAGTAACCTTGGTTGTAGTTTCCTCCCTTTCATCACTTTAAATATGTCATGCCACTCCCTTCTGGCTTGTAGAGTTTCTGCTGAGAAATCAGCTGTTAACCTTATGAGAGTTCCCTTGTATAGTATTTGTCATTTTTCCCTTGCTGCTTTCAATAATTTTTCTTTGTCTTTAATTTTTGCCAATTTGATTACTATGTGTCTCAGCATGTTTCTCTTGGGTTTATGCTGTATGGGACCCACTGCTCTTCCTGGACTTGGGTGGCTATTTCCTTTCCCATGTTAGGCAAACTTTCGACTATAATCTCTTCAAATATTTTCTCTGATCCTTTCTCTATCTCGCTGCTTCTTCTGGGACCCCTATAACGCAAATGTTGTTGCGTTTAATGCTGTCCCAGATTTCTCTTAGGCTGTCTTCATTTCTTTTCATTCTTTTTTCTTTATTCTGTTCCATAGCAGTGAATTCCACCATTGTGTCTTCCAGGTCACTTATCCGCTCTTCTGCCTTGGTTATTCTGCTGTTGATTCCTTCTAGTGGAGTTTTCATTTCAGTTATTGTATTGTTCATCTTTGTTCATTTGTTCTTTAATTCTTCTAGGTCTTTGTTAAACATTTCTTGTATCTTCTCTATCTTTGCCTCCATTCTTTATCCGAGGTCCTGGATCATCTTCACTATTATTAGTCTGAATTCTTTTTCTGGAAGGTTGCCTATCTCCACTTCATTTAGTTGTTTTTCTGTTTTTTTTTTTTCTTGTCCCTTCATCTGGTACATAGCCCTCTGCCTTTTCATCTTGTCTATCTTTCTGTGAATGTGGGTTTTGTTCCACAGGCTGCAGGACTGTAGTTCTTCTTGCTTCTGCTGTCTGCCCTCTGGTGGATGAGGCTATGTAAGAGGCTTGTGTCGATATTTATTGATGAAAAGAATATAAGTTATCCAAAAGTGTTTAAAAGTCTGTATGTTTGACAATTGAAAGTTTGACGAATTTAGATCCTTTGCATTCTCTAATTCCATATGGTCAAAGCCAAAATTAAGCAGTGTTGCCTATTTTAATAGCTACGTTTTATTCCAGGAGTTAAGGAAATAAGAATGGCAAGAGACATAAAAGCAATGTAGTTATGACAAATGTATTTCACAGTTTCTAGGTCTGTGAAAAATGTTAAACAGAGGAAAAGCAATTGGCAGCAGCTAATGGATGTAGTGCTCCTCATTCCAGTAGCAACATGAACAGACTTTTAGTCCCAACACAGAGTTATTCTCCTTAATAGTATCTTCTCAGTGGTACTTAGGTCAAATGCAGAGAGATCATCATGAAAGTGAGGTAGAGGAAAGGACTAAAAATTCCACTTCAGTGAACAAAGGAAGCAAGAACTCAAAATCTTTTATTTGGTAGTTAGAGAACGCTTCTAATGAATTATGCAAAGTTTTGAATGATATGTTTTCAGTGCAATTGGTGATTGTATTTTCAAAATATGAAAAATAACCCAACTTTGAATACCACCATCTTACAAAAGAATCTGCAATCTTTTTGATAAACCAAAATGCTTAGAGTTTTATTTGTACAGTATAAGTCAAAGGTATCTCTTTCTTATTGTATTACCATAAGTTTTTTTTTTAAGATCTACAATTTAAATAATCACAGCTTGAACGACTCTTTCAACATTAACACAAAATGGATTACCTCAACTTACTAAAATGTGTACTTATTCTGAGGAACAATATTGAGGTCCTTCTGTAGGATTCTCACCTGACAAAAAGAATGCAAAACCATAGTAAGTAAAATACATAGTTTCCCTGCTGATTTCCTTATTAGAGTTATGAATGTGGAAGAGGAGTTGTGAAACTATAGATACTCAAATTTATTCTAATGCAAAATTTTTCACTTTGAGCTATTTGACCTCCTCATCACCAATGCAAATGGGCTATATTCTACCACAACCATCTCCTACTGTGCTTGTACCCTTTGTGTTCACCCCATTGTATCAGGACACCTCGGATTATGACCTCACCTTATATTTCTTTACCAAGACAGAAACAGAAGGGAATGATTTAATCTACCTGTAAACAAACCTATAACCTTTTGGACTTGGTAGGTTTCTCCAAGCTGTGTCTCCTCCTAACACTATGAAGATGTGTCCATTGTCTTACTAATGGCCGATTCTATGTTTGTGACTTGGATCCTACCCCTTCTTGTCCTCCTAAGTATTTCACTCTTTGTTTATCCTCTCTTATTATCTAATACAAATAATTTTTTCTGCTCTATTGAATAATTATACTAATGTGCTCTGGTATTTCTAATCTTACAAGAAAAATATTATTATTTAAAAGTCTCAACTTTTATGCTACATTCCATTCCAACATTTGCCTCTTTTACATACCCTTTCACAGAATTACTTAAAATTAATTATATGGCTTTTTCCTTGTCCTCATCTTCCATTTTCTTTCAAGTCCTTCTTTGATCAGGCATTTGCCCTCTACTTTGCTAAAATTGCTCTCATTAATTTTACTAATGATCTCCATGCTTCACAGCAGAATTCAACATAATTGACAACTATCTCATTCCTATTTTTGATTGTTTGTTATGTAGATACCACTCTCTTTCTACCCAATTTTTGAATATTGAAGGGCTCCATAACTTGGTTTTAAGCTCCATTCTACTATTTATCTAAAAATTCTTCCTATATCATCTCACCTAGTTGCATTGCTTAAAATACTATGAACTGGGCAGTAAGTTCCAAACATATGTCCCCATGTCTAATTTTTCCCCTGAGCTCCAAATTCATAAACCCAACTGTCACCAGAATGACTAATAGGCATCTCAAATTAAACATGTCTAAAACAGAACTTTTTGATCTGTGCCTCCCCCCCTCGACAACAAGATTTTCCATCAATCTTCCCTATCTCAGTAAAGAACACAGTCATTCACTCTGTTGCTCAAACCAAAAAAAACCCTGTAGCCATTCTTAACACCTTTCTTTCCCTCACCACCACTCCCCTCAACACACACACACACACACTTCACTGTTAAATCATGTCGGGTCTACTTCTAATACACACACCAAATTTGATCACTCTTTTACTTATTCATTGCTGTCACCCTAGTCTAAGACACTATCATTACTCATTGGCCATGGCACTGACATCTAAACTGAATTTTCCACGGACATGAATTTGGTCAGGTAAAAGTCATTCACTGATGGCAGCCAATCAGTCGTTCAAAATGTAGATGAAAATTAGATGTTTTCAGCCTTGCTGAAAATCTTTGTATAGTTTTCACGGTACTTTGAAAATCCAGATTGTTACCATGTCCTACACATAATTTTGTTTTTATAAGTTGACCCCTGCCAAACTCTGCCGCCTGACTGTTAACCATTTAGTGTCCTATTGGTCACGTTAAGCTGGCAGCCTTGTCCCAGCCTCATACCTTTGCATTTGCTGGTTCCTCTGCCTGTAATACTCTTCCCCCCAAATATTCCTTTGGTCTATTCCTTCCTGTCATTCATGTCAGAGCCTGATTGACAACCATAACTAATGTTGCCCCCTCATGTACTGTTTTATTGCCCAGATTTTGTTCCTGCATGGCACTTTGCAAATGATCTTTTCATGTACTTGTTCATTTGACATTTTTCTCCCCTTCCCCTCCTACCCCAGGATATAAATGTCACATGAGCAAGAGACAGACTTTTCATATTAGTGCAAACATACACTTATGTTCTATTTCTATTGTAGCTCATGCCAATTATAGGACCAACCTGGCAAAAAGGGAAATTTTGCTTTGTTGCTCTGGTTGCTTTAGAAATTCATTGATATGCTTGTTGAAGGAAAGTCAAGCTTAGAGAAGGGAATAAAGAAAGATGCCAATCATGAAATATAACCATACATGGATTTTTGAAAATTCTCTAATGGCAAAGTTTAACATATTAAATCATGTCACTTAAAGATTGGAGATAGATGGTATGTTATCTTCTAACTTCCAGAGTATATTGCAGTAAAGAAAAGTCATAAGCTATTTTTTAAATGTTCCTACTTTGATTCCTCTTTAGCTCACATTATGTTCATTCATGGATGTCTTCCACTTAAGATCCTAAACGTCCTATCATCCCTTTCCAGCAGTTGAAATAGCTCAGCTCCTTATTGGGTCTATAAAGCTCCAGGATGATATAATCAGAATTCCAATCTATGAGAACTTTTCTCTACAAATGAGTTAACATACATTTGAGATATGAAGGCTTTAATTTTCTAAGTTTATTTAAAATAGATATGAAAGATGTAGCCCTGTTTTAAAGTATATACAGCTTAAAAATGTATTCTCTATAACTATTTTGGTTTCTAGTCCTCAGAACAATGGAGATATAAATATTCTTGCCATAAAAATGGGAGACTTGAATAAGTTAGCATAGCAAGGAAATAAATCTTGGAAAGTTAGACTATTTCAAGAAAATGCCTCCTTTTGTAAAGGATACTTGGACAGCTTCTCTATCAATATTTGTCAGGCAATGGATTCAGCTCTTTTTCTGCCAAGTATTAGTTCATACCTTTGTCAACTGGATCCTTGATTTATTAAATTATATTTTTCTATGTTATTCATTTTATTTTTTATTTTATTTTATTTTATTTTTTTTCGCGGTATGCGGGCCTCTCACTGCTGTGGCCTCTCCCGTTGCGGAGCACAGGCTCCGGATGCGCAGGCCCAGCAGCCATGGCTCACGGGCCCAGCCGCTCCGCGGCATATGGGATCCTCCCAGACCGGGGCACGAACCCGCATCCCCTGCATCGGCAGGCGGACTCTCAACCACTGCGCCACCAGGGAGGCCCCTATGTTATTCATTTTAAACCAGGCACTGACATAGGCACAGGGGATAAACGCACAAGTAAAAAATTATTGTTCTAGCCACAATGTTTAAAATCTAGTGGAGAGATTCACAAGTAGACCAAACATTGCACAATAATACCATTATTGCTACAATGGGAATGTATATAAATGGCATCTCCTAATCTGCCTGGAGTAATCAGGGGAGTGTCCCAGAATCTGCTCATACCTATAGCAGAACATCCCTGAAAATGAGTCCTGTCTGCTCCAGGGTGGGCTTATTTGAAAGAACTGGAAATCACTTAATGCAAAGACTGGGTAACAAGAACTTGCAGGAAAACTAAGGAACAAAACTATAAGAACTAGAGATCAAAACATGTTGAGGGGCCTCCCTGGTGGCGCAGTGGTTGAGAGTCCGCCTGCCGATGCAGGGGATACGGGTTCGTGCCCCGGTCTGGGAGGATCCCATATGCCGCGGAGCGGCTGGGCCCGTGAGCCATGGCCGCTGGGCCTGCGCGTCCGGAGCCTGTGCTCCGCAACGGGAGAGGCCACAACAGTGAGAGGCCCGCATACCGCAAAAAGAAAAAAAAAAAAACAAACAAACAAAAAAAAAAACAAAAAAAAACATGTTGAGATTTCTGCTGTCCATACAGGTGGGTAGCAATGACATAATATACAATAATTGAAAAAGTAAAGCGTGGTCAAATGACTGCAGATAAAGTGGTCTGAGGTCAGTGGTCTAGCACATAGTCCCAGTAGCCAAGGGACCGCCAGAATGGTTGAATTTGCTGCTTGATTCTATTTTGTCACCCATCTGAGAACTAGGTCTGAAGCAATGTGTTCAGGGTTGCTTCTGATTGCTTCAAAACCACTGGAGAGTAACTGTGTAGAAAGTATCAAACTTTCTGGCAAAAGTTTTCTCTAAGAGTTTTACAGGAGTAAAATTTGAAATCAAAGGCAGACATCAAGCTCCAGAGATGCTGGATAGGCCCTTGCTCATGGTTAGGTCCCTATAAATCCCTGTTAGATTCCCAGACTCTCTATATCCTGCCCACCTGCCTTAGACATAGACCTGTTCTTTCTGTCTCATTTTGCTATACTATATTTTATATGATGCTCAGAACCTGAACCTAAACTGAATGTTGCTATTGGTTGATTCCTTCCAAGGGCTAGATTTCTCCCATTCTCTATATCCCAGAAAAAGGGGATTTCTGCCACCAACATAACCTGGGTCCACGTCTACTTTGCTTGCTTTCTCATTCTGGTATCTAGAACAAGATATTAAAGTTTCTTTGAACTCCCACTCTGACAATTTTACATTTCTTCTAATCCTGGCTTTTGGCAGTGAGTAAAAATTTCTAATGTCAACTTTTTGGTTTGGCCAAAAAGTTTGTCTTGTTAGTGAATATGTTATTCAATAAAGTTCTTTGTGAAAATGAAAAATGTGTCTTTTATTTATACTTAAAACCAAGCAGACTTTTTGGCCAGCCCAATACTTTTATATGAATATATGTGTCTACAATATATACTAATATTTTATATATTAGTATATTACATGTATACATATATTATACACACACACACCTTTAAACAAGCATAGGTAGCCATTACATTTAGTCTTATACCTATATAACTAAAACCACATTTAGTTGTATACATTTACATATATATAACTAAATGTAATGGCTGCTTACTATTTTTTTTCTTTTATTCTTCCACAAAGTCGTGCCTATATTGTTTATTCTGTATTGGGTCCTACTCTTAACAATTTATGTACGTTAACACAATTTCTCTAACAACCTTATTGTGTTAGCTACCATTATCATCCCTATTTTATACATGGAAACAAAAAACCTGAGGCACTAGGAAATTAAATGACTTTCTCAAAGTTCCAAATCTACCAGGTAAGAGAGCCAGGATTCAAATCCAGACAGTCTGGCTCCGTGTTCAAGATTTTAAAGAGTGACTCCATCAGATATGAATTTTAGGAAGTCCTTATGACAGCACTGAAAATGGACTGGTTTTGGGGGACAGAGGTTGTGATATGGAAGGGAAGAATGAAGGCAGAGGTACCATTTAAGAGATTGTTTGTATCAAAAAGACAATTTGACCTTAGGCAAGGTCATTGGAGTTGGGAGAAGTGCTGAAAGGAATCAATAGGACATAATGACAGACTAGTAATATGGTTTTGACTTGTCCTGGCATTCTTGATGGCATAAGAATAAAAAAGTCAAGTGATTGACAAAATTTCGATCAAGAGTCAAAGGATAATACTTGACTTCATTCAGTTTTCAGAATTATTAAAAATTCCATCTCTCATGTCCTCTAAGAATAGGTTGATATTTTTCCCCCAGGGCTTCCCTTCTCTGAGTCTGATGAAATCCTTGAAAATCACCTCTAAAGTACTCTGCATTCTAGATTTATGTTGAACTGAACTAAAAAGAAACACATGAACAGTAAATGGCCTGGCATTTTGCAGTTGTCACTATTAATATATGGTAGACACCATTTTAATACAAGAATTTAAAATTAATGTGTCATTTTCAAACATGCTTGCTTGTTTGATCTCTTTTAGTTTCATATGTTTTAAAGGAAAAGAACACATTCCATAGGTTCTATTGTTTTGTAAAATTATGACAAGATAATAAGTTAAATTAGTCATGATTATGCATTTGAGTACATGATAGCATTATTTTTATAACAGTGTTCTTATACTCTGTATTTAGGCATTTTGAAAAGCCTTCTCTCTGTTTCTACATAGGACACGTTTTTAATGTAAGTGCTTCTTCCATAGATACTAACAGTTAAAGAGTATCAGGGAAATTAACCCTTTTTTTGGGCTATAATCATTCAGAGACATTGAATAAAATAATGAGAAAAGTATTCCTAGCTCACAACAATCACAGCACTGTTATTATTTCCATTAAATTTGTTAATCCATGCATATTTTTAGTTCTTTAAGCAATAGCATTTACCAGTAGCTTTCACTGATTTTTCAAAAGGAGAGAACACAGGTTCTTTTTAAACAATCCTCATGTTATTCTAAAATCCAAATTTTTAGAAATAAATTTTGTCTTATTTGATAGCAAAGCACAGTTTCATAAATTTACTAATTAAACAGTAAACACGTTTTATATTTTTCAACATATATGCAAAATTTTCATGATATTATTTATAAAAACAAGGATAAATAAAAATTATTCATGAAATTACAATAATATGATCATAAAGTAAAATTTACCAAAACCTATGTTCCTAGTGGTACCACATCATACTCTAGGACTTAGGCATGTTACTTAGGCTTTCTAAGGTTTCTATGCTTCAGTTTCATTATATTCAAAATGGAGATAATACCACCTGCTTCATAGGATTATTTTAAATGAGTTAATATATATAAAACATTTAGGATAGTGCCTGAGAATAGTTATTGTTTTTATATTATTATGGGGATAAATTTCATCTTGTAAAGTGCTTTACTGAAAAGAGACAGTGGAAGGTATAAAAATAGTTCTTTAAAATAGTGAATGTTTTAAAAACTAATTAGACAAATGTATATTCATGTATTTCAAGAAAAATCTATGTTGCTAAATCATAAGAACTTTTACGCTTTCTTTGGACAGAGACACTAATGAGGGCACTTTGAAAAAAATGCTCTAGGGTAAGAAAGAGCAAAGTGGTAAGGCATAACAACAGGAATTTATCCAGGATAATTTAAGCTACTACAAAGCTTCCCAAACAGTATTAGTAGACTGACTAGTATCTAGTTGTCACAGTAAAGCACATAGGGAGGTTGCTAGTAAGGCAGGTGGATGGAAATGTATAAGGGTTAGCAAAGCAAGACAGAAGAAGGAAATCAGAATTGGTATAGTTTCTAGATGAACTTTCTCAGCCAAAATGAAAAACACAGAATCAGAATACTGGAAATAAATTAACTCCAGTTTAAGATAATCCAAAGAGAAAAATATACATGCTATCCTTTTGTCCAGGAAAAGTATAGATTCTTCAGTATTTAAAACAGACTCTTTAAGACCTAGCAAGACTACTGGCCAGTTATAAATTGAGAAACATATCCTATGGGGAATGATTTAAAAAAACAAAAAACAAAACCTCAAACAAAGCATCAGCCACAAAAGTCAGCTGAAGAGTATTCTATAGGCAGAGTGTTTTTAAACTGGAAATGTATACACTTAATTTGATAAAATTCCTTTGAAAGAAAAACAATTTGTAAAGTTAATACATGATCATTTTTTACTTTGTAGGAATACTCAAAAGTACATATTTACTAGTGAGGTTTATCCTGCTTGCACCAGCCATAAACAATTATATTTTGCATTTGGTGACTGTAGACATTTTTCTGTGCATGTACACAAAAAACAGAGATAAATATAATTGACCACAGATTGTAGTTTTCCTAATAGGACTGTATAATTTCATATTTTAACCAAGTTAATGTGCAATGAATAGATAATCAAACTGATTTTCCTAAAAATTTAGTTAATAAATGTTAGCAAATTCCTTGAGTTCCTTCATGTTTGTAATGCCTAATTGCATTGAAACTTAAGTATGTTTGATTGGATACAATTTTATTGAACATTGTTAAATTGTTTTTGGACATTGTATGCTGATGTTAAGTCTGAGGCCAGCTTGTTTTTTTTTTTCCTTTGTGACTTGTTTATTATACCTGGATGCCTTAAATTTTTAAAAAGTTTATCTTGAAACTTAACTACGTAATAAAATATGTCAAGGATTTTGGAATAACTATGATTCATATTTTAAAGGATTTAAGGGAAAAGATGGATAACATACATGAATATAGGCAATTTCGGCAGAGAGATTAAAACCATAGAAAAAAGTCAAATGAAAATGCTAGAAATATAACCATGCTATCATTGACAAAGAATTCCTTCAATAGGATTATCAGAAGAATAAAAAATGTTAAGAATCTGGGAAGTTGAATGTATGTCAATAAAAATTATCCAAAATGAAACACAAAGAGAAAAACGTGAAAATAAAATACCGGAGGATCCAAGAGTCATGATATACTATCAAGCCATTTAAATCTAACATATGTACAAACTAGAGACCCAGAAGGAGAAGACAGGGAAATGAAGTTTAACATCAGACTTATCACAAGTTATGCAAACCACACAGAAAGCACTTAAAGAAAAACAAATTTTCAACTTAAAATTCTATCCTAGCAGAAATATATTTAAAAATAAAGGCAGGGGCTTCCCTGGTGGCCGAGTGGTTAAGAATCTGCCTGCCAACACAGGGGACACGAGTCCAGCCCTAGTCCGGGAAGATCCCACATGCCGTGGAGCAATTAAGCCTGTGCACCACAACTACTGAGTCTGCGCTCTAGAGTCCGTGAGTCACAACTACTGAGCCCGCATGCCGCAACTACTGAAGCCCATGCGCCTAGAGGCCGTGCTCCGCAACAAGAGAAGCCACTGCAAGGAGGAGCCCCCACACCTCAACAAAGAGCAGCCCCGGCATGCTGCAACTAGAGAAAGCCCACATGCAGCAACGAAGACCCATTGCAGCCAAAAATAATAAATAATTTTTTTTTAAAAGGCAAAATGAAGACTTTGCTATAAGACAAACAACAGCTGAGATAATTTATTGCCAGAAAGACTGTACTACAAGAAATGTTAAAGGTGGTTCTTCACAGAAAGAGTAGGATCCCAGATGGAAACCTGGATCCATGCAAAGAGAAAAAGAGTGTTTAATAATGTTAAAATAAAAGTAAATATAGAATAACTTTTTTTTCTAAGTTTACTCACTTGAAAAGAAACTGACCACCTAAAACAAAATAACACTGTCTTGTGATACTTATATGCAAAATTCAAATGTATGACAAACATAGCATAAAGGATGACATAGAAGAATGAGACTATATTGCTGCAAGATTTAAATACTATGTGAAATGATATAATACTGTTTAAAAATAGACTATGATATATTAATGTTGTATAGTTTAGGTGTTAATGAAACCACTAAAATTAAAAAAGAAAAAACTAAAGAGCCAATAATGGAAATAATACGGAGTCAATTAAAAAAAATCACTGTTTTGTTTTTCAGAACAAGGAATAAAAAGGAAAAAAGAACAGATGGGACAAAACAATCAAGATGCTAGATTTAAATTCCATGATCAACTAAGCTATAGCAATTATTCTAAACACCCAATTAAAAAAAAAAACAGAGTGGCAGATAGTATATAATTTCTTGGTTTTTTAAAAACCTAAGAGAAATCTACTTTAAATATATGAACACAGATATATTAAAATTAAAACAGAAAGATGTTTAATGTTTAATAGTAATTAGAGAGATGGATTGGGTACACCAAAATCAAATAACATAGACTTCTGAATCAAAAATATTATCAGAAATAAAGAAGAAAATTCATAAAGATGATGAAACTAATTCATTAAGATATAACAATTATATAGGTATATGCACATTTTCTTCAAAATTTATGAATAAACTGATAGAACTGAAAGGAAAATAGACAAGATTACAATTACAGGTAGAGACTTCACTTCTTTCCCAGAGACAGGAAAACATTAAGGATATATGACTTTAACAATACCATCAAACAACTTGGTCTAATTGAACCCTCCAGTAAACAACAACAGAATACACATTTTCAAGCACGCATGAAACATTCACCAAGTGACCATATTTTGGACCTTAAAATTAACCTCAACAGATTTAAAGAACTGGGAACAAACTGAATAGACTAGAGTAAGTATTAAAAAGATATCTGGAGAATCCCCCCAAACACTTGAATACTAGAAACACAGATAATAACACTCTGTCAAAGAGGAAGTCACAAAGGAAATTAACAAACATTCTGGACTGAATAAAAAATACATATAGGGCTTCCCTGGTGGCACAGTGGTTGAGAATCTGCCTGCCAATGCAGGGGACACGGGTTCGAGCCCTGGTCTGGGAAGATCCCACATGCCGTGGAGCAACTAGCCCCGTGAGCCACAATTACTGAGCCTGCGCGGCTGGAGCCTATGCTCCGCAACAAGAGAGGCCGCAATAGTGAGAGGCCCACGCACCACGATGAGGAGTGGCCCCCACTTGCCGCAACTAGAGAAAGCCCTCGCACAGAAGCGAAGACCCAACACAGCCACAAGTAAATAAATAAATAAATAATTTTAAAAATACATATAAATGTGTGAGATGCAGCTATATTGCCTAAATGAGAGTTTATACATCATGTGTTTGCATTGGAAAATAAAAATCTCAAAGTAAATCTAATCCTGCATCTCAAGGAATTAAAAAGGGAAGAGAAAATTAAACCCAAAGGAAGAAGGGAGGAAAAATAAATTGGACTGAAAATGAATATAAATGCAAATATGAAAATAGAGAAATATTTGCAAGAAATATTTGATTAAAAAAACTCACACACAGAAAATATAAAGAATTCCCACAATTTCCCTAGGAGAACATAAACATTCCATGTTTTTTAAAGGACAAACTTTTCACAGACATGCTAGGAAAGACATGGATAGCAAACAAGCGTATGAGCATGAAGTTACCCAATATCATTAGTCATTATGGAAATGAAAACTAAAATCATAATGAGATCACTACATATCTATTACAAAAAAATAATAAACCCCTGAAAACTCCAAGTTCTGGTGAGGATGAGGTGCAATTAGGGCCCTCATACATTGTTGTGAGAATGCAAAGTGATACAACCACTTTTGAAAACAGTTTTCCAATGTCACTTGAAGTTACATACACATTATCTTAAGTTTCAGAAATTTCACTACTTAGGACTACAATGTTTCTTCCATACAAAAAAAAAAATAAACTGGTGAGTCTGTTTAGCACCTTTATTCATAATTGCCAGAAACAGGAGATAATTAAAATGTTAACTACCTGGTGAATAGATAAATTATGGTACAGCTAAATAATGGTATAATATTCAGCAAGAAAAAAGAAAAAAAACCTACTAATAAATACAATGACATTGATGAACCTCAATCGCATTATTTTAAACAAAAAAAAATCCAATTCAAAAGCCTACATACTAGAAGAGTCCATTTAATAACATTCTGTAAAAGGCAAAACTATTAGGGACAGAAATATCAGTCCTTTCCAGGTACTGGGTGGGGAGGAGGCAGGGAATAAGCACAGACTGGCACTTGGGAACCTTTGGGGAAAAGGAAATATTATATATTCTCATATGGTGGTGGTGACACATATGTATCTGTCTATCAAAACTCAGAAGACTGTACACTTATATAGGTTAATTTTACTTGAAGTAAAAAATTATATATTGAAAAAAAGAGGAAATGGGAAAACCTAGGTGGTAGATGTACAAGTTTTACTGTACTTTTTTCGACTCTACTGTTTTGAATTTTTATATAAAATGTTAAAAAGTGGAAACAAGATTTTCCTCCCCCAAATAAAATCCTTATAATAAGACCAGGAGATGAAAATTTGTTATTAAAGGCAAAAATAAAGATATGCAAATCAAAACTACAATGAGGCATCACCTCATACCTGTCAGATGGCCATTATTAAAATGTTCACAAATAATAAATGCTGGAGAAGGTGTAGAGAAACAGTAATCCTCCAACTCTGTTGGCTGGAATGTAAATTGATACAGCCACTATGGAGAACAGTATGGAGGTTCCTTAAAAAACTAAAAATAGACTTACCATATGATCCTGCAATCCCACTCCTGGGCATATATTCAGAGAAAAGTATAATTCGAAAAGATACATGCACCCCAATGTTCATTGCAGCACTATTTACAATAGCCAACACATGGAAACAACCTAAATGTTCACTGAAAGATGAATGGACAAAGAAGATGTGGTATACTTATACCATGGACTATTATTCAGCAATTAAAAAGAATGAAATAATGCCATTTGTATCAACATGGATGGACCTAGAGATTATCATACTAAGTGAAGTAAGCAAGACAAAACAAATATCATATAATATTGCTTAAATGTGTAATCTAAAAAAAATGATAAAAATGAACTTGTAGGGCTTCCCTGGTGGCGCAGTGGTTGAGAGTCCGCCTGCCGATTCAGGGGACGCGGGTTCGAGCCCCGGTCCAGGAGGATCCCACATGCCGTGGAGCGGCTGGGCCCGTGAGCCATGGCCGCTGAGCCTGCGCGTCCGGAGCCTGTGCTCCGCAACGGGAGAGGCTACAACAGTGAGAGGCCCGCGTACCGCAAAAAAAAAAAAAAAAAAAAGAACTTGTATATAAAACAGAAACAGACCCATAGACATAGAAAACAAACTTACAGTTACCAAAGGGGAAAGGGGGGGGAGGGATAAATTAGGAGTTTGGGATTGACATATACATACACATTAAAAATAAATATCCAATAAGGACCTACTGTATAGCACAGGGAACTATATTCAGTATCTTGTAATAACCTATAAAGAAAAGAATCTGAAAAAAATAGGTGTGTATATATAACTGAATCACCTTGTTGTACACCTGAAACTAATACAACATTGTAAATCAACTATACTTCAATAAAAAAAGGAAAGGAAAAATAAAATAAAATTAATTAATTTAGCATAAACAAATTGCATAGTATGTCAATCATTTTCCACTACAGGGTTACAAGTCAAACCCTAAATAAGATGGAATATTATGAACATTAATATATTCATAATAACTCATATTTCTACATAACTTATGGTTTATATACTGTATTTTATACACATGATTCCTTTTGATCTAAACAATAAGTACATCAGGTAAGTGATATTACATTACAGATCCAGAAACTGACACACACAGCAGTTAAGCAACTCGCTTTAGGTCTGTAAGCCAAGGTCTGAATTCCAAATTTCAAGTCATTTTTTCTATGTCTTTTTATATTGAGGCATAATAGTCAGAAAATGTGTATTTAGGAACATTATGTTCATAAAAAGTGCACATATAAAGGTAAAGTGTAATGAATTTTCACAAACACCTGTGTAACCTGAATTGAAATCAAGAAACAGAATATCCCTAGCACACCAAAAGTACCTCAATTCTTTTCAAGGGTGATCAGTGTAAGAGATACATTTTTATAAAACATTTAATTCTGTGGTATTATCACCAATATAAATAACCTTCCCTTGAAGGGACCTTTAAATAGTCAACTATTTTACTATATTTAAAATATGATGTTATTTATAAAACATTTATTTGCACACAGCTCTTCAGGAACATATATTTAGATAGACTGATAGGAAAATACCCCCAAAATAACATCAATTGGTAGTAACCATTTAGAAAATTACTAAAAGTCTGTATAAAAAGTTAACATATTAATTGCTTTTACCCATAAACATGGTTAGAATGCATTGACTAATGGGACTCACAGCACTGGTCAAAGTAATTCTTAAGACATTATTAAGCATGATCAACAAAAATAAACTCAAAATGGATTAAAGACCTAAATGTAAGACTGGATACTACAAAACTCTTAGAGGAAAATATAGGCAGAACACTCTTTGACATAAATCACAGCAATATCTTTTTCAATCTGTCTCCTACAGTAAGGGAAGTAAAAACAAAAATAAGCAAATGGCACTAATCAAACTTAAAAACTTTTGCATAGCAAAGGAAACCATAAAATTAAAAGACAACCCACAGAATGGGAGAAAATATTTGCGAACGATGAGACCAACAAGGATTATTCTCCAAAATTTACAAACAGCTCATGCAGCTCAATATAAAAAAAAAACACAACCCAATCAAAAGTGAGAGAGTGGCATGGACATGTATACACTACTAGATGTAAAACAGATAGCTAGTGAGAAGCAGCCACATAGCTCAGGGAGATCAGCTCGGTGCTTTGTGTCCACCTAGAGGGGTGGGATAAGGAGGATGGGAGGGAGAAGCAAGAGGGAGGAGATATGGGGGTATATGTATATGTATAGCTGATTCACTTTGTCATAAAGCAGAAACTAACACACCATTGTAAAGCAATTATACTTCAATAAAGATGTTAAAAAAAAAATGGGCAGAAGACCAAAATAGACATTTCTCCAAAGAAGACATACAAATGGCCAAGAGGCACATGAAAAGATGCTCAACATTGCTAATCATTAGAGAAATGCAAATCAAAACTACAGTGAGGTACCACCTCACACCAGTCAGAATGGCCATCATCAAAAATTCTATAAACAATAAATGTTGGAGAGAAAAGGGAACCCTCCTACACTGCTGGTGGGAATGTAAATTGGTGCAGCCACTATGGAGAACAGTATGGAGGTTCCTTAAGAACCTAAAAATAGAGCTACCATATGATCAAGTAATCCCATTCATAGGTATATATCTAGAGAAAAACATGGTTCAAAAGGATACATGCACCCCAATGTTCATAGCAGTGCTGTTAACAATAGCCAAGACATGGTAGCAACCTAAATATCCATCGACAGATGAATGGATAATGAAGATGTGGTACATATATACAATGGAATATTACTCAGCCATTAAAAAGAATGAAATAATGCCATTTTCAGCAACATGGATGGATCTGGAGACTATCATACTGAGTGAAATAAGAAAGAGAAAGACAAATATCACATGACATCACTTAAATGCTCAGTCTAAAAAAAATGATGCAAACCAACTTATTTACAAAACAGAAACAGACTCACAGACTTAGAAAATGAACTTATGGTTACTGGTGGGGAGGGACAGACTGGGAGTTTGGGACTGACATGTATACACTGCTATATTAAAAATAGATAACCAACAAGGACCCACTGTATAGCACAGGGAACTCTGCTCAATACTCTGTAATAAACTAACTGGGAAAAGAATTTGAAAAAGAATAGATACATATACATGTATAACTGAATTACTTTGCTGACACCTGAAACTAACACAACGTTGTTAATCAACTCTACTCCAATTTAAAAAAAAAATCCTGAAGCAAAAAAAACCCTGGAGGCAAAGTAGGTAGGTAGGAATAGAGATAAAATAAGATTGGTCACGAACTAATAATTTTTGAAACTGGGTGATAAATATTTGGGGGTTCATTATAGTATTCTACATTTTTTATTTTGAAAAATTTTATAATAAAACGTAAGAAAAAAACCCAACAAGGATGGACCTTGAGGACATTATGCTAAGTGATGTAAATCAAGTAGAGAGAGATAAATAGTGTATGATATCACTTATCTATGGAATCTAAAAAAGCCAAACTCATAATAACAGGGCACAAAATGGTTATTCCCAGAGGCTAGGTAGGGAGTAAAGGGAAGAGATGTTGTTAAGGGCACACACTTGCAACAAGTAGTAAATAAGTCCTAGAGACTGAAGGCACAGTATAGTGAATATAGACAACAATATTGTATTATAAACATCAAACTTGCTAAGAGATGAGATTTTAATTATTCCAACCACAAAAAAGAAATTATTATCATGTAACATGGAGGTGCTAACTATGACTACATTGGTGATAGTAATCATATTACATATAAACATACATAGTAATCATATTAAATAGTAATGTATCAAATTAACATGTTGTACACCTTATATTTACAGTGTTATATATCAAATATATTTCAAATAAAAAAATTAAAATTTAAAAAAGAAAAGATCAACTTGATATTCCCCTCAGCTTGACTAGACTTTAGACAGGTATCTTCCTGACTGTAGAAATAAGGCCAGAAATAAACTCATGCATATAAAGTCAACTAATATTTGACAAGGGAGCCAAGAAACCTCCTTGGGGAAAGACAGTCTCTTTAATAAATAGTTCTGGGAAAATTGGATAGTCACATGCAAAAGAATGAACATAGGACTTCCCTGGTGGCACAGTGGTTAAGAATCTGCCTACCAATGCAGGGGACACAGGTTTGAGCCCTGGCCCCGGAGGATCCCACATGCCATGGAGCAACTAAACCCGTGTGCCACAACTACTGAGCCTGTACTCTAGAGCCCACAAGCCACAACTACTGAGCCCATGTGCTGCAACCACTGAAGCCCATGTGCTTAGAGCCTGTGCTCTGCCACAGGAGAAGCCACCACAATGAGAAGCCCATGCACTGCAATGAAGAGTAGCTCCTGCTCGTAGCAACTAGAGAAAGTCCGCACACAGCAATAAAGACACAATGCAGCCAAACAATACATAAATAACATTTTTTAAAAAATAAAGTGCATTTGGGTTTTAAAGTTATTTCATAATACTCTATAAAAAAAGGTAAAAAAGAACAAACATAGACCTCCTATCTTAAACCACACACAAAAATTTACGCAAAATGGATCAAACACTTAAATGTAAGATCCGAATTCATAAAACTTGTAGAAGGAAACATAGGGGAAAAGCTTCCTGATGTGTCTTGGAAATGATTTTTTGGATATGACACCTAAAGCACAAGCAACAAATGCCAAGTTAAACAAGTAGGACTACATCTGACTAAAAAGCTTCTGCACAGCAAAAGAAAGGATCAACAAAATGGAAAGGCAACCTACAGAATGGAAGAAAATATTTGCAAACCACACATATGGTAAGGGGTTAATATCTAAAATATATAAGGAACTCGTGTAAGGAACTCAGTAGCAAAACAACAATCCAATTAAAAAATTGGCATAGGACCTAAATAGACATTTTCCCCAAGATATTCAAATGGCCAACAGGTACATGAAAAGGGGCTCAATGTTACTAATCATCAGGGAAATGCAAATCAAAACCATAATGTGATCTCAGGTCATGCCTATGAGAATGGCTATCATCAAAAACACAAAAGATAATAAATGCTGGCGAGGATGGGAGAAAAGGGACCCCATGTATACTGTTGGTGGAAATTTATATTGGTATAGCTACTGTGGAAAACAGGATGGAGATATGATCCAGCAATTCTACTTCTGCAATCCAAAGAAAACAAAATCACTATCTTGAAAAGATAACTGTGTTCCCATGTTCATTGCAGAATTACTTATAATAGCCAAGACATGAAAATAACCTAAGTTTCCATCAACAGATGTCTGAACGTAGAAAATGTGAATATGTACACGCACACACACACACACACTCACACAGGAATACTATTCAGCCATAAAAAGGAATTCCTGTCATTTGCAACAACATGAATGAAACTTGAAGGCATTATGCTAAGTGAATTAAGTCTGAAAGTGTAAGACAAATACTGTATGATATCGCTTCTTATATATAGAATCTTAAAAACAAAAACAAACAAGAAAACAAACTCATGGCTTATAGATACAGAGAACACACTGGTGGTTGCCAGAGGCGGGGAAGGGGGTGGGGACAGGGGAGTGGGTAAAATGTGTGAAGCTTGTCAAAAGGTACAAACTTTCGGTTTTAGGATAAATAAGTTCTGGGGATATAATTTACATCATGAAGACTATAGTGAACAATCTTGTATACTTGAAAGTTATCTTAAAAGTCATCACTAGGAAAAAATTGTAATTATATGAGCTAATGTATATTAACTAAACTCACTTATGTGATAATCATTTTACAATATACACATTTATCAAGTCATTACGTTATATACGTTAAACTTACACAATGTTGTGTGTCGATAATCTCAGTAAAACTGAACAAAAACTAAGAAAAAAAGACCTGAAAACTCTCTCTTTGAAATGTAATCATCACAAAAGCAGAGCTCCTATATCCCCGTCTCTGGGGAGTGTAAAATCCCAACTTTGATAATGCCAGTTACACGGAGGGCAGTAATCACATTGACCAACCTGCTTCTCCAACATCATATAGTACTCTTCCACTCCCTCACCCCAGTGCTTAAGAGCTCTCTTAACTTTTGTTTCAGGACAGTTGAGTTCAGTCTTTCTCCCCTGTTGCGGTAGTACTGACTAAAGTCTTCCTTGCCTATTTACCTCCATCTGGTGCAATTTTTCTTTGACCAATGCCTACTGTACTCTAGGTAATAAACCATCACCTCAGACCTTGGGTATACTCAGCTAGATAACTAAGCAAATGTAAATGAGTGTGATAAGCACAGTGTTCACATTTACACATGTGTTGTAAAAAAGAGCTATGGGAGATTGTGTCCCCCTCCCCATTTCTCCCGGGGGTATGAGGGGCTTTAAGGAGTTAGACAGATTAGAAGACAAAACTGAACAATGAAAGATTCAAAAAATAAGTTCGCTTAGTATACATCATATGAAGGGAATTCTAGGCAGACAAAAACAGCATGAATGACAATATGGAGGCATGGAGTTCATGATATGTCTGGGGAATAAGAGGTCAAGAGTTGCTCTAATATAGTGTAAACACATATGAACCAAAAACTGAGAGTTGGAGTGGCTGGAAAGACTGACTGCATTCAAGTATAAAAATAATTATAAGTGATCCCTAAGTAGTCTGGACTCTAGGAATTGGGAAGTGAATAGGAGTGTATCAAAAAGTGATTAAATGCATGTTTTTGAATATTCCTCTGCTGGCAGTGTAAAGGTTGACGTGCTGGTAAACTGGATCTCCTGCAGGACATGGGTGGGGAAAAGCCCTGATTTGTAGAGTTTACAGATTTACCTGGTGTAAACACTCCCAACTATGGCTGATTTCAAGCTGCCAATGGTTTAATAACAGGATTTCTGAATTCCTGAATATTTAACAATGTGTTCTCATGAGCCAGTACAGTTTGCTCTAGAATATCACTGGTGGCAAGGGAAAAGAATGGACTTTGTCTAGGTGAAATAAACCATAAAGCCACTGTGAATGTGGATAGGAGGGAACTCAATCAAGGGACATTACAGAAGAAAAGCTAACAATCCATATCAGAGGTATTATTCACATTATAAACAGCATTCTTTTTAAGGATCTTTCAAGTAGTCAACTATTTAAAGGTCAAATAATGTGTGTCAGAGGTCAAGTAATACACCCATGGTCACCCACCTTGCCAGTGGCAGAGCCTGGATTTGAACCCAGTCTGCCCGATTCCAGTGTCCCATATATAGGCTTATGAGCTCAACTCCTGCTCACCTGGAAAATGAACCTAATGGGATTGCTCTGATGATTAAGTAAGAAAATACACAACCAAAGCACCTAGGACAAGGTCTGATACCTACAAACATTTATGAAATTACAGCTAGTATCACTAATATTGTCATTACCATTATCCTTATTTTGCCACAATCATCATGTTTAATTGAATTTGTTAGGAGTGATGAAACAGACAACCAGGAGGTGCTAATAAAGAAAGCAATTTTCTGTGCTTAAAAAGTTTACCAGCTGGAGAGAATAATGCATTTTAAATGCTGTGGGTTTCTAATTGTAATTCTTAATCTTTTTCCCCCCAAGTAAAAACTAAATCTTATAAACAAATCTATGTGTCTTGGAATAGAGCCTTCTGTTATATCATCACAGTGAGTTTTAGTCTTGCCTGGTATTGCTAAGCTGTCTAACATTTCCCCATGTTAAAAGCTAAGATAACCGTCCTATAAACAATCAAACATTATTCTTTCCATTGTTCTGCTAACATCAGAAGTAGAATTAACTCTTGAATTATGCTGGTAATGATTCATAATCCTTAAGTAACTGAAAACTCTTTTAACTATGGAGTATTTCACAAGGGAGAAAGATACCAATGTCCAGCCCAGCCCTGACCACTGGAGATTATACGACCTTTTGTCCATGTCACACACCATTGGGTTTTGGCATCTATGCAGAGTTAGCTGTACCTCCAGTAAGATAAACCTTTTAATCTATATACAGAGCAAGAATCTTTTGGCCCATAGCTTTATAGCCTCTGGTGCTTTGGACCCACAAATAAATCACTTATAAGATAGAAAACTTGGCAGAAAATTTTGGACTCTAAAATAGCCTGAAAACTATTTAAGTTTAAAAATTCAATAACTGCTATCAAACACACATGATGAAGATAAATGCATCTCCTGCAGTTTTCACTGTTTGGCACACCAGAGAATACCTGAAAGACAAGGTCACCAGAGCTGGGATTGTGTTCACACTTTTTAAGTCCATGATAAATAAAATATCTTTACTCAAAATTGAAACATATATTCATGAACAAGAATCAACACATCATAAAGTACCGCTTCTGACTCCGAACAATTCATAGAAATAATCAATGCAAATCAATGCCAAAGAATACATGTCACATTGCTTATTGCAGGAAAATTGTTTTATAATATAATTACATTAGTTTTATACTCAGTATTTTTAATGTTTATTTCTCACCTTCAGTTTCAACCTTGGCATGTATATTCTTACTGTGAAAGCGAACAGTGAATTGTTTGTTGTTATTTTGCTCTGACCAAAAATATACATACTACAGCTTTCATAATAAAAATCTTAACTGTGGTTTGCATGTGAGCACAAAAGGGATGTTTGCATCAAAGCGTGATGTTCAAAGGAAAAGATTATTTAAATCCTCACACAGAGGGCAAGTTGAATTTCTTTTCTAGGCAAAGTCTTATGTGGAAGACTCAAATATTTGCCCTAACTCTGCAGTGAACTTTGAGTCTGTTTGCTCTCACAGTGTGAGAATTATGTGAGATAGAATTTTATATGGCATCTGTTTGGAATCTTTTTCCCTTTATCCACCCCAACTTGAAATTTTAATTCAAATCCGCGGAAGTGATTTGCCAACTGGTTTCACACACACTGTGGTATGACTCTTCAATCCACCTTTGAATCTAATGTGCACCTCCTATGAGTGAATTGTTATGGAGAGGTGATTTTAAATATAGCATATTAATGGAAATTTGAGGTACAGTAAGGCCAACAGGTCAGGAAAACGACTGCCATGGAAAACAGTAATAAGCTATTACTCACCCTTCTCAAGAGGGGGAGGCAGGCCACGCCACAGGAGGACACACAGGGAAGCTCTGAGAACCAGGTAGGTCGAGAGGCAGACGGAGAGAGAGGAATTGTGGGCAAGGGTCTTGATTGTGGCTTGCTCTGGAAGGAACAGGTGAGGCAAATAAGCAGGTTTAGGATTGGCTAGTCCGAATAATTTCAGTGGGCTCTGGGGCAAAGGGGCTGTCCCAAGTTGTCTCCTACTTGGCCTTGGGGGTCATTTGGGCAGATGTGTAGTGGTCTGTAGGGACACAGCCCAGTGGGTTGGGGGAAGTGGGCTCTGGATTGGTTGGTTTATATTTGAAAAATAGTCCCCAGGAGGAGGACTCTTCCTGAGAAGGGGAGTGGGTAATGATGAAGGCAAGATGTCAAAGCAAAGTGATTTAGGTAGATTGTCTGGTTCTCCAGAATGAGGTATAACTAGCGTATGCATGGAGGGCAGATCTTAAACTATGATGCTTACAGAGGCTACGGTGCTGGTTAAAACAAGAAGGATGACTTACTATAACACAATTGAAGCATTTTGCATACGTGGTGGGTGCTGTCGGCATCCAGGGCAATTGAACCAACAATACGGTGAGGATCAGCTGCTAAGGGCTCACAGCTTTCTCCTCTGGAGAATTGCCCTCAGCCAGTGGTTCTCAAACTTCATTGTGCATCAGAATCACCTGGAGAGCTTGTTAAACCACAGATTGCTGGGCTCCACCCCCAGAATTTCTGATTCAGTAGGTCTGGGCTGTGGTCCAAGAAACCATCATTGCTAACAAGTTCCCAGGTGGTGCTGATCTGGGGACCATACATTGAGAACAACTGATCTAGGCTGAAAACTGTCACCTCTCCCAGGGATTCCTGGGAGGTTTTACCCTCCAGAGTCAATGACTGACTGAAATAGGATGTAAAAGTCCAGCTACCTTGCCGCAAATCAGAACAATTCTGTGGTGCGGTCCATTCTCCTGAAATCCACAGGAGATGAGACTGTGGCTAGCCTTCGGCTGACTTTATCTTTTTACCAAGGTTCTTCTACTACCCAGTGGTGTTTCCCTCACTTCCCCACAGATTTCTGCTTAGTAAACCACTTGCACAATACACACAACTCAGTTTTTGTTTCTAGGAAACCCAACCTAAGAAACCATATTTTGTCCAAAAGCATCTTTTTATTTCCGAATCTACATCCAAGAATTATTTTGCCATTTTAAAGTTTTATCTACCCTCAATATTCCTGTTGATCCTCAAACACAGCAATGGATTTGAGAGTGGTCAGTAGTGATCAAAATGCTCAGAAGGATAGGAAGTATAAATAGAGGAAAAAATAAAGGTAATTATTTGGAGAGTAGAAGGCAGAAAGGGAGATGAGTTAGTTATCCTTGTTTAGAGAATCCAGTGCCTACTTCCTGTTCGCATTGTTCTTACAAGGCAAATTAAAAAGACATGATACTGCCTTCTGGTACTTTACGCTATAAAATATTGTCTGAAAACAAATTTACATTTTGGGAGGGGATAATTCATGCAGTGAGTATCATGGGCAGTATTTTGATATCTAAACTAACTCCCCACAGCTGATTTGTTTCAATTAATAAAATGTAATTAAATTCTATACAAGAATGAATTAATATGCATTTAATAATCTGAATATGTCAGACACCAGCCTAGCCACTTTCTCATACATCATTCATTCAATCTATTTAAGCCTTATGATTAAGGACTCCAAATAAGTTTTCAGAAAACAAAAGATATTCTGTGTATTTTTAAGAGTAAATATAGTTAGTAAAGAGCACAAACCCACATAGTATTGCTGTTTTCCTGTCAGTAATATAATAATGTCAAGTGGTTTAATGAATTAATGTATGATTGAAGAATTAATGTCATGCTTACAACTAATTTTGGCAAAACACCGCAGAATGTGGGACTGCCTTTCCTTCACCCTATTCCAAGCTTTTGAACAGAACTTACCACATTTAATTCTGACTTTGGAAGGAAAATGAACAAGTATTTTGGGCTTGTACTTTCTTATCAGAAACCAGAGCATGTGATGGATGAGGTGGAAGAGTGTGAAAAAATTTGAGTAGATGTTTCTTAAATTATTATTAAGGACAATTCATGCAATGAATTCATGTAGTTCATGCATGAACCCAAGAGGCTCTCAGGCTTTGGTTTATGAGAGAGAGTGTTTTGGTCTCATCTTTTTTTTTTTTTTTAATGATGCAGCATGTTGTAATGGAAAGACTCTAATATCATCGGTTCAAATTCTGGCTTCCCTTCTTATTTTCTGTTTGATCTAAATCAAGTTATAGTTGTCTGGGTCTTGATCTTTTTATTTCTAAATTGATGATAATAATCTTCACCTTGATAGTGTGGTTGTGAAGATAAGTAATATATGTAAATTTCAATATACCATGGCCAAAGTATCACAAGTTCATAACAAATATTAATTTTTTTACTTTTAATTTTATCCATATCTCCTTCTTTTTATTAACACATAGTCTGTACTCCAAACTAACTACTACCATCTGAAAACAAATTCTGCATTATCTAGCACTTACTTCTCTTTAACCTCATACTTTTGAACTATCTTTCATGAATTAGCTTCCCTCCCTGATTATCTAATGAAGAGTGGTTTATTCCTCCTATGACATTGAGCCCACTTTGCCATATATTATTCTTACACAGAGTATTTCTTCAATGTTATTGAGTGCAGTGTTTCATTCTACCTACAGTAGATGCCCTTTATATATGTCCCAGTTGAAATTATCACATGAAATAGCATAACTATATTAGTAGTTGTCTGTTTGTCTGTCTCCCACACTATATCATAAGCTCTTGGACTTATAATATGCATTTTGCCTCTCTATTTCTCTCTCTATTCCTCTCTATATTCTATTTTTCTCTATATTCCACCTCAGTGGTGTATTCCCACTGGTACTCTCACCTTTGCAACAATATGGGATTTTCCATTGTAGAGGCATATGTATCGAAGTCCGTGGTTTATCCTGGCAAAATCAGTGGAAATTTTAATATGTTTAATGATTTAACAACTAAAATCAATGCCTGGTAAGCTGAAAGAGGGCCATTTGATAGGAAACCTTCAGACAACGATGGGAGAGATCTTATTGCTCTCTATCTTGTCTATGAGACAGTCATAGTTTATGGCGCCATAGGCTAGTAGATCCAAAGGGACCTGGAATCTCTGAGAAGTAACTTACAAGCTAGGCAAAGCACCCACTTGATCATTGGAGTTAGGGCTCCCAGGCCACCTCCTCTTAGCTGGCGACCCTTCTATCTTCCTCCTGAATTTCCTCAACCTCTGTAGCTACCCTTGCTGACTTCTGTTTAGTGGATCTGACTCTACTTCCCAGTGTTTCTCATCATGACTGGTTATCCTCACTTGGACCTCTTGATTGCTTTATGTTTTACTCCAGAATGAGATTGATGTGTTTTTGACTCCATATTGATACTTAATTATGCCACAGTAGTTTCCATTCATCTTTTTCTAGTACTGACCATAGCCTGACTGCTCAATCCTTCTTAGATTTACAGTCAAAAGTGACATTTTTTCCTATGAAAATGACCCTGTAAAAATATGGATGAAGAAGACTGCCCTTTATTTTTCTACCCAAAACAAAACTTGTTCTGACTTATTCAGGTCCTTGTCATCATTTTGCCACTGCAGGTTATTTATTGTGTGTGTGATGTTGGGGAAGGGGGTGTGCTTTTCCATAGACATTTTAGGGAACAGGGACTCTAGGGGCCTCTACAGGCCCTCACAGCCTAGAACTCTAGAAACCAATTCACAGGCAAAATCTAAATCTAAATCTGTCATGTAGAAGCCACAAACAAACACTGGGATAAAAATTTTGGAGACATGCTGACTATGGCCATGTTTTTGGAAAAACACCTGTAAGGAAGGCTTAGGCAATGTTGTCTCCAGCAAGCAGGGTTTCCAAAACTGGAATGTTACTATTCCTCTAAGAACACATAGAAGTAAGTGGACAACATGTGTGGACATGTAATAGAGTCTATCTCTTGGCAGAAATGAAATCTAAAGCATAAAATATGCTTTTTTTTTTGAGTAACATGAAACATATCAAAGTTCTCAATTCAAACATGACTCCAAAAGACTAGGCATCACACTGCTGGAGAACATGCTGGAAACGAATCTTCACAAGGGTAAGTAAAAAGTCCCCTCCACCAGACATTTCAAGCAAAAGAGAATCAACCCACTCAAAGAGAATACGTTGCTGGGCCATGTTAACATGAGCTATGCCAAGGCCAAGACCAAGGCCACACTCATGGAAAAAATATCAGGGATGGGAAGAGGGAGTGAGGAGAAGGAGATGGTGCTGTCATGCTCAGTGTTAAATTGTACAACCATTCCACAGAACAAATCTGGGCAAATAAGGAAAACATCACCAAATAAAACAAAGAATCCCTCTTAGGTGACCCCTCCACACCCTCACACCCCAACTTCAACAAATAAAGTGACCAGTTTCTAATTCTGGATATTGTATGAGCATAAGCCCAAATGTTCTGGATCATTCTGCTTCCATTGTTCTGCTTAGCTTTGTCTTTGTAGACAGATTATCTGGGTCCCATTTGAAGCTATAGCTCTTCTAACAAACATGTACACACCAATCTCTGAAATGCAAACCATTTTCATGATCATTAGGGAAATGTGAACCACAAGATATTTTTCTATTTCATCTCATTAGCAAGAATTCATTGTCCCTTTAGATATAAATATGATTTTTGGGTAAAAAATAAAGGATTCTGTGAGATACATATTTGTAAGTTATTTGTTCATCATGGTTGTTTGTAAATTTAATTCTATTTTTAAAGGAAAATAATGCAAACTAGCTCTTCATTGAAATATATTTTGTATGTCTTACAGACCAGGCTTGAATAATACATGAAAACTAAACTTCGCCATTTGTTTAAAATTTGAAATCAAGATTCATTTTACTTTCATCTCAAGCATTAGTAGAGGAGGCAAGAAACATCATTTTCTTAACTCCAAAGTCCAACTGCATGGCCAATCAAGGTTGATTGACTGAAGGTGTCAAAAAGAGTGGCAGCCAATATCCTCCAGTCCACTGACCTTGCGTTTCAGAAGACAGATTAAACCAGGCTGTCTCTTTCTAAATTCAAATGGACTGGAAAAAAAAAATCTTTGTGCCTTGATCCATTATGGGGCTGTGCTTAATTGATCTTTGACTCATTACTGAAGCTGAACAACTTAGGGACACAGACATGAATACTTGTCTACAAAATGGTAAGCCAGGATAACAGTTCTTCTCCAGCTTCGAAACAGAATAACAATGTAATAAACTAATGAAAACAAACTACAAGGAAATTATAAAACGGCCTCAATCAAACAGTATCCTATTCAATTACCATCATTTAAAAGTCATTGTGGACCTCACGGCATTTTAGGGCATGAGCCAACCATCTCCTTGCACGGCCCTGCGATAAAACCTTTCTCTGCTCCAAACTCCGATGTTTCGGTGCCTGGAGCTGCGGACTTTTCCCTGTCAAGCAGGAGACCCCAAAGCTGGTCCATCCTCTCTCCACTCTGTAGGCCAGGGAGGGCATCATTTGGATCCATGGATGAATTCCCTCCTATCAGGATTGTGCTTCAGGATCTTCCTGAACTTTCCCAGAGGCCTTCTGAAGTGAGTGCCCTGAGGTTCAGGCAACAATGTTAACTTGCTTCCTCTCCTCTAGCCCTTTGCAAGGGTGGTGTGTTTGAGGGTGGCAGTCTGAGGAGGATTTTCTCCTACTTTATGATGCAGCATTGATGGACATAAAGGAGGGCATTTAGCTGATGGGTAAAGAGTGACTTTCTCTGATGGGCTTACGGCTGACCTAGACTTCAGACCTGGACCCTGGCACCCACAGGGCTGGAGAAGCTGTGAAATAGAAGACGTGGCATGAGAAGAGAGTAGTGATGGAGGGGGGAAGGAGAGGAAGGCTGAGTCGTAGGCAGCCGAGGTTCAGCAGGGCATGCTGCTGAGATGGGAAGAGACCACAGTCATGGAAACCGGGAATGCTGCTGATGGATATTTGTGAGAAATGCCCACCATGCAAAGAAAGGGACCCTTTAGAGTGAGACTAGAGCGACATTGAGGAGAGGAATGCTGGGCTGTAGTTAAAGATACACAGACATGGGTACAGACATGGAGAGGCAGAGTGGGGCACCATAACAATGGCCATTTTTATGGAGAGCCTCTCTTATGCCAGTAGCTTTGCACCATCGACTCTACTCCTCATCACTGCTCATGGAGGATGCAGCATCATTCCCAATTTCTGATGAAGGACACTGGCAGTGTTACTCAGTGGATCCACATCCATCCATCCATCCATCCATCCATCCAGATGTGCCTGGAGTTAGGAAAGTCCTCTCTTAGAGATTTAAGCCAAGACCTGACTGATGAGAAGGAGACAGTCATGGGCAGATCTGGCAGAAAAACACCTCAAGAAAAGGAATGGCAGGTACAAAGCCCTAAGACAGAAATGAGCATGGCATGTCTGAAGAATGAAAGAGGGCCAAGCTGGCTGGTGGCCATGAGGAGAACGGTATCTGATGAGGTGAAGAAGTGGGTGGAAATCAAGGTGCACAACAAGCATGACATAGGTGTAGATCAGAAAGGAATGGCTGTGCAGAGGCCAAATTATGCAGGGCCTTGTGGGTCATCATAAGGAGTTTGGAAATGCCAGTTGTTGTAATGGGAAATCATTGGAAAGCTTTAAAAAGAGGAGCAACACAATCAAATTTAGGATTTAAAAAGAAAACTCTAGAGGACTTCCCTGGCTGTCCAGTGGTTAAGACTCTGTGCTTCCATTGCAGGGGGTGTGAGTTTGATCCCTGGTCAGGAAACTAAGATCCCACATGCCATGTGGCATGGCAATAAATAAGTAAAAACATAAATAAATAAAAATAAATTATTAAAAATAAATAAATAAAAATAAAAAGATAACTCTATAAAACAACGAGATACCACTACACCTATTAGAATGGCCAAAATCCGAAACACTGAAAACACCAAATGCTGGCGAGTAACAGGAACTCTTATTCATTACTGGTGGGAATGCAAAATGGTATGTAAGACAGTCTGGTAGTTTCTTACAAAACTATACATACTCGTACCATATAATCCAGCAACTGGACTTCTTGGTATTTACCCATATGAATTGAAAACTTATGTCCACACAAAAACCTGCACACAGATGTTGACAGCAGCTTTATTCATAAGTGCCAAAACTTGGAAGCAACCAAGATGTCCTTCAGTAGATGAGTAGATAAATAAACTTTGGTACACCCAGACAATGAGATGTTATTCAGCACAAAGAAATGAGCAATCAAGACTTGACAAGACAGGGAGGAAACATAAATGCATATTGATAAGTGAAAGAAGCCAGTCTGAAAAGGCTACATGCTGTATGATTCCAACTATGTGACATTCTGGAAAAGGCAAAACTATGGAAACAGCAAAAAGATCAGGGGTTAGGGGAGGAAAGGATGAATAGGTGGAGCACAGAGGATTTTTAGGGCAGTAAAACTATTCTGTATGATACTACAATGATACATAGATGACATTTTATGTTTTTCATAAACCAAAAGTGAATCCTAATGTAAACTATACTCTCTTACAACAACAAGAGCGAACACCAATATAAACTATGGACTTTGGGTGATAATGACATGTCAATGCAGGTTCATCAATTGTAACGAACATACAACTATGGTATGAGATGTTTATAGTGGGGGAGGCTAGGTGAGCATGGGGGCAGAGGTACATGGAAACTTTCTGTGCTTTCTGCTCAATTTTGCTATGAACCTAAAACTTTTTTTAAAAACACAAAGTCTGTTAAAAAAAAAAAAAAAGACCACTCTAGCCGCTGTGTGAAGAGTGGATTGTGTGGCAGCAAGAGAGGAGGAAGGGAAGCAAGTTAGACAGAATTTACAGTAAACTAGGTAAGAGATGTCAGTGGTTTAGACTAATATTCTGATGATAAACAAGGGAAGAAGTAGTCAAATTTGGGACATATTTGGAAGTAATGTTGCCAGAACTTGCTGATGAATTAAATATGGAATTTGAAGGAGAAAAAAGAAAAAAAAGTCACTGATAGCAGTAATAAGTTGCATAAACTGGTAATGTCCTATATCCATACATCTAGCATATTTGCTGGTATTTTTTCAGTATTTAATTTCAATATTATTTCCAATGTTTAATATCAGCTTTCTACAATGCAACAATTCCTGAACATGACCAATGTTCAATGACTACATGTACTGTATAACTTACTACACTTTGGTAAAATAATGAGTTGTTTGCTACTTCAAGTTACATAAGACTTTTGATAGCTGTATGATTTAAAATCATTTTCAGTGTCAATTTTTATTATAAAAACAATTCTTAAATGTTTGAAGGTAAAATTCAGTTGCAAAATCATCACAAACAAAAACTTATTAGTGTTCTTTCATGGCCATGATTTTCCTTTATTTCTAGCAAACTGAAAGTGTTCAATATTTTATCACGTTATATCTTAGTTGTGAAATTTATAAGAATTACTGGAAATTATTTGCTTGATAGAGGAGTAAATTGTGATTGGACAGATTTATAATCTGAGCATAATATATTTAACACCAAATCACAAAGTTGACATACAATAAGAAACATGTAGATAATATACCATGTGACTTTAGAATATCCTCCTCCTCGAATATCATATATAGGAACTTGTTCATTTGTTTCCTGTTATTTTTATATTAAGAAAATGAAATTTCCCTTATGGGATCCTCAAGCCTTCTCAAGAAAGAGTGTTCAAATACTTAATGATGTGAGAGAGAGAGACAGACAGAAAAAGAGAGAGAATATGAATGTTACTAACCTGCCTGTGTATGTGCTGTGCTGTAGAGTCATCATACTAAATTTCATTAGAGCTAAAACAGCATCAATTCCGAGATAGACTATTATTTTATGTGCCAATATTCAAGAAAAAAATTCTGCCATATAAACTGTGACACAGTCCTAAGATACCATCAATTACAAGATGCATCCTGATTTCAGAGCTGTACAATGTGAAAAAGAAACATGAGATAAACTCTGGTAACTTCTTCCTGGTAACACAACCATGCTCTTCCCACAATGATTCCTGTGGCCAATAATAATATGAACAAGAAATATGCTACCCTGGCTTTCCTCTTACTTCATCCATGTCTCAGGTTCCTTTGAGGTATCATTCCCTTCATTATTTCTGAATGATAAGGTGCTCCAAAGTTCAGTCCTCAGACCCCTCTGCTATGTCTACTCTCACTCATAAGTGATTTTACCTTATGCTTTGTATTTAAACATCCCCTATGTGGTGGATGAATCAGTCTTCAATTTGTAAGTTCACTTCCAACCACTCTGTGACCTGTATTCCAACTGCCAATATAATAATTCCACTGGCTATCTAAAAGACATCTCAGAATTCTAAATCTAATACACAACTCTTGATTGCTATCTCAGTAAATGGCACCAGACGTCCAGCAGCTTAGATGAACAATTAACAGCTTTTCACGAGTGTTTTCTCAGACCCCCATTCACTCCTATCACATCAAACTTAAAAATTGGTTCAAAATTGTTCAACTCTTTGTCCCCTTGCCAGTCTCCCTCTAGCTCCAAGTACCCTCAGCTTTCTCAAGCACTGCTGCTTTAGACTCCCAACTGATCTTTCTGCTTCTACAGTTTCTCAAATTCTCCACAGTGTAGCCAAAGGGATATTCCAACAAAGTGAATCTCATCATTTCATTCTCCTGCTCAAATCCCTTAATTCAATTCTAGTTAAACTTAGAAAGGTATTGAGAGGAACCAAGATGGCAGAGTAGAAGGACATGCTCTCACTCCCTCTTGTGAGAAAACCAGAATCAAAACTAGCTGCTGGACAATCACTGACAGGAAGACACTGGAACTCACCAAAAAATATACCCCACATCCAAAGGCAAAGGAGAAGCCACAGTGAGACAGTAGGAGGGGTGCAATCACAGTAAAATCAAATCCCTTAACTGCTGGGTGGGTGACCCACAGACTGGAGAACACTTGTACCACAGAAGTCCACCCACTGGAGTGAAGGTTGTGAGCCCCACGTCAGGCTTCCCAACCTGGGGGTCTGGCAACGTGAGGAGGAATTTCTAGAGAATTAGACTTTGAAGCCTAGTGGGAATTGACTGCAGGACTTTGACAGGACTGGGGGACACAAAGACTCCACTCTTGGAGGGCACACACAAAGTAGTGTGTGCATTGGGACCCAGGGGAAGGAGCAGTGACCCCAGGGGAGACTGAAGCAGACCTATCTGCTAGTGTTGGAGGGTCTCCTGCAGAGGCAGGGGGTGGCTGTGGCTCACTATGGGTACAAGGACACTGGCAGCAAAAGTTCTGGGAAGTAAGCCTTGGCATGAATCCCTCCCAGACTCTGTCATTAGCCCTACCAAAGAGCCCAGGTAGGCTACAGTGTTGGGTTGCCTCAGGCCAAACAACCAACAGGGAGGGCATCCAGCCCCACCCATTAGCAGTCAAGTGGATTAACCTTTTACTGAACTCTGCCCACCAGAGCAACAGTCAGCTCTACCTACCACCAGTCCCTCCCATCAGGAAATTTACACAAGCCTCTTAGATAGCCTCATCCACCAGAGGGCAGAGAGCAGAAGCAAGAAGAACTACAATCCTGCAGCCTGTGAAACAAAAACCACATTCACAGAAAGACAGACAAGATGAAAAGGCAGAGGGCTATGTGCCAGATGAAGGAACAAGATAAAACCCCAGAAAAACAACTAAATGAAGTGGAGATAGGCAAACTTCCAGAAAAAGAATTCAGAGTAATGATAGTGAAGATGATCCAGGACCTCAGAAAAAGAATGGAGGCAAAGATGGAGAAGATGCAAGAAATGTTTAACAAAGACCTAGAAGAATTAAAGAACAAACAAGCAGAGATGAACAATACAATAACTGAAACGAAAACTCCACTAGAAGGAATGAATAGCAGAATAACTGAGGCAGAAGCATGGACAAGAGATCTGGAAGACAGAATGGCGGAATTCACTCCTGTGGAACAGAATAAAGAAAAAAGAATGAAAAGAAATGAAGACAGCCTTAGAGACCTCTGGGACAACATTAAATGCAACAACATTCGATTACAGGGGTCCCAGAAGGAGAAGAGAGAGCGAAAGGACCAGAGAAAATATGTGAAGAGATTATAGTCAAAAACTTCCCTAATATGGGAAAGGAAATAGCCACCCAAGTCCAGGAAGCGCAGCGAGTCTCATACAGGATAAACCCAAGGAGAAACATGCTGAGACACATAGTAATCAAACTGGCAAAAATTAAAGACAAAGAAAAATTATTGAAAGCAGCAAGGGAAAAATGACAACTAATATACAAGAGAACTCCCATAAGGTTAACAGCTGATTTCTCAGCAGAAACTCTACAAGCCAGAAGGGAGTGGAATGATATACTTAAAGTGATGAAAGGGAAGAACCTACAACCAACATTACTCTACCCAACAAGGATCTCATTCAGATTTGATGGAGAAATCAAAAGCTTCACAGACAAGCAAAAGCTAAGAGAATTCAGCACCACCAAAAGAGCTCTACAACAAATGCTAAAGCAACTTCTCTAAGTGAGAAACAAAAGAGAAGAAAAGGACCTACAAAAACAACTCAAAACAATTAAGAAAATGGTCATAGGAACATACATATCGATAATTACCTTAAACGTGAATGGATTAAATGCTCCAACCAAAAGACACAGGCTTGCTGAATGGATACAAAAACAAGAACCATATATATGCTGTCTACAAGAGACCCACTTCAGACCTAGGAACACATACAGACTGAAAGTGAAGGGATGAAAAAAGATATTCCATGCAAAAGGAAATCAAAAGAAAGCTGGAGTAGCTATACTCATGTCAGATAAAATGGACTTTAAAATAAAGAATGTTACAAGAGACAAGGAAGGACACTACATAATGCTCAAGGGATCAATCCAACAAGAAGATATAACAATTATAAATACATATGCATCCAACATAGGAGCACCTGAATACATAAGGCAACTGCTAACAGCTCTAAAAGAGGAAATCAACAGTAACACAATAATAGTGGGGGACTTTAACACCTCACTTACACCAATGGACAAATCGTCCAAAATGAAAATAAACAAGGAAACAGAAGCTTTAAATGACAACAGAGACCAGAGAGATTTAACTGATATTTATAGGGCATTCCATCCAAAAACAGCAGATTACACTTTCTCCTCAAGTGCACACGGAACAGTCTCCAGGATAGATCACATCTTGGGTCACAAATCAAGCCTCAGTAACTTTAAGAAAATTGAAATCACATCAAGAATATTTTCTGGCCACAACGCTATAAGATTAGAAATGAATTACAGGGAAAAAAATGTAAAAAATGAAAACACATGGAAGGTAAACAATACATTACTAAATAACGAAGAGATCACTGAAGAAATCAAAGAGGAAATCAAAAATACCTAGAGACAAATGACAATGAAAACACGATGATCCAAAACCTATGGGATGCAGCAAAAGCAGTTCTAAGTGGGAAGTTTATAGCTATACAAGCCTACTTCAAGAAACAAGAAACATCTCAAAAAAAAATCTAACCTCACACCTAAAGAAACTACAGAAAGAAGAACAAACAAAATCCAAAGTTAGGAGAAGGAAAGAAATCATAAAGATCAGAGCAAAAATAAATGAAATAGAAACAAAGAAAACAATAGCAAAGATAAATATAAGTAAAAGCTGGTTCTTTGAGAAGATAAACAAAATTGATAAACCATTAGCCAGATTCATCAAGAAAAAGATGGAGAGGCCTCAAATCAGTAAAATTAGAAATGAAAAAGGAGAAGTTACAACAGACACCACAGAAATACAAAGCATCCTAAGAGACTACTGCAAGCAACTCTATGCCAATAAAATGGAAAACCTGGAAGAAATGGACAAATTCTTAGAAAGGTATAACCTTCCAAGACTGAACTAGGAAGAAATAGAAAATATGAACAGACCAATCACAAGTAATGAAATTGAAAGTGTGATAAAAAATCTTCCAACAAACAAGTCCAGGACCAGATGGCTTCACAGGTGAATTCTATCAAACATTTAGAGAAGAGTTAACACCAATCCTTCTCAAATTCTTCCAAAAAAGTGCAGAGGAAGGAACACTCCCAAACTCATTCTATGAGGCCACCATCACCCTGATACCAAAACCAGACAAAGATATTACAAAAAAAGAAAATTACAGACCAATATCACTGATGAATATAGATGTAAAAATCCTCAGCAAAATACTAGCAAACAGAATCCAACAACACATTAAAAAGCTCATACACCTTGATCAAGTGGGATTTATCCCACTTTATGTCTCACAACCACTTTCTGATTTGAAACTCAGCGATAATAATAGCTGATTCACAAAAAAATTGTTGTGAGAAATCAAAACAGAAAACACACATAAAAGCACCTGGTAAATTTTGAATGGCAAATCAACTTTCAAAAGTATTTTTTGGTTACTTTTACTGAGTGGGGATGAGCCTCCAGTATTGTCATGGCTTCCAGAGATGTGTTCAACTTCATCTTAAGAAGAAAATGGCTAATTAATTGGACACATTCAGATTTAGAGCAACAAATATAGTTTATATCTACAGGCATACCTCAGAGATATTGTGGGTTCAGTTGCACACAATTACAATAAAGCCTGTATTGCAATAAAGTGAGTTAACATGAAATTTTTGGTTTCCCAGGGCATATAAAAATTAGGTTTATACTATATGGTAGGGTATTAAGTGTGCAATAGCATTATGTCTAAAAAATAATGTATGTACATTAATTAAAAAACACATTATTGCCAAAAATGCTAACCATCATCAGAGCCTTCAGAGAGCCATAATCTTTTGTGCGATAGTAACACTGATCATTGATCACAGATCACCATAACCAATATAATAATAATGAAAAAGTTCAAAATATTGCGAGAATTACCAAATGTGACCAAGAGATATGAAGTGAGAATATGTTGTTGGGAAAATGGTGTCAATAGACTTGCTTGACATAGGGCTGACATAAGCCTTCAATTTTTAAAACAAAACAAACTCCCCCCCCAAATCTGCAAAACACAATATAATAAGGTGTGCCTGTATACCTACACCATCTACCTCTCTCTCTCCTTCTCCCTCTCTCTTTCTCTCTCTCCCTGATGTATATACACATATATTCTTTTAGCTGTTCTCTTCTTGAAAAATAGTAAGAAATTTCTGCTTAGGGATTGGTATGTAGTCTGAAGAAAGAAATTTACGTGAACCCACATGATAAGAAAGCGGGGGATGAATTAGGATTTTGAGATCAACATATACACACTACTATATATAAAATAGATAACAAACAAGGACCTATTAAATAGCACAGGGACATCTACTCAGTATTTTGTAATAACCTATAAGAGAAAAGAATCTGAAAAAGAACATATATATATTATATATATATAACAATCACTTTGCTGGACACCTGAAACTGACACAACAATGTAAATCAACTATACTTTTAAAAAGTAGGAAATATTTAATTATACATTCTTCTTTTCAGGAACAAATTATTGAATGAAATGGTTTGGGATTGATAAAATCACTGTATTAATTATGACATAGTTTTTTGCTCTTTGAAGCAGAAACACAAAAGTGGCTCAAACACGAGAAAAAAAGATTTACTAATCCAATTTTAGAATGTATTTAGAATAAAATTTAAACTATGTAGGTAAATGTTTTAGGGAACAGTGATAGTGTGTAGCAATATTTCCCTACTATATTCCTATCATAGGGCACATAAAAAAACATGACAATAGGTGTATGGCCCACAGGTATAAAGAATGAGGCTTTTTACAGGTGGAGGCAAGTGGTTAGGTGATTAGTGTCACCTAAACTCTGTTTGGCAACTGAAAAGCTAAGGAGATCAAAATAGTGGAACCCACAGCTTAGAGATCTCTGGCTTTAGATCTAAAAAGCATCACATCCGAGCTGTATCACTTACTAACTTGGTAAAGTCACCTAATCTCTCTGAACCTGTATTGCCACATCTGTAAGACTCAGATAATAACGCTTTCCCCTGGGTACACTACATGAGGTTCAAATGACACACGGTATATGTGAAAGATGAAAAAGTAAAGCATTGTACACATTTGTGATATTAATACCAAAGATAATTTGAGTTTTTACTTATTTATCAAAGTTTGGCAATTGAGCAACTTGGAGCCCTAACTAATTAAAAATAAAGAAATTCTATAATCCAAAGTGGTAAAAGCAGATTGGACAGAATGGAAATGGAAGAAAATGAACATGACTTGATTCATACCTTTGCTGTGGAAGGTGCCACCAACCCAAATGAAATGGAATTTTGGTTTTCAAATTGAAAGGAAATTATTTCCTCACATTTCCAAAATATAACATTCATGCTTTTATGAATGTCAATCCAGAATATACTATGTTGAAATGTTGGGTCAGTATCTGTACTCTGTTCTCTTCAAAGAGGATGAATTCCAAATCTCCTCTTCAGCCAAATGATGAAATGAGGTTTTCTAGAAACAAGTTAAACTTATAGTTCACACATTACATATTACTCTGTTAATTTTCCCAGCCAATTACAGTGCTGAAAGCTTTACTTTGGGAGTCATAAAGTAGATTTGTTGAATAAAAAATCTACTACTTAAATTCCATCCCTCCTTTTTCATACAACACCAGCAAAAATAATAAAAGAAGGGAAAAAAAGAAAATGGGAAAAAATTCTGTTTAACCTTCTCTCAAGCTGGCTGAAAACTCAAGCAGGGGATGGTCTGATGGCTAAGATTGATGAGCACCGTCTCCGCTGGCTGAAGATCAAGCCTGTCTCATTTGTAATTTTCTCGGTACCCTTGGCTAAGGAAAAGGGTTCTGAGGTTGAACACACCTGCTTCCACCCTTGGACCCAGTAAGAGCAACCTCTGCTATAATTAGGCAGACCTTCTTTGCCAGATGGGAATGGAGAGCAAAGTACACAGAAAAAATAAAAACTACCCAGTCCCGTAGTAGAGAGAGCTGAAGAGAGATGACATGCTATTATTTCATTGCTAACTTCACAGTGACCCATACTTTAATAAATCAAATATGCACTGTCATTAAAATGTAGAAAGGCTCTTTGGAGGTAGGAAAGAACATTTTTACTAGTAAGAGAAATGATTAATTATGTTATCAATGTGAAACTTTAAGGAGGTGTTTTATCATATACAGCCTTCCTATATTCTTTTGAATTTGGTACAATGGAAAAAATAAGCACTGCAACTTATATACTAAATATATTTGGCATTGCTTTTAAGTTCTTAAAAATAAGATGCACCACACTTACACTGAACATCATTAGAATAATACATGTATAAATTTGGTCCTCTCAGGGCCTTGAGTAAATGAGAAAATGGACTCAATTGAATCTACTCTAAAAGTTTTATATATAAAGCTTACCAAGAAGGGTTATTTGTTGTTGATTTCCTTAATGCTATGTGATTTAAACTTTTTATAAACCACATCTGTCTTCAAGTTCCATGCATTGGTAAAACACCTAATGATGATATAAACTAGGAAGACATTACCAGTGACCATTCTTAATCTTCCTTTCTCCTGAACTTGTTTTTCTTCCCCCTAACTCTACCATAAAATGTAATTTTAGAAAGATCCAAGAGGAAGTGGTTGGTTACTTAGGGTAAGAGAAGATGAATAAGAAATCTTTGGAAACTCTAAAGCAGGCATGGAGACCAGGAAGAAAGAAAGACCAGGCACCCAGAATCAAAACATAATAATCATGTTTTCTCTCTGTCCACTCAGGATTTTTTGCTTAGGCAAGTATATTCTAGAAAATTGACTGTGATTATTTATTTCGTTTAACAAAATAGATATTCACTCTTGGAAAACTGGCAGTCCAAACTGATGGGAATTGCACAGTTACCTGTCTTTGTGAGAAGCTGCATTGTCCAAAGATATGGTACAGAGGAAGATAAGCAAACCCAGGCTCCCTGAAGAACCTAATCACATAACTGACTTAGAGGCAACTTCAAAGCTACCAGGGAAACTATTTGAAAAGCCTGCCAGTGTGTCAGATCCTGCTGCTAGTGAGAGGTCTTTCAAAAGCTGGCATCTGGCTCCTGTGATTGCCATTCAGAAAGGGAGGCTGGGACTTCATGCTTTATTTCTGGTGATCATGTGCTCAGGCTATTACCAGGCTATTTGGACTGTGAAGACTGTTGTCTTGATTCACGATGAAAGCTTATCTTGTGATTTCACTTCTGAATGAGATTCTTTCAAGCTGTCCATTTTATTTATTTTCTGTTCCACATTTACTTTAGCATGTGTTTGCTCTGTGCTATGAATTAACTAAGAATTTTTTCACAATATGGGGGTAAAGCTAAAAATCCAACTTTTTGCCCACTTGTGGCTAATAAATCTCATAAGTAATGAACTTCACATCCCCTGTTTTTAGAATATTGTTTTGAGAAAGTTCTTTCATCAGTGATGGATCCTCATATTTGTTTTATTTGGAAATTTCTTTGATTGACCTTCACAAAGCAACTAGTATCATGTAGCTATTACATATATTTTGTCATAAAAACCCTATTGCATCTCCTTTACCCCTCCCGCCATAACACTCCCAACCACATCCCACGTGATGGGGTCTCTCATGAAGAGGGTTATATCATAGTGGAAATATTCATGCCACTGGTATTTTAGAAAAGTTTTTACTCTAATCTGTCTTAGGCTCCACTAAGGAGGTTACCCAAACTGCACAGCTCCAGTCACCACTCATTTAGCGACCTATGGAGGTATCTTGCAGGTAAGCAAATTCACCCTGCATGGCTCACTCCCACCTTAACTTTCTTTCATCTCCCTCTAATGATTCTCATCATACAGCATCCTCCCCTATTGCAGAGTCCATCAGATAATTGCATATACTTGGAACGCCTTTAGAGCAGATGCTACAATTCTCCTTCAAATGCATGTGCCATTAACTATTCAATATTTATAGGGTCTTCTTCCTCCTAGGTTTCAGTTTTGTTCTGGGCTATAGATCATCCTCCCTCCCCAAATATCACTCTGCCGTTTTAATCCATGTACTGAAGCAATCATGGTCTTGATATTAGCTTTGTTGTTAGTCTCCCTAGCTTGAGGCTCTTGCAATAATCTTCACGCAAGTATATAAAATTCAGTATAAAACCTACATGTGAAATTGATAAAACTGCACCTGAACATTGGAATTTTCCTGAAGTCCATGCATTTTTTATTGAGAGCCTAATTATTATACACAAAAATAGAGTAGCTGAATGGATTTCAAAAGGATTACTGATTTCTAAGATATTTATCAACCAATATCTGAAGATATAGAATTATAGCCATAGGAAGTCTAAATATTATAGCTGTAGGCATTTATTTCTCTCTTTAAAAGTGTTTGGAGTGTTAACTGAAGTTTTGACTCTATTTAAAGCAGAAACAGGGCCATGGATGTGGCTGTCACCACCCTTGATTAAAACCCTTCATATTCCGGCATCTGTAGCTTTCCAACTAATATCCTGACTTAGACCTGAAGCAGAACCTAGTAATTGACAAACTACACCTACCACAAACTACTTTTTTATAGTATGTCTGGCCAAACTTTCCATTTTAGTGTGTACCTGATGAGGGAAAGAGACTTAAATACACAATGGAGGAAATGCATACCTGCTATTTAGATTAACCCAATTTCTAATTCTTTAAATATAAATGAATAGTCAAGGATAATTAGACAAATGAAATGTTGATTTCAACATCAGAAGAGAATGAATAACAGAACTTCTGACTCAAAAGACCAAAACTTATAGCGGTAATTCAGAAAATAAAAGAGATTTTTAAAATTCTAATTGGTATACCCAGACAAATTTATAAAATGAGCAGAAAATGCACTGAAAAGGCAACATTCAGAAACCAGGAAATTAAAACACACACACAGAGGAAGAAAGGCAAAGAGGGAGGTAGGGGAAGGGGGAGAGGGGAAGAGAGAGAGAGAGAGATCTGGCAGAGGGCAGAATGCAAAGACTGAGTAAAAGGGGATAAAATCTTTGTTATAGAAGATAAAATATCAGAAAAAAATTGAGGGGAATATTTTATAAGAAATAAATTGATTTCTCATAGTTTAAGAAAGACAAAAATCTTTAGATTATATGGTCCTCCAGGGATCTGTAGAATAGTCAGTCCCACATATTGATAAAACCTTCTGAAGTTTCAGAGCACAAAGATAAAACAGAAGACTGTAAAACATTTCCAGAGAAATATGACATGTCTCCGATAAACATACAAGTGATCAGTGGGCACGAGATTTGGTCACTCACGTGACATGTTTGAAAACAAAGGAGTACTATCTTCTGAGTTTTAATAGAAAAGGATTATATACCAATATAATATAGCCTTGGTGATTTGATTTGACAAAAGAGGTAGAGGAGGAGGATTTGTGGCTGTTTTATATAATTATATATAAAATACACAATAGAAATACTCAAGAGTAGTGAATCTTAGTTGATGTCGCAGTATTACCATTAAAAAAACACAGATGTTAGCCTTGGTTATTTCATTTAACCTCACAGTCTTAGTTTCCATGCCTCTGAAATGCTGGTGATGCCTATTTTACTAGCTCAGCACAGTTTTGAGGATGCCATGAAGTAATTCGTTGAAAATGCTTTAATAACTGTTAAACATAATTTACAGATAAGTTTTCCACCTCTGTCTCTTACAACTTCTCATTCATGAATAAGCCACTCAAGTCAATATCACCATTTTATTTCATGAGCACTCTTGGATGTAATATTTCTTTTGAAATTTTGATCTTTAGCTGGAAGGTCTTCTGGTATCATTATGATGGACTGGGAGCTACAGGAAGTAGGAGAGAAGGCCAAAGGTCTGAAGTGCTCTGTTAATGAGCCATGTTTTAAATTAGAAAAATTTGATTTTGCATAAAAATTTAAGTTGAAATGGACAGATACTAATGTTGTCCTCTTATTTTTGCATCCATGCTCTCAGTCTTTTTGCACTGGGTTTGGTACACTGGATAAATGAAAGTACAATACCTTCTTTGTTACTAGGAAAATTCTCTGGCCTAAGAGAACTTGGGTGCTCTCCTTCTCTATGAAATGTATTCCTGATGGATTCTAGAAGTGATATGGGTTAAGCTGTTTAGTGAACAGTGACATATCTTTCCATATTTTAAAATCTTGAAATATCCTAGTTCCTGTATACAAATGCCAATCTACTTCAATCATGCCTAATGGCCAATTTCTCTCTCTACAGTTTCTCTTCTTTGAAGAGTCAAACTTGCTTGTACTGCTTTCATTGAAGCCTTTAATCCAGCTCTTGTAAGTGCTATCCTGGCAGCTGCTATTTTCCCCTAATTTTCTATTCTTATTCTAGTGTGTTTCAATCCACATCCCTATGGCCATGTCAGTGGCTTTTTGATTATGAGTTGATGAGTTTTAGAAAGATTATTTTTGCTTAGAAGAGTGCCAATAATATTTTGCTTTGTCACCAGAACTTAATTTCATTATAGGACTAGTGAGTGGCCACAGAGCATTTTTCCTTTGGATGTCTACTATACAAGTGCAATACAGATTCCAGTAGTAGGCTGAATAGCATATACAAACTCTTATATATTGAAAAGTAATCAGAATAGGGTTTAGCTATTAAAGACTGTCCACATCTATGAATATTTTGGCATATGAATGATTTTCACTGAGAGTCTATGATTGCTCTACATAATTTTCCCAATTAACTTAAATTTCAATTGCCTCTTGTGTTTCAGCATTCTGGAGGGGTGTGTGTGGGTGGGTGTATGTGTGTGTATGTGCCCTTTGAAAGAAGTATCATTTAGCCACTGCTTTCAAATATAGAAACAGGAACGTAATGTTATTTTCAATACAAATATAATTTATATTAGAGCTAAATTTTTTCATAAATGGATAAATGTGTTTTGTTCAAAGAGCTATATTGTTGTTCATCTAAGAGAAGAAGCAGTGGCTACAGGTAGAAGTTACTGTGTAGTGTCATCAGCCATTTATTTTACCAGGTGTCTGGAATGTTTGTCAATTCCATCGGCTTGTTTTTGTACAAAAGATTTATGCCCAGGTGTGTTTCTCTGGTGGTCACTTTTGTTTGAAGATTACAATTTTTCTTTGTAAGTATATGCTTCTTGTTTCCCAACATCTTTGTGTGACTGATATGTTACTTTTTTACCCCTAAGACTTTTAGAGATAAATAATTTAATTTGCATGAATGAATTTCCTATGGTATATATTTGATAAGCCACTCTAATTTAAAGGAAGGCGACTTCTACATTTAATTGAATCTGATAAAGTAGTTGCAAAACACATTTTCCAAATGAATTCTCCTTATGCATAAAAATCTCTGCTTTCTTACAAACATGTCTGTTGCAACTTAAAAGACACAATAATAAAGACATTAAACAAGGGTTAAATAATAAATCAATATTATGCCCTCTTATCAAATTGCATGAAGGTCTTCCCTGGTGGTGTAGTGGTTAAGAATCCACCTGCCAATGCAAGGGACACAATCTTCCATCCCTGATCTGGGAAGATTCCACATGCTGCGGAGCAACTAAGCCCATGCACCACAACTACTGAGCCTGCACACTAGAGCCCACGTGCCACAACTAATGAGTCTGCATGCTGCAACTACTGAAGCCCGCACGCCTAGAGCCCGTGCTCTGCAACAAGAGAAGCCACCGCAATGAGAAGCCTGCGCACCACAATGAAGAGTAGCTGCCACTTGCCACAACTAGAGAAAGCCTGTGCACAGTAACGAAGACCTAATGCAGCCAAATAAATAAATAAATAAACTTAAATTGCATGATCTGTTCTAAAAAATAGCTTGGATAAAATACATAAAAATATTAGGCTTCCCTGGTGGTGCAGTGGTTGAGAGTCCGCCTGCCGATGCAGGGGACATGGGTTCGTGCCCCGGTCTGGGAAAATCCCACATGCCGCGGAGCGGCTGGGCCCGTGAGCCATGGCCGCTGAGCCTGCACGTCCGGAGCCTGTGCTCCGCAACGGGAGAGGCCACAACAGTGAGAGGCCCGCGTATCGCAAAAAAAAAGAAAAAATATATATATTAGCAGTAGTTGTCTATGAATCATAGTTATGTCAACAATTTTACCATCTCCATAAATTCGGCATAAAATGCTTAACAATGAGTATACAAGACTTTCATGATCAAGGTATTTTTAAATTAATAATTTTTAATTTAATAAAGAAGTTATCTGTAAAAAAGAAATCTTACCTAAACACTACAAAAACTTATGGCTGTGTTGGATCCATGGGGTCCTCTACTATATAAATCACAGAAATCACAGCATATTAAGATCAGATCATGAGACTTTTTTTTTTAACAGACGAGTAGAATGAGTACCAAAAATATTAAATGATTTTTCCAATGAAAAATCATTTTGCTGTGCACCTGAAACTAACACAACACTGTAAACCAATTATACTTTTAAAAAGTAGAAAATATTTAATTACACATTCTTCTTTTCAGAAACAAATTACTGAATGAAATAGTTTGGGATTGATAAAATCATTGTAATGACTTCTTATTAATTTGATTTCCTCTATAAAGACCTGATCACATTCTTGTCACATTTTGAGATCCTGAGGCTTAGGATTTCACGGAAGGACATGATTCAACCCATAGCATATTCTGATTTAAGGCCCAACTGGGCCGTGCCCTTTAACACTTCTAACCTTCAAAGAAGGAAAGTTCAGAGCCTTTCAAAACCCAGATATAAAAGACAAATCTCTTCTGCTCTGACTCACATTTGAGAATAACTGACTCTATTATCCTAAGGGCTCCCTCCTTGGCCTTTATTTTGCCTTCTCTGTGTCTCATCGCCAGACTGGGTCCTCTCACTCTCCTTTGCCCCTTGCTACTGAGATTGGTTTCTCCTGGCTTCATCAGTTCCAGGCAGGCATATTACCTGCATGAGTTTTGGGCTTCATTCCTCAGTGAACCTCAGGTGGCTGGCCCTCCTGAGGCAGCTACTCCACTTTGCAGCCCAGTAACTGCCTTTGTATCATATGAAAATGGACGTTCTAAGAAATCAGTCCTACCTGCCAAGGAGGTACTGTTTCAAATTCTAATTCCCCTCCCTTCCAAGTGCCTTCTGGTAAGGAGGGCTAGTTTGACAATCTTTCTGTTCTCTGCACTTTGATCAAGGGTTGCTTTGTGCTCTTCCTTGGGCATCATACCTCATTCTTGCCCCCATGCAAATGGGTCTGCCATTTTGTGAGCAGGGTTAGTCATTTTACTGCCACACCAGCAAGTTCTCAGGCACCCAATGGGAGCCAAACCAAGTCCACTTGATTTAATTGCCATTCACATGCCAAATCCAGGAAACAACATCTATTTGCTTGGTGAAACTGATGCTTCACAGTTCTGCTTTGAATTTATCATCTTGCTAAAAAGCTCATACAAACTAACCCCATGTACATGTACTCAATTAAACCCTTTAGGAAGAGTCATAGCATAGAGTACCAAGTGTATGCCAGAAACTCTGCAAACTATTTTATAGCTATTGCACCTTTAGTCCACAGAAGACATTCATGAGCGATGCCTTATTGTTTACATGTTTTGGATGGAGAAATTACTACAATTTATTGAAGGTTTACTATAAACTATGCATAGTGCTACATATATTCCATGTGTTAACTTAGTTAAAACTTAAAAAAAAACTTATGAAGCAGGGATTATTTGTGTCCAGTAAGGTCTTTGCAGGAAAAGGATTGAAGCCAAGCAGGACCCTGTGGGGCTCCTGGGCACGACAGCCATTCTGTGTCACCCATTTCTTGATTACAGGAAATAGGCTTCATTCAGCCTCCATGACATTCCCTGAATTCCAAAGAGCAGGTTCAAGCAGCTGTTAATCAGGGAAGGGAGGGGAAGTGGAGACAAGGCAGGAACAGTCAAGAAACAATAGTGCAGCCTTGGGGCAGGGTCCTGGTTCCCCCTCAAGGGATATACATAACAATATCTTTGAGCTGTTTTGCAGATACTGTAACCCCCACCAGGTGGGAGAAGTTAACTGTTTGCTGCCCACAAACACGTAGACCCCAGACCAGTTGGAATTGGAAGGTTGACGATGCTGACTCCCAACCTCCTCACCACCAACCAATCAGAAGAATGTCCACAAGCTGATGATGCCCTCTTCTTTGAACCATTACTATAACACTCCTCACCACCCTCTCCAGGTCGGGACACACAGTTTTGAGGGTATTAGCCCACTGTGGCCCCCTTTGCCTGGCAAAGCAATAAAGCTATTCTTTTCTACTTCAGCCCAAAACTCTGGCTCTGAGATTTAATTCGGTGTTGAGGTACAGAGGTCAGATTCAGCATCAGGATGGCTCAAACTAGGATATGTTAATGCAAAGCAATGACAAAGAAACAATACTGAGGCACCCAGTCATCCTGACATGGTGAGATTTATCATCTCCAGAGCCAAAGGGACTAGAAAAGAAGATATATCAAGAAGCCAGGAAGCGGCTGGAGCCCCAGTGGGAGCTGGAGCATAATGTAGGGCTCAACTGGCAGGTGCTCTCATCCAGAAAGGATATATCAATCAATATGGACTTAATAAACATCACAAAACTTCTATAGGCTCATATGTTGATAAAATTAAGGGCTCAGGACATAGACTGTCTGGGTTCAATTGCTAACATTCTTACCTAGAGCAATAGTTCTCAAAGTGTGGTCCTCTGACGAGAAACGTCAGCAAATCTTGGCTATACCCTGAGCCTACTGAATCAGAAGTTCCAGAGTTGGGGCCCAGGAAACTGTATTTTAATGAACTTTCAAGGCAATGATTATGTACATTCAAAATTGAAAACCACTGGCCTAGGTTAAGTTACTTAACCTCATAGAAGCTCAGGTCCATCCTCTCAAACACAGATAATGACCATAAGTACCTTTTAGAGTTGTTTGAAGAGTTAAATAATGTAACGCTTGGAAAAGGGCAAGAGCACAGCACATTTCAGCAGCTCTTTTTTTTTTTTTTACTACAATTAGTAGTTCCCAGTCTATTTTTATTAAGTAAGAGGAGGAAGTATTTGCTCATGAGGCAGTACAACATAGTTGCTCAAGGCCCAGAAGCTACATTTCCTGAACTCAAAGCCTGGCTCAGCTCAGACCTGGGGAGTTATTCTCTCTTAGTCTTCTGTTTTCTCACCTGTAAAGTGGGTATAATAATCAAAGTCCATATATCAAAAGTTAGAATAGTTCTTACTACATACCAAGATTTGAATTTGAATGTTACCTACTGTATTTATTTCAAAATATTTATTTGAATATTTATTTCAAAAATTCTATTTGGTTCCATCCCTTAAAAAAAAAAAAACCCAAACAAAACAAAAACCTCTTTCCCACTTTCCTTCATAAGCAGTCCTTCAATCTATATACCTCCTGTGCTTGTTTACTTTTGAGTAGTTCCTAAGCGCTTCTCCCAGGTGAATTAAAGCTGAGGAAGGATAAACTAAAAAAGAAGAGACCTTAAATAATTACAAGTAAAAAAGCATGTCTGTGCTCATTTTAAGGGCTCAGAACAACCTTAAACCTTTTTTAAATCTACTTAGTTACCTTTCACAGGTCATGGGTAGTTGCCTGTAGATATGAGCTTCTTGCGCTGAAGAAAATCAGAGTTTAGGCTACTTATAAAATACTATCTTGAACCCTGAAAGCCAATTTAGCATTTCATGTCACTTTCAAACTTTTTCTCACTTCAGCAAGAGCCACTCATGTTGTCTGGGATGTTTGGTAATTGAGTTTCTCAAGGAATATGTGACATATTGTGATGTAGTGTAAAAGGATTTCAGAAATCCATTCCCAAACCCTTCATAATCGACTAAAAATATATCTCAGTGTCCCGTCCCCTGCCTGTGCCTCAGGAGACCCTACCAACCTCATATTTCTTAATCTGATCTTATTTTCTGGACATCAATTTGATTTCTCAGCAACTGGCAGGGATTGATCTTCTTTGAATAGCCTTGTGTCTATAAATCGTTATTTCTATTTTTTCAGTTTTCCTCCCAGTCTCTGTTGATCATAACCCCTAAATTTTTATCACTTGTAGCCTGAATTACAAGTGACCTTTTCATTGCTATCGGTCAAGTTTCCACTTAATAAGGTTGGAATGGCCCTTGGCATTTAAAAAAGAATAATGAGCAGTCCTCAGAATGAAAGGTAGAGAGTAGAAATACAGAGTGGGTGGGGAGAGCGAGACGGGAGTTGCGGGGGAGAGAAGAAAATGAAAGAAAAAACCCAGTGCTTTGAAAGTTGAGGGCTTCACTGCTGTACTTTCCTTCTTATTTATGCTTCACCTATTCAACTCCCCATTTTAAATGAACCATTGTTTACTTTTTCTGGAAAAATAACTGAATAACTTGAGTCCCATCATGAGCCACTATGAATAAACCAAATACTTAATATGATAAGTTTATTATTTGAGGGGAAAGAAGCCCAACACTTTTACTACCCACCAAAATGTACCTTTCTATAATAACAAAAAGTGAATCACTTATAAATTTGTATTTTCTGTGTAATGTTTTTAAAGATGTGCTTTAAAAACATTTAAATGTGCTTCAAAGAGGTGACTATTTCCTTGTACAAAATATTTCTTGTCTAGTCCCTTTCAACCTTCTTTGAACATGGAAAATTTAATTATGACGCTGGAGAACATCTGATAGACATCCATCTTATGCAAAGTTTTTCTTTTTAATTGTCCACCTTCTCTCCTCTTGATTCTTTGACAAATATGTCAGATTTGCATTTTGTCATTCAACATGCATGTAGCAGACATTTCAGTGAGTCAATGGTAACTGCTACAAAAATAATTCCATCGTTTGGGAATTTGGGTCCAAGGGAAATAGACATGTGACTAAAAGAGACATTCACCTAGAGAATGACAAAGAAATGTCAGAAGAAAATAAATCTCCTACATGATTCAGAATACTTTAGCAACATGAAAAAATGTGCTAGATTAAAATGATAATCAATTTGGAAAGAAAATGCACTCAAAGGGCCTCAATTTGAATTTTTGTTCTACTGGTTATTTTAGATAAAAGGATTGGGATTGATTTTTCATAGACTTAATGAAGTGGTAAGTATAGAAGGGTGATATATAGTATAACATGTGTAACAGCCCCAGCAAAGGACGCTCCCTCCAACACACCATTGCTAGGTTTCCTCTCTTGAGCATGGTGGAAAGGAAACTATTGTGTGATCCTATTGGTTGGGCATTTATTGAACAACTACTATGTATCTAGGCTTATTTATGTCTTATAGGTTAATAAAATTATGTTTTGAAACCTTTCTAACATAAATAACAATTTATCACAGATGTTGAGGAAAATATTAACAAAGAATATGATCTCTGTTACTATGTTAAATACTACAGTGTATAGAAAATTAGAATATATATGGGAGCACCATAACATAAAAGAAGCTAGAACAATATTATCCAAACCATTTTTCAAGGTGTCTCAGTAAGAGGATCTATAAGAAAAAAATGTGTAGAAAATCTGAATATTATAACATTATTTTAAAAATTCAACATAAGCATTCACATAGTAAAACCTTTGAGAATTGCTCCAGATTAATAATTTTTTAATATTTGTAACTTAAATTACTGGCATCTAAAATGAGTATGCTTGTACTATATAATATATATATTATATACAATAAATTATGCATATATTACTATTAATATACGTAATATATATTGTAAAATGCTATCAAAGAACCTGTCCATTATTAAGAGCTATGAAAGAAACCCATACTGCCAATTGAACTATGACACATTTTCTTAGCACAAAATTTTACTTTATACTTACTGAGAGATATGTTTTCATGGAATTTTATCACATATTACTTCTATGCAGGCATAAAAACATAAGTGAAATAAATTGGTTAAGATTTTCCTAAAATATTTTTCAAGTTTAGAGTTTGAAATTTGGAATCCCTTTTCTATCTAGAGTAATGAATGTCCATATTTTCCCACAAAATATCTACCTCTGCTCCATCAAAAGCGTTGGTGGCACAGGACTTCTTAAAATAATCTTACAAGTACTAAAAGTCATTAGAGATAATTCCTAAGGTGGCTTTGCAACTGAATACAGCTAGCCTGCTTGTTTTCTGGGTTTGGGAATAAAGCACAACCCTCTGCTTGACCACAGTTAGCTATCTTACAGCTATTTGCTTCCTAGGAAATAAAAGAGTGCTACAGTATTGTCTTTGAGATTCTCTTCTAAGCCACTGATGCCCAATCTACACCTTTTGATCTTGCAGTGCACATGTGTAGGAAATGACAATCATTATCCCATCATGATTGCAAGAGGCACTTGATTTCAAGAGACGGTAATGTGTGGAGGAAAAATGCACCTCAGAACAAATAAAGCATGTCATTCCTTTTAAAGGTCAAGCATGGCATTAGAATGAGGACATTTTGGCCCTCAAGGAAACATTCTGAAATCAGTTGAGTGTGCAATGAGATGATGGCAAATTTCCCTTAGTGAACTTAACCTCAACTCTTCTATCCTGTGGCTAACGACAAAGAATTTCTCTTGTGGGGAGTCAACTTGGGAGCAAAACAGGAGACAATCTGTAAGAAATACTGAGTGCTAAAAATGGCTTCTTTCATGTATTTAAATATACGTAATCTGTTTCAAATATTCTCAGTATTCATCTCCTGGACTTGCCATTAGCTTTGGGGGTAGGGGGAGCTCTTTTGAAGACCTGAAATATTATGTTTAGTGATAAGTTTTTCAACTTACATAGAAAGTAAGTTATACTGGCACAAGTATATTGAAATTAACAACATTTTGAATTTCTGAGGTTTTCTGAATATACTGGGTTAAATAAAAGGGACTTCTATGGAAAAAAGTTTAAAATTTTTTCAACATTCAATACATCTACATGCCAGAAATAAAAAATGTGCATGGCTCTAGCCAACTTCTGTTTCCAAGAAGATGTAGTAAATGTACTTTTCCCTCTTTCTCCCACTAACTACAATGGGAAATCCTGGACATTATATATAAAACAGTCATGAGAAGATGCCAACAGGTAGAGGAAACAAAGCAAATTGGCTAGGGAACTTGCAACCTGAGGAACAACACAGTGGCATGTGTGTTCCCTGGGATTTCTCTTTGCCCCACATATCCCGGACTGGGAGCTGAATGATCCACAATCTGGAAATGTCAACAGTGCGCACTACAAAAGCACCAGAGAAGTCCGCTCTCTTTAGCCAAAGGAACAGTCTAGGGCAGTCTAGCTAAAGAAAACTTTTAGACAATAACCACTTTACTGCGGCCAAACATTTCAGAAAAACACTTGTGGACAACCACCCCTACTCACCCCAACAAAGGCCAAGTGGTTAGCCTAGACCTCCACCCTCATGGAGTTATAAAAGGTGGCCCCAAACCCCTGGGTTGATGTTAGGGAAGATTAAGTAGGGAGGAAGGACCTTCCTTCCCTCCAGCCGATGAGGCTCCCTCACCATGCACAACATCAGTGTCAATTATATGGGGGTCCTAAATGTTCACCTCAGTCTGGTAGGAAGGAGGCACCACCATTTGTCCTTCCATCTTTGCCATCACAAGTTTCTATGGGCAGCATTCTTCTCACATTGCCTCCCTCTCCTCCATCTCTAGTCCTGCAAGGTTTCAAGGCTCTGCCTTTTGGTTCCTCAGAAGCCAGTGCTATGCTTTGTCAAGTTTCAGATAATACTGATGTCGAATATAAGTAAAGCAGTATGTTCTTTCTCTCTTTGCTCCCTGGTGTTCTCCGGATTTTAGAAAGTTTTGTGACTATACAGCATCCAATGGCATTTTACTTTCTTGAGAAAGTAAACTTGGTTGCATTTTGTTCGATGTCAGTGTAAAATTCTGAAATTTTGAGAATAACTGAGGGGAAAACTTGAGAATGAAAACTGTACGCTAAGAAGGCTGAACAGAAAGCTTGAGGGAAACTGGATTTTGATGACTCCATGAGATCAACAGTGGATTGCCTACTTCTTATTTACAACAAGAAAATAGACTGATTAGTAATTTAAACCACTGCTTTCTAGGTTGTCTGTTACTTGTAGAAAAATGCAGCCCCATTTGATATACTTGCCATTCTGTGTTTCATACCCTTGCAGAGGTGTGACTTTTTCACAGTGCTTCCTTCTTTCAGCTGTTAAGTTTAGGCATTAAGTTGGATTTGAGAGTGCTATGCAGGTGTTTAAATATCCAGAGGAACAGTAAGAATAAGCTCTCTGGAGTGACCACCACTTTCCACACATGGACTAATATGAAATATAGTTAAATCAGAAGTGAGATGAAAGCCCTGAATCTTGTTTCCATTTCAGAAGAGTGCCCTGGGTACACGGAAGCCTAACATTGCAAAAGAAACAATTCTGTGGGAGTTTAGTCTCCATCTCTTGATGTCAGATTTACAGAGAAATTTACCACCTGTCAATCAGGGGGGTGGGAAGATGTCCTGTGGCCTCTCCCCTCTGACTCGCAGCCTCCCACTCAGAGCAGCAATGGGGTAAGGGACCTAAGTGTTTCTCAAATTTGAACTTAAAAGAATAAAGGATTATTGTGGGCATGTCCATGGGATTAGAGAGCTGAGAAACTTGAAAAACTAAAGTTAATCATAAACCATTTTGGTGTGAGTTTACAAATTTGAAATAGTTTTTCATTCTACAGGTTACTTCTGTTATGAAATAGCCCTTATTTCTTAGGAAATTTCTGTTCCTTAGGAAAACTCTTTAGAAAACAGAGTAACAATGACATACTGCTTCATGTTTTGCACTTTTCCTTAGCAGAGGAATTGCTGGGATCCTCATTTGTTGGTTGGTACAGGGTCCAATAACTGTCACTAATGTCACATGGTCATTTCCTTCATTAAACCCACATATAGAGCTCATAGTAAATATGAAAAACTGTGAAAAGACAGTTTCTTTCATGAGGCACTTATATGCATATGTATCTGTTTAGTATGTATCTGAAATTATCATATATATATATATATATATATATATTTCTACTTGTTTAGTGGCTGATTCACCCAGCTTGCATGTTAATTTTATCAGGGCAGAAATTACATCTAATTTGTTCATCCTTGACTTCCCAAATCTTAGCACATAGTAGGTTCAACATGCATTTGTTGAAAAAATGAAGGCATGAATTATTAAGTAAAAATGAAAGTCAGGATTTATGATGTGCTATTAATTTCAAGAATAAATGTATAACTTTATAATTACTGTGAAATGACTTGAAAAGTTACTTGAAATCCTGACCCACTTGGTATTATAAAAGCTCCTAGAATTCTTACTGGCATAAGAAAGGGAATGTTCCTGCCTAGTGACCACAATAATCTTTGAATATGCTTTTTAAAAATGTTCTAAACGGTTTAATAATACTTTCAATTCTTGTATGTAGTTTCAAGAAACTTACTAAGTTACCAGGATTTAGCCAAGAAAAGAATGTCATTGCAATGGCCAAATATATCTCAGTAAAATAAAAATATTTTACTGCAAAGCTACCAACACAAAGAGACTTAAAGAACTAGAAGTGACAGTATGGCAGAAAACACTGGTTGACTGAATTTTTCCCCCCAAATCACCTGAAACCATGGATCTGTCCTTTGAACATAGTCTTCAAATTCATCACGTGACTTTTTAGTAAAATGGTTTTAGTTTTATTTGACCAAAATTGAAATTTGACTAGAATTGAAAAAAAAAAAAAAAGAAACATATGCAATTTTACAGTCTACATATAGCCACAGATACAAAAACGTTAACCAGTAGAGAATTGCTCCTTTGTTAGGGAGAAATTACAATGACAGTGTTTTTCAAAGTTAGTTAACAGAAAATCATGCTCATGTTCCTTCATCCCATTGAGACTTATGGCTTATGTATGGATCTTCATTTGGATATCTTAGGGTAGATCTCCACTCAGACAACATGGGTACATATCCATATTAGAAAATAATTTTGCAAAATAATGAGGCTTCCTTTAAATGAGAGACTAAGTAATTTACCAGACTCCCATATCTGACCATTACATACTTTCTCTTATTTTTAAATGTTTCTCAAGCATCATAATCATCAGTTGACAATGCTTTTGTAAGTTAATAAAAACCAGCCTTGCTCTTTTTCAGTACTGCTTTAATTGCAGTGGACATTAAACTCTCATATAGTGCCTATAGTAAATATGAAAAACTGTGAAAACAGTTTTTTTCATGAGGCACTCCTCATATGCATATGCATCTATTTAGTAACACAATTTGCTTTGGATGCTGAATGGCTTAAAATATATATGACCTACAGTTCTATTAATGGAACTGAAATTGCCACATGAAAGCCCACTTTTAAAATTTGAGTTACAGGGTTTCCCAGAGGTCTTTGTTAAAATTCCAACATACTGCTTTGGGAAGGATAACGTATTGAACTAGTGTTCAGCAAATCATGGCCACAGGCCAAATCTGGCCCACTGCTTACTTTTGTACATAAAGTTTTCATGGTACCAGCCTCACCTATTCATTTACATAGTGCCTAGAGCTGTTTTTGTGTCACAATGACGGAGTTGAATAGGTGCAACAGAGACTGTATGGCCTAAAAACTAAAAATATTTACTATCTGGTCCCTTAGAGAGAAAGTAGCTGACCCTGTGTTAAACCATTAGTAACAACTAACTTTGAACTATGCTTATGAGATTCAATATATACTATTGAATACTTTGTAGAGAAGAAGGCAAAAGAGAACCTAAAGGGACAATGTCAACTTCCGTGGCCATGGGTGCTAACATCCTGGAAAGGCACATGAGCTGCAGGCTACCTCAGAGGTAAAATAAGGAAGAAGAGGTGAAATTAATGGGAGTGAACCAAAAAATCAACTTGAGCTACTCAATCATTTTGCCAACCAGTGCCTTGCTAAACAAAGGAGTGAAGTTAAAAAAATGGGGGTATGGGAGGTACAGCTTACTGGGTGCAAGATAGATTCAAGGATGTACTGTATGACACAGGGAATATAACCAATATTTTGTAAAAACTGTAAATGGAAAGTCACCTTTAAAAACTGTAAAAAATTTAAAAATACCTAAATGCAGGTTCTTTAGTAAGTTTCTATTTGAGTCACTTTTAATTACTATGGCTATTTAATGGTACCTGGATTACATACATACTGCTTCCACAACAAGAGCAACAGCAACAAAGTATCAGAAGAATGCACCTTTTGGTTCTTTGCTGAATAAAGTAAGATGTAAAAGACTGATTTTAAAGAGAAATTAAACTACTGTTGTTTTACATTTGGACCATCACACATTTTAGTAGCTTACTTGTTTTCATAAAAATTTTAAGTTAAAGAACTTTAGTTTTATAGCATCTTAATAAGCAATCCCAAGTGTTTTAGAGAGTTTTATCATAAAATTTAGTAATACACAAGAACAGCATTTTCTGCTGTAATCAACATATGAAAACACAAGGAAAGCAAGTTCAAATATGTGGTCTCATTGCAAACTCCCAAACTGAAACACAATTATCAGCTAGGATTTACATTTCCATTTGGGGAAATGTGAACATGGGTTTATAATAAAGAGATTTTTTAAAAATCAAATTATGTGGAAGGAAAAAATTTTAATTTCCTGTCTAACTCCAGGAAAAAGAATAGAAAAATTCAAAAATCACAAACCAACTATGCATGGGTTTAAAGTGTTTCAGATTATTGGCAAAAATTCCTGGAACTGAGACAGACATCATAGCACAGGTGTGCTTACTAGGACAACTGCAGCTACATGTTCTGTGACCCAGCAGGGGATGAAATGGCCAGAGCAGTTAGCCAAGAAAAAGTCACACTTGACATCAGCTTTCTGAGCAGTATGAACCAGTTTAAACTCCTGCCTTGAAATACTAAAAACTTATTACATATTTGAAACAGTGATTTTAAGATATTGGACAACAAGCAACACAGAACAGTTCTTCCTGAGAGATGGCAAACAAATGAGATGAGCCCTATGACTAGCCTAGCCAGTCCAGAGAGTTTCCTTTACATAAAGCTGGGATCCTCAAAGATCATTATTGTGTGACTGGGATAGTCTGGTCATAGTATATGCATATTTTGAGCTTTAATCGATACTGCAAACAGTTTCGCAAAGAGGTTATACAAATTTACACTCCCGGCAGCAGTGCAAGAGTATTTTTTATTTTTTCACTTGTACCGTTTTTCATGTATAATAATTTATTATGATTTTGATTTGCATTTCCTTAAGAACCTTTTCAAATGTTTATTGGCTATTTGGATATCCTTTTTGGTGAAGTGTCCATAAGTCTTTATACATTTTTTCTTTTGGTTTGACTTTTGTTGTTGTTTTTTTTTTGTTGTTGTTGTTCTAACAACAACAGGAAGTTTTGAGTATTGTAGATCTGAAGTATTTGCTCTTTGTATTGAAAATATCTTTTTCTACTCTCTGGTTGGCCTTTTTTACTATTTTATTGGTGTTTTTTGACTGACAGAAATTTGTAATTCTATTAATATGTAATTTGTTAAGAATGTTTTTGCTTAATACTTATTAGGTTCTGTTCAAGAAATGTTTACGTTTCACATGGTAAGGGATTTTAAAATAATCATCTCAGAAAGTAATAGCTCAACCAGACAGAAATTAGTAAAAATATAGATCTCAACAACATAATTAGCAAGTTGATCTGATGGACTAGAATGGAATCCTGTGCCAAATGATAAGATAAAATATATTTTATAAGCACACATTCTTTGAGTCTCTTTCATAATAGCTTGATAAGAACAGCTAATAACAACTAATACACGCTAATATTGTTTGGATTTTCAACCACTTCTCCTAGTGCTACATAATCATTAGATACATGGTTGGACATCCAAGTAATAGCAGGTGATAGTTTAATTAAATATTTTGCTAATGTATAACATGAATTGCTACCTTTTTCACTGTCAGGATTCTAACATTATCACCCCATATCCACAAATCAGGATTGGTTCATAATCTCGCAGTAACAAAAAGAATCAAAATCTCAGTGGGTTAACACAACAAAAACGTATTTTATGCTCGTGTCACATATTGGGTTGGCCAAAAAGTGCCTTCGGTTTTTAAGTAAAAATAAAAGACACATTTTTCATTTTCACCAAGAACTTTATTGAACAACGTATTCACCCTTTGGTCCACTACCTTCTGCCATTTTTCAGGCAACTTCATAATTCCATCTTCCCAAAACGTTTTATCTTTATGAGCAAAGAACTGTTCCAGTTGCCTTTTACAGTCTTCCAGAGAATTGACAGTTTTTTTCCATTAGGAGAATTTTGTAAAGACCGAAATAAATGGAAATCTGAAGGTGCAATGTCTGGTGAATACAGCGGATGGATCAGAAACTCCCAGCCACGCTGTAATAGTTTCTGCCTGATCATCAAAGTAACATTCAGTCTTGCGTTATCCTGATGGAAGATTATGTGTTTTCTGCTGACTAATTCTGGACACTTTTAGTCGAGTGCTGCTTTCAGTTGGTCTAATTGGGAGCAGTACTTGTTGGAATGAATTGTTTGGTTTTCCGGAAGGAGGTCATAATAGAGGACGCCCTTCCAATCCCACCATATACACAACATCACCTTCTTTGGATGAAGACTTGCCTTTGGTGTGGTTGTTGGTGGTTCATTTCACTTGCCCCACCATCTCTTCCATTCCACATTATTGTACAGTACCCACTTTTCATCGCCCGTCACAATTTGTTTTAAAAACGGAACGTTTTCATTACGTTCAAGCAGAGAATTGCATGTGGAAATACAGTCAAGAAGGTTTTTTTTCACTTAATTTATGTGGAACCATAAGTTAAGAGAAAAAAATGTTCATCAAAGAGATGAACATAACCAAGCTGGTGCAAATGATTTTCAGCACTTGATTTGGATATTTTGAGTATGTTGGCTATCTCCCATGTGGTATAACCTTGATTGTTCTTAATTAATGTCTCGATTTGTTTGCTATCAACTTCTACTGGTCTACCTGACTTGTGGAGCATCATCCAGTGAGAAATCTCCAGCACGAAACTTCACAAACCACTTTTGACACATTCGATCAGTCACAGCACCTTCTCCATATACTGCACAAATCTTTTTTTGCATTTCAGTTGCGTTTTTACCATTCTTTAAATAATAAAGCATAATATGCTGAAAATGTTGCTTTTTTCTTCCCTCTTCTATATTAAAATGGTTACACAAAAATTCACCAATTTTGATGTCTTTTTTTTTAATGCATGCTGATATGACAGCTGTCACATACAATCTAACAAAACTGTTTTGAATGAAGTTAAAGATAACTGAATGCTACTAAAGCCATCTTATGGAAAACACTGAACAAACCTTTTGGCCAACCCAATAACAATGCAGTTAAACACTGAGTCATGGTGATTATAGACACTTAGCAATACAGTACAAGTTTCTTAACAACTGGAAAGATTTGAAAATATTTTGTTAAATAGCACTACTGACTACTGCCTACAAGGGAAACATAAAAAATTTACCAAGTAATAGATTATACAATTTATCACAAGAAATACCCAAGACTCTGAATCACATAGAATTGACCAAAAGTCAGTTAAATTTAAAAGTTAGAAATCAACAGTAGAAAGCTAATGTCCACTTCCCAAAATATTTGGATAGAAGATAATCATTCAGAATCTTCCAATTAACTCATGGACCAAATGAGTTATAATGGAGACTGAAATATATTTAGAACTAAATTAACAATGAAAATACAATGTGTCCAAACTTGTTAAATGTAGGTAAAGCAGTAGTTTCATGAACTCTTTGGTCTTAAGTGCTTATATCAGAAAAGAATTAACACAGAATTAATAAACTTCCCAACTCAAAAAATAAGGAAAAAGAAAAAGACCAAACTGAAAGAAGGTAATCAAAATAAGACAAAATTTAAAATGACAATAATTATTAAATAGCAAATAACAAAAATTAGAGATAAAACTCCAAAACATTTTATTTGAAAAATAGCAAATGCAAAAATTTGGCAAAATTGAGTACTAAAAAAATGGATTATTTATTGAATAAGGTCATAAATGTGAAAAGCCAGACTGAAAATTTTTTGAAAAAAGTGGTGAGGAATATCTGTGTGATGCTGGGGAGGGAAATAATTTTTAAACAAGAAACAATAAGAACAAACCAAATTCAAAAGAAAAGATTTGTTAATATGATTACACTGCAATGAAAACTTCCTTATAATGACATACAGAATAAAAAAGTGAAAGGACAAGCCACAAAGCACAATACCAACAAATAATTTTTTCCATAATTTAAACCAGTCTTTGAAATCACTAACCAAAATAAAAACAACCCAAGAGAAAACTGGACAAAGTTATGAATAGTCAATGCACACAGAAGTAAACCAAATGCCCAATATATGAAAAGCTCAACTTCAGCAGTAAACATGAAAAAGTAAATAAAAACAAAAATGGAAAACAACTTAATATCATCTCAATAGGCGAAGTGCCATAGTTCCTGTAACACAAAGGGAGAATATGGGTAAAAAGGAATTAACAATTCTACTGCTAGGTATGGATCATGGAGAAACTCTTGTGTAAGTGTCCCGATTGACATATATGTTTATTACAATATTTTAAAAATTTTAATAAAAGTAAAAACAGCATCCTTTGCATGAAAATGGATAAATAAACATGCAATGACGTTAAAATTGATGAATTATATCTGTCGGCAACAACATGGATACACCTCAAAAACAATTTTGGAAAGATCAAGATGGAAGAGTAGGAAGACACTGGGCTCATCTTCCCTCACAAACACGTCAAAACCACAACTACATATAGAGCGACTCTCACTGAAATCAACATGAGGACTAGCTGGATAGCTATTCTATAACCAGGGCTGTAAACAAAGATTCATACAGAGTCTGGTAGGAAGGAAGGAGGAGCAATCTGGTCAGGACCCACACACCTGGAGAGGGATACAGAAGAGGAAGGAGATATCACAGGCTCAGGGATCCTCCATGGGGAGCAAAGGGTTCAAGCCACATATTAGGCACCTGACCCCAGTGTCCAACACAAGGACGACAAGCCCCTTAGCTGGTTTGAAAACCATGAAAACCAGTGGGGCTTACTGGAGGGTTATGTAGAAAAAAAGAAACAACAAAACAACAACAACAAAAAGAAGACTGCTCTTTAAGAGTACATGCACAGACTTGCTTACTCCCAGTCACAACATGGAGGTAGCAGATTAAAAACTGTCTGGGACTCTGGCCAGCTTGCCAGGACCACATCAGTATGCCCCCTACCCAAGCCTGCACCAGGCTCCTACTCCAGCCCCTCTTTCTCCAGTGCTGCTCCCTACTAAGGTGGACACTGCTGTTGCCAGCAAGCACTTTAATACACATCCAAGAGGACGCTAAACTAACTCCAGGGTGGACACTGCCATAGCAGGAGCACCCATACCTACACATACTTGGGAGGATGCAAAGACAGATCAGTGGTGTGGCACCACCTCTTCTGGTCACAACTAGCCTCTAACCAAGGCATGCACACCAGGGGAAAAACTGAAGCCAGCACAAAATTGTAGTCCCAAGTTCTCAGACCCAGCCATACCACAAATCGAGTCAGAGACTTCCATCACACCTGGGAGAAACCCAACTCCCTCAAGATTCCTGCTCCAGGCCCTTGGGTCCACCCTGTCCTTGATGAGGCCATTGAACACAAAAGAAGCCCCAGGGCTTACACCTGGTTCTGAATCTGGCCCCTCCAACTTTAACCCTACCTCCCACCAAGGCTGCAGCTGCCAGCACACCCCCAGGGAAGACACAGCCTATGCTCCCTTCAGATCCACACCCCCAGGGAAGACACAGCCTATGCTCCCTTCAGATCCAGCTCTCCCACCAAAGCCCTTGGGCACACTCAGACTGCATAGGGACACTTCCACACAAGTACACACCTTCAGACCAGGATAGATGACTGTTTCACATAATTTCATGAAGACAGAGAAAGTTAAACAAAATGAGAAGACAAAGGAATATGTTTCAAATGAAAGAACAAGGAAAAAACCTGGAAAAAACCCTAATGAAGCAGATAAATAATTCACCTGATAAAGAGTTCAGAGCAACAGTAATAAGAATGCTAACTAAACATAGGAAAGAATAGATGAACGTAGTGAGAATTTTAATGAAGACTAAAAAAATATAAAAAGTGCCAGTCAGAGTTGAAGAATACAATAATTCAAATGAAAAATTCACTAGAGGGAATGAACAGCAGATTGTGTGATATAGAAGAACGCATGAGCAATCTGGAAGATAGAATAATGGAAATCACTCAATCAGAATAGCAAAAAGAAAAGCAAATTTTAAAAATAAGAATAATCTAAGGGACCTTTGGGACAACATCAAGTGTACTAACATTTGCATTATAAGGGTCCCAGAAGAAGAGACATAAAAAGGCTTAGAAAATACATCTGATGAATCATGGCTGAAAACTTCCCAAACCTGAAGAAGGAAACAGATGGCCAGATACAGGAAACACAGAGGGTCCCAAACAAGATTAACCCAAAGAGACCACACCAAGACATATCATAATTAAAATGGCAAACGTCAAAGATAAAGAGAGATTTCTAAAGGTAGCGAGAGAAAAAGAGTCATATACAAGGGAACTCCCATAAGGCTGAGGGCTGATTTTTCTTCAGAAACTTTACAGGCAGGCAGAGAATGGCATGATATACTTAAAGTGCTGAAAGGGAAAAAACTACAACCTAAACTATTCTACCCAGAAAGGGTATCATTCTGAATTGAAGAAGAGATAAACAGCTTCTCAGACAAACAAAAACTAAAAGAGTTCAACAATACTAAGCTAACCTTATAAGAAGTGTTAAAGGGTCTTAAGTGAAAAAGAAAAGGCTACAATGAGAAAGAAGAAATTATAGGAAAGGAAAAATCCCACTGGCAAAGGCAAAAACATAGTAAAAGCTGTGAATCAACCACTTAAATAAGCTAGTTTGAAGGTTAAAAGACAAAAATTGTAAAATCAGCTAAAATTACAATAAATAGTTAAGGAACAGACATAAAGATGTAAAATATGACAACAAAAACACAAATGTGGGGGGGATAAAAAACATAGAGCTTTTAGAATATGTTTGACCTTAAATTACCATCAGTTTAAAATACACAGATACAATTATAGGTCAACATACTTGAACTCCACGGTAACCACAAATAAAAAAACTACAACAGACACACAAAAACAAGAGAGAAAGAAACATAAATATGACACTAAAGAAACTCATCAAACCACAAAGGAAGAGACTAAAGGAAGAAGGAAATAACAGAGAAGAACTACAAAAGCAACCAGAAACAAGTGACAAAAACAAACAATTATACACACCTATGAATAATGACTCTCAGTGTCAATGGTTTAAATGCTCCAATCAAAAGACATAGGGTGGATGATTGGATAAAACAAAAAAGGTCCTTCTATATGTTACCTACAAGAGACTCACTTCAGAGCTAAAGACCACACAGACTAATAGGGGATGGAAAAAGGTATTTCATGCAAATGGAAATAAAAATAAAGGTGGAATAACAATACTCATATCAGACAAAGTAGATTTAAAACAAGGTCTGTAATAAAAGACAAAGGAAAAAAACTACATAATGATAAAGGGATCAATGCAAGACAGGGCTGTAACATTTGTAAATATATATGCACCTAATATAGGCACTCCTAAATATATGAAGCAAATATTGACAGACATAAAGGGAGAAATTAACAAGTAACACAATAATTGTAGGGGACTTTAACACATCATTTACATCAATGAAGAGATCATCCAGACAGAAAATCAAAAAGGCAACAGTGGCCTTAAATGACACATTAGACCAGATGGCTTAATAGATAGCTACAGGGCAATCCATCCCCAAACAGCAGAATACACATACTTTTCAGTGCACATAGAATATTCTCCAGGACAGATCACATGCTAGGATACAAAACAAGTCTCAACGAATTTATGATGGTGTAAATTACATCAAGCATTTTTTCTGACTACAATGTTAAGAAAATAAAAATCAATTACAGTAAGAAAAATGAGAAAAACACAAAGAGCATGCTATTAAAAAAACCAATGGGTGAACAGATAAATTGAAGAAAAAATCGGAAAATGCCTGAAAACAAATGAAAATAAAAACATAACTTTCCAAAATCTATGGGATACAGCAAGAGCAGTTCTAAGATGGAAGTTTATAGTGATACAGACATACCTCAAGAAACAACCTAACCTACCATCTAAGAGAATTAGGAAAAGAACAAACAAAACCCAAAGTCAGCAGAAGGAAGGAAATAATAAGGATCAGAGTGGAAATAAATGAAATAAAGAACAAAAAAATAGGAAAAAAACAAAGAAACCATGAGCTATTTTTTAAAAGATAAACAAAATATATAAGACTTTAGTCAGGCTCACTAAGAAAAGAGAGGGAGGACCCAGATAAACAAAGTAAGAAATGAAAGACTAGAAATTAGAACATATATCACAGAAACACAGATAACCATAAGAGAATATTATGAACAGTTATATGCCAACAAATTGGACAACCTAGAAGAAATAGAAAAATTCCTAGAAACAGACAATACTTCAAGACTGAATCAGGGAGAAACAGATAATCTGAAAAGACCAATTAATCATATTGAAATTGAATCAATAATCAAAAAACTCCCACCAAACAAAAGTCCAATGAGATGGCTTCACAGGGGAATTCTACCAAATATATAAAGAAGAGTTAATATTTATCCTTTCAAACAACTCAAAAAAAATTGAAGAGGAGGGAACACTTCCAAATTCATTCTATGAGGCCACCCTGGAAGGAAAACTAGACAAAGATACTACAAAAAAAATTACAGTGCAATATCTCTGATGAACATAGGTGCAAAAACTTCAACTAAATATTAGCAAACCATATTTAATGGCACATAAAAAGGATCATACACCATGATCAAGTAGGATTTACTCTAGAGATACAAGGATAGTTCAATATCTGCACATCAATCAATGTGATACAGCACATTAACAAAAAAAAGAATAAAAATTACATGATCATCTCAATAAATTCAGCAAAAACATTTGATAAAATTCAATACTCATCCATGATAAAAATTCTCAACGAAGTTGTTACAGAGAGAACATATCTCAACGTAATAAAAGCCATTTATGACAAACCCACAGCTAAGATCATATTCAATGATGGAAAACTAGAAACTTTTCCTTAAAAAGTCAGGAACAAGATAAGGATGCTCACTGTTGCTATTTCTATTTAACATAGTATTGGAAGTCCTAGCCACAGCAATCACATAAGAATAAATAAAATGTATCCAAATTGAAAGGGAAGAAGTAAAACTGTCACTATTTGCAGATGACATGATACTACATGTAGAAAACTCTAATGACTCTACAAAAAATATTAGAATAAATGAATTTAGTAAATTTGCCAAAAACAAGATCAATATACAGAAATCTGTTGCTTTCTATACACTAATAATCAGAAATAGGAAGCAATAAAATAATCCCATCACAAAAATATTTACAACACCTAGAAATAAACTTAACCTGTTAAGTTTATTTACTCTTTCAGAGTAAAGACTCATACTCTGAAAACTGTAAAACATTGATAAAGGTAAATGAAGATGATACAAAGAAATGGAAAGATATCATATGTTTATGGATTGGAAGAATTAATATTGTTAAAAAGTCCATACTACCCAAAGAAATGTACATTTTTAATGCAATTCCTATCAAACTATTCATGACATTTTTCACAGAACTATAATAAATAATCCTAAAATTTATATAGAATCACAAAAGACCCTGAATAGCTAAAGCAATCTTGAGAAAAAAAGAACAAGGCTGGAAGTATCACACTCTGTGACTTCAGACTATACTACAAAGCTATAGTAATCAAATCAGTATGGTACTGGCATGAAAACAGACACCTAGATCAATGGAAAAGGATAGAGAGCCCAGAAATAACCCATGCACATATGATCAGTTAATCTATGATAAAGGAGGCAAAAATATACAATGGGGAAAAGAGAGTCTCCTCAATAAGTAGTGTTAGGATAACTGGACAGCTGCATGTAAAAGAATGAAATTAGAACATATTCTCACACCACAAACAAAAATAAACTCAAAATGGTTTAACGACATTAATGTAAGAATGAAATCTATAAAACTCCTAGAACAAAACATAGGCAGTACTCTTTGACATAAGTCTTAGCAATGTATTTTTGGATCTGTCTCCTCAGGCAGGAGAAACAAAAGCAAAAATGAACAAATGGGACATTATTAAGCTTAAAAGCTTTTGCACAGTGAAGGAAGCCATCAACAAAATGAAAGACAACCTACTGAATGGGAGAGGATGTTTGCAAATGATATGTTTGATAAGAGATTAAAAACCAAAAGATATAAGGAGGTCATATAATTCAATATCAAAAAAGCAAACAACCTGGTTAAAAAATGTGCAGGTGACCTGAAGAGACATTTTTCTAAAGAAGATATTCAGATGGCCAATAGGCACAGGAAAAGATGCTTAACATCAATAATTATCAGGGAAATGCAAATCAAAACTACAATGTGAGATCGCCTCACACCTATCAAAATGGTTATCATCAAAAGGACCACAAATAACAAATGTTGTCAAAGATGTGGAGAAAAGGGAACCCTTGTACACTGCTGGTGAGAATGTAAATTGGTGTGGCCAATATGGAAAACAGTATGGAGGTTTCACAAAGAAAATTAAAAATAGAACTACCATATGATCCAGCAATTCCATTCCTGGGTATATACCTGAAAATGAAAGCACTAATTCAAAAAGATACATGCACCCCAGTGTTCACAGCAGCATTATTTACAGTAGTCAAGATATGGAAGCAACCTAAGTGTTCATAAACAGATGAATGGAAAAGAAGATGTGGTATGGAATACTACTCAGCCATAAATATGAATGAAGTTTTGCCATTTGCAGCAACACGGATGTATTTGGATAGTATTTCTTTTAGTGAAGAAAGTCAGACAGGGTAAGACAAATACTGTATGTTTTCACTTATATGTAGAACCTAAAAAATAAAGCAAACAAATATAACAAAACAGAAACAGACTCATAGTATACAAAACAAATCGTGGAGACAGGGGTGCGGGGAGGGGCAAGATAGTGGAAGAGAATTTAGAGGTTCGAACTACTAGGTATAAAATAAATAAGACACAAGTATGTAATGCACAACACAGGGAATATAGCCAATATTTTTTAATAACTTTAAATGGAATATAATCTATAAAAATATCAAGTCACTAGGTTGTACATCTAAAGCAAAGTTGTATTTGCTACAACTCTCCCCAGCACAGCTGGCCCCATAATGTGCAGAGCCCTCCTTTCTTCTTCATGCTGCATCCTAAACACAAGTGCCAAATATTATAATCGATACCCTCACACAGGAAGAACACGTTTTTTGGCTTTCTGCCCACAACCTAGTTAAATACCAAAAGTTGTCAGAATACTCTTTAGTACAATGATTTCATTTGCTATATTCAGAGTTCCTGAAATGGAAACAAACCTTTTCTCTTGAAAAATAAATTAAGATAAAAATTGAGCTTAAAGTGGACTTAAAATTGAGGCATCTCAGAGACGTTTTTGTTATTTCAACTCTGTGAAATACAAAAGCTGAAGAAACATCAATAAAATTTAAAGGAACTATGAAATTGATTTGACCTGATACAATCCTAAGTGGCAGCTTTACGTAAGCCTTCCTCTTTCTTGTAAATTACCTTGAGCAGAGCTCTTTGTGAAATAACTTGCCATTTGCTAAACTCCTGTCTTGAAGCTCTGCTTTGCTGGTGAATACCTTCCCTTAAGGTTAGGCCAATTACAGAACACATATGTTGTTTAATATGTTTTTCTTCCCGCCGACACAAAGGTCAAATATCTGAGAAACTGTTGTTTGGACGGATTGTCTTTTCTTCTTGGGATGCCCTCAGTTCTTGGAGAAGGCTTTTGAAGTCCTGATTATCATTTTTACACCCCTCTTCAGGCTCCAGCTGAGCAAGTAATAAATTGCATGATGTAGCAATTTCTCTAACTAGTGGCACAGTGGGTAGTAACAAAGGGATTTCCCAGGACAAATTGTTGGTTTTGCTTCAATTTGCAAAATTAATTTAGGAGAAACAGTAACTAGTTAAGGTCAATCTCTTAGCTTACTACAGAGATGACAATTTAATTTTTATTAATAGATTTTCATGCAGTTTTAATTGCATAAGTTTCCATTGCTTTTGACATCTCTTTGGCTAGAGTCTTTCTGACCAGAATATTTTATAGTATTCTGATTGTATTTTTACATGGTGATTTCATGTGTCCCACTGAATATCAGATTTCCACTTCCTATTTGGATACTAACTACAATATCTTGAAATGATCAACCTGTTATAAATCCTATCTGAGAGGAGACAAAGGGAAAAATGAATAAAAGCATCAATACATTTAATATTCTTGATTAGAAGTTAACATTTCTATTGGGATATGATCCCAAATAAATTAACATTTCCATTTCCATAAATATGAACTAGGACAACAAGAGTAGGGACACAAACTCCTGCAGTTGGTGATTTCCCATGATTGGTCTATTTTCTTACTCATTGGTATACAAACTCAGTGTTCCTGTCAGCACTGGATAGTTAGTCTTAATTATTCACTACACCTTAACATTTGGGTGTAAATGAACATGCCTGTCATTTTCTAAAGATAACTTAGTGAAGGCCCTTGAGAAACATGATTTCAAATACTACCTATGGATAAGATGTGATTACAGCCCACCCTCTCTTCCCCTTGCTAATGGAGTGATAGCAGAGATCATCCGGAAAAGCAGGGATAATCCTATGTCATACAGATTTGACTTGATGAACATTGTGTTTTTAAAGCAGGTTTACTTTTCTGGTTCAGTTTAGTTGAGGTGAACTGTCCGATGTGTTGGTTTCCCCTTGGAGAGTGGAACCTGAACTTTGTTGGATGCCAGAATAAATGGGCCTGTCATTGCTATATCTGTGGATCACTGTCCACAGAATTGGGCTGTATTTGTTCTTAAGTGAGAGCTAACTATACAGCATGGCTGTTCTAAATATATTAGACAATACTAATTTTTATTAATCCCGTTGTTCTTATGATAGTGAAAGCACTTTCAAAACGATTTCAGCTGAACCTTTCAATAAATTGGTGAGGCCTTAAGCTTGACCATTAAAAAAGAAACAATTGGGCTTCCCTGGTGGCGCAGTGGTTGAGAGTCCGCCTGCCGATGCAGGGGACACGGGTTCGTGCCCCGGTCCGGGAAGATCCCACATGCCGCGGAGCGGCTGGGCCCGTGAGCCATGGCCGCTGAGCCTGCGCGTCCGGAGCCTGTGCTCCGCAACGGGAGAGGCCACAAACAGTGAGAGGCCCGAGTACAGCAAAAAAAAAGAAAAAAAAAGAAACAATCTGAGAAATTTTTATTATACATGAATGACCATTAAAAGATCATCTTTCTGTATAAAATGACATGCTTTTCCCTAAAGAGTTATCCCAAGGAGGATACTACTAATGATTATCAAAATGCATAGTGCTTTTAACATTTCATGTACTCTGAGATTTTTATAATTTCCACTGCAGGACTATCAACACTCTGCTTGCCAGCATTTGATTGTTTTGTTATATAAATGGAGAAAAATCCTTGTCAGGTACCCATCTGTCAAATCCCTAGGAATGTTTTATTAATGGTTTATTAGCTGTTACCATAGTCTTTAATAGGAAGAAACATTGTTGCCTAGTACAGTAATTATGCCTCCCTTACTTCTCACAGCTAAGTTCTGCTCCCTGGGCTGTGCCATTCTGGATTCCCATCATTCCCATCAAGATTAGGTACCCTAATTATATAGCAACACGTCTCACTGCCTCTGGACTGCAGTCACCAGCCGTCACTTAACTTCTCAAAGTTCAGATACTTCACTTATTAAGGTATTCCTCACCACCTCAATAAAATTTTAAAGTGTCTTTGGGCTTACTTCATAAAAATAGAAAGATTGTTTGTTCCTAGGCATTACAGAATAAATCCATTCTAACTTTTCCAACTCCCTAAGGCTTCTGAGTCCTTCTTCAATACTCTGTCAAATAAATGTACAGATTCTCTATCTCATTTACTGTAGACTGTTGTCATGCTCAGACTTCAAGGACCCATTCCATAAAATTATTAGGTCCATTTACAGGTATTTTTGCCAACATTTTGAATCCTGAGTCATACCCTCATACGCATGAATTCTCTCCTACTTAGCTTTATCTTTTGCATCTTCTGCTCTAATACATTTATGATCCATGACCATACATATGTACTCAGTGGCTTCTGGTTCATATTTCCAGGTGTCCTCCTTCTTTTACTTTGGAGAATTGCTTTCCAGTCCACTTATGATGTGCTGAAACCTGATTCTGGTTATTGGGCTGGAGGCAATAGGTGTGGTGGATTTCAGGAGGACAGCATTTTACTAGACACCTGCTTAGGTGAGGTCTTTGCAGGGTCTCCGTGCAAAGGGGAAGCTCTGGTAAGTGGCAAGGGACTGCCTGTATCAGGCAGGAGGGGTAAGAAGAATTTAAAAAGTCAATAGTCTTGGGTTTATCCATTTGAATTTTCCCAATCTAATCAATTTTTCTGTAATGATGCTGCCATTAACATAAAAAACCTTCAGAGGCTGCTAGTTTAATATCCATAGAGGCTCTGATACCCTTATGATCATATCCCTGGACCTGAATTTAATCATAATCTACTATGTGGCTACATCATGTTGGGATTTTGTTTCCTTTGGGGCTCTTTTTTAAATTGTAGAGAATGTCTGGCTTTTAGAATATTTTTATGTGTAGCATTAATATTAAAAATTCCATTCAAGTTTGGTAGAATTCTCCAGTGAAACCATCTGGGGCCTAGAGATTTTTTCAGGGGGAATAAATGGTAGTTATATGAACTAAATTTACTTAATACCTATGTGGCTATACAAATGATCTGTTTCATATTAAGTGAGTTGTAGTAATTTGTGTTTTTCAAGGAAGGGTTTATTTCATCTAAGTTGTCAAATTTATGTGTATAGAGCTTTTCATATCTTTTTGATGTTTGTAGGTTCTATAGCAATATCCTCTGTTTCAGTCATAACACTGGTACACTGTGTTCTCTTTTTTGTTCAGTCTTGCTAGAGGTTTGTCAATTTCACTGATCTTTTTTGAAGAACCAGAACTTTGTTGTATTGGTTTTCTCTATATTTTTTTATTTTTAATTTCTTTGATTTATGTCCTTATCTTTATTATTTTTTCTCTTTCTGCTTGGTTTAGTTTTATTTTTCTCTTCTTTTCTATGTCCATGATGTGAGAGTTTAGACTATTTCCTGCTTTCCAATTTTATATTTAGGACTATAAGTTTCCTTCTTGTCACTGTTTGTGATGTGTCCCATAAATTTTGATATGTTGTATTTTCCTTTATGCATTTTTAATTTTTCCTCCAAGACTTCATATTTTAATTGGAGGTTATTTATCTGTGTGTTGTTTAACTAAAAATGCTCATTAAATGAATGTATTAAGCTGCAGGTCCTGTGCTCTAGTAGAGATTATGACAATGGGACCTTGAGTAATTTTGCATGATATGATGATACTAGCTAGAATTGATCTGTTGCTAGATTACAGTCCCATTAGAGAGTGATTTTTTTAAACCAGTGGTAAAGAAACATTCTTCCAGTGGCTAGATCTGTGAGCAGTATGCTTGAACATCCACTTCTTACTGAGGGAAAATCAATCATAGATATAGATAACACACTAACTCCTGGGAAATAAGGAATACCTAGGGTAGTTGGTCAGAAGCCTGAAAAAAGCAATACTGAAATATTAAAGGAAAATAGATACAGGAAATGTATGTGGATAGACCTACATAAATAGGCAGAAAGTCTTCAGAGCAACTCTAGTAATGCAGTCTCATGAACTGTACCCACATAGTCACTGTTCCCTTCCACCTCTTTCCAACTCTTTGGAAGAGCTCAGCTTCAGGATGCAACATCTAGCTTGTCCAGCAATTGCCTGAACAGGCTGGGGAAGACAACCCAGAAGAACAGGGAATCTAATGCCCATGGGGAGAATATTTTAAAATGAGAGAGAAGAGATTCTAAGGATATAGCAGGTAAATATTTTTCCCTTCCTCCTCCCAATGAACTAGACTGAGGAAATGTGATTCTACATGGCTTTTCTGGAAGACATTTCTCATGACAAACAACCAGCTGAGTTCTCATACACCTCTATGGCCAGATTGCTATCATACTCCAAAATATTTGGTTTCCCTCCTTCTCTCCTCAACTCCTCTTCCCCCAACTTTTCTGGCCTAAAACTGTACCTCTCAACAAAGCCTTTGCACCTAAGTAATATTTATATTTAAATATATATTTCTTTCAATAAATTCATTTGTCAAAGGGATCAGTGTGAGGCATGAAGCCATGATACATTCTGGGAGATTTAAGGAACTGAAAGTTGGAATTTTAGGGTCCTAGAATATATGCTAAATGGGAGTGGTGAGAGCTAATGTTTAATAGGTAATCACAGGGCAAATTGTCAGATAGAGCAGGATCATTTATACTATGTAAGAATTTTAATTTTGCTACTGGGAAATAGAAATGGTGAAAGATAATATATAATGGGATAAATAAATAAATAAATAAATATTAGGTTTTATATTTTAGTTGTATGATAAGACAATTTATATACCATGAAAAGAAGGATCCATACCTCCTACTGGGAACCACTGAGGGGTCTTAAGCAATGAGTAGTAACATAAATTTCATTTTAGAAAAAACACAGTGACAATAATATGAAGAATGGACATAGCTTTGGGAGGAGGCAGCAAAACTAGAGGTTAGAAATCATTTGGACATTGTTATGATAGTCAAACCAAGAGAAGACAGGAGCTTGAATGAAGGCTTAGAATGGAGAGCTGAAGAAAGGGACTGCTAAGAGAATATTGGGCAGATAATATGGAGAGATATGTGGGACTACTTAGATACAAAGGAGAATTCTGATATGATGATCATTATCATCATTAAAACATTATAGAGAGCTTATTTTGTGTGAGCTATTACACTAAGCACTTTGCATGAATTAAAATATGTTTGTTTAATCTTGGTTTGGTGACCAGATGAATGGCAGTTCCATTCCTAATAATGCAGCATACCTGGGAAAAACAAGATTAGAGGTAAACCCCACTTATCTCACCTAATAGCAAAGTTAGACAACTTCTCTGAATCTCAGTTTTTATCAACTGGCCTATTTTGCAAAATCACTGTGATATTTAATGGAGATATAAAACAGAATGCACCAAGACACATAGTAGGCACTCAAAAAATATTATTGCCTTTACTCCCTTCCTTCTGCCCTCTAATCTGAAAAATATATCTACAAGAGAAAGTACCATTTTTTTTGGCAAAAGACTAATCATAATATTGAAATGCTAGGTTCTATTAATATTGTACCATGGTTTTCAAACTTGGGTTCATGATGGCAATTCCAGCCATTGCTACTGAATATTTTCAACTTGTTTGTGGCTAAAATTCTATGGGAAAAATAAATTTAAAACTTAATATTGTGCATTTTTAGTTTGAAGCTATAGCAAAGCTACTGTAACATTATATCCCAATAGCTATAGGACCTATTTATTGTGCTTATCTTACAGATTTATCCCTTTTTTATATGTCAAAGCACAGCTTTATATTAGTCTAAACCGCTATGTATCTAGCCTCTATGTCTTATTGTAATTGTGATTTGTATTTATATAAGTTATCTATCTTTTCTTCCTTTCTCCCTCCCTCCAACCCTTCATTCCTTCCCTCCTTCCTTTCTTTCCTTCTTTCTTTTTCTTTCTTTGATTTAACATCTCATTAGCCAGGTCAGTCACTGTTATACCCACTAAACCTTTCATTTAAATTTACCAAACTGTCTGGCGGTTATAAAAATATGAGACACTATAAAGCATCCTCACTGGGTGGGTAGCACTGCTTAATTGTGCAGAGCATGGATTCAATCTCCTTGAAAGTACTTCTGCCCTGTCTGTGATAGTTTGCTATTATTGTCAAGTAAATTATGTCTGTGTCTCTAGCACTTGAAAATGTTAAGAATGCAGTACATTCGTTTTATGCTTTATTGCTGAACTGCTCATGACCTTGACCAAGGACAAACTGATAGTTTTTGCAAATAATATTTTTCCTTTGCCTACAAATCTCTGCAGGGAAGAGAAAATGTCCTGTGGGATCCCTGGGAATTATCGACTCACCTCTGAGATCGTAGCCATCCCCTCGCTGGCTTTTAGCTCTTCATAGATGACCAAATTTTACAAATATAGCAAGTTTTCACTGAGATTGTAATATCTATTTTGGAACCTGACCACATCTGTAGTATTCTGACCACAAAGTGACCAATTAGCACGCTCTTATTATCACTGACTAAATCACACACATAACATTGTTCTTCTGAAAACAACCAGATCATGGAAATTTACTGAAGGCAAATTGAGTTAGCCACTCCATGATCCTTGAGGCAGACATTCCAGAGGTAATGTGGAAATTTCCAGGGGAAAGCCCATATCATAAATTGTCAGGTATTAGAAAGGAAAATAAAAGCTTGAACTCAATTATTCCTAGAGACTTCTGACCAGCAATGTTTTACTTGATACTAACTGGAAAATGTCAAGTGTAAACTATCACATCTATGTTAAAAAAAAAAAACAAAAAAAACAGGCAGCTTACCTATTTGATTAACATACTTATGTAGCTAAGATTATAGATTTAGAAGTAATAATCCTAATAACCAAATATCTCTCTGAAGAAACCTAACCTCACAATTTAACCTATTTTGATCATAGAATTATCTTCATCTTACTTTATTCCCACATTGAAAATACTTAATCAGATTTTAATATCAAATAATTAGTATACTTTTTATGGAAGAAAAGTACAACTGTATGTACACTCTAGCTTTTATAATTATTTTGAATTATACTTAAACATTTCATCAAAATGTTTGTTTAATAAAGAGTGTCTGACTTATTAAGAACAATTTTGCTGAAGGACTATTAATCTTTCTCTGGATTCTCAATGATAGCATGAAAGAGAAAGATAAATATAGTGGTCTTTTTGTTTGTACTAGTGTTAAACAAATAATTGTCTTATATAGGCACAGATTAAATAACTAATTGCAGATGGTACTGAATGTAGGCTAAGTTGTTGTTTTATTTGATGAGAATTTAGCCACAATAACAAGAAGTATATTGTGTTACTGCTAAAGGAAAATTTATGTTTTTGGAAGTGACATGTCATGGAGCACCATCTTGTACTCCATCTTGGTTTTTTTTTTTTTTTTTTTTTTTGGTCCATAGCAATAATCCTACTACAATGTGCCAACATGAAACACTAGAGCCAATACCTACAAGGTACATTTGAGATACAGATTGAGTGAGAACTTTTAAAATAACTAGAACAATCAGCCTGCTTTTCCTTAAGTGAACTGTGGGTAGAAACAATTCTGAGTGTAGGAAGTGGAATCACTGTACATTTATTAATGCTACCATCTTATAAAACATTTACTTCTTCCAAATGTTTAGCCTAGGATAAGAATAACTGCTAATAAATCTACCCAGCAAATAAATTAATTTTATTGGTTTTGCAAAAGAGTTCTTAGTTTTGTTAAGAAATCAATTATATTTCCTATAATGTGTCCCTGAACATAATAGACCTTTCATAATGTAGTTCTATAATAAGTGCATTTTAATTATATTTCACTCAGGTTTATACAAGTGTAATTAAAAATATACTGCAGAGTACAGAGTCTTCATTGTCAATGTACCACTATTAAGATGTAAAAGAAACTGAATCTGCAGCAGAATTTTATTCTGCATGTGTCTTGTGGTATGTTTCATAATATTGTCATACCTATAAAAAGAATACAAGGACACTTAGGGGTAGGAGTGCTAGGGACCTATTAAAATAGTCATACCTATTGGCAAAATGCAGTTAGAGCTTTTACATTGCATATGCAAAAAACTGGCTACTGGTGTTGATGCATTACTTTCTATTAAAGATGTATTATTTCTTTTAAAGGTATATTATTTTTCTTTCAAGCTATATCATATCACCAACACTCTTATTTTAACAAGTATATTGGGACCCCATATCTCTTCAGTAGATCCCCAAACATAGTTTTTCAGCAGTGCAGAAAAAGACCTTTTTTAACTTAAGAAAGGTTATGACACAAAATCCATTTCAGAACTGAGCTGTAAAAACTTACAGGACCACACAGCAAAGGAAACCATAAACAAGACGAAAAACAACACTCAGAATGGGAGAAGATATTTGCAAATGAAGCAACTGACAAAGGATTAATCTCCAAAATATACAAGCAGCTCATACAGCTCAATATCAAAAAAACAAACAACCCAAACAAAAAATGGGTGCAAGACCTAAACAGACATTTCTCCAAGGAAGACATACAGATAGCTAAAGGCACATGAAAAGATGCTCAACGACACTAATTATTAAAGAAATGCAAATCGAAACTGCAATGAGGTTATCACCTCATACCGGTCAGAACAGCCATCATCAAAAAATCTACAAACAATAAATGCTGGAGAGGGTGTGGAGAAATGGGAACCCTCTTGCACTGTTGGGAATGCAAATTGATACAGCCACTATGGAGAACCGTATGGAGGTTCCTTAAAGAACTAAAAATAGAACTACCATATGACGCAGCAATCCCACTACTGGGCACATACACTGAGAAAACCATGATTCAAAAAGACACATACACCCAAATGTTCACTGCAGCACTATTTACAATAGCCAGGACATGGAAGCAACCTAAATGTCCATCAACAGATGAACTGATAAATAAGATGTGGTACATGTACACAATGGAATATTACTCAGCCATTAAAAGGAATGAAACTGGGTCATTCGTAGAAACATGCATGGACCTAGAGACTGTCATAGAGAGTGAAGTAAGTCAGAAAGAGAAAAACAAATATCGTATATTAACCCATATATGTAGAACCTAGAAAAATGGCACAGATGAACCTATTTACAAAGCAGAAAGAGAGACACAGACTTAGAGAACAAACATATGGATACCAAGGGGGAAAGGGAGTGGGGGTGGGATGAATTGGGAGATTGGGATTGACATATATACACTACTATGTATAAAATAGATAACTAATGAGAACCTCCTGTATAGCACAAGGAACTCTACTCAATGCTCCTGGTGATCTAAATAGGAAGGAAATCCAAAAAACGGGATAAATATGGATACCTAAAATATAGCTTAGAAAGAAAAAGGTGTAGGATAAAAGGAAAATTCTCTGCACCTCAGTGGAAGTGCTTAGGCCTGGGGACAGAGCCGGGCTGTGGAGAATTCTAAGAAATATGTGGCGGTGACTCATGCTTCATCCCTGCCTTCCCATCGTCAAGGTGTTTCAGTTAGGATTGTTATAGAAAGAAAGCTCAGCACCTGCTCAGACTGCTGTGTGGTAGAGTTGGGGTAAATAAACACATCTTCAAAAAAAACAAAAAAGAGGTGATACATGTACACATACAGCTGATTCACTTCACTGTACAGCAGAAACTAACACAACATTATAAAGCAGCTATACCCCAATTGAAAAAAAAAACTTACAGGACCATATGAGCCAGTTTAAATCAAGGATATATGGAAGGGCCAGGAAAAGTATACTATAGCTTTTTAGGTAGTGCAGGGGAGTGGCATAAGACACAGTTTGACAGAAATCTTTCCTTTTGGCTACCTTAATGGTACATATACTAGCACATAGGAGCTTAGGGGAAAAAAGAAATTTAGCTTATTCACTTGTGCAGAAAAAATATTCCTTTGGTTTTGGAATTATGTCAAAGTGCGTGTAGGTCTGGTCCCTGCATTAAGGAAGAATCTAGAAAGCCATCTCTTCACTTATCAGCAGGGCCTATTCTCTTGGATTCTGTGTGAAGGTCTCCCTTTTCAAAATCCCTTCCAATTATTTTCCTCTTGGCAAGAGGTGAAACTGTTTTCAATGTCGATAGACCTAGGTCCCTGGTGATCATAAGCAAGGAAAGGGAGGGTTTTACAGACAAAACAGGATCATATGCAATGTACTGGTATTCTGTGTATATAAGATCAGGTCACTGACTAGGAAGGAAAGAAAATCCTAAGCATTATCTTCAAAGATTTTGTTCAGCTGCATCCCAAGCTAATCTCATCAGGATCTCTGGATGTGGGCCCCATGTATCAATATTTTTCACAGCTCCCCAGGGGATGTAAATAGCCAAGGTTGCTGACCATTGGGTATTACGTCCTTACCCATATCATATCAACTAAAATATAAAAATGACTTTAAAAATCGTTTTCATTACCATAATTTGATTTCCAGGTAATTCTTATGTGCACTTAAGGGTGAGAACCTCAATTTGAGTGTGTAATATGGGCTAAGTAATTTGCCTGTATTACTTCTAATGCCCACTAGGACTAGAAGTAATTATTATTCTCATTTTAAGAGTGAGGAACCTGAAAATCAGTGAAGTTACGAAAAATTTCCAGGTCCACATTGGTGGCAAATACAGAACCAGGATCTGAACCCAAGTATATTTGTCCTCATACAAAGCTCTGGTGTTCTGACTATATCATACTACGTACATGAAAACCACATTTCCTGCATAAAATAAAAAACCAACTGTTTACAAGGGCAGGAGTTTATTGTTATGCACTGTCAGTGCAATGTGAATTGCTACGATCATTTTGGAAAGTCATTTGCAGGATCTGCAAACAGATGCATAGTTTATAATAGCTAACAATAATTTCATGCTTAGCCTATGATGATCCACCCCCAGACACTGCATATGGATTAACTCATTTACCTATCAGAAAAACTATAATATAGATACGATTATTCCTGTTTTGCAAAAAAATGAAAATAGTTTATAAAAATTGCTCTGTGGGTTTAATAACTACATGAAAATAATGCAAACAATCAGTGGCAGAACATAATTCAAACCTATCAGTCTTCAGTTTGATCCTATTCTCTTTTAGCCGAGTAATTTTGTTCAGGAAATAATCCTGAATAAAAAAATAAGCTGTGTACATAAATGTGCTTATTGCGGTATTCCTTCTTAATGGGAAAAACAAAATATTCAACAGCAATGGAGTAGTAAATTATGGTAAATATATTCAGTGAATATTACACACCTATTGAAGACAATATTTACAACTATAAACGTGGACAAATGTTTTTGAAGCCACTTCCACTGCTGCATAAGATGTAGAAAAGTGAAGAGACTGTCTCTTTTTCACTCGCAGCAAGAAAAATCCAGATAATCTGTAGAATCATAACTTCATTGAGTGCATGAGAGAGCTGAGGCTGGTAAACCTGCATTTACTGATTCCAAAGATAGACAAGCCTTCCCAAGGACAGACAGGACATGCAACGTGTCTCACCTTTGGCAGAGCAGCGTAGAAAGAAGTGGCTGCCATATAAATGGGTAAGAAAAAATTAACTAACATTCTAATACATTCTTTTTTTTTTTTTTTTTTTTTTGTGGTATGAGGGCCTCTCACTGTTGTGGCCTCTCCAGTTGCGGAGCACAGGCTCCGGACGCGCAGGCTCAGCAGCCATGGCTCACGGGCCCAGCCGCTCCACGGCATGTGGGATCTTCCCAGACCAGGGCACGAACCCGTGTCCCCTGCATCGGCAGGCGGACTCTCAACCACTGTGCCACCAGGGAAGCCCTCTAACACATTCTTAAAGGTCGAACATTGCCAACCTGTTAGTTTGGATGTACTGGGGCCTCAAACAAGGGTAGTTCATACTTCCTTGAAAGCACTTCTCTTTGTGTGTCTACCAAATACTCATTTAGTACAATGCGTAACACTAGAAAAAGTTCATTAATTTTGGATGTTGTCATTGGGTGAGTGGGAGACAAAAGAAGGAAATCAATTCAAATGATTATTAGGCATATCTTTTTGCTATCATTAACATTATTGTCTATTATAATATTATGTGAATCATATCATTCCATGATTTTGGTGTTTGCTATTTTATATTATAATAACTTCAAGCAGCAGAGTTAGAGGTACCTGCCTTACCAAAGGAATACTGACTTTTTGTTAAAACACTAATTTTTTAGAGCAGTTTTAGGTTCACAGAAAAATTGAAGGGGAAGTACAGAGATTTCCCATATATTCCAGGCCCTCACACATGCATAGCTTTCCCCATCATCAAAATCACTCACTGGATTAGTAAGGATGAATCTACACTGATATATGATAATCACCCAAAGTTTACAGTTTACATTATGAATTGATCTTGGTGCTGTACATTCTATGGGTTTGGACAAATGTATAATTATCTTTATCCATCATTACAGTATCATACAGAGTATTTTCATGCCCTAAAAATCCTCTGTGCTCTGCCTATTCATCCCTTACCACCCTGCCCCCCTCCACCTCTGCCTCCCCACATACAACCTCTGGCAGTCACTACCTTTTTACTGTCTTCATAATTTTGCCTTTTCCTGAATGTCATATAGATGGAATCCTCCAGGATATAGTCTTTTCAGATTGGCTTTTTTCCACATAGTAATATGCATTTAATATCCCTCTATGTCTTTTCATGGCTGGTAGCTCATTTATATTTACTGTTCAACAATATTCCACTGTCTGGACTGTATCATAGTTTAGTTATCCATTCAGCTACTGAAGGACATCTTGGTGGCTTATAAGTTTTAGCAGTTATGAAAAAAGCTTGTATAAACATCTGTGTACAGGTTTTTGTGTAGATGACAGTTTTCAACTCCTTTGGGCAAATACCAAGGAGAGAGATTGCTGGATCATATGGTAAGAGTATGTTTAACTTTGTAAGAAAATACGAAACTGTCTTCCAAAGTGGCTGCACCATTTTGCATTCCTACCAGCAGTGAATGAGCGTTCCTCTTGCTGCACAGCCCCACGAGCATTTGGGGCTGTTAGTCTTCTGAATTTTGGTCATCTAATAAGTGTATAGTGATATCTCACTGTTATTTTAATTTGCAATTCCCTAATGACGTGTGACGTGGAGCATCTTTTTATGTATTTGTCATCTGTATATCTTCTTTGAGATGTATTGCCTTTTGTTTAAACTATTTTGATTCAAATCCACCTTGAAAGGAATTAGAGGTACTACAAATATTTCTAAGTATGCATGGACTAGGTTCCCTGATACCATATTCTACAATGGATCTTTGTCAGTTTACAAGTCATACAGTGAATGAAATGATTGTTTACTATTTTAATTGCAACACATATGTTGTGATTTGGCCTTATAACCAGTTAATTATCCCCTGAATTAATTCTGGGACTCATTAGTATAGTTTCAAAGGAATTGCTGTATTGTTTTTTTAACATGTCGCTTCTCCTCTAGTGGTGAGTGAAATCATTTAACATAGCGTTTGGCAGTCAGACCTTCCTTTTAAGAAGGCTAAAATAATTTTTTCCCATTGTGTTACACTTACGTGATAAGAAAGGGAAATTTGCATATACAAAAATGGATTACCCTAAAGAAAAATCTCTCTCTCTGTCACACACACACACACACACACACACACACACACACACACGCAGTGCCCATACAATGTTATACCAGCATATATATTGTTTGAGCTAAAACTTCCTTAACACAGATTTTTGGTAGTATTATTTCTGCCATCAGTATATGATATTTAGAGACGGCGAGATGTGACAAAATCATCCGACAGTAAGTTCCAGTTCTTCACACTTATTGCATCTGGGAGAGAGGTTTGAATTAATCTTGAGTAGCTTGACTGGTATGAAATAAATCTTCAGAATAAAACTGAATCAACTGTGTCTGCGTTTTTGCAAAAGTCTTTTCAAAATGAAATTTAACATTTTTCCCCTCTCCCAGGGGTAGCAGTTTACTGCTGGCTATCATTGCTGTTTAATGAAACTTAGAGCTTTCAAATAGAGAAACTAATTACTATATAATTTCAAGAGGTTTTCATTTTCCCTTCCATTTCCCTTCCCCCTCCACTCCCACCCCATATATGCAGGGTGGGAGAACAGAGTTATGTTCATTTATACTGAATAGAAACACATTCTCGCAATAAAGTATTTTCATGAAGAGCAAAGATAAGTAATTGAGAAGAGCTGTGTTTAATTATCAGTTTCTGAGAAACCTAGGCTTGGGTCAAGTCAGAGAAGGAAGTGAATGACATGGGAGTCTGACCCTCTGGGTTCCCATATGACACTTTAACTAGCAGAAAGCAAATATACCCTGGGTTTCTTTGAGCTGACAATTTAAATTCTAATTCTGGCTACTCTTCTTTGAAAAACAGGAGGCACCCAACTTGGGCCCAGCATGTAATTGGACCTAAGTCATAGTTTCTGCCTGTAATTATGTCCCCAAAGTCAGATGGTTTGAACTGGGAGCCGAGACATGTTTTTAGCTTCTTAAGTGTAGGTTTATATATTTGGAATAAAAAATGTTGTTTAATTTCTCTTTTAAATATTTAAATATTAAATATTTTAGCTTTAAATATTTAAAACAGAACAGTTAAATTATAATAATTAGTAAATTGGAATCAGAGGTGAGAGGTGTGAAGAATAAACATAGAAAAATAAAAAAACAAACTAACCAAAACAGCAACTGTTACTAGAAATCAGTTATTATTAGAGAGGGAAATGGGCACAGGACTTGGCTAATATCTGGATACTACAGACTGGAAAACCATGCTGAAAAAGTTTATGCTTGGAATGGTAGGCTGGAGGCTTTTCATGTATGCTGGTGGGTACTCCAGCTTAGCAATTAATTTCATTAATATTAGATTACACTAAGAAAAATGGATAGCCAGTTGCCACCAGTAGATATTCCAAGCTCTAATTTTAATCCATTCTGATAGGTTAGGGAAGGATTCTGACAAAACCTCAGAAAGAGACTTCCTCCATATCATTTAGAAAATCCCACAAATCTAAATATATCCTACAGTAAAGTACGGGAAAGTGTCAAGTGTCAAGGGGGAAATAGGTAATTAACATAGAGGTAACAAAAAAAAGAATAAAGGTGACATACTGTCTTAGAATTCAAGCAGGTATTGTCATATATTCTTATTTGTTGTTGTTTTGTTGTAGTTATTGCCCTTAATTTAATGCCCAGTGGGTACTCATTAAGAAATAATAGTACTCTTTTTCTCTCTCTCAAGTTCAAGATTTTAACTTCTGGGGAGGCAAAACTAGGTGAGCTGCTGACCATCAAAGAAATTCTCCAAGGCAGGAATAAGGTTTATATCTTTATCTTTAGAATTATTAATGAATGTTATTAATGAATGCTCCCTTCTGAAGGGGTTTACCAGGGTTGCATCATATGTGAAGAAAATAAAAATAATAATTCTTTCATTGGCATGGTGGATTTATGTATTTTCACATACATTCTCTCATTTGAGTCTGATGGTTGAGGCCACTGTTTAAAGAAGTGACACTAGAAAGATGTGTGTATACCTTAGTGTTAAAGCCAAATAACATTCAGAGAGAGTGATTTGATTCCTTAAATTTAGTTAAATAGAAACTAAGAATCTAATCTCTTCCAAATACCTGGGACTGAGAGTATTTCAACTCTAATCCACATTAGATCACAACATATCGCAATACACAGTACATCAGTGTACTAACCTAAGGGGAAATATCATGACTTAAAGTCCTGCTTATTCTGAGTCTTCAGACTCTCAGATCAGTAGTCTTCTTACAGTCTTACTTTTATCTTTAAAAAAAAAATCTTACCCAAGACTGTTCTGATTGCTAAAAATATTGAATCTCCTCTATATCTCATTTCTCTTCAAAAAAGAAATACAAGAGAAATCATTGTTGTCATATTCTGTATGAAAATATGCATATCAATAACAACTTAGCCTGTTTTAACTTATTGCCTATTTATACATTTAGCAATCTAATTCATATAAAGTCTTTCTATTTGAAATATAAAATTTATGGGACTCTTGACAGTTTTGGATGTTTACATGAGTGATTTTACATGAGTAAAGAGAATGTCCTTACTTTTCAGCAAGATGAACTTTACTTAAGATTTGCATTCAGTGTGTTTAATATTGAAATTTGAGAGCTAAACAAGGATTAAAGTTTCCTGGAAGGGATAAATTATCAGTCACCAAATCAAAAATATTTTACACTGATAAGAAAACTATAAAAGCAAAAGAGATTAAATAAGGTTTCTGAGCCAGACTTTTTCTTGGAATTGGACCATCTATTAAGGATATAATCATTTGCCAGCCATAACATAATATAAATGTTAGCAGTGTGGCAAACGCTTGTGTATCTTACTTCCAAATACTTCGGTTTTCAATCTAGGCTATTGAAACAATAAAACAGTGTTTTAAAACAATGACCATTAAAACAACTACCAGAGGTAATTCATTTACTTCCTTATCCCTCAGGTATATTCATCAACAAACGGTTTTAATGAAAGACATGCCACTTCTATAGAGATACAAGTAAGTAAAATAGTGTGTGGAAAGCTCTTTGAATTGAATATTCTTTGAATTGAATAAATGGAAGAAACAATGTGAAATTGCAATATAAATCTCAACAATATAGTTTATCATTTCCATTTGGGGAGACTGGAAAAATAAATCCCATACAGGTGAAACGACTTGGTCTGAAGTCTGCTAACAAATGAGCAGAAACTTAAGGCTTTGGTTTCTGGACTACAAGCTTGTGGCCAAACCATAAACCATTCCCATTTTGTATACCCACTTACATCACTGCTATCTCATAAAAAAGTATATTATTCTTCCACAGAGTCCTCGGATGTAGCACTAGTGTAAATCAAATATTCCCTGGTTTCTGCTCTTCTTTTGAAATGAAATTCTTAGGCTGAGCAGAATAAAACAACCTCTTAATCAACTAGGCATTTGAGGGAGGCTAGACCAAAGAGAAAGTAAAGGTTAGGAGAGAAGTAAGGGGACTAAACTTGACATTGTCCTGTCTATACCACCCATGTGGCACAACTCTGGAGGAGGACAGGCACTGTTGCAACTAAAACCTCAGACACCAGATGTTTACTCTTCTTTCACAAAATTTGCAGTTTGAGCAATTCTGGTTCAGGATATCTGCTAATTTCCTACTTCTCGCTAGCTAGAAGGCTATTTTGACCAGTGATAGTCCCCATAGGCTTTAGAGAAGAGAGAAACTACAAACACTGAAAATGTCTAACAGTCATTCTGCATGTACCTCCACTAATTTAGACGTGTGGGCTACAAAGCAACACATACTATTTTATATCTACAATCATACACAAGGTCCCTTTCAATGTACCTGAGATTAGTCTGGAGTACCTGACCATCCCATATAAGTCAGCTAAAATCAGTGTTGCCCCTGTCTAAACAGGTCATTCAGGCCTAAAGAAGTTTTCTCATTATCTCTTCATACACATTTTTGGTAGAGGCTGAGGGTGCAACCAACTCTTCTTCAAGGAAGAACTTGCTGCTCCAGCTGCTGGGAGCACTGATAGTAGACAGCTTTCTGCTCTCAGCACCTTCAAGGACTGTCTCAGCTGCAAAGACCTGCCCTATTCAAGCTCACACCCCTTCCTGGGGTGACCCATGAGTAACGACTAAACAACGTGGGTATATAAAAGCTTGGTCATCTCAGGCCAACTCAGGACAGCTCCGAAGGAACATTCCAAGTCCAGAACTCCCCAGGCTGACACTGTACAGTAGCTTCCCTTTGCCCATGGCCCACTCCTGCCTTCTTCCCTTTCCTTCCAGGGGTGTTAGTGAATCCTTAGCTGCATGCTCACTCTCTCCAAATCTACTTCCTGGGAAGATCTGCCCGTGACTATATCTCACCATCTTTTAATTTATCTCAAGGTCCTTGGGCTAGGATGTACTTTCAATAGCAATTAGTTACAGCTTCTGGATAGGAAATCAACCTAAGCATGCTCGTCTAAGCACCTCTGTCCATCGCCCTAAGATGATTCAAAACATGTCCGGTAGAATATAAAAATAAGAGAAAATATGCACCATAGATAGATTCCAGAGATTAGTGACAAGTACAAATTGTTATCTTAGTATAAAATAATAAACCAAGTGATCATAATTCAGAAATGCAAGGAAGAAATATAACAATACTAACATCCAATGTTACATATTAATTTTACTATTGATAGAGAAACACCATATTATTATACTACAGTTGCAGAAAAATCATTAAACATATTCTTACATTGATTTTTAATTTAAACAATTATAAATGAGAAACAGAAAGGAAATTCTTTAATTTGATAAAATACATGTATTAAGACCATAAAGAAAACAGCTTATATAACTGTAGAACTTTAGAAATATTTACATTAAAACTAAAGACAAGTCAATTGTATTAGTTTTGTATTGCTATATAACAAATTGTCATAAACTCAGTGGCTTAAAACAATAATCCTGTATTAGCTTATGGTTCTGTAACTCACCATGTTTATTGAATCGAAGATCTACATTTTAAAAGTGAACATCATTCTATTATTATTTTTAATAATCAAAAATATAGTAAGTGAAAAAGGTATGATTCACAATAATAAATGTATATACTAACTGGGAAATAAAACATGGAGAAATGTACAAAATGCTATTTATGAACATGAAAAATCTACAATCTGGAACATATGTCATTTTTGTAGATAAGAAGACTTAGCCTCAAATTATTTATATTTTATGAAACTAGGATCAAACCTTCAGTTTTTCATGAACATGAAAAAATTATTTTCAAATTCATTTAGAGAATTCAAGTTCAAATATCATTAAAGACTGGACTTAAACTAAAAGAGTCCTACTTCCTCTTTGGAAGAACATAATATGAGCGTACCTTTTAATAAGAAACTGGTAAATATTTCAACAGAAAAATAAGCAGGTAATTAAAAGAAGAAGAAATAAGACAGGCCTATAAAAGTATGAGTAATATAAGACCATGCAGGGAAATACACATTAAATCATTAACGAGATACTATTTCACACCCACTGAATTACACAGAAAGTGTAAAAGCCTAATAATATGAAATATAGTCAAGGAGGTAAAGAAATAGATAATTGCATATATAAGGTATCAAATATATAATTGCATAGAGACACTGAAGTCTGTTCTGGAGAGCAAGTCAACATTAGCTCATGTTTAAATATGCATAAATGATTACCTAGCAACTCCATTCCTTGGAATAGACTGGAATTCTCCAGTACTAGCCACATGTAAATTTGAATTATTTAAACTTATTCAAAACGAAAAAAATTGAAAATTTAGTTCCTCAATCTCACTAGATATATTTCAAGTGCTAGTGGCTACCTTATTTGACAGCACAGATTACAGAATAGTTCCATTATCATGGGAAGTTCTTATTGGACAGCCCTGATTTAGACCCTGAAGAAACTCTAGTATATGTGTATAGGGAGATATAGATATATAATGTTTTGTATTGTGTCTCTGGTTGTAATTACACCAAAAAAATGAGAGAGAGACACACACAGAGAGAGAGAGAGAGAGGAAGAAGAAGGAGGAGGAGGAGGACATGAAAGAAAGAAATTCATGAAAGAAAAGTAAAGAAAGAAAAGAAATAAAAAAGGAAGGAAGAAGAAAGGCAGGAAGAAGAAAGGGAAAGAGGAACCATGAACTGAAAAAGTGAAGGGGGCTCAAAGAACAGCAAATTTGGAGAGGAAGGAGGTAGATATCAGGATTTCTGTCTGGGGGCATGTTAAAGTTTGATATACCAATTAACACCCCAGTAGGTATGCTGAGTAGGAATTATACAAGGTTGGTACTCAGGGGAAATGTAATTTAAGGTCACAAACAGTTCAAGTTATTCAATTGACCTTTGACAACAAGGAAGTTTTCATTAATGTTTTTTATATCCCTGTATAGTTCTTTCAATAAAATGAAATAAAGCATTAGATATTTTATGACTTTGTCTTCCATCACGAACACTATCAAGAGTTAAGGGTGTGTGTGTGTGTGTGCATGCATGCATTAGGGGGAATGGAAACAAAGTTTTTAATGAGGATATAAAATGTTTTTTTTAAGTTGAAATATTGCAAATATCCATGGTATTTTTCACAGAACTAGAACCAATAATTCTAAAATTTGTATGGAATCCCAAGCTCCAAATAGCCAAAGCAATATTGATAGAAAAGAACAAAACTGGAGGTATCATGTGCCTTGATTTCAAACTACAATACAAATCTACAGTAATCAAAACAGTATGGTGCTGGCACAAAAACAAACATGTAGATCAATAGAACAGAATGAAGAGTCCAGAAATAAACTCATGCTTATATGGTCAATCAATCTCTGACTAAGGAGGTAATAATATACAATGGGGAAAAGAAATTCTCATCAATAAATGGTGTTGGGAAAACTGGACAGATAAATGCAAAGGAATGAAACTTACCACTTTCTTACACAATATACAAAAATAAACTCAAAATGGATTAAAGATTTAAATGTAAGACTAAAACCATCAAACTTCTAGAAGACAACATGGCAGTACACTCTTTAACATTGGTCTTAGCATTATTTTTTTGAATCTGTACTCTCAGGCAAGGGCAACAAAAGTAAAAATAAACTAATATGACTACATCAAACTAAAAAGCCTTGCATAGTGAAGGCAACCACTGACAAAACAAAAAGGCAAACTATTGAATAGGAGAAGATAGTTACATGATATATCTGATAAGCGGTTGATATCCAAATATACAAAGAACTAATACAACTCAATAGCAGCAAAACAAACAATCTGATTAAAAAATGAGTAGAGGACATAAACATTTTTCCAAAGAAGACATACAGATGGCCAACAGGAACATGAAAAGATGCTCAGCATCACTAATCATCAGGAGAATACAAATCAAAACCACAGTGAGATATCTCCTCACACCTGTCAGAATGGCTATAAAGACAACAAGTAAATTGGCAAGAATGTAGAGGAAAGAGAACCCACTATTTTGGGGGATATAAATTGGTGTAGCCACTATGGAAAAAAGTGTGGAGGTTCCTCAAACATTAAAAATACAACTACCATATGATCCAGCCATTCCACTTCTGGGTATTTATCTATAGAAAACAGAAACACTCATTTGAAAAGATACATGTATCCCTATGTTCATTGCAGCATTATTTACAATAGCTAAGATATGGAAACCATCAAAGTGTCCACTGATAGATGATTGTACAAAGAAGATGTAAAAAAAAAAATATATATATATATAACACATACACACACACACACATATATATACACACATACACACACGTACATTATACACAGTGGTATATTACTCAGCCACTGAAAAGAACGAAATCTTGCCATTTGCAACAACAAGGGTAGAACTAGAGGGTATTATGTCAAGTGAAATGAGTCAGACAGAGAAAGACAAATACTGTATGTTTTCATTTATATGTGAAACCTAAAAAACAAAACAAATTAACCAACAGTACAAAACAGAAACAGATTCACAGATACAGAGAACAAACTAGTGATTTCCAGAGGGGAGGTTGGTGGGGAGATGGGGAAATTGGGAAAAGGGATTAAGAGGAACTAACTCACAGTCACAAAATAAATAAGTCACAGAGCTGTAATGTACAGCATAGGGAATACAGTCAATAATATTGTAATGACTTTGTATGGTGACAAATGGTAACTAGACTTAGCAAGGTTACTATTTCATAATGTATAAAAATATCAAATCACTAACATAATATTGCAAGTCAATTATATGTCAATAAAAAATAAATAAAATAAAAAATAAAATTAAGCATGGTTAATATCTTAATTAAAAAGTAGATATATCACAATGCAAATACTATGAATCTCATTTAAAGAATTTCTTTACGTATAGCAAACTTGCTCAAATGCTATATCTACAAAATGACTCAAATGTTATATCCACAAAATCAAAGAGTCCATTGTACACTCTTACCAAACATCAAATAATTAGAAATATTTATTCTTTTTTTTGTGAACATGAGGGGGATGAAAGTGATGGGATTATTCTCATGTTCATTTAGTTTCAAACATATAAGCAAAACTCAGGAGTCCATTTCCATGAGGTATGTATTACTGGAATAAAACGTAAATCACTTTTAACCCTGTTTCAAAGACAGCCTAGAAATTTACATCTGCTTTGTAAGGCAATCTTATAAAGGCATGCTGGCAGTGTGTCTAAATAACATTATGAGAAATTCTGATAAAAGGCTTAAGGATTTTTCCTTTGACCATGAATAATGTTTTACACTGAATGGTTGAATAAATATAAACCTCTGATGTTTTACAATGTAACTAGAATTTGTCAGTTCTCTTGCTGATGTATTCTTTATAAACAGCTTCCAGAAATGTGTTACCTGAGGCTAGATACTACTACTAGATACTATCATTTTCCTATTGATAAACAAACAAATAACAGCAGGGGCGGCAAAATTCTGTGTCCCTTATTTTTGTCTAGCTTCAGCCTGATGGGACTTTTGAAAATTTTCATTAGAGCCATGATTTTTTTGTCACTGTAGTCAAATATCTATTAGTATTTCCATTCAAAAGTGCTTATGCTTATGGTTTATAAATTTAGGTCTACACATGTTGTGGAATGTGCCTAGTAAGAGACCCTCCTGGTTTTCTTCAGACGTTTGCATCTGGTTCTGAATTGTTCAATTCTAAATACAGTAAATAAGCTGTAATTATGTGCTATGCACAATTCATTATACATCTTCATTTGGAAACACTAAGCAACAAAACAATGTTCCTTCTCAAAGGAACTTGCCATCTGCATTTTGCACTCTGAGTTGGGAACAGGGAATATAAAAGGTAATATGATGATAATGAGAATGAGAGTTGTTATAGACCTCATAAATTACAGAAATTATTCTCTGGCACTATTGCATTGCTGCTTGTACATAGCATCTTTAGAACTCTTGAGACCAGGAAAGAGATGGGTGTGTGTAACCAGAGCAGCAGAGGCAGCCATAAAACGTGGCCTAGCACTCCCATTTCCTGGATTTTGCACATTTCTTTTTTTTTTTTTTTTTTGCGGTATGCGGGCCTCTCACTGTTGTGGCCTCTCCCGTTGCGGAGCACAGGCTCCGGACGCGCAGGCTCAGCGGCCATGGCTCACGGGCCCAGCCGCTCCGCGGCATATGGGATCCTCCCAGACCGGGGCACGAACCCGTATCCCCTGCATCGGCAGGCGGACTCTCAACCACTGCGCCACCAGGGAGGCCCTGCACATTTCTTTTCCCTTTTTCCCTTTTAGTTTCCCTCTTTCTGCAATTAACTTCCACTTATTCCTCCTTCCTTATTCCTCAAACACAAAACTGCATGTTATTTGGAGATTGGAGGCGGGGGGGGGGGAATCTCTTCCTTTAGGCTCCCCTTTGCAAGGCTGGGGATTGAGAACTTTGTGGTTTACTGTTGACATAAATTACAGAAATAACTGAGAAGTGATTTTCTGTTTTCTCCAAAACTTGGAGTCCTTCTGCCCATGAAGTCATCAGCTATAAGTCATTTTCTTATTTTTAAAATTTGCTAATAACTTAATAAATTTAAGAGATGTTGGTCTATCGGCATAAAGTCTATAAACATAGCTGCACTTTAAAGTCTTGTTTCTATGTGTTATTAGAAATGAATTTTCCAGAATTTATGATCTTTCATAGTGTGCAACGCAGGTAACTCTTTCCTACATGTTCCTGGAACAAGATGTTATAAACAGTTTGTCACAGATAGAAGTGGTGAAAGCAAGTAGTGATGAGGTCATTTCTCAAATTTTAAAATATAACCTTTGACTCTTACTCGTTGGCTCCCAGCTGTCCCTCATTCTGTCAACCAGTCTACTTTATTGCTTTTGGGGAAGGAAAGCCAGATTTTGTATCATTTAACATCTTTATTTTGTCATCTAAGCATTACCTACTAGCCCACATCTTTTAATATTTTAAGCCAAGCTCTTTGAACTCATAAGATTCCTTTTTTCCTCCTCAAAAACATATACGATGGAAAAATCAAAAAAGATTTTAAGCATGGTATCTTGCTATGAGTTATAAGAAATCCATTTAGATTCTCAGTTACCTTTCTTATTTTTACTTGATTATTTAATATCTCCCTATCTCGAGGGCAAATACATGCTTTCTGAAGTAATAAAGACTTTTAATTCAGTAGGGGTTGGTTTGCAAGACAGTGTTAAAAATCCATGGAGGAAAAGCTTATGAACTCAGTACTATATCCCCTACCCCATTAACATTGTCATAACCCAGAGAGCTAATGGAATCATCCTCTATGAAGGTCTTTGTGCTATTCATCCACAAGGACCAAGAATTCTGTAAGTTAGGTAGAGTGATCTCTAAGAAGTTTGGTGGCAAATAATTGCTTAATTTCCAATGGCTTCCTTATATTATACCTATAAATAAGAGTGTTTTCCAAACAAAATTACATTATTTTATTACAGATAATCCATTAGGGAAAATAAAAAATTACAGGTTCTTTCCATAATACATATTAAAATAGGCAATGTTTAATTGCTTTGTAAAGTAGAATTATGTTGTGATAATTAGCACAGTCTTTAAAAATATATATATATGCCTGTGAATATTCTAATATTTCTCCTGAGATTGGGACGTAATTTCCAGGTGAGACATCACAAAGGGACAGATGTTAAAGAATAATTTCACGCTTCTACATAAATAAGAATCTATTGTTACAAGTCCATGGAGTGAGCAATCGAGCATTTTCTCAGTTCTCATGCTTGTTAATTTTGAAATCTTAGGTGAACAAAAGTCTTGGTTATGAAGGTTTCCAAAGATCAAATACAGTAGGCTTCCTACTTATATTCATCTCTCAATTGTATATTAATGGAAAATATAGATTAAACCCATTTATAAACCTACATCTTATTAACTTTTTTTTCAGAATATTGCTGGCAAGTAGCAAAGGGAACTAATTTGAGTTCCATTTTACCACCCTTTCTCTTTCCATCTGGTGGGCATGATAATGATTAATCAAATTATTAAGACATTGGCAGCAGAGGATGAATACATGAAAATAATAATACATAAACCAAACTGATGAGGAATTTAATCATTAAGAGTGAAACTCAGGAGATCCACTGTATGAATTATGTGTCTTTTTAGCTCTCCTTTATACAATATCTCTAGCTGTCGCCTAACAGAGACAAATACATGGTAAACCTCGATTTTATTCTTCCCCAAAGACACAGGCATTTTGCAGGGACAGGACAGCCTGGGAAGATCCTTGGAATCATGTTTTCTTCTCTGATAAATTTCATTCTCTTTCCAAAGGACCTGCACCCATCATCCCATGATTCTTCTGCCCTCAAACTCCATTTATTTTACCCCTGTTATGTTCATATCTGTCTCCCCTCTGTAGTTCTAACACTACAGAGCTCATTCCTTTATTTCTCAGCAATGAATTATTACAGTAGCTTCTTGACTAGACACCACTGCCCCATATTCTTACCACTCTCATCTCTTCCTTCAACACCATCAACATATTCTTTCTAAAATAGATGTCTGATGACTTCTGACTTAAAAAGGAAAAGATAAAATTCTTTTTCATCTTCTCCATTAACTGTTGACTAAAGTCCATACTTCTTGGTTAAGGCATTTAAGAGCTCTCTGCAATATCTATTTCACATGCAAACTTTTCCATAGAGACTTGTGCAGTTCCCATTTGGTACAATAGATTAGTAATTTTATCCCTTAGTTAGCATTTTTATTCAATTTGTGTTTTACTTTTGTTAAATATCATAGAATGCTTTGTATTATAACTTCTCCAGTTATTATATACCATGCCCACTAGATATAACCTATTTAGGGACAGATACTTCTGAATCTACCAAATTACATAATGAAGGCACTAAAATATGATTAAATTGTGTGTGTGGAAGGGGAGTATGTGTATCCCAACTAATGAGATGAAAAGTTTCAACCAATTTTCATTTTTCTATATTATTTCCCAGAAGTAGATTCATTTATAAATCATAAATGTTCATTTTTGTTTAGAGAATAATTGCCTAAAAATCTCTTTATCATTTAGGATGAGGTTGCTCCCCATTGTGATGTTACAATCAATTTGTACAAATAAGAATTACCTACCAAAATAATAGGATTTAATTGTTCTCTCTAGGTTTTAAGGCCCTGCATGCCATTTGTTATTAATGTCTAATAATCCATTTTAAGTATAGAGCATCCACATGTACCAGAGATTATATTAGATTATATGTATAATATTTTGCTTTAAATGTATTATATTATATATGTTCTACCTTAATTATTCTAAAAATCCCCCAAAAGATATTATTCCCATTTTTAGATAATGAAATTAAAGCTTGGAGAGGATAAATAACTGTCCTAAGTCACAGAAGTGGAATTTGAACCTCCATTTCTCTGTTTTCAAAGCTTATGCTTTCTACCTTGTACACATGCTTTTTAATAAATTATTTCTGCTACTTCTTCCACTTTCCTCCTTCCCTTGACACCCATAATGCTTATTTTCAATTCCCTACCTTTTCCCATTCTATTGTCACTTCTTTGAATTCCATTCCTAGTAGCTAATTCCTTGATTAAGACCCATCTCCTTCAGAAACTTTCCCTGATTTTCATAGCACACACAATGAAGAAAATGATGGCTGCTACACTTTCACATTATTTGTTGAGTGCTTACTGTGTGCTAAGAACTTTATATCCATTATATCTTGTTTCTTTCTTAAGAAACAATGACACAAAGAAAACTGAGGCTTAGGGTGATTTTGTAAGTGCTCAAGATACCAACAGACACTATTTCTTGTCTGACTACAAAGCCTGTATCTAACTGCTTCTCATTTTGTACCCCTCTTTTAAACTTGATTGTTATCTAATTCTTTTGTGTCATTTTAGCTTGGTTTTCCAAAATGAACTGCAAATTCTTTTGGAGTTTAACTGCCCTAGACAAATAAAGTAGATATTGCGTAATTTTAAAAAAGTAGTTAAAAATTCTTGCTTACAGACACATTTGGACTCAAAATTATCCAAATACAGATAATTAAAAGTTGTAATTGTTGATAGTTTAGATTAAAAAATAAGAATATATACTTCTAGGGCTTAATAACATAAAGGTCTAAAGACTTAATGTCAGATTTGATTAATTATTTGACAGAAGACTAAAGCCAATGAAAATCTTACACTGAAGTGATATTTTTTTCTTTAAGACTGTAACGAACTGATGTTTCCACCTTGTCATAGGTAGCATTTCTCCTAGGTTATATCAAATAAAGACATCTTTATTTGTTCAATCAGATATTCAGTAGAGGAAGTAAGGGTGTATTTGTAAGGGGTCACAATGCATCAACAGTGAAGAATCTAGTTTCTCTGGTTGCCAATCTAAGGGTGATTGATTACTACACAATACATTATCAGCATTTCCATAAATAAGGTACTATCAAAAACCTATTTCAATATCTGTAAACAGGGTGGGATATGATACAGCAACAATTAAGCCCTAAAATGTCAGTGGATTAATACGTGTAGGTTTATTTCTTGCTCTTGTTACATTTAATGTGGATCCAGCATCTCTCATAATGTAAATGGTTCTCCTACAAGTGGTGGTTCATGAAGCAAAGCCTCTCCCCATCTATAGCTATGCTACCTGGAACACAGGGCCATGAAAGTCACAGCAACTGAGAAAGAGAGGTGGAAGATGCCATGGGATGTTTTAGATGGCCAGACTTGGAAGTAGTTTACATTACTTCCTCCCACATACCTCTGGTTTTGACAAAGTAGTGCGGCCCCAACAAGTTTTATTGGTAAGCTCTCTATATGACACCTGAATTATTTTCTTATGACCTTTGTAATAAATTATCATAAACTTAGTGGTTTAAACAATATAAATTTATATCTTACAATTCCAGACAACAAAACTCTGAACTGAGTTTCAATGAGCTAAAACAAGGGGGTCAGTAGGGCCATACTCCTTCTATATAGTCTGGAGGAGAATTCATATCCTTCCCTTTATCAGCTTGTAGAGGCTACACACATTTCTTGGCTTATGGTCCCTTTTCTTCATCAACTTTGGGCCAAGCCCTCATGCTACCATCTCTCTTTTCTGCCTCCCTCTTCCAGTTTTAAGGACTTGGATTATCTAGAGCCCACTCAGATAAACTACATTATTCTCCTTATTTTAAGATTGGTTGATTAGTAACCTCAATTCCATCTGCAGCTTTAATCTCCTTTGCCATGTAACCTAACATGGTCACAGATCCTTTGGATTAGGATATGGACATCTTTAGGGGGCCATTATTTTGCCTACTACACACATTATCATTTTATCTTAAATTTATATGGTCTAAATATTCCCATTAAATGGTAGAGATGGTCATATTGGATTTAAAAAAAGTAAGACCAAAAATATGTTGTCTATAAGAAATACATGCTTTAGAAAGATTTCTAAAGGTGTTAAAGGTTTAGAAAGGTTAAAAGTAAAATAATAGAAAATAATATATCTTGCATACACTAAATGAAAGAGAGTTAGAGCACTATATTAATATCAGACAATGCATACTTCAATATAGAGTATTATACAGAATAAAGAGAAATTTCATAATAAGAGGTCTGTTTGAAGAATACATAAAAATATCAAATACTAAATTTTTGGTGGTGAGAACACTGTAGTGTATATAGAAATAGAAATATAATGCTCTACATATGAAAATTACTTAATGTTATAAACCAATGTTACCTCAATAAAAAGAAATGTTAAAATATCAAATATATATGAAACTAATAACAGAGCTTCAAAGTACATTAAAAATCTGAAAAAAAGGAGAAGATGATAAATCTATAGTTATATATGAAGAATTCAACACTCCTCTTACTATAATTGATAGGACAGGAAAAGTAAACACAAAATTTCTAAGTATGGAAGACTTAAACAACAAAATAAAACAAGTTGTTCAAACAGATTTATAGAAATCTATTTTCAAAAGCAGAATATACACTTTCCAAGTATGCAAGGAGCTTTCAAAATATATCATATTCTGTGCCATAAAATAAGCGTCAAAAATGTTACAAAGTGCAAGGTATGTGCTATTAATACAAAAGAATTCAACTATAAATCAAAAGCAAAAACATACCTGGAAAATCTTAAAATGTTGGTCAAGGTCACAATGTAAGTCATCAGGGAAATTACCCTAAATAAATGAAAATATATGTCCTTGCAAAGATGTGTATTTATATGTTCATAGATTCATAGCAGTTTTGTTTATATAGCAAAAACTGAGAAGAAACAATGCCCATTAGCTGGCAAATATATAAGCAGTACAGTGGAAATATTACTTAGCAATGAGAAGAAATGAAGTCCTAATATATGTAACAACATGGATGAATCTCAAAATCATCATGTGGACCAAAGTAGCCAGATACAAGAGAGTACATACTGTATGATTCTACCTATATGAAATTCTAGAAAAGGCAATGCTAATATATTATTTTAGAGAGTAGATCAGATGTTCTCTGGGACTGGAGTGGAGCAGGGGTTACTAGAATTAAGCATCAGGGAACTTTTTGTGGTTATAGAAATGTTCTGTATCTTGACTGTGTTGGTAGCTACGTGGGTATTTAAATTTGTCAAGATTTATTGAAACTTATGCCAAAAATGGGTGCATTTAATTACTCATAAACTGTACCTCAATAAAGCTGATTCAAAGAAAGATTTAAAGAATGAAGTTATAGCATCTCTAAAACTACAATATGGATTAACTAGAAATTAAAAGTGGCTTTATTAAAATATTTTCATGTAGACTTTTAGAATATATGGATATGTAAAGAGGTCTTTATAACAGAAATAAATCTGAAGTTGTATCAAATTGGCAACAAAATTAAGAAAGAATCACCAGTAAAAAATCTCTTAGGATAGATGCCCTTTATCTCACATTAGGATCACAGAACCAGTATGCGGTCAGGGAGTATATTCTGATACTTACATGAATAACACTTACAATGGGGAAGGTAATTATGCCTTTAAATATCACTTGGTGAATTCCAAAGCAATAACATTAGAGGGAGAGAGAGGGAGAGAGAGGGAGAGAGAGGGAGAGAGAGGGAGAGAGAGGGAGAGAGAGGGAGAGAGAGGGAGGGAAGGAGGGAGGGAGGGAGGGAGGGAGAATGTGGGTATGTGTTTGTGGGTACGAGGAGATTGGAAACTATCTACTTGCTTTTATTTAAGCCCAAATTTTACCATTAACTAGATGTTATACAATTCTCCCTAGTATCTGATGCGGAATATTCTTTTCAAATGTTGGTTTCCTTTTCTGCTTCTCCAACAGGACCAAGAAAAAGATGTCATTTCCCTTGAAAATTTCTCTCAACTGGCACTTTACAATTCAAGTTAATTAAAAATTTTTTGTTTGTTTATGGGTAGGGTTTCATTTGTTTGCTTTTCCGCCTGCCACTTAGTCTACAGACATCAGCTTAATGGACTTGGAATTCCGGCAACTTCTAGCTCGACTCATCCACAGCAAAGTGAAAACCGTTCTTGTCCTCCTCAAATGATTGCTTTTGTTCATACGTGCCCTTATGATTTTGCTAAGAAAAGAAAATGATTGTTTCTTTCAGATGGAGGCTTGATTGTATGTGAAAACTGAAGGCACTTTAGAAGTATCTTTAAATTTCATTGCACCACTAGAGAAACAAAGTATTGGGTTGGCCAAAAACTTTTTGGCCAACCCAATATATGGGTACCAATGACTTAAATTTCTTCAGCTGTAAGGTAGGAGCTGAATTTCTATTCTTCACCTTTGTTTTTGGTTGTCATGTGTTCACTTAGGGCTATTTTTAAGCTGCTTTAATTTTTTTTTATTGTTTGGAAAAGTTATAATTTCCTTGTTATTTCAACGAGGCTGTAGTACCACTTAGAATTAAATGGTGGATTTATTTCATGATTTCCTTTTCTTGGGAAACTGTGAAGTTTTTTACCCTCTCATTAGTCTTTCACACATAGGTGGGTGAAACTCCACTTGAAAGCTGAAGTTCCAGTATTAAAGATTTCAGAGCCATTTATAATTTAAAATACGCACATGTACACACAAACACATACATTACCACCAACAGCACCATATCAGACAACAACCCAAAACCTCAGGTTTTAAAAGCTGAAATCAATTTGCTTATTCAATACTTGTGGTTTGTTTTTATGAAGATATTTTAAGCATAGTTTGTTCATGTTCTCAATGTTTTCTGAGGTTCTTTGGAATAAATAACACATTTTAAACATTCACAAATTGTTTCCAATTTATGAAATAAACTGGGAAAGTGATATTTTCTTTCTCTGTTGAACTTTCTTTAATTTTTTAAGGATTTCTGAAAACAAGTATTCAAAAAAAGGCACGCCTTTGCATGGCCAAGTGTAACAATATCTACATTCTCAGTCTACTTGGCATCCTTACCATCCATATTCTACACAAAGGTCCACAGGGCCATAAGCTGGGACACACACACACACACACACACACACACACACATCATTCTTCCCTTCTGAATGATGCCTGAGACCCATTACCTAGGAATCCTTTATGCTATCCCTGCTGCAATATCCTTATCCGATTCCTTACAATATCCCTAACCCACAATTCCCTAATTAGAAATAAGACCTCAAATATCAACGTACCTGAGAAAGGTAATATGTAAAGGCTATCAGTCCTTCCGAGAGAACAGAATCAAGTGAAGAAGACCTAAAAATTCTGAGTGTAGGTGGGAGGGTCTAATCTGGAGTGGGAAATAGCACTAAAAGAGAGTCCTGAGGAACCTGAAAACAAACTTTCATTATTATCAAATTTGGTCAAGATACAGACTTCCCTAGACATGAATAAAAGTAGTAGAGGCTTCCTACTGTCTCTCAAAGGGGTTGGATGAAGTGCTTAAATACCAAATCATATAAAAAATATTCTGGAGTGCAGCCATCTTCATCTTATTCTCTCTTCTTCTTTCTCCTCTTCCTCCTCCTCCTCCTGACTTTCCTCCTTTTCTTATTTTTATTGCAGGCAAAAAGACCATGTTATCTAGATGTATAAGATTACAAATAGAGCAAAAGATCTCTCTCTATCCATTTCAAATTGCAAGTTGTAACTATTATTTTTAAATAAATATATGCTGGTGTGACTATTTTAAAATATTAAAAATAATTATAGTTATCATTTATTGACTACCATTCTACATTCTTTATATTGATGAAACAAATTAACTATTTCAACAACCCTGCCAATTAAGTATTAGTACATACATTTTAAGAGTAAGGAAACAGATTGTGTGACTCACAGAAGCTACCTAGCTAGTGCAGGATTAAAATTCAGGTATCTTTGTCTAAAAACTATACTTTTTACACTTTAGAATTTAAACTACTTTTTGTCAATAAATAGAAGACATTATTTTTCATCTATTGAAAGTACATATTTTACCAGGGAGTTAGGTGTTATTTTCGTTCTATCAATATGTTGGGCTTAGTATTGACAAGTAACCCTCTCCAGGAAATCTCTCACCATTCACAGGAATCCTTGTGCTTTAATATTCATGATCAAATTTTAGTGTTTTCTTTTACTGTGCTTGAATGTCAATGGATTGTGTAACCCAGAGAGAGGGAAACGAGGGTACCAAAGCGTTACAAATGAAGAACTCTGGGTTTTTGAAGGAATGAGAAAACGTTTCCCTCGAGAGACTATCCTTTCTGGTTGTAACAGTTGGTTTGTGAAACTTACTAAACTGATGAATAATGACTCCTTTTTCCATCTGTCTATAGTAAAATAACCAATTTAACTGAGATTAATATTATCCATTTTGTTTGACCAGCTTTATACTTTAAAGTAGAAAGAACTGTGCTCTTGCTGAAATATATTACTATTAGGTTTCTAATTATCCTAGGTTATAAAAAAATGCTTTCTGTAAAGAAAATGGGGAGGAAAAAGAAGAGGGAGACAAAAATGATAAAAAAGGAAAAGCAGCAGCTGTAATTATCTTTTTAATAATAGTATATTTTTTCCATATTTTAGGCCTGAGGATAATTGAAAAGTGCTGACTCTGTGACCATATTTGAGTTTGCTTTATCTGTAAGTATTAATACTACTTCTTATAGAGGAAAAAGCCTGTGCTGGGAGTGAGTAAAAGGCAAGTTGTGAGTCACCTGAAGTCCTAACTCCAGACACGACCTGACCTGTCATCACTAATCTCCTTTCTCCACCAAGTAGGGCAAAATCAGGAAAAGCAAATGGAAGCCTTGATACTGCTTTTCTTCAAGTTGACCCAAGTATCAAAAAATGAGTGACACGTCGCTGACTATTGTTTCTATTTTGTCTAAGCATCAAGGGAAAATTATATTTTCAACAGTGAATGGAATAGAAGCAGAAAATGAACTCTACTTGCAAGTTTAAGCCAAAATGTAAAGAGCTTAGAATCTGCCTCTCCTCTTTTTACAGTAAGAAATAGTCGAAGAAACTTTAAATCATTGAATTTTCTTGGACTCGGAGAACTGAGTCACCTCAAAATCTGGAAAGACAGGCAAGTTTAGAGTCACAGGAAAGAAATGTTTACCTGAAGTAGAAATCCCTGGAGCTATAAACTGCTAGCAACACTTAAGTGGTAATTTTCAGAAACTTCTGGAGCCTGAATGTGGACTAGCCTGAGAATGGGAAACTCCTGAGGTTCCAGTCTTAGAGGGTGTTGAGCAAAGATTCCCTCCAGACTCTGGAGGTGGGGGAGGAAGATAAATAATTGTAAAATATGAGCAAGGTATTCTTTGTTTGAGTTCCCTTTTTCCTTTTGCTTTTTCTGCCAGGCTCTGTTTCTGAGGAAATCCTAGGCAGTGGCCTCTGACAGCATATACCCTTTAGGATGGGATATGGAGTTGGATTCTCTACCTGTTTAAAGGCAAAAGTGACCATGTAGCTCATGGTAAGTGGAGGAGGGTATATTCAGAGATATCATAATTGCTAATGTTTTGACCTGTGGTTAATTAGAATTGAGTGCAAGTGTAAGGCAAGGCATTGGAAGATCACGTGGCTGTTGCATTAATCATTATGGGGACAGTAATAACTGAGCTTTTGGTAACATTGGAACATTGTGAAAAATAAAAGGATAAGGCTTACAACAGCTATTTCCCATGTAAACCAAAGGACCTTTATGAAAGCTTTCAAAAGTCTTTCACATATTGTTCTTCTGGTAGATGGTGCTGAAAAGCAAGTCTAAGGTCTGAATATAGGATGGTATACCTGGAAAGAAGACTAAATGTGTCATCTTAACAAGTCTCATATGCTAAACTAGGGTCTTGATAGGGAAAGAGGGGGACCCTAAGACCTGAGATGGTTATATTTGGATGAATCAACCTGTGAATGTCAATTTCCTGAATTTTCCTTAATCTTCTTGTCCAATAGAGACAACCCTAAAAGACCTTGTCAGAAGAGAACAACCTGCTTTTTCCCTGGTGCTGTGAACTGACTTGACCTAAAGCAGGGGTCTCAAGAGATAATGTTTGTTCTCCACGAGGTCTGCCCTTAATATGCCCCACTGGCTCCAGGCCGATCAAGTCTCCTCACAGTTCAAGAAGGGAAGAATAGGCTCTGCTCTGGGAAGAAATGGCCTAAATCGCAAAGAAATTAAAGCCCTGGTCAATATACGCCAGCAGGAACCAGGGAACCAATGTGGGAGTGGAGCCTAATGTTAATGGTTATGAACCAGGAATGTAAGCCTGGATACATTTACCATTACACAACGCAGGCAGAGTGGGGTATGTCTATGGCCTAGGAGATTCACTGGTACCTCTTTTGATGCTACTATACCCATTGATAATTATGAATGAAAATTTCAACAGCCAGGACCCAACAAAGGCAAGTTAAGATCTCAAACCCATTAAGAATGAATGCTGTGTCACCTCCTGAAACAAGCAACAGTTGAAGTGATGGGAGAGGGTAAGGAAAAGCCAGAAAGTTTGGGTGAAGGATGAGAAGTATCAATTCTGTACCACCTGCAACAGTTTGAATATAGCTTTTTTTCCCTAAACTTCTTTAAGTTTAGGAGATTGCACTGACCATCACCTAAAGGATTAGATCTACATCTCCCTTCCCAGGGAAGAAATGGATGCAAAGTATTCTCCTGTGAGACCTGAAAATTGTTATAGGCTGTGAGTGAATATGAGTTGTGGCCTTCAAACCTACTTGACTTTACCTCATCCCCCAGGTCTCAGCAGTTTACTCCATTTCCTGGCTGGAACAGCCTTAGAGATGCCTCATGCCATTATCCCAAACATAAAGCCTAGCTCATTGCCACTGCCATCAAGCAGTCACAACCATCGCCAACCAAGTCTCCCCTTCCTCCACACACACAAATATACAAAACCTTGGAGGAGTCTGCTGCACAAAGCACCAACTGGGCTGGACCTCTGGAAGCCCTAATTTCCTCCAAAGTTGCCCAGCTAGTCCAGGTGCTACAATCTAGAAGTACAGCAGAGTTAAGTCCAAGTAGGGCTTTGACCAGTAGGAAACAAGTGAAGAAAAGTAACGAGGAGGTAATTCACTAGCCCTTCCTCCCTCCTTCAATCTCCAATAGATCTATCGATCCAAACACAGAATTCTTTACAGCTTCTCTTTAAACAACTCACATAATAGAGCTATCCACTATGCAGGTCTTGAAGCTGAGGCCTATATGGTAACAAACCAACTTGTGGTTTGTTCTCCTTCCATATGGTCTCCCTTTTGTCATTCACTTTTGCTTCCAGGGCTGCCCCCTTAGCTACCCCAGTAACATATCAGGGTATAACTTTTTGCCTCAGGTTCTGTTTTCTAGGGAACTCAGGCCAATATATTTCCCTTCCAGCCTTGGCCTGAGCAATATATTAAATCAGTGTCAGGCTTTCTATACAGCTAGAACAATGCCAATTCACTCGTAATACTATTTTATTTACTTAACAGTCAGTAGTTCTTCATTTTATACAGTTTAGTACATTTTAAGTTTTATAGTATTTGTAAATAGGATTTTCATACTGTTTTCTGGTCAGCCATATATCCTGATTTAGCTATCTCTACAGATGTAGATATCTTAGCTATATATATTTATTGCTATATACATATCTACCTAGGCACTTCTCTTAATTTTTTCCTTTTAAACTATTTTTAATGATTTTTTATCTGTCACTGGAGTATGAGTATAGAGATTTTAATCCATGTTAGTGTAATTTAAAAATGGTTGTTTGTTAGGCACCTTAGGCATCACTAATGATCAGGGAAATGCAAATGGAAACCACAATGAAGTACCACCTCATACCTGTCAGAATGGCTATCAACAAAAAGAACATAAATAACAAATGTTGGTGAGGATGTGGAGAAAAGGGAATCCTTGTTCACTGTTGGTGGGGATGTAAACTGGTGCAGCCACTTTGGAAAACACTATGGAAGTTTCTCAAAAAACTAAAAATAGAACTACCATATGACCCAGAAATTCCACTCCTGGATATATATCCAAAAAAAAAACCCCAAAACACTACGTTGAAAAGATACATACACCCAATGTTCACAGCAGCATTATTTACAATTGCAAAGATATGGCAGCAACTTACATGTCCACCAACAGATGAATGGATAAAGATGTGGCAGACACACACACACACACACACACACACACACACACACACACACCAGGAAATACTACTCAGTCAACAAAAGAATGAAACTTTGCCATTTGCAGCAACATGGATGGACTTGGAGGGCATTATGCTATACGAAATAAGTCAGAGAAAGAAAAATACTTTATGATATCACTTATACATGAATCTAAAAAATACAACAAACTAGTGTATATAACAAAAAAGTAGCAGACTCACAGATATAGAGGAAAAACTAGTGGTTACCAGTCAGGGGGAGTAGAAATATAGGGGTGGGGGAGCGGGAGGGACAAACTAGTGGGTGTAAGATAGACTTAAGGATGTATCGTACACCAAGGGGAATATAGCCAATATTTTGTAATAACTGTGAATAGAAAGTAACCTTTAAAAATTGTATAAAAAATAAATTTAGGGCCTCCCTGGTGGCGCAGTGGTTGAGAGTCCGCCTGCCGATGCAGGGGATACGGGTTCGTGCCCCGGTCTGGGAGGATCCCATATGCCGCGGAGCAGCTGGGCCCGTGAGCCATGGCTGCTGGGCCTGCGCATCCGGAGCCTGTGCTCCGCAACGGGAGAGGCCACAACAGTGAGAGGCCCGCGTACCGCAAAAAAAAAAAAAAAAAAAAAAAAAAAAATAAATAAATAAATAAATTTAAAAATGGATTTTTTTAAAGATAAAGGTGGATTAGATAATTACTAATAAAATTTTGAAAACTATAGAACTTCCAAAATGCAAGACACTATTGTTTCTTGTGCATACACAGGTCATGAAAGTATAATAAAAGACTTACGATATTTTACAGTTGAAAAGGACTCTAGATGCCATTTTAATCTAGATTATTTTATTTTATATAAAAGGACAATGAGGCCCAGAAATATGACTAAGAGTCAGGACTAAAGCCCAGCACTGGTAGTTCACTTTTCCCACTTATTGCCTTGGTCCAGCTTATACCCATAAATTTTTGTTGCCCTTCTTTATTTAAAAATAAGATGGGGAAAAGCCAGACGCTTATTTCATGGAAGTCTGAGACTGAGAAATTGCTCTGATCTGTTTTGGGTAGAACAGCCACCATTAGGGTAAAATTGAAATGAACAGCTTTTCTTGTATGGTAGCATTTATTCAGAATATTTAAATAAAAGGCAAATTTAAAGAGGCAAGTTCATGGGGAATTCTTGGGAACATGTGGAAAAGTAAACAGTGCTTCTGGCTAACACAAAAATAGTCCTCACAGCTACTATGCACTAATGATTGATTGATAATTTAGTAACACAGTTTTCAGCCATTAGGCATATCGATATGTGTCTGTTCATCAGACAAGAGCATTGCCCAATGACAGAACCAAGAATCTTTTGATTTTTCAAAGTGTGTAGACTATTTAGGCAGTTATTGACAATATGTTTTAGGCTGTTTTTTCAAGTATCCTCTCTCATTTTTTTCCTTTAGAGTTTGTTTCTTGAAGTAGATTAGAGAGTGAATGATAATATCAAAGCACAGCGAAAAGCTTTGCAAAGTGTTTCACACTCTATTCTTTCTTTTCATGAGCACTGCTATGTAATTCCCCTGAGTTCAGCGATCTGTGAATTTTGGATACTTCACCTAACTTTTTAAAGCTGCTTATCCAAACGATGCCATCTCCATCTGCCATGGGCAAGTTCATTCTTCCCTGGTCCTGAAGCTGAAGGAGCATCTAACATTTTATCCTAATTTAAAATCCATGCAGCATACACTGGGACTATTGCCCAGCATGGAAGCTTTCAAAGGGCAGAGGGCATAATAACACACACCTGAGAAAGGTACGCAAAGAAATAATTTTGACAATTGGCTTTCCACCCATTCCTTGTCACCGAGACTTTGTTCTTCCTATGAGCAGTGCTATCTAAACAGCAATTTGTTATTGAATCTATCCAATCTGCAAAATGAACGAATTGAGATGATTACCTGAGTATGTTTAGAAAACACCTTTACAACGATTGCTTTGTGCTGGCTGGGTCGACAAAGTCAAATGCTGCTGCCTTGGCTATTTTTCTTCACCTGAGGCTATTCTCAGTTTCTTCCCCCAGCAAGAAAACTCTACTCCTATGGCACCAATCCTCGAAATGACAGTTATTTCTCTACTTTGGGGTAATAACTCTTTAGGACAAAAGACTTTGTCTAGTCTTGGGCGATTTGTAGTTCTACAAAGAAATTTCTGTTGACGAGAAAGTGAAATGGTGTTCAATAAATGTCTAAATGCCAGTAAGTTTTCAAATGCCAGAATACTGACTCTACTTTCACATAGTAGAACATCTGGAAGTTACTACTGTTACTGAAGTCTTGGCAAAATTAATTTCTCTTCTTTCACTGACTTAAATGGTCATGACTAGAGGTATCAAGCTGACCAACTGCACTGTTTGCCCATCAGTTTCCACACGGGCTGCTACTCTTGCTGCATATTCAATGAACTGATGTGGAGGATGGCTCCAATTTTACATCCAGGCTCACAGGTTAGCCGAAAATCAAGCTCCAAATGTGCATTTCCCCAGAATGTCGGTCAACTTGGTGGAAAAATATTTAATTCACGATATAAATTCAGAAGCTAAAAATTATTTCCTAGCATTTTAATAAAGAGCAGGAAATTGGAGCTTGTTCCAGTGCCTGTGTTCTCTGTGAGAGAGGAAGTACTCGCCAAGTTTAAATCCCAAGATTTGTTAATCTAGTAACTATCCTCAGTACCTGGGCACAGACTGATAGGGAGGTTGATCAAGAATAGGACCCACAGGGCTTCGCTGGTGGCGCAGTGGTTGAGAGTCCGCCTGCCGATGCAGGGGACACGGGTTCGTGCCCCGGTCTGGGAGGATCCCACATGCCGCGGAGCGGCGGGGCCCGTGAGCCATGGCCACTGAGCCTCCGCGTCATCCAGAGCCTGTGCTCCGCAATGGGAGAGGCCACAACAGTGAGAGGCCCGCGTACCGCAAAAAAAAAAAAAAAAAAAAAAAAAATAGGACCCACATTACTTATTAGAGAGACAGCCTGAGCTAGAGATATAAAATGATAAAATCCTACCGTGCTCTGAGAAAGCCGATGAAAAATGTGCGGGTCTGAAACCTTCTAGACGCTGCATATTTTAGCACCACCATCCTTTAAATTCTCCAGAGGAAAACTCTCCCCTGAACTCGATGCTTTTGAAATAATTCTTTTAACTGAAACCAGTTAAACCTCTGGTAGGATCTTTAATGCCCAGAGTAGCTACTGGAATGTCTGGGCACTGGTAGGGAATTAAAGCACCAGATAGCTTATATCTGCTTATGGAAAATAAAACAAATAATACTTATCTTTAAACTTAAATGGAAAGAATTTGAAACAATATATCAAGGTCTCAGTCATGTCATGCAGAAGCATTAGCAGTATCTTGTTTCTTTTGACTAAAAAGACATCCTTCCCTTAGGCCTTATAGTTTGATGTTCTTGATGCTTCATGTTTCACTTAGAAATAATAAGAGCTAATAATATGTTAATACGATATCTTGATCTTGAACAGTCTCCCTTATTTTTGAATAGTCAGTATAAGAATACAGTATCATATAACAATATATATTATTTCAAAGTTTCAGAAAGGGATGCAGAGATATCTAAATTTGATTGTAAATAGACTTATGAAAAGGGAAGTTCATGTTGACTTTTAATAATAATATCAATAAGAAAATAATAACAATGCTACTTCAAGTACCTACTAGATATGTATCAGTTGTTTTATATATGCTATGAGATAGGAGTTACTATTTCTGCTTTACAGATGAGAAGTCTTTGCCCAAGGCTACACTAACAGTTACATAAAAGAGGCAGATTTGAAGCCATACGTGTAATGATACCAATAAATTGTAAATCCTGCATTGCAACATAAGGTCACTATTTGCACTTTATTAACTGAATGCAACACAAATTTGCCATACCCGTTGGATGCTCATATACTCATGCCCCCAAACCCACCACCAATAACTCCCTAGTGATGTGTTGTGCTAAGGAATTGCTATTTACAATTTGAGCCCTTTTGGGCCCTTAACGAATTCCATGTCTTTCCCCAAGTCTTCCTTCTGCTAGTAACGTTCTCCATTTGATGTACAATAACTGTGGAAAATCTACTGATCACACTATTTTATCCAATGCCCCTTTATTCATAGTCCCTCAGTTTCCCTACGGTGTTGAGATATTTTACATACTCATTGATTGCTTTATTATGTTATTAAATTTTAATTTTTTACATTGCTGAGTGTGGCCTCTTCTCTGCACATATCTTTTAGAATTTCTTAGATTCCTAATGGTTGTATATTTATATTGGTTTCTTGTTGGCTCCAGTTCTGGATGGCCAACATATATCCAAATACATATGTCCTAGTATATTCTGGAGTGTTACATGTCTTCAATGTTAGCTTCTGAGCTTTTCCTTCACTGGTATATTTCTTAAGATTTACAATGTTTACTAACCTTATCTACCAGTTGTATTTAAAGTCAATATCTTGAGTTTATTCCTATTCTACTTTCAGGTGTGGGAAGCATGCTGATTTATTCCTATTAGCTTTTATATCTCCAGGTGCTTTGAAGAGATAGGGAGCAATAAAGAAAACGATGGTAAGTTCAACAGAAAACCTATGGATTTCATCAATAGGCATGAAGCTCCCAAGCTATATTATGATATGGAAACTCATAGAAAGGTTTCTTGTTAAACAACGTTTGTTTTTATTGCTGTTGTGAGGATAAAATATTACTCTAAGCATATTTTTTTCCTTCTGCTTCCCTTTCAGCTCTTGAGCTGTGCTGTGAAACAAATTAGAAAACAAATAAAAGCATAAAGCTTTTAAAAAGAAAACTAATATATAATTTTGTCATTTATGGGAAACATCTCAGTTTGTTCCTTAGAGATGCTGCCTAATTAATATTTATAAAAATGTGTATATGTTTCATGTTCCCTAATTTTACAGATAAGGAAATTCCAGTGCTGAGCATTAAAGTAACTTTCCCATGGTCATCTGGGTAGTAAACGCCAGAACAGAACAGTATTGGATTGAATCCAGTATTGGATTCAAATACCTGAAATTCCATGCTTTTTCACTAAATCACATTGTTTTACACAGATGAGTAAAACTTTGTTAATATCCATTTAATTCACATTTGACTCACTTTTCTCATTGTACATTGCTTACCAATGTAGTTCTTCTCAAACTTTTCCTACTAAGGATACCTAAATGTGCAAGATATTAACATGAAACCCATACCCAAAAGAGATATACTCTAAATTGTCCACACAGTTAAACTATCTTTGGGGCTCTCCTGTTACAACTTTAAAACTCATGCAAAATTTGCATCCTACCATATACTGTAGCTCTTTGTTTTACTACAAAAACTATTTTAAATAGTTTAGTTTAATGATACTGTTTAAAATAGTTTATTTTAAATGTTATAGTTATTAATAGTTATAAAGTTATAGTTATTTAAACTATTTATAACTATATAAATAGTTATAAATAGTTATTTAAACTATTTAAAATAGTTGATTTTAAATGTTATTAACTCGTAAAAAAACACAAAGACTAAATTTTCTGACTTGTCACATTGACTAGTGGGCATTATATTATTAGATTTATACTAAGGATTTTGTAAAATGGGCTGATTAAAGACTCAAATAATATTTCTCCATTATAGACAGACAGATGGATATTCCTCCCAGTCCTTAACACAGCAACACAGTCTACAAAGATTTACACATGATTTGCTCCTGACTACCTCTCAGACCTCGTCTCCTCTAAATTTCTCTTGACTCACAATCCTTTCCTGCTGTTCGTCAAATATGTAAAGCAAGCTTCCACAGCAGCACGCATTCATGGTTTCTCTGCCTGATATTCACATAGTTTACTTCCCCCTCTTCAGTTAGATTTTACTTAGGTTTCAATGCCTTCTTCTCTGGTAGTTCTTCCCTTACCATGTCTCTAAAATAGTATTTCCTCTTCCTCCACCCATGTTCTTTTTAAAACAATAACATTATACTCTATTTTACGCTGATCAGCATATTCAATTACCTGTTTCCCCTCCTGGAATGCTAGCCATATGAGGTCAGGGACTTTTTTCATTGCTTATATGAATCATGGTTGTTAACTGCAAAAGAACCAAACCCATAGTTATCATAAAAAGTAATAAATTTATTAAAAGCTAGTAGGTTGCTCATGGACTCTCCAGAGCGCAAGATTATCCAGGCTTGGAGGTTAAGCCACCAGGAAAAGTGCGGAAGCCTCACAGTGTGGATGGTTCAACCCACTCCATCACGACTGCCACCAGAGTCAGATACCATCGTCCACATGCTGATGATAGGCTATCTTTGGAACCCCCAAATCTTGGCTATGGACTCTGACCTATCAGGAAAAGCATTTAGAAAAGTACCCCCTTTAGTATTTGCTTCCTATAGTTATTTTTTTCAGGACCAAAGTCTTAAATACATGCATCTGATTAGTGAATTCCAGGTCACAGAGCTGAGCTCTAGATCAAGGTCAAGAAAAGTGAGTTTCACTTTTGAGAAGTGAAGTTTCACTTCACTTCTCATTTGAGAAGTTTGTTTCTTAACATAGAAAGTCCCCTAGATATAAGAAAACTGTTCAAAATGTGCTCCATGGCCAAAAAGACCAAAGCAAATGTGCATTCCCAGCACCTAGAACGCTGTCAGGCACACTTGGAGCATTCCATAATAGTTGCTAAGTGAATGAGTGACATATTACGTTCACGTTCCAGGTAACATTTTTCTCAGTTTGGTGTTACAATATTTTGAAAGCTGAATTTACACAAATATGTGCAAGCATGCAGTTACAGCTTTTTTTCAGTGTTTTGGTGATCGAAAGTACTGCCAAAGATATTGAAAAGTGATATTTTCAGGGTTCTTGTTGGTGAACACAATCTCATGTGTCATCTTCCTGCTCAGTTCAAATGAATGGCTGATGTGGTCCCACATAGGCCAATCAGGCTCTTTCATCATCTCAGGGGAACCCAGGTCAAAGGTCTTTTCAGCATAGAAAGATGACTAGTGATTCCTGTAATTTATTTTACATTAATAATCTGAGCAGGTCAACAATATCTTTTCTAAATTTTTTAGGGTAGGTATGTTTTGATATTCAGAATTTTCAGATATTGTAATGTTTTTGAGTAATACATCATATACTATGAAACATTCTCAGCTAAGTCTAGGACAGCACCCTATAATCAAACCTATTACTGCCTCTGCATTGAAAGGTATAATAACATATACTCAGTAAGATAAATTAACATAAAGATTAAAAGTAGTTTCACGTCAGTTTTTGTTCCCAAATAAGTTATACAACTATTTTGGTTTTCAGAAGACTTTGGATTTTGGAATTAAGAATAAGAGATTATAGACCTGTAAATGTATCAAGTATCAATGAATGAAGACATTAGCATGTTTACTGTTGCTGTCATCAACTTTCTTCACTCAACTGTTCAATTTATTTTTAGTGCTCTGATCTTGACATGGAAATTAAACACATTTTTTTTGCCTTTTGATTAAGAATATTCAGCCTAGAAAAAATAGGTAAATTTATGTTTATTTCCCTCTCCATAAATACAAAACTCATGTTTTACTAAAGCCTCTAACTATGTTCTACCATCTTCAGATTGACTAGTTCTGTCTACTTCACCAGCCCTGGTACATGTTTCTTTGACATCATTAACAACTTGATTTTTTCAGATCTATATACTTAAAATCTCATATTACCTTACTCTATTTGTGATTTTAAGATTATATTTGAACTTATTGTTTTTCAATACTTACTAAAGTCCCCAGCTGACACATAACTTAAACAGACTGTTTAAAAAAACAGCATTCTCAAAATAAATTAAGGTTTCAAGTGCAGGGATGAGCAATAAACCATTCTTGTACCTGATCATTGCCCATCCAGCCAGAATCAACTCAACACTGTCTAATGTTCAGAAAATCTCTTTACCAAGTGATTATTTGGCAAGAATTGCACACCATACCATATTTACTAATGCTGATTTTCTTCCCTGTACATGTGAACATACATTATTAACAGACAATGACTAGAAATATCCCTGGATCTTCGGTACCCAAGGTATATATGTTTTATTTGCAACAATTTCTGTCAAAATGTATTGAACAATCTTCCCTATTACCTGATCTCTACAAAGTATAGTGTTGTTTGAATAGGAGAAACCAATTTAATTGTAACAATAGGTTTGGCATCTAATATTTTTAAACTGTGAATAAGTGCCACAGATATTACAACGTATTCTACAGTCATGTATAATTTCTAGCTTTCACATGGAGCAAAGCTAATTTGCAGGAGGCCTCCATGATAATATTGACTGCAAAATATTTTTAGTTTTATTTACATTTTACTAATACTCTTTTCTAATTAAAAATTAATAGGTTCTGGAAATCTTGTAAGTTATAGTTTTAGAAGAGAGATAAATTCAAACCTTTTACATGTATAAATTTTGACCAAAAACCTCAAAGAACTCTCCCTCAAGAATAATGAATTCTTTGACAACGGTTATTGGAAAGGAAAAGGAAAGTAGTTAAGCGAAAATTGTCATCAATCTCACCACCATGCTCTACAATATACTTGAATTCAGAATATCTCAACACAGGCCAACATATCCTATTTCTAATACCACCCATTGTCCTGGACATTAATATGTAAAAAGCATGGAGAGATGCAAAGCCTACTACAGGTTTTTGATGTCTTGATTAAAAGGAAGCCTCTCAATACTAATAATTAAAATTGTCACTTTGTTCTCTAGAAGTTTTTGCACTCCATCACAATGCAGCTTGGAAAGGTTCTGACAGGCTGGGAAAAAGTGCTTTTCTTTTGTAGACTGAGATGAGACATTTTGAAAGAAAAAGTGGGAATAGAGAACTAACAAGAGACCTAGACTGCAGTTGTATTGGGTTGGCCAAAAAGTTCGTTCAGATTTTTCCATAATGTCTTATGGAAAAACCCGAACGAACTTTTGGCCAATCCAGTACTTTTAAGGAGTAAATATGGAAAATCGAAATTTGAATATTATCTAATATTTACACCTATGCTGCCCACTTGTAAAGTTTTTGTGTAACCCACAGTATGCATACCCTAATTTAAGGACCAAACTCTAAGGATGACCTTTATCCTACATCTTAATTTCCCCTCTCCCATACAAAAGCCCAGCTCTGAAGTGCCTTGATTTGAGATTCCTGGATTTAGATTTTTGACATTAGTGAACTTTATTTCCAGGCTACCTAGCAGGGCTTGTCATGTGTGCGTAACCCAGGTGTTTTTTGCCTAGAAAGCCTCAAGTCCTCCAGCCACATAGAGTTCACATTCTTTTTAAAATTTGAAATGAAATGAAATGGATAAGGACTCCAAATTGTAGGTTCCTTCTTGGTGTGATATCCTCTTTCCACTCTATGTAGCCATGATTTCTAGGGCAAATCAAATCTTGTCAGCCTCTTTCCTCAGGCTTCTTCTGGCATTCTGCTATGTTGCTGAGTGTTTTCTCTCCCTGATTCTCTTAGGTTGTATCAAGAAATTTAAAAATTCTCAACTTTATTGATACTAATTATTTATTTATTCCCAATCTGGCTATGCAGAGGGACACATGTCACATTTAATGCTCAAAAAGGTCCCCCACCAATTTTCCTAAATAAAAAGAGTTGTTTTCCTAAGACAAATTCTTACATAAGCACTTTCTGTTTAAATCTTATGCTCAATATCGGTCTGCCTATTTTTTCTTTCTTTTCCCTCTCAGGTGTCTTCATGTCTTTGTTTTGTAGCTGAAATGCTGCCGACCCTATTACCCAGAGAATCTTCCCATATTGCTGTATTTGGAATAATATAAACTTTATTTTATGTGGATTATTTTAATAAAATTTCTAAGAATTTGGCCATTTTTAAAATTATCAAATCCATGAAAAAGTTCATTTTTCCTTTTGATCGATATTGAGATGTTTGTTACACTTAGTTTTGTTTGCCATTGTTTACTATCTGGTGATTCTGGTTGTACATCCTTTGATCTCAAAATACTTTCTCCACTTTTAAACAGTTGAAAACTAAAATGATATTTTGTTATTTTATATACATTTAAAGACCTGTTATGGGACATTAATATTGAAATACAATGTTTGATCTTCTAATTAGCCAGGGGATGTGGGGAGTCTAAATCAAAGATGATATAAAAATTAAAGTCTGGGAATTCAATATATTAATTATCATCCAATAGTGTTGCCTATTAATATGTTCTTTTAAAATATCTTTATGGTTGCTTTCCTGGGATGTACTTTCCTAGAACAGTATATTTCAACACTGGCTGTTTATTGGAATTGTTTAGTGGATTACAAAAACATTACAATTACAAATACCTGCACCCTACACCCAGAGATTTTGAATTAATTGGTGTTGAATAGGGCCCAGTTTTGTTTTTTTTTTAATAAATTAGATGTTTCTAATGTGCAGGAATGTTGAAAACTACTGTCTTAAAGTGAGTGTATGTTTCCATTATATTTCCCTTTATGGCAACTTCTAATCTTAAAAATTATTATTCACAGTAGCAATGAATATATAATGAACTTAAACTAGCCAAATATACGTAAGCATTTTATGTATAAAAGTATAAAATGTTTCTGACGGCAATTAAGACCTAAATTTTACATAGGGAAAGACAAATAATATTTGTGGAGAGGAAGGCTCTGTGTAATAAAAATTTCAGTTCCTTCCAAGTTGGTGTGATTTAATACCAACCCCCCAAACAGGATTTTCTTTTTGTAGTTTTGAAAGCTAATTCTCAAATGTGCCTGGAAGATCAAAGACTTAGTCTGAGATACTCTTAATGAAGACCAGGTGAAGGGATCAAGCTGCAAAATATCAATTTATTATAAAGTACAGTTTGCATCAGAATGGCAATAGGCATGTAGATGATCAATTCAGTACAATTTAAAGTATTTTTTTCAATACCTATTATATTCTGATTTCGTTTTAAGGTTTGGTGATACAGCAATGATAGAGCAAATAAAACTAAAACTCTGTGGAGCTTAGGTATAGCTGAGGCAAAAGCAATAAATGAGATGAATAAGTAAAATACAGTATATTAGATGGTGATAGGTCCTGTGAAGAAATATATATTAAGCGAGGAAGGCAGTAGAAAGTACATGTGTGTTTGTGAAGGGGCAGATGAGATTCAATTTTAGATAAGGAAACCAAAGAATTCCTTACTGGGAAGGTTACACTGCAGTCAAAAATCAATACAAATGGTAAATGACAGAGAGAATTTTGATGTATTACAATGGACATCAATAGAGAAATGGTTACTTAATAAATGATTCTGAGAAAATTAGTTGATTATACATATGAAAGTAAAATATGTCTTCTATCTCACAATATTGTTGAAAATCCAATTAAAGATGTGGTATATATATATATATATATATATATATATATATATATATATATATATACACGACAGAATATTATAATGAAATTTTGCCATTTGCAACAACATGGATGGACCTGGATGGGGTTATGATTAGTGAAACAAGTCAAACAGAAAAAGACAAATACTGTATGTTTCACTTGTATGTAGAATCCAAAAAATAAAACAAACATAACAGAAACAGACACAGATACAGAGAACAAACTAGTGGTTTCCAGAGGGGAGAGAGGTGGGGAGAGGGGGAAATAGGTGAAGGGGATTAAGAGGAACAGACTACTAGATATAAAGTAAATAAGTTACTAGGATGTAATGTACAGCATAGGGAATATAGTCATTATTTTATAGTAACTTTGTATGGAGTATAATCTATAAAAATACTGAATTATTATGTTGTACAGATATAATATTGTAAGTCAACTATACTTCAAAAAAAATTGACAAGTGTGAGTGACAAAACCTCAAAAGTATAAAAAAAATTGGACATTGGAATAGGGAGGATTTTAAAAATAAGACACAAAAAAGGTCAAATCATAAAAGATTTACATATTTGACTACATTAAAATGACTCAAAGATACTCTAAGCCACAAACTTGGAGAAGATATTTTAAAACATTTTTAATCAAAAAAGAATTCATATCCAAAATGTGTTAAAAGTCTTACAAATTATTAAGAAACCAGCATTAAAAAGAAACAATTTAATTAGAAAAAGTTAGACCACTCAGTGTAGACAAAGGAAAGGAGGAAAAAAAACAAAAACCATGAAGAGGTATTTCACAAGACAGGAAGTATGAATGATTAATCAAAATATGAAAAGATGCACAAGCTCATTAGTAATCAGGGAAATTAATTTCATAATGAGATACCCTTTTATACCTACTAAACTGGAAAACAAAACTATCTATACAAAGTTGTGGTCAGAATATGGAATACTGAGAACTCAGTATACTACTGGTGGAAGTGAATATTGGCATAATCGCTTTAGAGACCTATATAATACATATAGTCTCTTAGATATATTTTTCCTAATAGTAAATAAAAGATAATCATTCACTGGGCTTGTATAATGAGCCATATGTGTTCATATATTATCTTCTTTAATCTTTGCAACAATTCAGTGCCATCAGTTGCTTCCATTCTAAATATAAGGCAAACCATGAGTGAGCTGGGAAAAATAAGAAGGAAAGAAGTCTCCGTAGTGTGGAGTTTTAGAGTTCAGTAGATAGAGTGTGTAGGTAAGGCCTTTCCAAGTAGGTGGCATTTGAGTCAAGACATGATGGAAGTTGGGAGGAAGACCAAGCAAACAGCCAAGGCAAAGTCATTGAAGCAGCGGTGGGTCTACTTCCAGGAAGAGCAAAATGATCAGTGTAGCTGGTGCAGAATGAAGTGGGGGATGTAGAAGACAAGATGTAATAGGCTGCTGTTGGGCAGATTAGATAGGGCTTCTAAGACATCAGGAAGACTTGGGCTTTACCTGCTGAAAGGTATAAACAGAGGAGTGGTGTAATCTGACACGTGCTTTCCAAGCATAGGCTGGCGGCTGCTCTTCTGAGCATGCGCTCTAGGAAAGTCAGGGCAGAAGTAGTGCAGTTAGTTGGGAGATGCTGACACTAATGTTGTAGCCAATGCACACAGTGAGAAGTGATCCAATTCTGAAAAATCAGATCTGGTGTGTAAGGGTTAAGAGTGACTCCAAGGTTTTTAGCTTGGACAACTGGCAGATAATAAAGTAAAAATTGGCTGCATAATGCCAACCATACATTTTCCTTTAGCATTTTCTTTTGTATTGTCTCCTAGGCTGGTGAGAACCCATCTCCCTGTGTTTATTCAGGAATACAGAGATCAGTAGATCATTTTAATGTTCACTTTAATAACACTGGTAATTAAATTTTAAAATTTCTCTAGATATATGAGAATATTGTATGTGGAACTGTAGATATCCACTGCTTTATCAAGCAGAGTTAGAGAGGAAGAAGAAAAACGTCCTGTTAGGCTTTGCTTTGAGATCTCCTTTTAAAAATGAGTTATCTTATTGAAAGAGGAGGACCAATATTTGGGAATTGCTGGTTTTAGCTGACAGGCAACAGTGACTTTCTTCATTCTTTTCAAAAAAAATCTAGAGACTGCAGACAAGACCCAGAATGGTGACTATTATAATTAAAAGAGAAACTACATGTACTCTAGAAAGTTCCTCATCTTATTGGGCATTGTGCTGTCATGTTTATGCCAAAACATCAAGACCAATATAGGGCATGAACCCACAGTGAAGAGGGCAATTTGTGTTTAGGACAGTCTATTTTGTCTCTAATGTGTATGCTTCAGGGGGAAAAAGGATTAGAATCAAGGAGAAATGAAATAATGTGGATGAATTGTTAGAGGCTAAGTATTTTACTGTAAGCACTTTCCCCCCTGATCCATCTACAACAAGTCAACTGCATCAGAGTGGGGTGCTGTAATATTTTCTTTTATAAAAATAAAACCTTTTGAATAAATGTGAAATCAATATTTAGGCATGGAACCATACTGGGAGTGCAGCCGGTTGGTATTTTGCCAGCGACATTTTACCAAGTCATCACAGCTGATTAGTGCTGTTGTGTGGCTCATTAAAAGAATTTTAGCTTTTCAGGCCTTCTATACCCAGTGGAGCCTAATTTTTACAAATAGCTGATGGCTCCACTTCCCTGAAATTCCTGGATTGCTGCCTGAATTTCCTTACTTTCTTCAGCCCTACACCATCCGTTTTCTACTGTAGGTTAAGGATCTATTCATCATCATTGTATTTATAATATTTTGCATGTGAATGTGTGTGTGTGAGTGTGTGTGTGTGTGTGTGTGTGTGTGTGTGAGAGAGAGAGAGAGAGAGAGAGAGAGAGAGAGAGAGAGAGAGAGAGAGAGAGAGAGAGAGAGAGGCCATTCTATTATATATGCTTTATGTGGAACCAGTCATGAAAAGTTTCTCTCCATTTAAAAACTAATCTTTATCGGCTTAAAATTTCTTGTTTATTTTTAAAATAAATAACCACCTTTTTTTCTTATAATATTAGATTTTTCTCTCACTCTCATGATTAAAATAATATAAATCCCATTTCTATGTGGTCCAAACAAAGGAAAAATGAACCTGTTGGCAAGTTTCTCTGGAGGGAAGTGGGGAGTCCGAACTGGAAAGGAGAATGGAATCCTTTCTGAAATGATGGAAATGTTATATATCTTATTTTGGGTGGTGGCCACATGGGTGTATATGATTGTAAAACTAATAGAGCTGAATAGTTAATACCTGCCAGCTTTAATGTAGGTAAATTATACCATAGTAAAATAAATTTTAATTATTATTTTCCCTGTTTATTCTTCTGCCTATCCATCCCTATTTAGCTAACACAATCCCTTCTTCAGTTGCCTCTGCTGTTTTAAACACATTTCTGCTCTCTACTTCCTCCAGTTACACATTTAACATGTGGCAAATATAAGAAATAATAAGTAGATAATTTAAATGTAATTGTCAGAGACCAAATGTCTAAAACAATGGACAGAACTTTAACATTGAATGTTCAAAATTCATCTTATTATTATAAGATGAATTGAATATCACTACATATGGAAGTAAAAATCAGAGGGAAAATCTCTATATAATAATTATATAAGAAAGATTGAAGACTCATTTGGTATCTACAAAAAGCTAAATAAACACAACCAAACATCCTCTAGAAATGCCCAGCTTCTTTGATGGTGGATCAGGAAGGAAGTCCTCAAAATGTTCCTTCTAAATCTCTTTCCACCTATCTATGTCTGTATCTATATCTGGGTTTTTATCTGTATCTATATCTGTATAAGTGTTTTAAAAATAAGGATTGAGACTTCAGAGTTTAGAACAATTATTAGGAATTAAATGTCTAAGTTATAAACAGGAATGAGTGCCTGAGATGGACTGAAAGTCAAGGTCACTGGAGAAGAGGAGGTCAAGGAACTGAGAGGCCAGGTTATTAGAAATATCTTCTAAATAAATGTGGGAAAGAATTGGACAAGAGTATACACATATCTTTGATGATAGGGGTTCAGATTCTAAAGAAGAAGCCATTCTTTGGACCTCAGACCATTTAAAAATTTGCCAGATGCATATACAGGAATTTTCATAGCAATGTGTGTCTGTGGGCAACAGCTAAACTTGATGAATTACATTATAGTGAACCAAGAACCAAAATCAACAAGGAATGAATCATCAGAGGTGTCGGAAGCCTGAAACAAGTTGCGTAGTCAGTGTGAGAGTGAAGGAATGATAAACAATGGAGGTGAAAGGCAAAGACAAGGGCAAGGTGAGACGAGATGTGAAGGATAAAATAACTTCCATGTGAAAGAACTCTTATCAGGGGTTATTCTCACAAGGAAACCAGGTTGCAGTTAAAACATTTTTCATGGCGCCATGCCTCCTGAATCCATAGATTCTAGATTTGTTTACCATAGGAATCCTACACTAGGAGCATCTTACTAAAAGCATTCCACAGATAGGGACTCTCCTTTTAGTAAACTAAACCAGTCTATATGACAGTAGATCCAGTTAACATCAAATTTTAAAGACAACTATTCTGGACAACTATTCACCTGCCTTTTTTCTCCCCCAGAGAGCTTATCTCCAGTAATGGGAAAGAAATTGATCATAAGAGGCTGCTTTAATGCCTTCCTCTATGAAAATTATTACTTTCTTGGCACTTTTTCATTTTAACACTCAAACCTGGTTATTATTTTCCCCATGAAGAGACATCATAAACAAATATCTGAGAGGCTGTCTAATTGTCTCAATATAATTCTCAAGTGAGACCAAAATGAGAGCGTCATTTGGCAGCTCCTGATTTGGAGAAACAATGAATATGTCATCTCTGCTTACAGTTGAGTTATCAAGAATGATTTGAATTGGAATCTTTGGCAAAAATAAAACCAATTTTATATCAGTTAATAGCTCCATTTTAAGCTTTTGAGAGTTTATTTAAAATAGATTTAAAAGACAAATGCTTACTAATTTTTTTTTTTTTTTTTTTTTTTTTTTTTTACAGAAGTACCTACAGAATTTAGGGGAATGACAATGTTGAATTTGCTGAATACACAGAACTGATGGGACAAAGTTTTATCTACTAAACCAAGATGGTTAATGTTTCCAATATTTTACAAATGTGTTAAATGCAGTTGAAATACTGGAAACACTTCTCTAATTTTTACCATGTTTTTATATTCTGATTTAGTTTATGGTTACACAATTGCTTGCTGGATTCTCTTGCTGAATGTGTATATATGTGCATTACCTGCATGCAGGTACGCTAGACTACAGCAAGTTCCATTATAACTTGTATTTACCTTATTGTAGCCAATTTATTATCTTAGGAATAGCTCAGTAACACAAGGGTGGCCACTTAGTTCAATGATGTACAGTAAGATAAAAACAAATTTTTAAATATATTTTTACTTAAGAGCATAAAAAATATACATCTTTACCCTCAGACATTAATTTTCTGCCCCTACCAACACACACACACACACACACTCACTCATCAAAATATTCCTCTAAAAATAATAAGCTTTTAGATATCACATAGCTGAAGTTGTACATTAAAAATCACTTTTACTTTAATATTCCCCATATATAAGGAATATCAAGGTAACAATGAGATATTATATCAAAAATTGTAGAGTATCAAAGAATGTTTGATGGGGAAATGTTTGCCACAATACAAATAGGGAAGATGAGTTTTCATTTTGGCTTTGACATTGGAGCGTTGTACTTTGTGTTAATCAAGTGTCTTCATCCCTTTTAAGCCTCAGGTTTTTAGTTGTTGTTCTGTTTCATATTTTAGTCTACAATTTGAAAGACTTGAGCAAGTTTGCTGCGATTCCCTCAGTCACTCACATTTGTACTTTGACAACATGGGAAGTACTGTAGCTGGAGCAGAGGGACAAGCAGGGTTGATCTTAGGAACACTCTGGGTACAGAGCCCGGGCGCTGGGAGGCCCCCTGACAAGTGCCTGAAGTGGTCTTTTGACAGTCCATTTGTTTGTATTCTTGGGATTAGGTATGTGAGTGCTTTTAAAATATAAAAATCCCTGAGAACATCATTAGTGTGTATGAATATCTCAGCTTTCTTCTTCAGAAAGGTTTTGGTAGGAGGAGTGTCTGGACAATTAAGGATAATATGGGAAAGAAGTGGGAATGAGAGCTAACCAAGAAAGCAGGAAATAACTTTCCCCATCAGATATGTGTCAGGGTCTTCCTGGAGATTTCAGGAGGTGCCATTCCTTAGCCAAATGTGTTTATTGCCTCCGGTTGTAGGGCTGCTGCTCTTGACCCACAGTGACCCACAATTCAAGTTGTGAATTTCTCTGCTGAGGAAGCAGGGTCTTGGTGAGCAAGCCTTCCATCATAGTCATAAGATTGGAAGCCACTAATTCCTTCAAGGAAAATGACAGTGTCTTATGACTGGCTGAAATGTACCAAGCTATAAAAGGCTCTCTGTACATGGCAATTTCATCTTTAAAAAAGACATATCAGATCTGTTGATTTTTAGAATCTGCCATCCATTTTGTGATTCCTTTTGTTCCAACAAAGCCTCATATGTCATCCACTCCAAGCTCACAGAATCGCTGATTCTCTCATTATACTCTAATATGAAGAGTTGAGTCACAAGGTGCTGAGTTAGTGATATGATACCCTGCACCTTGAAGAATTTCCTTAATGCAAAAGATTTCCATTGTCTTCGGCAGAGTACGTTGCACCAGCAGAAATTTAACTTGCTTAGCCTACTAATGGTAGAATGCTAATGGGAGAAATACGTTAAACTGCTCATTCTCTGAATTCTGGCTAAAGAGTTGATGTATACCGCAAAGATCTAATGAAATGAAAATAGAACAATAAAAGCTCTATATATTTTGGCAATATCCTATTGAGTTTTAAAATTTACTTAGAATTCATTTAAAAAATAATTTAGAAGAAAAAAGTATAATTTTAAAATTGCTTTTTTGAAAACTTTCGGGAACTCACTTTCAGCCAGCTGAACTGTCAGGGCAAATATCTCTCTGTAAGGTAAGAAACCACAGAGAGGCCAAAAATACTACTAAATTTGATATTTTAGTTTAATGACATTTCACAGAATCTTAAACTTCAAAAGTATCTTTGATAACATCTTGTTCAATCTCACATTAGAAATTTCTTTTATGATATCCTGCTGGAATAGCTCATGTGACAAGGAACTCGCCACCTTGCAAGGCAACTCATTTTAGACAGAATTTAGCAATTAGAACTATAAATAGAACCTTGTTTTTCTACATCAAAATCAAATTGCTTTCTGATTTTTTTCTTACTGGTCCCAGTTCTGCCCATTGTAACTAGACAGGATAAGTTTTATTCTAACACTAGACTCCACTGAGATTTTTTTTCCTCTTCCTGGATAAACCTCTCTATTTCTTTCAGCACTGGTACACAGGCTTTCCAGAATGTCACATTTTCTCCTTGGCTTTCTCTGTACATACACATGTTGGCTAATCATCCTTTAAAAATATAGCCTCTAGGAAATACTCCAAAAGGATCCACATTATGCAAAGTATGATGGGCTTTCAAAAAATTTAAATTAAAAGATTCATTAAATGATTATTATAAGATTATCTTAGAATATTTACCAGGCTCTGTCTCTATTCCCCATTTCAAACTATCTTATACTTTTCCTTGATTTGCATTCCCATTTGCCTCTCCCTCCACCCTATTGATGAAAGGTCACTGGGATGGTTTATCTGATTTCCATAAGCAAATGACACTCATGCCCACATAGTACTTAGTTACTATACCCCAGATTCATTTAATGCTCCACACCCCACTTTGCTGCAGGAGGAATGAGATGCTGAACCCATAGACAACTAACCAAATCTAAACTAGATACTATCTTTCACCTGTCGGTTGAAGTTATGACACTGGGCATATCTTAAGATAGCCATCTGCTTAATTGCATGCTATAGTGAAAAGGTAACTAGACTGAGAAGTACCCAGAGTTCTGTTTGATAGAGTGTGGCCCTTAAAAAAAAATAAATATATATATATATATATATATATATATATATATATATATATATATATTCTTCTTCAGATTTTTCTATATGTTATTATAAGATACTGAATATAGTTCCCTGGGCTATAGAGTAGGTCCTTGTCGTTTATCAATTTTCTATTTAGTAGTGTGTATCTGTTAATCCCAAACTCCTAATTTATCCCTCCCTCCCCCTACCCTTTCTTCTTTGGTAATCATAAGTTTGTTTTCTATGTCTGTGAGTCTATTTCTGTTTTGTAAATAAGTTCATTTGTATTATTTTTTAGATTCCACATATAAGTGATATCATGTGATATGTCTTTGTCTGACTTACTTCACTTAGTATGATAATCTCTAAGTCCAACCATGTTGCTGCAAATGCCATTATTTCATTCTTTTTTATTGCTAAGTAATATTCCACTGTATATATACCACATCTTTATCTATTCATCGGTTGATGAATACTTAGGTTGCTTCCATATCTTGGCTATTGTAAATACTGCTTCTATGAACACTGGGGTGTGTTATTTTTGCAAATTAGAGTTTTTGTCATTTCTGGATATATGCTCAGGAGTGGGATTGCTGGATCATATGATAACTCTATTTTTAATTTTTTAAGGAACCTCCATACTGCCCCTTTTTATACCACTTCAGCTCTTACTCATTTCCAATAACATTGTTCACTCTCTTGTTCTTCTTACCACTCAAGCCTAGAGGTATAGCAGCTTTTCACTGTCTGTTTTCAATATCTTATACCTGGTTGGTTTCCTTAACCTTTCTTACACTTCTGTAAATAGTCCCTTTAGCTATTCTTTCAATAGTATTATTTGTTTCTTAACAGGGTGTTGACTGATAACCTCTCTAAGCCAGTTTTCTCATCTGTTAAATGATGATAACAATAGTACTTACTTTATAGGATTGTCCGAGGGTTAGTAAAAGATATCAACATTTAGCATAGAGCCTGGCAATTGTGTCATAACTGTGAGATATTTCTATTATTATTATCATTAACTTACAGAGGAGTTGATGTAATGTACTAACTACGAAAAATTTCGTTGGCTAATCTACACAGTCCTTTCAGTTCAACAATTTATTAGACATTTCACTTATGATCCTTGCTCAACAAATAAACTCTATTCTCAATATCAAAGCTAAATATAATACTTAGTGATGACTGTTAGTTACATCAGTATCTTGCAATAATGCCAGAAGGACATTTAAAAATTTAGAGAAAAATTAGCAATTTTCATTCTTTTTAGAAAAATACAAATATTTAGCCAATTTAGTAGTTCTGTTTCATAGAAAAGTGGGAGTGCATTGCCAATTATATTAATGAAACTATCAAGTGGTATAAGCATTTATAGTCTTCTCAAAAATCCCAATCAATGCTTGGTTCATGTTTCCAAATGGATAGCCTACTTAAGACTCTTGGTGTTATCACAGATCTGATGATGGTCTCTTATGTGTCCCAGGTAGTGTTACTGGTCCACAGAAAGGTTAAGTCCCAGGGTTCTTTTTGTAAGGTTCTTTTGTAAAGTTTTATAAATGTCTACAGCTCTTCATCAATTTATATAAAAGTATGCTACTTCCAGTAATATCCACAAAATATTTGTTATACACTTTTCTTGTTAACCTGGAATTGCTTTTCTATGTTTTATCCTTTTCACTTTTGTTGTCTGCTGCTATCAGTGCTTTCACTGCTGGATGCTTTCTCTCTACTGTTGGGGCAATGTATTCCGTTCCCTCTGGCAGGAAGAACCATTTTTGGTCTCTGTTCTGATTAACTGCAGATGGTCCATTGCCCAAGACTAAACACCTTTTGATGTAGCATCATTAAACATTTCCTAAGCAAGAGTAGTCTAGGGACATTCCTACTTAGCCATCATGCTCACTTTTGTGTGTCCTGTACTGGATACTGACAACATGTTCACTGCATTGCCACACATAGGTGTGGTTATCATAATCTGAGCCTATCATAATCTGAGCTATCATAAACATGAGCTCAGTAACACAAAAGACCTAAGAATATTAAAATCTTTATTAATCTTTGAAATACCACTCACTGTAGTAACTCTCACCTAGTACTCATGGCCGTGTAGAAAGACTACCGTAAATATTGTAGTTTCCTGAAACATTTTACATTAGACCTTCTGAATATAACAGGGCTCTTAAATTTCACTCTCATATTACTCCTCAAGATTAACTGATTCAAACTGATGTGAACTGCTAAAAGAACAGACAGATTTCATTCTCCTAGTGTCCATTTTAGTGTATTTTAAGTGGTACTGTGTTAGGAAGAATCCTTACAAATCCGTATTCTCTGTTCTCAAAGCTACATGTACATTGACTGCATGTCACATTCCCCTAGAACAAGACCTAATGAAAACATAATTTTGTGTGGTGTTAGAGGTATTTTATGACTTATTTGAAGCACAGATATCTTCACTATAGAGAGGTAGAGTCCACCCAGACAAATATTTCTATAACTGTATTTAGAAGGGCTTGCTTTACTGCTGCTGTTTTCAAAATTCATATTTTTATGGAGAAAACAAAATGATAAGTTACGAAATAAATTACCTATGGGTATGAGAATTATTTCCACATAAACATACAGTCTGCTTGATCACAAAATATACAAATGCTATTAGGATACAAGCCATTGCCATTACAAAGTAATCTTCCTTTGCCCTTTCTGATGTAATTGAACAAAGTACCCTTCACATCCCACACGCTGGTCATGGCTATCAGGACTTGAACAGACCCCCTGAATTCAAGGGCAAGCATCAAGTGGACTGAATTAATATGATTCTTCCCTCTCAAAGGTCCATAAATTAGACCACTGATAAATTCTGTCAGTTTTCAATGAGCAGCTAAACTAAGAAACTAGGATCATATAGACCCAAAGCCTGGCAATGGCATTGTACTGATCATGAGGAGGCACAGTGTGCTCTATGTGGGAAAAGACAGACCTGGACAGAAAAGAAAAGGGGAGAAAAATCAGAGAAGCTGAGAAACAAACTCTTTCAGATTCAGTGAGAGAGGAACATAATGCCAGCTCCAACCCTAATTTTGTAAAACTTTATAAAGCCTAACTCAAGGATCCCTACATTAAACTTTTTATTCCTTTTATTTGCTTGACCAAGAATTAGTCATACTTGACTAAGAGTCAAGTTTTGTCCCTTTTAAAAAAAATTCTTTAAAAAAGGACAAACTAACTTGCTATCGGGAGTACTGGCTGGTATTTCCCAGTATCTGTTTACCATGAAACAATTTAAATTTATTTGCACCAGACAAGAGTCAGGAAGAGTATCAGTTCCTCAACTTCTTGTTCAATTGCCTTCACTTGCTTTTAGGTGACCTATATGAGATTCTTGGGTCATTCCTGTCTCTCATGAGAAGTAACATTCTTATGCCAGGGTCTTTTCCTATTTCTCCATAGGAACTTGCTTTAAACACATTTAGCGATCATCCTAATTATCTATCTTTCCCAAATCATTTACTTCTTCTAGTGTTCTGCAAAATGTCTGTCATTGATTATTCACAGGAAATATAATAGTACAATATATAGAGAGACAAATCTCAAAATATATCAACGTGTATACAGTCAACCCTCTATATTTGTGGGTTCTGCATCAGTGGATTCAACCAACCACAGACTGAAAATATTGGGGGGAAAAGAATTCCAGGAAGTTCCAGAAGCAAAGTTTGAATTTGCCATACACTGGGCAACTACTTAAATAGCATTAACATGTATTTACAACTATTTACATAACATTTACATTGTATTAGGTATCTTAAGTAATCTAGAGATGATTTAAGGTATGCAAGAGAATTGTGTAGGTTATATGCAAACACTACATTATTTAATATAAGGCACCTGAGCATCTGTGGATCCTGGGGGGTGGGGGTGGGCTCTTCGAACTAATCCACTGTAGGTACCAGGGGAAAACTGTACTGTAAAAATAGTCTCCTTCTCAAGCCTATTCTATCACCACTATTATGCCTTATCCCAGAGGCAACTACCACTCTCTGACACTTGTCTATCCACAAACTAACGTCTTCAGCTTTTTTATTTTACTATTTTGAGTACATATTGTACTCATGTGGTTCAATCATGTAAAGTTCCAAAAAATATACAAACATTTATTTGCTCCCACCTTCAACCTCAGTCACATAAGTTCCTCTTCCTGGGGAAATTAATCTTACCATTTTTTGTGTACCCTTTTGGAAATAATTTATGCACATACAAGCAAAGGTCTCTTAGCTCAATCCACTGTTAACATGAAACAGTGCTGTATTTTGCCCTGTACTTTGCTTTTTCTAATTAATATATCTTAGAAGTTATTCCATGATGGCAAAGAGCTTCCTCATTCGTTTTTATGATTGCTGTTAGATGTTCCCATCTATGGATTACTTACACAACCTACTGACTGACAATAGCCTTCTTTTCTTCTTTGGGAATTACAAACAGTGCTTCATATATTCAGTTTACACCTATTGTATATCTATTTGTAATATTAATGGATATTACTAAATTGTACTCTACAGAGGCTATACCAATTTACTATCCACATTACCATTCTCTCTATGTAGCTATGTATCAATCAACCATCATAGATATATTACTGGATTATATAATTATTAGATATATACATCAATATTAGATTGTTTTTATCTTTGCTAATCTGAGAGATAAAATATTATATCTCATTGAAGTTTTGTTTTTTATTGACATTTATTTTGTATATAATAAGTGTTCAGTCTAATGAAAATTTGTATATGTATACACCTGTGCAACCATTACCCAAATCAAGACTTATAACCAGTAACCCAGAATCTCTCTTTGCTCATTTTCAAGTCAATATCCAACCTCCCAAGGGACAAACAGCATTCAGACTTTTATCACAACAGAATAGCCCTGCATGTTCTTGAATATAAATTATATACTATGAATATTTTCATTTGATTTTTTTAACGCATTTTCATTTCTGATTTTTTAACGCAACACAATGTCCCTTCAAATGTTGGTAATTCATTTTTTCATGTTGTGTGTAGAATTTTATTGGTTGAATATATCACATCTGTCTTTTTAATTTTGTTTTTAAAGTTTCAGAATGAATTTCTATTTAAATGAGGTTGAATTATTTTTTCTTATTTTTAAAAAAGATTATTTGCATCTTTTAATGAACTTTCCATGGGTAGTCTGGTAGTCTTTGCTCCTTTTTCTATTAGAAATATATATATATATAAATAAACACACATACACACACACATATATATACACACACAAATATACCTCACATATATATATGATTAGACATTGTGTTACAACTATTTTTTCCTGTTTGTCCACTACCTTTTAATTTTCTGTATGTTATCTAAATATCTCACCTTTCTTATGTGACTTTCATCAAGTTTTAACATTCTTAGAAAGATTTTTTATAATCCAAGATTATTGGAATTGCTTTCTTCAATAATTTTATGGTTTAATTTTCTACATTTAAATATTTGATCAACTGAAATAAACTGTAGCCTAGTGTAAGGTGTAAGTATGAGTTCAACTCCACCACCCTGGCAACCCCACTCTTTTGGATCCTGCCTTTCCGGTCTTGCCTTTGAAGAAAGCCATGTGGACGGTTTTCTCCATGTTGAATACTCATCATATGAAAGCAAAACTGAACTTGAACAGAGATTAGGACAGGAAGAAGGTTCCCTTTTTCCTCAAATGGATTTCAAAACTGTTTAATGTTGTGCAATTAGAACACAAACTAGCATAAGATAATCCCATCTGAATATTTTTTCATAAATCCGAACAAAACTCAACTAGAAATAAGCTACCTTTCAGTAAGAGACCATTCTCCCTGCAAAAGAATCTGTCCTGGTTCCCAAATCACCTCCCTTACTGACAGTGGGGATTTACAATGGGGGAGAGCAAACCCCCCATTGTAATGAACAGTGGAGACTTTATCATGTATTGTAACACTAGGCTCATCAATTTTCATTCCAATAAAATGTTCTCAGTTATTTCAAAATGAAACCAACCAAACAATAAGTAAATAAATCTTCTCAGTAGTAAAGTCTTCTGTAATCAATAAGTTCCCCACAGAAACCATGAAAGTGGAAGAAAGGAAAAGAGATGTAAACCTAAAATTGCACCAGTATCACTGTGATGTGGTTTATCTGGTATAAAATGGAATAAAAACGACACACTATTTTAATACTTAACTGCAATGTTACTTTCTCCAAGCTGTCCTGTATCATATTTAAGTAAGATATACTTTTGAGAAGGTTATCATATCATCTAAAATCATTCTGTGGGCATAATGTCCATGAGCCTGCTGCTACTATGTTGGAGAGTGCACAGTATTTAGAGGAAGAGTGAGTCCTGAAATTTAAGAATGCAACTAGCTTGAATGCTGGAAAAAGTATTACTTGACCAGCTCTGTAAAGCATTATTTTAAGGTTCTCATTCTACGTTAACATTTTCTTATCATATGATCTCTCTGTTGTTCAGAACTAGAGGAAAGACCATTCTATGTATGAGAGATATATTAATATCTGCCTTTCTTTGAGAAAGCCCAATACATATATATAATAATATTAAATTGCTCAGATACTTTAAGAAATGATTACTTTTAAATAAGTTTAACTTCAGAGTTTATCTCAAAAGCAAGCTTCTTTCATTTATCTTTAGGTCAAACTCTATTACTTTTGGGCAAAGTCTATTACAGAACTTAGGGAGCAAGAGGCAAGTAAGGTGCAATCAGCAGGAAAAGTTGTCAAGTTAAAGTAAGTTTCTGAGCATGAGTATCTGTAACATTTCAGGTTATACCATAAATAAAATTAGAAGAGAAAATTCCCTGCCCCCCCATGTCAGGTAAATGCCAGTTTTTAATTTATAACAGCTAATTATGATTTTTGAGGAAGTCAATGAAAAAAGACATCCTATAAAGATATGCATTTTTCACTGTAAAGGATAGATGACTTGTGAAAGTGATAATGAATGAAGGTTAGTTAGAATTTCCATATAAAAGGCAGGCATGTAGTGGGTCTAGATTCTGTGCCTCGAAGTTATACTGTGGCATATTCTGTGGTTCAGTAAAGTAAATAAATGGCTTTGTGTTATTATAAGAGTGTACATTATCTGGAAATGAATAGTAATAAAGACTTGTTTGACTTTGAAAAAGATAAATTTGATTTAAGTATTAAGATCTATGCTTATTACATTTTAACTGTAAGAAACTATAAAATTCAATTCAGTTCAACAGACTTTTACAAGGAAATTAATACATTCCAAGTCTGTAGACTTTAACTTTATTTTTTTTTTTTTTTTTTTTTTTTTTTTTTGCGGTATGCGGGCCTCTCACTGTTGTGGCCTCTCCCGTTGCGGAGCACAGGCTCCGGATGCGCAGGCCCAGCGGCCATGGCTCACGGGCCCAGCCGCTCCGCGGCATATGGGATCCTCCCAGACCGGGGCACGAACCCGTATCCCCTGCATCGGCAGGCGGACTCTCAACCACTGCGCCACCAGGGAGGCCCTGTAGACTTTAACTTTAAAAAAAGTTTTCATTATAAAAGTAACATAGTACTTTGTACATCCAGATAATGAACTCATGTTCAAGTCTCCCCACCTACAAGCAAACTGAAAAATGACAGACAATATATGAACATTAAACTTAGTAATACAAATGCAAACTCCTGAAGAGCAAGAGGGATTCACAGCAGGCAGGAGCTATAGGGCATGCCTAACAAGTAATGTTTCAGGGTAAACCCAGTGCTTGCCATAGACAAGGCCATCCCAAAATGTGGCATAGTCCCACCTGCAAACACTTAGAGGTCCACCATCCCAGGAGGTCAACTTAGTGTAGCTACAGAGGTAGCTACAGCTGTAGCTACTAGGCTGGTAAAGATTCACAGAGATTGAGGGGGAAAAAGAAATCTGAAAAAGGCCAATATTTTGATAGAGATACAATAGGGAGATCTTCCGTTAAAAGAAATTAGATTTACTAAAAAATCAGAAAAGAGCTTTAAAATGAGTCTATGAGACAATGAAAGGAATCATTACTGAAATGAAAACAGGATGGTATAAAACAAAAAAGATGACAATACAAGAAAACAAATTAGAGATCTAATAAATAAAGAATTGTTGATATGAAACAAAATATATGGGTAAACAGCAGATTATACATAGTTGAAAAATATACAGTGAACCAAAAGATCCTTTCAGAATCAAGCAAAAAAGATAAAAATAATAAAACCACCCTCAAACAAACAAGTAATCTAAACATAAAATAAGAAACAAAAGAGCACAAAATTATAGGGAAAATTAAAGATTGTTACTTGCAAAGAAAAATCACTAAAAAAAAAAACCCCAAAAACTGCAACTTAATGAGGGAGAGAAGACACTGGGAGTAATTACAGAGAAAAGCAAATAGTAATTAAACAAATAGTTAAACTGTTTAATTTTAATTTAAATAGTTTAATTTACTATTTGTTTACTATTAATTTTAAAAAATTAAAAATTTTTGGTAGAAAAAAAAGAACTAAAAATTATAAGAGGGCAATGTTAGTAAATTTATACCAGTAAAATTGAAAATCTAGATAAAATGATAAAATGGACAAGTTTCTAGGGATGTACTGCCAAATATTATTAAAAACAAATTTAAAATAGTTAAATCATACACAGACATACACAAAATTACCATAAGCTCAAATATCTTTATATTCTCCCCAAGGAAAAATAATTATCATTTTATACAAACTGTTTTAGAGCAAAGAACCAGATGGGTTACAGACCAATTGATTTTACAAGGCATTACTTAAGGATAAAAGAAAATAGAGAGTTTTTTTTCCCTACAAGCAAAATGAATCAACAAATTTAAAATGCACTGAAGTAATAAAATTCAGCAAGCTTGCTGTATACAAGATCAACATAAAAATTCAATTGTGCTTCTATACAAAAGCAACAACCAATTAAAACTTATAATAGAAAAATGATGCATTACAGCAACAAAACTAATGTATTTTACATTTACAAAATGTAAATAGAAAATTTTTTAATTTATAAAAAGTGGTGCAAGAATTTTATGGAGAAAATCCAAGGAGGTTTATAGAAAAACAAAAAGGGTCTTAAATTCCAGAGTCATGCTATTTTGGGAATGATGGTGTCAGTTTTATGTAGATATATATTCTTTTTTTTAATCACTCTATAAATCCAAATTAATACCTTTCAAAATCCCACCAGTTTTATGAACCCTCACAGGTGAGTTAAAAAATTAATTAAAAGGGTAATTGTGTTAAAAAGAAAAGGCAATTTTTAAAAAAGTACAAGGTTGGGTTCACATAAAATCATTGACTATAAAAATCAAGATATGAAGCTGTAGTAATTAAACAATAGTGTTAGAGCAAGAGTACAATAATGGAAACTGCTGAAATCGCTATTACTATCAATATGGAGTATATACTGTATGCATATTCATGAACAATCACAAGTGGGCATATTTACAATCTATATGTGTATCTATATCTATCATATACTCTAACAATTTGCCTCATTTCACTCCTGTAAAAACATATTTCAGCACTCTCTTGTCTGTAACCATAGTTCTATCTTACTCCTTTTGATGACAGTATAATATTCAATTTCATGGATGCAATTTTACATTAAATAATTTCATATTTTATTTATAATTTTATTTTCAGTGAGCAATTTTGTCCATAACTTTTCCACCTAATACTAGGATATGAATGAGGAAGATTCCACTGAGTAGAACTTTAGAAACAAAGGACACCTCACCCTGAGCCTGTCCATCTCCTCTCCTAGTCTGCCTGAGGCAGCCAATTACCAGCCCCACCTGTTTCAGCTCCAGAGCTGCCCTAGGAGCACGTGAGCCCACTGGGATGCCAGAGTAGCAGCTGCCTGTTTCCTGAGCCCAGACTGCCCTCCCCACCATGACTGTCACACTAAGTGCTGCTGTGAGTTGTTAAGACATGAGGGGAAATCCACCACAATAAAACTGACATTCAGCGTTCAAAAAAAAAAATTTTTTTTTAAGTTATGTAGGAGAGTGTTTCTTTTCCTTTTCAGAAAGTTGTATTTATCATCCCACCAGCTGTGTCTAAAATAGTATATATTTAACACAACGCTTTTTTTTTTCATTTTTTTGCTTCTAGGTATTAATGTGGGGCTCGAGAAAATCACCATCAATTCTCAAGTCAAGGAACTGAAAACGTATAGGCTCACATATTGGTGGACCACATGTAAGGTAATTATATTTCTTTATTTAAAAATAACTTTCATGCCTAACAAAAGATTAGAAGCAAGTTATATATGAAGATTACAAACTCTCAGAATGCATGAAATGTCAAAAGCCATGTAATTTGGTGATTACTAGTATCATTCTGGGAATAACACTTCAGAGGAAAAAAAGTGACATTATTATATACAAAAATGGTGATGCTTTTGTGGTCACTAATATATGTTATATTTTCTCTCAAATTGTTTCTTTTTTAATGGTCAAGTTTAAGGCCTCACCAATTTACTGAAATCATTTTGAAAGCACTTGCAAACATATAAGAACAATGGGATTAATAAAAATTATTACCATGTAATATATTTAGAGCAGCCACACTACATAGCTTGCTATCATTTAAGAACAAATACAGCCCATCAGTGCTGTGGACAGTGATCCACAGATATAGAAATGACAGGCTCATTTATCCTGGCATCCAACAGACTTCAGGTTCTACTCTCCAAGGAGAAACCAACACATTTGACAGTTCACCTCAACTAAGCTAAACCAGAAAGGTAAATCTGCTTTAAAAACAGATTGGTGCAAAACCAACAATGTGTGCTTGGGAAACCCCTTGTTACTACCGACTGTGCCACTAGTTAGAAAAATTGCTACATCATGCAAAAGTCCTTGCAGCTAATTCATCACTTGCTTCACTGTAGCCTGAAGAGGGATGTAAGGATGAATGTCAGGAGCTTCAAAGCCTTCTCCAAGAATTGGGAGCATCCCATGAAGAAAACTCAATCCACCCAAACAAAGACATTTGACCTTTGTGTTGGCAGGAAGAAAAAAATAAATAAAAACAACTTCAGACCGCATTTGTGCTCTGTAATTGGCCCAAGCTTAATGGAAGATACTCACTAATAGAGTAAAACACCAGGACAGGATTTTGGTAAATGGCAAGTTATTTCAAAAAGAGCTCTGTTCAAGGTAATTTACAAGAAAGAGGAAGGCTTACTTAAAGCTGCCGCTTAGGATTGTATTGAGTCAAATCAATTTCATAGTTTCTTTAAATTTTATTGATGTTTCTTGGCTTTTGCATTTCACAGAGCTGAAATAACAAAAACATCTCTTAGATGTCTCAATTTTAACTCCACTTTAAACTTAATTTTTATCTTCTTAATTTACTTTTTAAGAGAAAAACTTTGTTTCCATTTCAGGGACTCAATATAGCAATAAGAACCATTGTGCTAAAGAGTATCCTGACAACTTTTGGTATTTAACTAAAGAGTGGGCAGAAAGCCAAAGAACTTGTTCTTCCTGTGTGAAGGTATCGATTATAATATTTGGCACTTGTGTTTGGGATGCAGAGTGATGAAGAAAGGAGGGCTCTGCATATTATATATGGAGCAAGTTGTGTTGGTGAGAGTTGCAGCAAATTGTATGGTGGACTCTGTCACCTGACTTGGCCCTGCTGTAGGCCCTGGGGCCAGATCAGTTTTGCGGCTCAAACTTTTCCTCACCTCCATTTGTTAACTTTAGGTAATCACTGTCCTGCTACTGATACTCTACTCGTTCTCCTTCACTTGTAGCTTCAGGATATTTTTGGCAATTATTACACTGTTTGTAGTTATTTATTTTTTTGTCAGAGCCTACCTCATCAAATAATAGTTCATGAGGGTATTGACTGCCTTATTCCTCTCCTGGTAGAATCAAAATGCAGAGAAGCAACAGGGTCTATTTCCAAATTTTGATTATCACTGCACAGTATGAGCGATACTGCTGGCCAGGGAAACAGTGGGAGATACTTCTGTTTGCATTCTGGGAGAACCTGAAAGCACCCTATATTTGATTCCAACCTCTTCCAGCCACAGTCCATGAGCAGTCCTGGTGGCAAAGAGACCAGACGGGAGACACTCATGTCTGTACCTGAGAAAACTCTTAAAAGGTCCCTAAACTCAGCTCTAGCCACTCCATAATTTGTTAATGGATGAACAATATAAAAAGATACAAAGTGTGACCTCTGTAGCATAAAATGTGGGGGAAGAAGTAAAAGTGTAGATTTTTCGTGTACAACTGAAGGTAAGTTGTTATTAGCTTAAAATGCAGAATGGGAGAAAATATTTGCAAACCATATATCAGATATGGAATTACTATTTAAAATACATAAGGAATTCATGTATCTTATGGCAGAAAAACTCAATCTGATTAAAAATTAGGCAGAGGACCTAAATAGACATTTTTCCAAAGAAGACATACAAATGGTCAACAGGTATCTGAAAAGATGCTCAATATCACTAATCATCAGAGATATGTAAATCAAAATCTCAGTGAGATATCACCTCACACCTGTTAGAATGGCTATCATGAAAAGAACAAAATATGGCAAGTTTTGGTGAGGATGTGAAGAAAAGGGAACCCTTGGGCACTGTTGGTGGGAATGTAAACTAGCACAGCCACTATGTAATATATTATGGAGGTTCTTCAAAAAATAAAAAATAGAACTACCATATGATCCAGCAATTCCACTTCTCGGTATATATGCAAAGGAAACGAAAACAGGATACTGAAAAGATATCTGCACTCCCATGTTCGTTGCAGCATTATTTACAATTGCCAAGATATGGAAACAACCTATTTGTTGGTGGATAAAAGGATAAAGAAGATGACGTGGTTGTATACATACAATTTAATATTATTCAGTCATGGCAAAGAAGGATATCCTGCTATTTGGAATAACATGGATGGAGCCTGAGGGCATTATGTTAAGCTAAATAAGTCAGACATAGAAAGACAAAATACTGTATAATCTCACTTAAGTGTGATATCTAAAAAGAAATTCAGCCCATAGAAACAGAGGAGAAAGGTGGTTGCTAGGGACTGGGGTGTGGGGGAAATGAGGGTATGCACTTCCAGTTAGAAAATGAATAAATTCTGGGGATCTAATATCCAGCATGGTGACTACAGTTAACAATAATGTATTATATTCTTGAAAGTTGCTAAAAATAAATCTTAAATGTTCTCACCATAAAAAAATAAAATTGTAAACATGTGAGGTGATGGATGTATTAACTAACCTTATTGTGTTAATCATTTTGTAATATCTATGTAGATATATATCAAATCATCACATTGTACCCCTTAAACTTACACAACATTATATACCAATTATATATTAATACAGGTGAGGAAAAACAAAACCTATCGTTGTGATGAGGGAATTGCAAATTAAAACCACCAGTAAATTAACTGCATATATAAATAAACAGCTGAAATCAGAACTGTTGGAGATGATACAGAATAAGAGGAACTATCAGACACTATTCGTGGGAATTTAAATTGATATAACCTGTCTGAAAAACTGTCAGTATCTACTAAAGATTAACATGTGCATACCATGTGACTTGACTTTCTACTCCTAGGCATATAACCAATAAAAACACACAAATATTTACAGCAAAAGACAAGTACACAACGTTCAGAGCAGAGTTGTTCTCAATAGCTACAGGCTGGAAATAAACCAAACAATCATCAAGCAAAGAATATGTAAGCAATTCATGATATGTTCATACAAGGGAATTCTACCCGGCTCTGTAAAGCAATGAACTATTTCTGCATGAGAGGCTACGGTGAATCTCACAAACCCAGTCTAGAGGGAAATATTCCAAACACAAAAGAGTACAAATAATGTTATTGTATTTATATAAAGTTCAAAATCAGGCAAAATAATCTTCGATAATTAACTTTTAATAGGAATTAGTGATCATGACAGGAAGGTCCTAGATGGGGCTTCTGTGGTGCTGGCAATATTCTATATCTTGATATCTTGACCTGTGTGGTAATTACATGGGTATGTTCAATTTATGAAAAATTTTATTAACCTGTACCTGTATAATTTATAGAATTTATATATACTATACTTTGTTAAATAATTTGTTAAAATTTGGAATGTTCAACTACATAAATATTGCAACTAGTCAAACAATACAGTAACAGTTAAATGATTTATATTTCATATAAAGGATGGCCTTGGTGACTTTCATGAGCCATCGGAAAGAAGTAGTGAGAATGATGCACTTTTGTAATGAAATGAGTACAGATGTTATTGAAGAATTAGGTAGAGTGATGTAAGTAGGTACCAATAAGGTTAATGATAAGTATATGATAGAAATATCCTGAGAACAATGGAAGTCTAGATTAAAGGCACTTAACTAAGCCTTAAGTGAAAGAGAAAGCCTTAGAGAAAGCATCTTTGAGGAGATGATGTTTAAACTTAGTACTGAAGGTTAAGTAAGAGTTAGGAGAGGAAGTAAGAAGGTGGGGTAGGAAAGGTGGGCATTCCAGGCAGCATGAATAGAAGCAAGCAGTCGAGAAACTGCATAGATACAAAAATCAGCTTGGTATTAATATACTAAGTGTAAAGTAGAGGGTTTTGGAAAACATGGCTAGAGAATTAGGCAAAGCACCAGCAATGGAGGACCTTATGTGTCACGTTTAGAGGGCTGGCCTTTTTCTATTAATTCTGGGTAGCTATTAACAGGTTATAAGCAGAAAAGAGTCATGATCAGATCTGTTTTTAATTAATTGGTTAATTAATTAAAAACAAATTTACCTATTTGTATTTTTCCTTCCAGTTTTATTGAGATATAATTAACACAGCTCTGTATCAGTTTAAGGTGTACAACATAATGATTTGACTCATATACATCATGTCTTTTAAATAGACACCACAGAATTGAAGTGGAGGTTTGAAAGCCATGTGATAAAAATATGGGAATAAATTAATTTTTTTCCTGAAAAATTATAACCATCTAATATAGAGAAGTCATAAGAGATCAAGAAATATACACAACAGAAAGCTCTTGAATGCCCCAAAAGATTATTTTGGTTTGAATGACTTTTTTCCTAACATGTGCCAGTACTTGCGATGTTTGTACTGACTCATCCACACTTTATACAGTTTCCTAATTGGCCAGTGACATATATTTGTAAATAGTTTTCAACCATCAGTACCTAACACATTAGTTGCTCAATAACTATACTGTTGATTTGTTGTGGTTGCCACACAGGGTTGAGAGTAAAGCATGGAGCCATGTAATAGTTGTGGTCATTTTTTCCTCTGTGTGAAATTAATTGGACTATGTAGAAATTCAATTCTCTACTTGGCCTGAAAAAAATCCTTTTCATCATCTCAATAGGAAACTCATTTTAGGCTTTTTAAAGATACTTGCATGATTTTGATGAGATTATCATTATCATAATCATTATTATTATCCCTCATTAAGTTCCTGGAATACAAGGACATACCATCTCAAGAGAGAAAGCTTTTTAAATAGCCGTCACTAGTTTTTAACTGCAATAATTACCGTAGATTCTGAATTCCAAGACTCTTTGCATTGTCTGGGTTAAAATGCTTAGGTCCTTTGGTTAACAGTTGTCTTCATCTTTATAGAGCCATGTTGATAGCTTTTAGCAACCAAATGAGACTTTGTTAAACACACACACACACACACACACACACACAAAACTAATAGCTGCTTTGGGAAATATGTATAACACATGATATTTAACAGGTCTTAAATAATAGATTTCCTTTAGTTTAAAACCTGTTTCTAGTTTAAACAGCTACTATATTGTATAAAGAAATATAACTTGGAGCAATATTTTCCACATCAAATAGAGAAAAAAACCCAATCTAACATCCTTATTTTTCCTGAACTCTCTTTGTCAGGATCTCTCTTCTTTAATCCAGACTGCACGTTGCAACCAGTGTAATTTCTCTGAGGCACAATTCTGGACATGTGCCCTCCCATAGCTAAAGAAATTCCAATGAATCCCTTTTGTCCGCTCAAAAAAATCTAGAATTCAAAGGCTTTTCCTACCCCTCAGTTAGTCTCCGCCAAGTTATCCTTGGCCAGGCACTTGGACGTAGCAATGGAGAGGGGTGACTGGAAAGAGAGTATAAGTGGCATAAACATGGCGAACACGAAGAAACATAAAATATTGTTCAGTGCTCCGAAGACTATAAAATAGGCTAATATTATAGAATGACAGGGAAGTGCTTCAGCTAGGTAGTCAAGGAAGGATCTCTGAGGAGAGGAAGTTTGAGTTGTGTCTGAATGTTGTGAAGGAAAAATTCACGAAATGATATAGGTAAATGACCTTCCCAATAGACGAAACAACAAGGACCTTGACATGGGACACAAAATAAGGGACAGAAAGAAGACTGCTTTGCCCAAACCTGTCCTTCTAGGCATCAGTTCTTCCTTCACTGAAAACCCAAACACCACACTGAAATATGTTTCTCCTATTTCTTTAAATGTGTTGTGTATTTGTTCCCCTCGGGAGTTTACTTGTGAGCATCTTTCCGTATGGTACAATGATCCCTATCTCTGCACGGGAAAGCCCTCCCTGTTTTCAGAATCCACTGTGACCTGGCATCAGTAACAATTATTCAAAGTGCCTTTAGGGAACATTTGGACTTAATTTGGTGTCTGGATATCAAATTCTGAACTTGGATAAAAAACAAAAAGTGTAGCAGTATAGAAATAAGGTGAACTCTGCCAGGTTTTTCCAACTAAAGCTGTACCCTGTCCACTCAAGAGTCCAGTAAATAAGGGACCTTGTGGGCATTATGCTAAGTGAAATAAGTCAGACAGAGAAAGACAAATATCATATGATCTCACTTATATGTGGAATCAAAAAAAAAAAAAACCTGCAAATTCATAGATACAGAGAACAGACTGGTGGTTACCAGAGACAGGGGGTGTGGATGGACGAAATGGATAAAGGGGGTCCAAAAGGTACAAACTTCCAGTTATAAAATAAACAAGTCATGGGATGTGAGGTACAGCACGGTGACTACAGTTAATATTGTATTGCATATTTGAAAGTTGCTAAGAGAGTAGATCTTAAGAGTTCTCATCACAAGAAAAAAATTGTAACTCTGTGTGGTGACAGACATTAACTAGACTTACTTACCGTGGTGATCGTCTTGCAACAAAATAAAACAAAATAAAAGAGTTGTAAATGTAGGGCTGTAGATTTTCCCAGCTGTGTTTGGGGGTTATTAATTGAAGAGAGTTCACCCAAAGTGTCATCTCTGGCCCCATGATAAGGGTAGTCAAAGATCCCAAAAGGTGGAGTGTTTTCTTTTCCTCAAGACACTTTACATGACCCTTTGTAGTACCATGACTCATTCATTTATTTATTCATTCATTCATCTGATAAACATTGAGGGTTTACTATGTGCCAGAATCTATAATATTTTCTGGAGATAAGATGGCATGCAAAACAAACAGTGGCCTCCTGTCTTTATTTCTGAATGACAAAGCTCTTAACTTTAAGAATACAATTGTATACCTCACTGTAATCCTCTGTATTACCGGTTCACACATTCATCTGGCAAGATTCTAATACTTTGAGAATGCCTGACTTAAAAAAAAAAAAGAAAAGAAACAGGAACGAATGTGTACTCGGACCCAAATGCTATGGGATAGAAAGCCTAAGGAAAGCTGCAGCCTTGGAATCTGCTGTGTGCTGGGCTGGGCTGTTCTTTGACAGATGCAGTGAGACTTGGGGACAGGACAAAAACAACTCTCTAAACTCGATGCATAGGAAGGACACATCAGGAGGGAAAGCTAATCACACATCAAAAGCCTAGATTCCAGGGCTTCCCTGGGGCTTCCCTGGGGCTTCCCTGGTGGCGCAGTGGTTGGGAGTCCGCCTGCCGATGAGGGGGACGCGGGTTCGTGCCCCGGTCCGGAAGGGTACCGCGTGCCGCGGAGCAGCTGGGCCCGAGGGCGGTGGCCGTGGCTGCTGGGCCTGTGCGTCCGGAGCCTGTGCTCCGCGGCGGGAGAGGACACAGCAGTGGGAGGCCCGCGTACCGCAAAAAAAAAAAAAAAAAAAAAAAAAAAACCCTAGATTCCTAGATGCTTTACTGAAACTCTTACTGGATGTACATTTTGACTCCCAGAGGGAATTTACTCATGAAGAATGTCTTTGCAATCAGAGAAAGAGGCATCTGGGCAATTTGTTTAATTTACAGAAAGATGCCTTCCAACAAAATTATGGAGCCTTGTTTTTACTTTTAGGTTTCTGGTCCTAGGGACTTAATGTAGTTCCACTGTCACTTTAAGTAGAAACCGCCCCCCCCCCAAAATTATACAGCTCTTAAACTAAAAAACTAAGACTCATTATGACTAAACAGTTTATGGTATCACTCTGTCAACACAACTGAGATATTCCGCATGGCATGTATATATTAATACTATTTTCTACTAACTATGTCAACTTGAAAATACAGAGAATGCTTTGCTACAAAGAGTAATCCCCCATCTCTAAGTATAGGCATTTCTTCATGAAAGAAAAAATGCACATGATTGGGGGCAGGTTGAACATTGTTACTGAAGGCCTGAAGTAAAGGGAAGTGGGGGAGAGCTTCCAGAAACCTTGGTTGCAGTGACAAGAGCAGCGGCAGTTGCTCCAAGCCTGACTCTGGATGAGGGGAGGATTCTCCTGGGCAACAGCAAGTCTGGGGCTGCCACAGGGGCTGCTGCATCTTTTATATCAGGACATGTCCCCTTCTTCAGGTCTTAGGGCACCAGTGATTATTTGGGGCTCCTGCATGCTTCTGTGGGGTATGATTCCCGGGGCTGCCTCCACTGCAACTCTTGTTTCTCATTACATGTAAAGACAAAATATAGCTTTCATTTTATGGTCTTGGAAGCCATGTCTTCCTGTGGTAAGTTATTATGGTTTTGCTGGTAGGAATTTTCTTTTAAGTCATTGATATTCTTAACTGAGATCAGGTAGTTTGGAGACTGGTCTCACTTGCTGCCTCATTTGCTAGGAGTACCTATTGCACCTATATCTCAATACGTAACCCAATGCAAACTGCAACTGGAGGGGTTTGCATTTATTTCAGAACTTACTACAAAATTATCCAATTCTTGCATAATTTACACTGAGTGACCAGGCTTTGTAAGAGTATCTGATAGAAGATTTCAGTGCCTTACCGTCAGTAAATTTATTATAGCTAAGATCACAATAATGATATATTTTTATTCCAATGATATTTTATGATCTACAAGGCTTTTTTACTTGTACTATTTCAGATCATATATACGAAAACCCACAGAAAAGAAGATACTATTTTCTCCATTTTGAAAATAAAAAGCTAACGTTCAGGAGGGTTAGTTCACAGTAATACATCTAGTAATTGAAAAGGACTCAAATTCAGGCTAAAAGACTGAAGTCTCCCCATTTACGCATGCTATACCTTCTTCCTAATATGGGTAGAGCCCCATCAGATTGCTAATTACGCTATAACAAGCAGTATATGTCTTCCATCTGGACCTACATCCATGAATCACTCTTGAGCATTGTCATGAGGGATGCAGGAGGACACTGGGTCTTCCCTCTGGGGAAAGGGGCACAGAACCAGACAGCACGCCATCACCAGGGCAGCCCCAGGTAAATACTGACACTCTGGACTAGCAATTCTACATCAAGTTGCCTCCCAGAAGCAGTCTGAATGCAGGTCTAACAGGCTCTTTTTAATTCTTCTTTTAAAATCAAATGCTGATGGAGCACTGACCATGTCCCAGGACTTGCCAGATGCTCTAGGTAAGAGGATGTGGTCTTTGGCCTGGAGGAAGCTACAGTTTAGGAAATGAGACCAACATGTCAACTATGAAATCAGTTCCTGGTGTGGCATGACAGAGAGATGGTAAGAGGCACAGGGACAGCTAGAGTGACAGCATGAAGATTTATGAGAGTAACAAGCAGTTAAACTTCCATGCTGTTGTGTCTACAGATCTGCTACCGTGGGTATTGCTGCCGTGATTAGATGCTGTTAAATTCCTAAAGTCTGCGTATTCTCTCTTTCCTAAGACGTGAAAGGGAGAATTTTTTTCATGTTAAGAAATGAAACTTGAGGAAGCCAGTAAGACACAAATTTCAGATTCCCAAGACACTTGATATAACCCAGCTTTAATTTCAGAGCTCAGTTTTTATGATAAAATTAGATACCTAGAAAATAAATTCAGCATCGACTGAGTTCAACCAGGGAAAGTTCACAAGCTGAAGATGGAAACTGCAACATTCGGCTTTATAACAAGAGCCTGGGGATACCAGCCACATTTTATTTTAAGTGATAAGTACTAAAGAGCAGTTCTCCAACTAGACCCATCTTTCTGACCACCATGCTTCCCTGGTCAGGGACCAAAGGTTGAGTGGCCTCTGGTGGTGCACTGCCTCATCCCCCTCATCACCAGACCTCAATTTGGTCTCAACTCCACACCTCCCAGCTCCTTGTTGAGCTTTGGGCCATGAAGGAACTTCAGTGTCTAGCACTGAGCAGGGATGTGGCACAACCTCAAACACTGGGAGGGCACAAGGCAAGATCTGAACCAGGTGAGTGTATTCCTCTGGAGCTCAGATACCTGCACATGTAGCTTTCACCTATGGAGCTTCCTTTAAAAGTCAGACCTATTTTTTTTTGTGCGGTACTCAGGCCTCTCACTGTTGTGGCCTCTCCCGTTGCAGAGCACAGGCTCCGGACGCGCAGGCTCAGTGGCCACGGCTCACGGGCCCAGCCGCTCCGCGGCATGTGGGATCTTCCCAGACCCGGGCACGAACCCATGCCCCCTGCATCGGCAGGCGGACTCTCAACCACTGCGCCACCAGGGAAGCCCAAAAGTCAGACCTATTGATACTAACACTTAGAAAGTTGTAGAATTTCACCCCAAGAATGAGGTATTCAAAGCATATTGAGGAAGTACATATTAGAACTGTCATGATTTTTATTCTATTGTTCTTCAAACTCATAATATAGCATGAAAGTTCGAGTCAGAGGAAAAGCAGTCCAGAGTATCAAGATTATTTCCCCACAGCACTGACGTCCACAATGAGGCCCTGTCATTGCTTGTTTGGGTTGATAAGATATAGTGCTTTTCTTTTTTTTTTCTAGAAGTATAGGTGATTTATGTTTCAGGTATACAGAACTGATATAGATATTATATATATATGTATTCTTATACATATATATAAGAATATATATGGATATATATATTCTTTTCCAGATTCTTTTCCACTGTAGGTTACTACGGGATATTGAATACACTTCCCTGTGCTATACAGTCAATTATAATGCTTTTCTTATCAGATTAAATTTTCAGAATAAAAACCCACTGTTTATCTACCTACCTACATACCTATCTACCTACCTACCTATCTATTTATCTATATATCTCAATATAAGGCATGTACCCATTTCATTGTGAAGAAGGTTACAACAGAAACTTTTGGCTGAACATAGCATCAAACCAGCTTTGTCAATAGATTCTGACCTTTCTCTCTGAAATTTTATGTGTACTGAAATCTGTAGAATGAAACAGAAGAAGCCTGGCAGAGCAATATGGAGATAAAAGGCCAATGAGGCCTCTGAGATAAACTTAACCATAAGGGAAGAAGAATCTGGACTTGTGCTTAATACTCTACACCATCCGAGTACTGAGGCAGAGAGAGTTTGGTCTCTGTATCATAAGTACCCACTGATATCACTCTAGGTGGCTTGTTGGGAAAACAATTCTGTGTTTGTGTATTTGTGTATATGCATGCATGTTGCATGTACGTCACAATCTGGATGACAAAGAGCTGTAATACTTGGTGGGTTTTGCTGTAGGATACCTGGGCCATTCACAGAGTCCTGAAAGAATCAGCAGAGACTTACATCAGCACCACAGAGGCAGCAAGATGGCACTGGGATGGCAGTGATGCTATCCTACATATGGGGCATTGCTTCATGTTGTAATGGTTTAATCAGTAACTCTAAGATCTCAGTTTGGCTATGGTGAGTAGCCTGGAAGTAACCCAAAACAGCAGACTAGGAGGTCATCACTGTTACGGCAACTGGCTTTGAGGAATATCCCTCAAACCCCAATTTCACAGCAGATAACTTTCCGTACAAAGAAGGTATAAAATACTGATCTTTGTCAAGAACCTGGGGATCCATGAGAGAATTTGCAAAGAGACTGGAGATGAAAAAGAATGGACCTCCAGCTAAGCTGGGAGGTATTGTAATTTGATCATGCTGTGATTCATGCTGTGTTACAGATGTGAGCTCTGAAGCTACAGCAATTACTTTATATTATGGACTGAACATGTTTGCTCCCACCCCAAAAACGTACAGACTAAAGTCCTAACCCCCAATACAATAATATTTGGAGATGGGACTTTGGGGAGGTAATTAGGGTTGAATTGACTTATGAGTGGAGGGTGGTGCTCATGACAGGATGAGTGTCCTTACAAGAACAGACACCAAAGAGCTTGCTCTGTCTCCCCATATTCACACAAAAAAGAGGTCATGTGAGCACCCAGCAAGATGGTGGCCACCTACAAGCTCAAAAGAAGAGGCCTCAGCATGAAATCTACCTTTCTGGCACTTCGGTGGTAGACCTCCCAGCCTCCAGAACTGTAAGAAATAAATTTCTGTTGTTTAAGCTACCTTATCTGTGGTATTTTGTTGTGGAAACCTGAGCTAAAACACGAGAGAAAAAAATGTGATTTTTTTACCTTATTTGGGCATTTGGAATTAATAAAGCTAACTGCAAAGCACTGTGGAATTAGCTCTGAGTTTCTCTCTTTGTTTCTCTAGCCAGAGACTGACTACAAATTTTTCTTTTCATAAATCATTTACAATTTGCTATAAAATTCTACCACATCTGAAAGTTTTGAAAACATTAATGAGAACTGTTTGGCCTATGTTCATTTGGAAGCTTGGTAAACTGATTATTGTCACTGGTTTGAAGTTCAATGCTCTTTTCTGTAAAGTCAGTTTTGTAATTGACTTTATTATCGTTGGTTATCATTTTCCATCATTGTTTAAATTAGTAAACACTGATGAAAGCAAAACAAAACTAAAGGGAAAGCTTATTGTTTATAGATTTGGAAAGATTTCAGGATATTTGAATATTCATTTGTTCTTACAATCAGATCGTAAGTATCATCAATGAACAAAGCACAGTATTAATGCAGACCGTTGCCTACACCATTTTAACACTCTGATCTGCCTTTCTGAGTCTGTAAAGTTTCATGTCATTGGTTCTCTACCACAATTTATCAGTCTTGGCAAAGAGCAATAACAACTGGAGATCGTGCTTGCTCTGGAAATTATTATTTACATTTTATATATCTAGAGTTTGGCTAATAGTTAACCCTAAACAAAAAATTTAAACCTCACAGTTGTCTTTGGAGTTCATTGTGGTACAGTCAAAGGCATAAGGAGTGTTTGAAAATCAGTTGAGATCAAAGAAAAGGCAGAGAGGGAAGGGGATGGGAGCCAAGTTGGTGCCTGAGTAGAGGAGGTGGTGAAATTTCATCATTACGGAGAGGAGACAGCATAGAGGAAGAGGTTCAAGCATCAGATGGTTTGGTAGCCATGAAGTAGCCTCTCACATATCTCACGACAGGGAGCATAACTCACCAGTGGACCCCAGTGATGTACACTGAAATCCACTGATGTGTCTGCTCAGTGGCCCTGCTTTCCACCAGATTGCTCACAGCCAGTGACTGAATGCAACAAGTATATGAAGCCAGGCCATTTCCTGGGAGATATGAGACTCCTATGACTGGTGACTCTGGCTCGAGAGCTCCTCGTTGGCTTTGCTAAAACTTCCTTTGAACTGCTCTACAGTCAAAACCTTTTTCTACTCAACCTTCCTTGCTTCCTTCTCTCCTTCATAGGAATTAGACCTGCATCTTGGTCTGACAATTCTCTAAATCTTCTCTGACTTCTTCCTGAGTTTTCCTCACAGGCCTTTTTGCCAATAAATTTCTTGCACAGCTAATCCCAATTTGGCATCTGCTTCTCAGAAGACACTACCTCACACAAGTGGAAAGTTGGAGATGAATAAAATAATTTTTAATAATAAGATTATGTGATCCTTGCTGATGTCAATGATTTAGATAGCAAGTTTTCCTATTTTGGAATTTTCTCCAAGATAATCAGGCTGAACCTCCAGGGCACATCAGGATGCTATTTTATATATTAATACCAGTGGGATATATGGTCCAAAGAAGCAGGTGTGTTTAGGGCCTGGTCAATCAAGGCAATTGAGGAAAGCAGGGGTTCCATTCTTACCTTACCCTAAAGTCCATAGATAAGCAAAGAGACCAGAAATAAAAGGGCATGAGTGGCTGAGTCCATCTAAGGGGGAGTCAGGATTACAGTCTTTTTTCTTTATGCCAAACCCAAACTGAGGGTTCCCCCCCATTCTCATTACCTTGGTAAAATATTTTGCTTTTAAATGGAAGGTTAGCAATGCTACCGATAGTCAACACTAACTAAACCCTTACTTGTGCCAGACTCTAAATGCCTTAAACTACAACCTCATGAGGTAGAAATTATCCTCATTATTATTCTCTGATAGAGGAGGAAACTGAGGTTCAGAAAGATAAGTGGTTTCCCATTTCCGTAGCTATTGAAAGATGGAGCTAGAATCTGAACTTAGGCAGTAGGAGGCCAGAGGTCTCATTCTCAATCCTCTGTAGCATGCCTCTCAGAAGTTATATTTTTTTAAGATACAAATTTTGGGGCAAAAATTAGAATTTTCAACTATCACATACTGGTTTATTTTAGTCACATTGTGTATAGAATATTCCAGACAATTCACTGTTATCTGGAGCTTCCTGTAGTACTTGCAGTCACACTGGTCCCTAGAAATACTGCAGAGACACATTTGTGAGGACAAACACCTGCCTGGCACAGGTTACTCAGTCTTGAAATCAGCCATGACTTGACCTGAATGTATTCATTTTAACTTGTTATATGCTATTAGCATATTATGCTAATTTGCATGGTTTTGAATAGGCTTTTTTTCCCGATGTGGCCCCAATTCATTTTTTTGCTTTGTTTTGTTTTCTAAAATAATGCTTAAATGAACCAGGATGAAGAGGAAACAAAGCTGTATGTTATATAAAAGTGCTGGATTGAAAACCAGACATAACATCAAAATATTCTCTGAGCTGATCTGAATTTGTTCAGTTCAAATTCTTTTGGAAAAAAAGTCTCAGTTTTTCTCCCATTGGTCCTTAACTTTCCTTCCATCTTTATTTCTGGTTGAAAACAAGACTGTTATGAAAGAAAATACATTTTACAGTATATCTGTGTATGTGTATAAATGTCTATGTAGATACAGAATCCTAAATGAGAAAGCAAAATAAATGCATAAAGAATGGAAGAAATATTGGGGGATTATCTATGACAAATCAAGACACTTCAAATGTATACTTTTTCTTTGAGAAAAATATCAATATGAAATGTCATTGCCTTAAATTCTCACCACCTGAATTTTTGATCTATCTCCCTTCTATTAGTTTTTAATTGATCATTTTAAGCCACCACTTAAAGTCTACTCTGAAAACAAGTGGTGGCAATGTCTAATTTCATCCACCTTTCTGGAAACCACTGATAGGAAATAATTCTCCTTCCTCCTCCTTCCCTTCCTTCCTGGTCCTCCCTTTACTGTATGTCTGCAGAATTGTTTCCAGGTATAAGGGATCTGAAGTGATGATTCTGAGTAACATTCTACCTAGGCTACGCTTACCCTCAGGATAGTCAGGTTCTGTGAGGATCTAGGGTTCTGTGACATCCTAAGTGCTCATTTTGGTGATTCTTTCCTACCTCAATGCAAGAGAGATGAAGTTTTTGTTGAAAGGGAATGCAGCCTGACTATGTCTGCTCACTTGCCAGGACTTTATCAAGTAAAAAGAAGTATTATAACCATAAGCAATGTTTGTCAGTTTTAAATATGTAATTACATACGTCAGTTGGATATCACCAAGCACCTATAGGTAAGAACTTTAATAAAGCCTGTGGTTGTCTATTGCATAGGCTTTTGAAATAGCCCTGCAAGATTAGGAGTTATGCAGTGAAATACGCTGTTCCTCAATGAATTGGAAGGTGTGGTATGGGAAATTCTGTCATAGGTGCAAGGTTTACGAAACTCTACTTGCTACAGAGCAATGCTAGTTCTTCTGTTCAATTTTTTAAAAAAGTAATATTTTGGAATGAAAAGACAGCAAATATCAGGAGAAAGGGTGGTGTGAGTCAGAGGGTGCATACCTGACCTGCTATAAAATAGAGGTCTGGCACACTACACAATCACAACAGGACAGTTTTCCATTCCTTAACCCCAGGGTTCTGCAATTATATATTTCCATATCCATGGGATTGGCAAACACCGTCTCTCCACTCTTTTTTTGCCAAAGGATTTAGACCAAGAGAAGGAGGAAGAGAAGCAAACATTCAGCTTTATGATAAAAAGCAGAAAAGAAAAGAAAAAAAAGGCAGGAAGGATCTTAAACATTTTATTTTTCATTTACTCAGAAGAAATGAATATTTAAGATTGCCAGAATCAGATTATTTCACTCTCCTTAAAGAAGTAAGACACCCAGCACACATATGGGAGTATGTATAAATGAATCCCAGCTTTCTCTAGACAGCGTTGTGAGAATAGATGCGATGGAGCTTTTGCATTTGCCCATTTCACTTGGTGACCTGCCTGCCTATGTTTCTCCCCACTCCCACCAGTGAAAAGACTCTTTCAATGAACTAGAGCCAGTAGCAAAGCGTCTGATAAATATGTGCTTTCCAAGGTATAAATGGCTGATAACATTTATCCCTGATGATGTAATTTGCATTTTAATAAGGAATTAAGCCAGAAATGCCTATGGTAAATTTCTACAGTGAATACCAAAAGCTTGAAATGTCTACAGTGGGATTTTAGGCAAAAGTAACCAGCCAGTGAAAAAGAATAACATTTTTCAGCTGTGGCAGGCAGGAGGGTATTTTATGGAAGGGGAGGATTTTAACGAGATAATCAATGGTCACGTAATTGTTATTGACTACTTTCTGCCAGGATTTAATGGGGCTGCAAAGAAAGTATATGAAAAAATAACAGTGAAATACTAAACTTCTAGTATTGCATTTTTCCTCTTCTTCCACAGCTATGCTGTACTTCCCGCCTCCTTTGCAGTTAGATGTGCCCATATGACTGAGATCTAGTCAACAGAATGTAAGCTGAAATTACTTCTAGGCTTAAACCGTATAAACATTTCCTATTTTATCCCCAACTTTTTCCCACAACTTCTGTTCAGCTTAATTGGAGATGACACCCAAGGAAGCTTTGGGAGCCATTACTTAAGACGGAAGATTCTCTATCAGTTTGGGTTTTTTTTGAATACAAGAAACAGCCCCATAGATGTTTTATAAACCCAGTACTTCTATTAAAAATAAACCTTAATAAAGTTTATTAAAAATAAGCATATTGAGTTTGCATTATTTTAATTTCTGAAGTCTATTTGTTATGATAGACAGTCAAACATTCTATACAGTAATGAGTAGTTCAATTATAGGGAAATATAGAGGTAAATTTTCCATTCCTCTTCTTTTACCAACAAAACATCAGGCCAAAATTTTAAGTGATTATACCCATAATAATTTCTTCTGGAAAATGAGATGCCAGCCTTAGGCTAGAATAAGTGGGAAAAGCTGTATTACATTGTACTAAGGAGCACAGACCTTTTATTTAATATCCATTTATCACTTACTAAATATATTTCCTTAAACAATTTGAAAAGTGGCTTTACAGAAACATCTTATAGAATGGTTCTAAGGGTTAAATAAAACATACTCAGTAAACAATGACTAACACTTATTATTATTGCCATATTTATCAGTCATGAAGAACGTGAACCATTAATTATAAGAGTGAACACCATTTCATTCTTGTAATAACTTTGAGACATTCCAGTAACTTTTGACATCAACTACCCACAGTTACTACAGACACCACAGACAAAGTGCACAGTCCTCGACAATACTGTCCTCACTTCAGACACCAGCTTCAAGTTCAAGCGTCCTCAGGCCACCCTCACTTCTGACCAACTGGCTACGAATTCAGAGATTCTTACTACCCCCTCAGGTTCAATGACTCACAGAACTTAGGAAAACACTATACTTGTGAGTATAGTTTTATTACAGCCAAAAGAAAATAAATCAAAACCATCCAAAAGCAGAAGCATATAGAGCAAGGTCAGGGAGGGCTCCAAATGTGAAGCTTCCATTTTTCTTTTGTGAAGTCAGGACACGGATTGTTACCAAACAGGGAAGGTACCTTAGCTCAGCTGTTCACAGTTTATATTGGGGCTTCATTACATAAGCATAATTGATTGAATTGCTAGCCATTAGACTCAGTCTCCAGTCTACTTCTTCTCCCTAGAGGTTGGGCCAATATCATGTGGCTTAAAGCTCCAACCCTGTAAACACATGATTGGTCTTTCTGGCACAGCCAGCTTCTACCCTGAGTCATTAGCTTAAACTTTCTAGGGTCAGACCCTGAGTCACCTCATTAGGATAAACGATCAGAGCCCACCATGAATAGCAAAGACACTCCTTACTCAGGAAATACCATGAATTTAGAGGCTGCTTCCCAGGAACCCAGGTTCCAACCAAATTCTTTTTCCAAGGGTTCAGAGCCTACATCCCAGCCAAATTTCTTATTACACAGGTATGAGGTATGTGATATCATTATCTACATTTTTAAATGAAGAAACTGAGGCTCCAAGTGGTTGAGGGACTTGCCTCAGGTCACACAGCTGGCAAGCAGAAGAGCTAAGTTTTGAAATTGGACAGTCTGATTCTAAAGTCCATACTTCAAGTAATTATTACTAATACTCTTAAATCTAGCCATTCATTCAAATCTAGATGGCAGAGTATTATAATGAAGAGTTAATTATTTTTATTGAACACCAAGTTACCTTGGCAAAGTCATTTGTTTTTCTGGAACACACCTTTTAAAAACTGTGTATAAAATGAAGCCTGGTACATGATTTATTCATTAGTTCAAAAAAAATTTTTACTTAGCGTCAACAAGGTTGTAGCCATCGTTCTGGGCCCTAAACAAGCTCTAAAGCCTCTTAACTGTAAGCATCTGTGATACTACGTTACGTGGGAATAGCAGTTTTCCATTATGGATAGCTCTGAAATGGCTAGCTGACATTTATTTTTAGTGCAATTTTCTCTTCTTAAAGGTAATATGGGAAATGCAATGCCAAGAAACAAGATCCTAGAGGAGAATATTTGATTCCTAGTCAGACAATTACATATTTGGATAGTGTATAAAGTATAGGCATGCAAGTCAAGGAATAAAAACATGCAGCATGATGATTAAGGCATGGTATTATTTGTAGTCCATTAAAAAACAGGCAGTATAAGCCCTCACAAATATTCTCATTTTATGTAAATTCCAAAATGTATAACTATAACTCTATATACATATATATATTAAATAGGAACTATAGCTAGAAATTTTTACATTTATAAGAAAGGGAGTGAAGTCACTGAGATGGCAACATAGGTCGTTCCTGACTTCGCTTCCCTTCACAAAAACTATTTATGGACAAGACAACACTGAGAGAATCCTAGAGCACAAGGGCTGAAGGCCCTCCCGCACCACAAAGACCAAGACAGACTGCATTAGGAGATTAAGAGAAGCAGCTGCATGCTGACTGCATTCTCTCTCCCACGGGCCCGCACAGCACCATGCTCAGAGGTCTCTCTAAGTCTACATTTCCTCTAGTGCGAAAAGAGAGACTAGGGTCACTTCTTGGCAGTACCCATTCTGGTCTTCCCCCGTGGGGATTGGAGGGGAATCTGTGGGCCCTGACCGCTGGGAATCTGTGACAGAGAGCGGGGAAGGGGTTTGCAACAACCAGCACTAGAATCTTGGCAGACGGGAGCTCCTACCTGCAGCGCCCAAGTCGTAGTCCCAACCAGCAACTTTGCTCCTCTGCAGAGCCAAGATGGGCTCAGTCTGACGAGGAAACGCGGCGGAGTGCAGGTCTGCCTGATTTGAGTCATCAGGCAAAGTTGCTGAGTCATGGCGTGGCTCACGGCTAAGTGGAGCTCCCAGGCTTTCTCCCAGACAGAAGAGCCTGATCAGGAACACCTGGAAGCTGTATAGTCCAGCAATGCTTGAGCCAAGGGTATAGTAGGCAGAGCTGATAGTCCACAGAGCAAAGGCAGTGGCACCATTTGGCCAGGGAACCTGGAGGGCAGGTCAGCTCACGTCAAGACCACAGACTACAAGCCTTGCCAGGCTTGGAGGTTTCCCTTGCTTTACCAGGCTGAAGAGATAATTTATAGCCCCACCCACTGCTGAGTGTAGCTCCTGGCCCTTATCAATCAGAAAGACTAATTGGGAACACCTGAGAGGTTGTTTTTAACTGGTCTTCCAGTCCTGGCTTCACCAGAAAACTGTTAGATCTAATAAACAAATTCAGTAAAGCTGCAAATACAAAATTAACATCCGAAAATTAGTAGTGTTTCTATGCAATACCAATGAATTATCTTAAAAAGAAATAAAGAAAATAATCCCATTTATAATAGAATAAAAACAACAAAATGCTGACAATTAAATTTAACCAAGGAGGTGAAAGATTTCTTTACTGAAAACTACAAGACGCTGACGAAATAAACTGAAAGAGACACAAATAAATGGAACAGTATCCTGTGTTCATGAATTAGAAGAATTTATATTGTTAAGATATCCATACTACCCAAAGCCTCTATAGGTTTGATGCAATCCTTGTAGAGATTCCAACGGCAATTTTTACAAAAAACAGCTGGTTTCTGAATTCTAATGCAAACACCACCCACACAACCTCAGTAGGCAGAATAAAATCCCCACTGGTCAGGGTTCAGGATGCATATGCTTCTTCAAATTTGACACAGTGATCATGAAAACTCAACTCTGACAGGATTGGCATGTGAGGAAAATTGATGAGGGCAGAACATCTAAGAAACAGAAGCATCCAGGATGGGCAGGGTAATGCTTCAAGGAGGTGCCAGAAATCAGCCAGAAGCATTGAAACATCTCTATAAGTAATGACAGAACCAATCTCATGCTGCCATCAAGGTGAAATAGCTCAACTGGAAACAAGAAGCCAAGGCTGGTGCTGCAATTCAAAATATGATCTTCCAAGGAGAAATACCGGATATGGGCCAAAAGACACCATTGCCTGTATAACAGTGTTGCCAAAAAGTATCATTTATCAGCCAGACTTTAATGATAGTACATTTCTTTATCATTGGCAAAGACAACCAATCAGAAATCAGAAAGAGACCTCTCCTAGGGAATTCAGGTTTTCATATGGCATTTTTTACTATTTTCATTCTGCTCCTAGACTTAGGATAAAAAGGAATCTGGCTATTACTGAAGTTGGTGAGAAAAATGAAATGATTGGGATAACAGACACCAAAAATCATAGTGAAGGGCTCCTGGTTATAAAATACATAAGAAAATGGCTACATATCAGAGATATAAGAAACAGTCACACGTTAATAAACACAGGAACTAGTTAAACTGAGTAGCAACAAATCCTGGAGTACTTAGCCTCTTAATAAAATGAAATTTCTCTGGAAAGTTTGCCAAAAGCTTTAAGTTTGCCTCATACAAAACTGCTTTCCTGAAACAGAGATCTCAAAGGACAACTTCACCTGTCATTTTCTGAAATCAGATTTTTCCCTTTCTGGACATGCATTAGTGCCAATGACAGCAGTAGAATCTAACCACAGCACATTCTCATATCTGTGTAAATATGTCATGAGTCCATATGTCATTATTATCTCTCCCAAGCATATCCATCACATTTTAAATTATTCAATAGCAACAGATTTTGAACTAATGTAATTACAGTCTCAAAGTCAAGATGCAGGTGACATTAGGGTAAATTCCATAAAGATTCTCTGCAGGCCATTCAAAAGAAACGAATTTTCCTCAATTCATCATCCTTTTTTGAAGGAAGCAACCAAACAGAAGGAAGCATTATTAATTATTAACCAGACAGTAATTTCTATCTTACACCATTTCATGTAATAGAAGAAACAAGGATTTGGAAACAAAACAGAGATCTGGGTACACATACAGCCTCTTCCATTATGCACAGACTGCCATTAACTTCTTTAGCGCTTGCTATCATTTATCCTAACACATAGTTTGCTTATTTATTTTGTTTGTTTTTTTCTCCTCCAGTAAGCTCCATAAGAACAAATATTTTTGAATGTTTATGTACCACTATATCTGTCTTGCATATAGTAGCTACTTACTATATATTTATTGAATCATTGAGAGAACCACTCCCCAGAGGATTTTCAGCTTGTCTCACCCGTTGTAGAGAGTAGTAGGAGCATTATGTGTGGAGGAGTAGAAATATGCACCCAGATGATAATGGTTATACTGTCTCTGACCAACAGGATCAAACACAGTCCCTGAATTTATAGAGATTATATGATAAATACTTTTACAAATCAATGTAAACTTTCAAGTATGTATTAACACTTTATGTAGGCCTGTAAATTTTACATCTTCAAGAAAATACCTCATGACCTATGGATAATTTGAAAATAAACTAAATAACACCTCATGTTCACCAAATATTTTACCAATTAATCAAGAAGGTTTTTTTTAAAAAAAATCTACTCTCTGGTTGAAGATATAGGCTTTAATATTTAAATTATAATTTATTTAATAAATTGTATGAAACTTTGCACACTGGTGCTCAGTAAATTAATATCACCTCAAATCAACTGACAATCTGAGAATCTTCTTCATCTCATTATATTATTCAACAAATGTTTATAGGGTCTCGCATATGTTCCCAGTATGAGTCTAAGAAATTAAAAAAATAGTCCTGAACAACAGAGGAAAAATTCCTGCTCCCATAAAATTTCTCCTCTCAAAAAGTTTATTTTTTGACTCTAGGGAGATGGGAGTTAAAAAATATATAAACATAGGTATAAAAAGTAAATGTATAGTAGACTAGTAGATTACTAATTGCTGGAAGAAATAATTCAAGGCCAATTGTATGAATAATAAAGTAAATATTCTGTTGGATTGGGTGGTTAAAAAAGGTCTCTCAGAGGAAGAGATATTTATAAAAACACCTGAGTGAAAAGAGAAAGGAATCATGAGAGAACCTGAGGAAAGAGCTTTCTGGTCAGAGAAAACAGCAAATGCAAAGACTCTGCATGGGATATGCTTGGTCTGTTTGAGAAACTGCAAGGTCAGAGTGATCAAAAGACAATGGAAGAAGATGAAGTTGTAGAGATTGTCAGATGAAATTGAATCTTAAAGACTGTTGTAAGAACATTGGATTTTATTCCAAAAATAATGTGAAACAATTGAAAAGATTTTTATTTTTAGGATAGTAGCCTCTCCTCTCTGCAAATTAGGCTCTCGGACCATGAGATGCAGAGAGACTAGGTAGGAGGTTATTACTATCTTATAGGTGGGAGAAGATGATGAAAGTAGAAATGGAGATGAGGAGAAGATGTCAACGTGGGATACATTGTGAAGGTAGGACTAGAAGTACATGATGATCAGCTGGTGATAAGGATGTGTGATGTGAGAATGAGATCCAGGAGGATGCTTAAGAGTTAAATATGAGAACCTGGGGAGCTGATGGGGCTCTTTCCTGAGATGTGGAGCCCTGGGGAAGGAATGTATTTGTGAAAGCAAACCAAGAGTTCTTTTTGGACGTTAAGTTCCTGATTACTAGTAGACATTCAGTGGTGCTTTTGAGTGAGCTGTTGAATACACAAGTGCAGAGGTTAAGGGAAAGTCATACCTGAAGGTAAAAAGTTAAGAACCATCAGTGTATAAAAGATGCTTTAAGGCCTGATACTGAATAAGATCACATAGTTTGTATAACAGAGACAAGGTGATAACTGAAGACTATAAGCCCTGGGTTACTACAACATTTAAAGGTTGGGAACACAAAGAAGCTCTGGAAGAAAAAAAAAGCTACAAAGAAGAAACCAGTCAGACTTAAGGACAATCAAAGTACATTGTGTTCAAGAGTCAAAAATGAAGAAATTGTTTCAAATAAGAAGAGTAATAAATGTTGTTGAGAATAGATTATCATGGGGTTTGAAAGGGACCTTTCTCAGGAATGTTCTGGCTGATTAGGATGTGATATTTGCATCCATCTCATGTCCTGAGTGCTTTAAATACAATATATTTGAATTCATTTCTGAAATTCAATTATGCCAGACTTTCCAATATTGCACACTTCATTTATTGAGCACATTGACCCTTCTGTAAACATTATTGGTTATGGATTAGAATAATAGTAGTAGGTTTTGCAATTTGTACAGTCCTAAAAATTATCTGTATACTTGTATTAAGATTATAATTAAGTCAAGTTAAAGGAAAATTTTGAGCTCTGACTGGATAATGTAATTTCATTGTCTTAAATTGAGAGTTTGATAGTCAATGTTAGCATATACAGATAAAGATACATGTCCAGACGAAAAAATAATCCAAAATGACTAGACCCATCACATACTTTTTTCCACTCATCATTAACTTGGCCTTTGTTTTAGTCAATGTTGAATAACCCTTCTAACAACTATTTAAGGAATGGGTAATTTAAAGAGGGAAAATTATATCACTGCTGTGTCCTAATGAACTATTTCTATAATAAATTATCTTTACTCCCTGAAAGTCTCAGAAATGTGTAATAAATCTTTTTGCCCACAAACTATGAATAACTAATGACAAAGGACAAGTGTCTATTAAAATATTTTGTTAATGAATGAAACAGTCTCATGAAGAGAATTGGGGTTTAATTCCTCCCCTGAAGATGTTATATGCTATAACAAGCCAAATAATTGAAATACCATGTCTTCGAGCTATCTCTTTGATAAAATGGTGAAGAAAATATTTAATTTGTAAACTGTTCACCTGAAGATTTTTTTTTGAACATCTTTATTGGAGTATAATTGCTTTACAATGGTGTGTTAGTTTCTGCTTTATAACAAAGTGAATCAGTTATACATATACATATGTTCCCATATCTCTTCCCTCTTGCGTCTCCCTCTCTCCCACCCTCATCAAAAAATCTAGAAACAATAAATGCTGGAGAGGGTGTGGAGAAAAGGGAACCCTCTCGCACTGTTGGTGGGAGTGTAAATTGATACAGCCACTCTGGAGAACATTATGGAGGTTCCTTAAAAAACTCAAAATAGAACTACCATACGACCCAGCAATCCCACTTCTGGGAATATACCCTGAGAAAACCATAATTCAAAAAAAGTCATGTACCAAAATGTTCCTTGCAGCTCTATTTACAATAGCCAGGACATGGAAGCAACCTAAGTGTCCATCATCAGATGAATGGATAAAGAAGATGTGGCACATATATACAATGGAATATTACTCAGCCATAAAAAGAAATGAAATTGAGATATTTGTAGTGAGGTGGATGGACCTAGAGTCTGTCATACAGAGTGAAGTAAGTCAGAAAGAGAAAAACAAACACCCGAAGATTTTTTAAAGTAGCATGGCACTCTCATGAGTGTTCCAGGCTGCTGAGTAGCTCTCATTTATTTATTGCTGAGCAAATTAACAAAGTTCTGCTAATTTTATCTCTATGATTCAAAGCATTAACAAATGCCATTTGGGAATTGACTCAATTCTACCAGATATAGTAAGAGAACACAACTTCAAGAGTATGTGATTCTCATTTTATGTCAGTGTCAAATATTTCCATGATGAACTGAAAATTACACAGAAGGTGAAAAAAGCTCTGACTGGCAGAAGCTTCACACATGAGGGAGGGGCAGACACTGAATATACAGACCATACATCACATTTGCTTCTGCATCTCTGTTCAATTAGTAATATCATCTCCTTTCATTTTCAAGTAAAATTGATTTTCCTGCTTAAAGGGAATCCAGGAATTCAGCTAGTGGGGAGGATAGCTGAACAGGGCCTAGTTCACATAGGTAATCAATAAATGGTGACAAGTTAATTAAGAAATGACAGTTTCTGTCATGACTTTTGTCAGAAGTCAATGTATGTGTGTGTATGCATTTGTGTGTGTGTTGTGTGCAAGGTACTTCTTGATTCCTTAGGAGGATTCTGAAAAAGAATCCAACATAGTAATAAAGAATCTAGGGTAGAAGTCTGGGGAGGCAGATGATTGGCAGCTGAAACATTTCTCCATTGAAAGCTTGGGCTCGACCACTGGGTTAGAGTGCAAAGCAGAGTCCTGTTCCATTAACACACAGGTAGTGACAGGGCATCCAATTAAAGTGCAGAAGCAAGGAGCTTTTGGACTTGGCTAAAGCTTGTTAGAGGGTAGAGGTAAGAGTAAGGATCAGCGTGATTCAAGAAAGAGAGAGCATCTTGTGGTCATTTCTAGGAACACCTGGCCTGAGTTTTTGCACAGAATAAATCATACTAAGGTCTAGCAGATAAGGGCTCTGTATTGTTGTCTTGGGAAAGGCAGAGACAAAATAAAGTGAGGAGTGACAGTTAAGTGGAGTCTCAAGTCATATTCCCACACCATTGGTCATGCTTCATTAAAGAGATTTCTTAGTGAGTTGAGTCCTTCTGAGAATAACAGCTTATTGGGGTTATTAATTAAGGTATTTTTCCACATTTACATTAAAATTATTATAATAGGCAGAATGGCACCATGTCTATATTATATTATCAGTTAGAGAATATATTCTAGACAGTATTTATAGAGCTTTGTTAGAGCAAACTACTAGATCACAGTTTTTTTTAAGTAAACAAACAGAAACAGGGCTTCACATAGTATACATATAATAGGTTTCAACAAAGAATACACCTATAGAACATTTAAAGTCATATTTATTTTCAGCTTGAGGAAACAGCTTTATTTTATAACACTAAAATTTTAAGAAATAGTCTAAGAAATCCCAGCTTTTAAATATATAATATAAATATATACAATAATAAATAAAATGTTAAATTCAGCAGTGTAAAATACAGCATATTTCCATACCATTTTGCTTTTGATTTTGTTCTTATATTTTGGTATGCTTTTTGTTAGAAATACATGACTAACACTCTTATACCATTAAGCTTTTTATTGAAAATAATATTATTGCATTGAACTATAGTCCAAGTAATTTATTGAAAAACTAAAAAAGCTGCTTTGCATGTACAATAGTGCAATTTACTTAGCCACAGTATAATAAAAAAAGTTTTGTACACAGGACACAAAATAAAATTATTGGATTGTGTATGACATTGCCAGATTATTATCTACTTTAATTACAAAGTAAATACTTTAAATAGAATTAAAGTGAGAATTTGTTTTAAATAGCTACATAACCATTTTACATTATCAACTATTTTAAAATCTCTCACAAATAGGAGGAATAGACAATTTCGCATGGTGGAAAAGAAACCTTTCTTGAAGTTGATTGTTTCAATATGTGGATATGTTTTGAAAAACATTATTTTGAACAAAGATCAAGATCTATAACTAAAGACTAAAGAGTATATTTTTAAGAACACACACACATATACACTCATATGTACACACACACACACACATATTTTGTAGATTTCCAATTTGCCTGATTTATCTTTTTGTCAAGATGGTCTTGCCCTCACTATTTAAGAAAGGGGGTGAGGTGCAAAAGGAAGCAGTGACTTTGGGAAAGGATTTAAGAAAAGGATTGGGAGGTCTCCCTCTGATACATGGCTGCATAAAATGAAAAAAGACCCTTTGGCTTATCTCTCTAATTACTGGCTTATTCTAAACCTACCGATTCAGCCAAGGCATCCATTTTAACATAGCTTAATCCAAAGCAATACAGCAATCACCTTCAAGTGTCTGCCTAATAGAAGTGGATAATGTTTTTGCTGGAATGAAATGATAACCTTTGAAAATCCTCTAGACCCAGGTTTATTGGCAGGAAAACATATTTTAGGAGGAAACTTCCATCTTACTGAAGTAGTTTCAGTCTGAGACACAAAGGGTAGTCAACTGTTTGCCTGACGACTGTATGGAAGTGGTCATGTGCTTTCTTTTTAATACTCTATTTTCCAATGAGAGCACATTTCTCTTCAGGAGTTCATTCATTTAAAGAATCAAAATTAAAATTCCTCCTGAGCCCTGCTGGGCCAGAGATAAGCACTAGCTCAATTTTGCTCCTAGGTCCAATAGCTACATACACTGATGTGTGAGATTTGGATTCTCTGGATCTGATATTTACATAATTTTCTTCAGTATGTTCAACCACCTTTCTGAAAACACTTGGGGAAATTTTTAAGGAAAACAGAAAAATATGCTACTGTTTTGAGATGATCAGCAATGTCATTTCACTAATAAGAAGGCAGTGAACTCTCCATACAGCCTGGGGAGGGCACTGGACATTTCATTTATTGACATCTAGAACACTGGGATACCAAGTGGTACTCTAAGTGCGAGAGCCATCTGCAATATCTCCAAATATTGTTCCAAATGCTTGAAATACATCAAGTTTTTAGATCAGCTCGAAAGTATTATGGTAAAATTTAGAAGCTGTGTTGCTGCCATCATTGGGAACTTTGTAAGTAACCAAAAACTTCATGCACTAAGGAGACGGCCAGAGCTGGAAATATGATCCTGCGTAATGTTACTGATTAAGTAGTCCATTTAATGGGAAAGCTGTATAGGACTAGTTTCTTTGAATATATTTCTATTGAGAGAAATCAGGGAGATTCCATTAAGTCCTGGCAAAAACTGAAGAAAAGGAGTCACTGTCAAATCCACTTTCTGTGAATGAAATAGAAATTTCAGGGGATAATTTTGTGAAACGTTTGCCTATGGAAAAAATCCTGGGAACTGGGAACTTTCAAGTTTCCAAACTATTCCCTATATTCTAATTCTTTTCTATATTTTATATCATATATAAAAGTGAACTCAAAGGGAATATTGAAATATATTTTGTATAACTCACTCTAATTTTTCTTGCTGAATATGGCAGGGAATGAAAAAGTAGATGAAGTTTTTCAAATTTACAGTTCTTCATACAAAGCATTTATTTTGTCTAACTATCCCTTGAATCCAGGGAGGCTAGGTTCATTCTTAACCTCTAAGAAAAATATACAGATAGGGGTGTGTGTGTGTGTGTGTGTGTGTGTGTGTGTGTGTGTAAAGATTTTACAGTCTTTCTTAAAACATTTTCAGTTTTTAATTAAGCACTTATAAGACACATACAAAAACTTGCCTCTATGAGCCAAGTGTGAAAGAGTAATCCCATAAAAAGAATTATCCCATAAATACCAAGCAATAGGCATAAAAGAGGTTTAACGCTGAAAATCAACTGTTAAATAAATAATTGTGTAAGTGGAAAGAAACAGAGCTGAAACAATAATTCATCACAGTGGCAATTAAAAAATAATCTATTTTAGAATTCAATATATAATTAGACTTCTTTCTATTTCATTTTCTTTCAAAGCATGCTTTGCTTAAGTGAAATAAAAAATAAAATGTCTGAGCCCACACTGACTAATTTGGGGGAAGTAAGAGTATGGCTCAGAATGTTCTCTATAGCAGTAATATATCAGAACAAAAATAATGATCAAAAGAAAAATGTTAATCCAAAACTAAGCCGTATGAATCAACCATCTGAAATTTGGAAATTACCCTAGAGAATAACTGGATATATCACTGATCACAAGCAAAATTCCGGGAAAAGTATTCTGAAAATCGCTAAGCTTTTTGCTCATCCAAATGTGAAAAAGTTCTTAAATGTTTCAGGATGCAGATTTTACAACTTAATACAAATAACTCAAAATTGTCAAGTTATTCTTCATGTTGAGTCAACACCTACTTTTTTGTAGTATTTACCTTTTCTGCCCTAAAGAGAATGAATATGATCTTTCACAGTACACAGCTCTGTGCTACCTTTCAGATATTTAAAATTAGAAAGTTATTCCCACCTATTTCTTTCCTCAGCAAGTGTTCTTTTCTTTGGAATGCACACATTGGTTTCATTTTTCACGTGGCAATTCCCAGAGTCTGTTCTATGAAACATTAATTCCATGAGATGGTGCACAGGCAAAAAATATATATATTTCTGTTATCATTACTTTTGGAAATTCAATATATTCTATTCTTCTTCTGGATATATCTAGTGGATACTGCTTGCCAAATATTCTGAGATATGCCAAAGTAAAGAAATAAAACTATTTAACCTAATATTTCTCTAAAATATTTGAAAATTGAACTTGTATTCAGTTAATAATTTTTGTAAATTCATAGAACTCATATAATTCATCAGTGTAACAATATAAAATTAATCTGGTCTCTTAATTGGCTAGGTCTGCCACTTATGGATCCACTTCAGTTCACCAATAACTCTCTTAAATTGTGTCCCAGAACAGGGACTTCCCTGGTGGTGCAGTGGTTAAGACTCAGCACTCCCAATGCAGGGGGCCCAGGTTTGATCCCTGGTCAGAGAACTAGATCCCACATGCATGCCGCAACTAAGACCTCATATGCTACAACTAAGGAGACAGTGAGCTGCAACTAAGGAGCCCGCCTGCCACAACTAAGACCTGGCACAACCAAATAAATAAATAAAAATATTAAAAAAATAATTGTGTCCTAAAACAATACATAGTTTTTCACAAGTCGTCTTTTTTTCCCCAAGTTCAAAAAAATACCCTTAAAGAATAAACTGAAGTGCTATCTTACACCACACACAAAAAATTAACTCAAAATGGATTAGACTTCAATGTAAGATCTGAAACCATAAAACTCCTAGAAGAAAACATAGGTGGTAAGCTCCTTGACTTAGGTCTCAGCAATGATATTTTGGATTTGAAACCAAAAGCTAAGGCAATAAGAGCAAAAATAGACAAGCAGCACTACATCAAACTAATAAGCTCCTGCACAACACAGGAAACCATCAATGAAATGAAAAGGCAACCTACTGAATAGGAGAAAATATTTGCAAGTCATACATCTGATAAGGCATTAACATTCAATGTATATAAAGAATTCACACAACTCAATAGCAAAAGAAAATTCTGATTAACAAATGGGCAGATTTCCTGAACAGACATTTTTGCAAAAAAGTCATACAGATAGCCAATATGTGTGTGAAAGATCTGCAACATCATTAATCATCAGGGAAATAAAAAACAAAACCATACTGAGAGACCTTTCCCCTTGGTCCGATCTTCCCGCTTAAGGCAGGGAATGAGCTGCTGACTAGAGTGGACAGCAGCCTTGCTGAGCATCAGAAAAGTGACCTAATAGAGCCAATGTGCAAGGACTAGAAAGTGAATTACAACAGGAGAAAATCAGACTTCTAGGCAGTGGATGCTTAGATGCATTTTTAGAAGCCTAAGATTGTCACCCAGAATTTAATGAGAAACCAGCAATGAATGGATGGGTCAAATCTAATGCAAAATAGCTGAACCTGAATGTTTTACAAAGCTGTATAGTGGACAGGGTCTTGGTGCTCCAGGCAGGGGTCAGGTCTGTGCCTCTGAGGTGGGAGAGCCGAGTTCAGGACATTGGTCCACCAGAGACCTCCTGGCTCCACATAATATCAAATGCCGAAAGCTCTCCCAGAGATCTCCATCTCAATGCAAAGACCCAGATCCACTAAACAACCAGCAAGCTAGAGTGCTGGACACCCTATGCCAAACAACTAGCAAGACAGGAACAGAACCCCACCCATTAGCAGAGAGGTTGCCTAAAATCATTATAAGTTCACAGACACCCCAAAACACATGACTGGACACAGTCCTGCCTACCAGAAAGACAAGATTCAGCCTCATTCACCAGAACACAGGCACCAGTCCCCTCTACCAGGAAGTCTACACAACCCACTGAAAAAACCTTAGCCACTGGGGGCAGACACCAAAAACAATGGGAACTATGAACTGGCAGCTTGCAAAAAGGAGACCCCAAACATAGTAAGTTAAGGAAAATGAGAAGACAGAGAAACACGCAGTAGATGAAGGAGCAAAGTAAAAACCCATCAGACCAAACAAATGAAGAGGAAACAGGCAGTCTACTTGAAAAAGAATTCAGAGTAATGATAGTAAAGATGATCCAAAATCTTGGAAATAAAACAGAAAAAATGCAACAAAAGTTTAACAAGGAACTAGAAGAACTAAAGAGCAAACACACAATGATCAACAACACAATAAATGAAATAAAAATTCTCTAGAACGAATCAATAGCAGAATAACTGAGGCAGAAGAATGGATAAGTGACCTGGAAGATAAAATAGTGGAAATAACTACCACAAAGCAGAATAAAGAAAAAGGAATGAAATGAATTGCAGACAGTCTCAGAGACCTCTGGGAAAACATTAAATGCACAAACATTCGAATTATACGGGTGCCGGGAGAAGAGAAAAAGAAAGGGTCTGAGAAAATATTTGAAGGGATTACAATTGAAAATTCCATAACATGGGAAAGGAAATAGTCAAGTCCAGGAAGTGCAGAGAGTTCCATACAAGATAAATCCAAGGAGAAAGATGCCAAGAAACATATTAATCAAACTATCAAAAATTACATACAAAGAAAAAATATTAAAATCAGTGAGGGAAAAGCAATAAATAACATACAAGGGAATCCTCATAAGGTTAACAGCTGATCTTTCAGCAGAAACAGGATAGAAAGCCCAGAGATAAACCCACGAAGATATGGTCACCTTATCTTTGATAAAGGAGGCAAGAGTATACAATGGAGAAAAGACAGCCTCTACAGTAAGTGGTGCTGGGAAAACTGGACAGCTACATGTAAAAGAATGAAATTAGAACACTCCCTAACACCATACACAAAAATAAACTCAAAATGGATTAAAGACCTAAATGTAAGCCCAGACACCATAAAACTCTTAGAGGAAAACATAGGCAGAAAACTCTGTGACATAAATCACAACAAGATCCTTTTTGACCCACCTCCTAGAGAAATGGAAATAAAAACAAAAATAAACAAATGGGACCTAATGCAACTTCAAAGCTTTTGCACAGCAAAGGAAACCATAAACAAGACCAAAAGACAACCCTCAGAATGGGAGAAAATATTTGCAAATGAAGAACTGACAAAGGATTAATCTCCAAAATATACAAGCAGCTCATTCAGCTCAATATCAAAAAGCAAACAACCCAATCCAAAAAATGGGCAGAAGACTTAAACAGACATTTCTCCAAAGAAGATATACAGATTGCCAACAAACACATGAAAGGATGCTCAACATCACTAATAATTAGAGAAATGCAAATCCAAACTACAATTATGTATCACCTCATATTGGTCAGAATGGCCATCATCAAAAAATCTACAATCAATAAATGCTGGAGAGGGTGTGTAGAAGAGGGAACCCTCTTGCAGTGTTGGTGGGAATGTAAATTGATATAGCCACTATGGAGAACAGTACGGAGGTGCCTTAAAAAAGTAAAAACAGAACTACCGTATGACCCAGTAATCCCACTATGGGGTGTATACCCTGAGATAACCATAATTTAAAAAGAGTCATGTACCACAATGTTCATTGCAGCTCTATTTACAATTGACAGGACATGGAAGCAACCTAAGTGTCCATCGACAGATGAATGGATAAAGAAGATGTGGCACATATATACAATGGAATATTACTCAGCCATAAAAAGAAATGAAATTGAGTTATTTGTAGTGAGGTGGATGGACCTAGAGTCTGTCATATAGAGTGAAGTATGTCAGAAAGAGAAAGCAAATATCATATGCTAACACATATATATGGAGTCTAAAAAAAAAAAAGAAAGAAAATGGTTCTGAGGAACCTAGGGGCAGGACAGGAATAAAGACATAGACATAGAGAATGGATGTGAGGACATTGGTAGGGGGAAGGGTAAGCTGGGACGAAGTGAGAGAGTGGCATGGACATATATACACTACCAAATGTCAAATAGATAGCTAGTGGGAAGCAACCATGTAGCAAGGGAGATCAGCTCAGTGCTTTGTGTCCACCTAGAGGGGTGGGATAGGGAGGGTGGGAGGGAGACACAAGAGGGAGGGGATATGGGGATATACGTATGCATATAGCTGATTCACTTTGTTATACAGTAGCAACTAACACAACAATGTAAAGCAAAGATACTCCAATAAAGATGTTAAAAAATAATAAAAGTACTCATCATGAGAAAAAAATTTGTATCTACATATGGTAATGAATGTTAAATGGACTTATTGTGATAATCATTTTGCAATACATGCAAATATCAAATCATTATGGTTTACAACTTTAATGTTATATAAATTACATATTAATAAAAGTAATTTTAAAAACTTAAAAGAATGCCATTTTTCTAATTCTGTGTAATTCCTTTAGAATAACCTAATATTTCATAACTTTTCACCAGCTTCTTAACATTACTGGGTCCCATGGCGCTTGTAATCTAAACCCTTCTTCTTACTGATGATCTAGAATTAGGTTCTGTCTCCTCAACAATCTATGTGTACAAGACTCTGTTAATTAAAGATAAAGGTATGATTTGACATTTATTTGTGCCGAATTTCACCTTTCAAATTTTGTCCCATTTTTATGATTTTTGAATTTTTTTCACATGGTATTGTGCCATTCACTCCATTCCTGGTCCTCTTGGGTTTGTGTTTTCCTCCTATCTGTTAGACATGCCTTCCATGATTTTGTCCACGTTTTATGAAATGTTGAATATAAAAGACTACAACACAAAGACTTGTAACCAACCCTCCTTCGAAATTGAAATTAGTCCAAGTCTCAATACTCTTGGGGTATAGTTGTTTAACTAGCAATTAAAGCACGTTTGTCATATAGCACTGACTATTGTCCATAAGGATATTTATAAGAATCATAAAATGTCTCTCTGTAAAATACCCACACATTTTACTATCTTTTGCCGCCAACTACCCACTTCACCACAATGTCTCTGGTCAAGGTAACAACCAAGCTCTATGTAACTAAAAGAATACTTAATTTTCTATCCTCTTCTTACCTGACTCAGCAACATGTGACAGGGTTGATCACTCTCACTTCTTGAGTCACTTTCTTTATTTGCCTTATAGGCACACATTGTTCTGATTTTTTCCTATGAAACTTGGAAGTTCATCATGGTCTCGTTTTTATGGGAAAAAAATCTGAAAAAGAATGGATATATGGTTCCTTCTACTTCCACTCTTAAAACCAGAGTGAACTAGGGCTCAGTATCTGAACATTTTATCCACCCTACCTACCCCTGTTGGTATTAACCAGGCTAATGGCTTCAGATTCTTTCTGTACATTAATAATTCCTAAAAGTATTTGTTCTTTTCACACCTCTACTCAAACTTCAGATTCATATTTCCAACCACTAACTCAATATCTCCACTTCAATATTTAACAGGCATCTCAAATAGAATATTTAAACCAATCCTCTTCTCCTCTCCTGTTCCTCCCACAGTATTCTGTATTTCAGTTAACAGTAAATCCATCCTCCTAGTTGCTTGTGCAAAAAGTACTGATATATCACCTCTGATTCCTTTCTTTGTCTTATACCTTACGCCCAATATGAAGCACATTTTCTCAGCCCTACCTTCAAAATAAATCCAGAGTCTCACCACATCTCAACATTTCCATTAGACTATCACTGAGCAAGTCACTGCATTCTCTTGACTGAAACATTTCAATCTACTAATTGGCCTTCGTACTCCAATCTTCACTCCCCTAGCGATTATTCACAATGCAATAGCTGAATGACCCTGGTAAAATCTAAGAATCATGTTGCTCATCTGCTAAAGTTATCCAATAGTTTCCATCTCACAGTAGAAGCCAGTCATTATAATGGTTGGCATGATCCCACATGATTTTGCTCCAAAATTATTTCTCTGACCTTATCTCCTGTAATTCTGTCTCTGAAACCTTCTTTCCCAGGCACAGTGTTCTCATACTATCTTTTAAGTATGACAAGCATACCTAATGAGTTGTTGAAACCTGGTCTTCTCTTAGCCTAGAATGCTCACTTCCTTCAGGTCTTTGCTGAAATATCACTTTCACAGTGAAGCTTCCTCTGACTACCGTATTTAAAATTGTACTTTAGCCACTACTCCTGCCCAAGCACCATTATCTACTTTTCCCTATTTATTTTCCTCAGTAGTGTTTATCATCATCTGGCATAGCATTATATCACTTGTCTATTCTGGTTTTTGTCTGCATGACTCAATTAGAATTAAATTATATTATGGCATTATTTCTAGTTTTGATTATTATTATATCAACAACAGTTAGATTACTGCCTAGTACATGGCCCTTTATACTTGTTAAATGAGAAAGAAAATAAAGTGAATAAAGGAAAAATAAAATACTTATGTTTTTGTACTATTTGTTTTTAGTATACCTGTTAGAGTTACTAATGATTGTCTCTTCAGCTTCATTAAACACTCTGCTTAAAATTTTGTCTATAAATATGTTAACTTTTAAATTAGTAATACCTATATTAAATATTGTTCCTTTCATAAAAGTAGAGATGCTTGTTCTAATTTCTCTTCCAGTCTGCCTAATTTCTCAAGCGTCCTTGAGATGTCATGAGGTCTTTAGGAAATTTTAATATTCTATGGTAAGATACTTGTAAATGTGAAGATTCAAACTTATTTGAAGTGGCAAGGAAATAATTTTCTCTGTATGTTCCAAAATTCTTATCCATGTTGGTTCTATAATGTCCACTTTGAAGAACTTTCTCCTTAATAGGGAAAACAAAACAAAATCAGATTTAAGTAACACTACTTTATTATTATTATTGTTGTTGTTATTAGGTCATCTGCCTAGAAGTATGCAGAAGCAAAAAAAAATCTTTTGATTTTCCCAATAAATGGGATATTTAAAAGGCATTGACTTAATCTCTGTTCATTGTTGATCCACAGCTATTGTCTTACTGTTTATGTATGTATGGTACTTGAACAATTACTCTGAATGTTTTCCTCATTCAGTTTATATTGGACTGTTTAAAGGACTACATTTTTCTGCCTCATTGGAATCTTTTGTAATGGTAGCTTTACTCATGTGATGCTACAACTTTTATAATTTCCTACTCTGGAGTACAAGTTATCTTTTATTTAAATGGTGAAGTCTGCTTTCCCTTAGTCCAAGACAGTAACTATATCCAGTGAACATTTTCATTGCTGATAATACAAGATAGTCATTTCCATGCCATCAATTCATATCAATCTATCCTTGTTAGTCAAAATTAAGTGCCCAGTAGAGGTTCTCCATTCTAACCTTCTGAGAAGTTAAATTGTCACCAAGAGAATTATACATATTAACCAGGTGCTGTCTTTTTCATAATAAGACTTCTAGTGAATTCCCATAATTACTCTGTCTTGGCGCTACATCAGCTTTGTAATCTGGTTTAGGAAATAGTCATCCACATTACTTTTCCTTTTATGTGCTGGGTCATTTGTCATCTATTTTTATAAGAAATATTCCATTTATTTCACTTTTTTTGAATTCACTCAATGTTTATCAATGTTCTTTTATAATCACTTTTATGGAGTTCCACACAAGTATAGAATTTCTTGCTATTTGATGTCTTGTTTCCATTTTTCTATTCCTTTTAGATAAGCTAGGCTTTTTCACTGCCATACTCCAGTCAAAATTTCCATCCCACAAGTTTCTGGTGATATCTAGGAAACTACGTTGTTTATGTTAAAGTTTTTAATTCACTTTATTCTCTCTCTCTCTCTCTTCTCTCTTCATCTCTCCCTCACCAGCATCAAAGATGTCCTTTCCTACTGTTTGCAAGTGTTAAGAACTTAACCTTTCAACTTCATTTTCCTCATCTGTACAGAGGAATGATAATACTGATCTCAAAATATCAATACATTTGTGAAGATTAAATGAGATAATGAGGGCTTAGTGCTCAACCTATCTTGGTGCACTGTAGGCCTTCAGTAAGTACAGCTCTCATTCCTGTGAAGCCAAGGCTGTATAAGCCATCCTTCTCATCTTCTAGTGGTAGAGGAGTTTGCATCATCATACACACAGTGGCGATGACTGATTACCTCTATTTTTGTTTAATTTGACTTTCTCTGAAACCCATGCTTATGGGGAATGTGCAGCCACACAAGTTTTCTTTCTTTTAAGAATATAAAATAATAAACTTAACTGGAGGGCCATTGAGAAATATAGATATAAGAAATGCAAATTCTGTGGGTCAGAAAACATTTTGGATGAATGTTTAAAATCATTTGCAAAATTATAGGAATGGTGATTTTATTCATCATCATTCATGGTATTTTATAAATATCTAGTAAAATTGAACAAAATACACTGAATACTTTTAAGATTTTTCTCAATAAATATCATGTAAAATTTTTGACACTTCCAAAGCTTTACCTCTCCAGTTATACTTATGTTGGCTGAACACAGGTTTCTGAGTAGGAGAATAAAGAAAACTTAACATTTTAGCCCCAATAATATTTGAAAGTTTGACCAATATATACAAAATATTACTCTGAGTATACTTTATTTTTTTATTTTGCATCATCAAATACTAATGATAGTTTATATATGTTTTCTTATATAAAAATTAAACATTATTAATTTTAGATGGTGATTCTTACAATTACAAATTCTCTTGACATAGAAGTGTGTGAAATGAAGTTAATTCAATCTTCCACAGAAACTCAGCCATACAATCTGCATAAGGCTGTTTTGCATTGAAGAGTAGTTTTCAATCTGAATTAGTCAGAAAATTTCTTGCCATCTCTTATTTCCTATGAAAATATAGTTTATATTGGTTGAAACATTGTATTGATTGAAAGGTTAGTTGACAGTGAACCATACGAACAATTTTTAACACATAATTTTCTTTCACTGACCTTTTATTATTACCTGATAAATAAAACCAAATATGCATTCATTCATTCATTTGTACACTCGTTCAACGAACACCTAGAAGATAGAGTATTATGTTTCATTTAATTTTCTTTGTAATATTAATGATTGGCCTAACTTTTTTCTGTCTTTTATAACATTATGTGAGAACTCATTCAAAAATATCTTTAACACGTTTCCCTCTACCTTTCCATCCAACTACTTTAAATTTGTCCAATTATTTTTGCAAATTAAAAGAAATCCTTAAAATGCTTGTATTTCAATACTGGCAATTCAGTTCATATTTCTATATTGGTCACACTTTGCATTGGTACCACTATTTTAAATCTTATAATAATCAGACCACTTTAAATACATCATTTTGCAGGCAGTGACCATTTGTTTTATTTATCCAGAAGAGGGGCTTTAACACCTGTTAGTTCAAGTGAGCTGACACATTTAAGGCCTCTTTCACTCCGTTTAATGGTTGCATCTGACTGGAGCAAGAATGACGGCAAAGATCTTGACCTTGAAACAGTGGTTGAATTAAAGGATTCAAGTGGATGATAGAAGTTGTGGCCGGGTTGAAGTGAGGGCCAAACAATGTAGGGATAAATGCTGCAGGGGGCAGGGGCTGAAGTGTTATGTGAGATGGGTGGCAGGGAGCAGCAGTGACCAAGTGCAGGGGATGACCCGCTAAGAAAGTGGGGTGTGCCGGGATGATGGTTGGAGTCAGAGTTGAAAATGTGAATGGATTAAAATGTGGCTGGGAAAGAGGATGCAGATGAGCTATAGGGAGGTGACTGCTATGGGCATTTATGGAAGCAGAAACAAAATGCTGCAGGAACGTGTGGTGGATGGTGGTGAGAGAAGCCTGCTGGTGACCTGGAACTGTCTGTACAGCAGAGGCTGGAGAGAAGGCAGTGGGCCCTGCAGCAGGCACAACTCGAAGATGCTTTGATAGGAGCTGTTTCTGCATATGCTGCTGGGCTTGTAGCTGTAGGAGCTTATATTTATCTATTTCATCAGGAGAAAATGTTACAGGCTGTTGAATTAATGGGGGAGAGAGAGATTTATGACACACTTCTAAGTCATCTGCTACTTTGTCATGCTTCTGCATAGTTCTGTCATAGTAAGAGTTTATATTCCCCTCTACCTGATTCATATGCATGCTTACATCCTGTAAGTCTAGATTTATTTGGTCCTCTTTGGTCTCTGATGAATCAGTACCACCAGTATATCTATTAGATGAGAAAGCACCAGGGAAATCTTTTGGTACTGGGTCACAGCTTTGAATAAAAGGTTGGACTTCACTAATTAATGATTTTGATTGTTCTTTCGTTGTTGGATACTTTTTCATGTTTGGTAACTGAGACTCTGCTACTAAGTGAATTATACCTTTAGAAAGATGATCATCACAATCAGTGTCTACTAAAACAGTAAAATCATTTGTCTGGGAATTTTTGACTTTGTCTTTGTCAACAGTTCTTTGCATTGCACTGCCTTTATCCTTTCTTCTACTTGTGTTCTGTATTTTTTCAGGCAAAGGCAATGCATGTCTGTTACAGCCTGGTGGTGTAAATTGCACTGTGCATTGGATTTGTGAAGGAGCCTCTGATTCATTTTTACAGCTGTTTGAAGAGACCTCAAAATGAGTTGATTGTTCCTGACATTTCTTGGCTTGTACTCTTTCTAAAAGACTTTTGGCTGTCAGGGGAGTCCTCTCTCCTTCTACAGTGTTCAACTCTGTGGTTTCTGAAGGGCTGCTTGAACAGTTCTTTAGAAGACAGCTGATATTCCCAGAGTTACATTGCATGGGTTTTACTTTTTCCAGATCACAAATATGAGGGCTGTCCAAAGACTGTTGACTTCTTTCACTTTTATTTAAGTAATACATTTTCTCTCTTGAGTAAGAGCCCAATCTGCTGTGCTGAGGTCCCTGGCAATTAGGTGGGTTTTCACTGTTTCCAGCACAAGAAAACCGTGAGCTAGAATCACAACGGGTGATTCTCTTGGATTTTGGCCCTGAAAATTGTTGATTTTTGCCCAGTTTATATTTTTCTCTGCAGTGACCATAACCATGTTTTGAATATTTTTCATTTTTAACAGATTCCCACAACTTGCAGCCCCTGTCACTCTGGGTTTCAGACTGTGGGCAGTCACTCTTTGCTAGCTCATCAGATAAGAAGAGGCAGCTGTGCTTTCGGCGTTTCCGTTTGTGCCTTTCGACTGAGTTGTGTTCTCTTTTACAAAAGTAGAGCAAATTACCTCTACCATGACCACTGGACCTGTGCTTTGAACAAGTACTTCTCAAGCTGGATGTACTGCCAGGGGATGTGTCTGAAGGGCTAGAACATATATTCAGAGACACCTTTGGAGAACGTCTCTTGTAACTTGCTTTTCCACATCCAGAAACCCTGCTGGTCATACTGATGTGGTCACTATTCAAAATTACACTGAAGTCCTTCCCATGGTCACTGTGGCCCCTTATTGTGTAAGGACTAGAATTCCAGGTGAATTTATTCCCATCTTCAAAATCCAAATGAGGATCACAGGAAATCAGTTTATGTTTTTTAGTCCTAGAGATATAAGGAGAAAAGGATAGGCCCTCATTTGCATCATTTAGAATTACCCTTTGGCAGCTTTGCCAATGGGCCCTTGAAGGTTCCTTAAGTTCATTATCACTATTGTTATTCTTTCTTACACAATTCTTTAGAGAGATATCAAGGTAAGCAGGCACTTCAGGATTTTTCATTTCCAAATCGCTTGCACTAAAATTATGTTCACTTGCACTGGGCTCAGAATTGTTGTAGCGCAAATTATGTTTTTTCTGGAAATTTTCCCAATCTGGATTAGCTATCATCATCTTTGGTTTCAGAGACTGATTATCTTCTTGGATCAGTTTTTGTTGGTCTTTAATTAAACCTGAGACTTGGTTTTCCATTGTAGTCTTCATTTCTGAGGGCTCTTTCAGCAATTCTGTTTTTAAGTCCTCTGGATCATGGCCATCCTTTGTGTTTCGAGAAAGCTTAAAATCAAAATATAATGGGTTGCAGCCATAAGAGATACAGGGCTCTGTTTTTGTAAAGAGAAGCAATTCCGTAGGCCATTGGAGAGTGGTATGGCCATCCTTGCTTTGTACGTGGAGATAAGGCAGTGGTTTGGACTTCACATCACGGGGATATGCCTCTCTTATAAGACTTTGTACATTTCTGCTAACTCTTTCTATTTTATCTAATGATTTTTCTTTCTTCTCCTTTCTGGAGTTGGGATTCAGATGAAATGTACTGCTTTGTTCACTTGGCTCTGTTGATGGAAGCTCATCCAAACATTCAAATATCCTGGCATCACTGTGCTTGTAAATGTTTGGTGGGCTGGAGGAAACATTTGCTTGGCATGAGTGATTATTGAGGTTTTCTGAAGTGTTCTTCAATGTATTTCTAGTTTCCTTTGCTCTGCTGGAAGGAGTAAAATCCACATCTGAAAGATGAATGTTAGATTTACTGAATGAAGCATGAATGCCAATCGAATCTTCTAGTGTTTCATCAACAGAGTCATTTTTGTCTTGCAAAATTTCAGAACTTATGGAGAAGGTATTGTGTAAAATACTTTCCAGATGGCTTGATAAGATGTTTCTATCTTTTTCCTTAGTGAGGTGTGTATCTTCATTTGCAAACCTGCAGCGCATGCATTTCTCTGCGGTTTGTTTTGTTTTATAGATGGGTGACTTGTTACAGTCATGGGTTTCTTCTGTGTTCTCACTGAAAACTGATGCTGAAGATTCTAATTTTAGATGCACTTTTTTGGAAAAAGAAAATGACACTCCTGTCCTGTGATTTGCATTGCTAAGATTTGAGGATGTTTGTGGTACCTGATTTCCAAACAAACATCTGTCCGCTTGTAACTGGTGTTGATTTGGTGTGGTGGACGGCTGTTTATCAGACATGCTTCTGGAGAGATTCTTTCCTTTAAGGAGAAGAGCACTCTTCATGCACGATACCCTTCTGCCACTCTTAACTGGGAAAATTCCTTGCTGGAGTTGCTTTTCTATAGCTACCCTGGGGGCTTTGTATGCTGGTCCATTTCCAGAAACACTGTAAATAGAATAAATATTTAAATGATTAAGACATCAGATTTGAAATCTTACCTATATGTGAACATTTTATAGTGTTTGATGATGCGTTCTGATACTATTTATGAACTATGTCTATTGTAATGTAACAATTTCACTATGCTTATATAACTCAGTATATCTATGTTTTATAGTGGTTATTTCTAAAATGCATCTCAAGTGGATTCTTTTGAAATTAGCAAAAAGCAATAGCAGGTGAATATTTTATGCTAGTGCTGCAAAAGAAAATAAAGTATCGCATTTACATCACATTATGTCCTCCAGAACCTACTAATTCTTTGGAATACAGATTTAACATTATTTTGCAAAGAGTTCTCCAATCAGTGCCTTCACCTAAATAGGAAATAAAATGGAATTAAAAGTCACTTCCAAAGCATAAACTTATCTCTTTTATTTGCTTTTTTTGTTTAAAGTTCTAGCATTCTATAATTTTTGTTTCCTCAGTCTTAAAATTCTTTCATGTTTGTTTCCTTTTGAAACAGGATGCTTAGTTCTTTATTTATGATTTGTCATTAATTTGATCAATTATAAGAAAGTAATACACATTTACATGCCATCTCAATATCTTCAATTAGTCTGGAATCCTTTTTTTAGCTTCTTACTCACCAAAATATTTTTCTTCTATCTTTTTTTTTGCATATATGTTTTATCTTTTAACAGATTTTTAAAGATTATTCATTCTATTGAGCTTAACTAGTAATTCAGTCAGAAAACTGGAAAGAGCCATACATACAAGAGATGAAACTCTTCAGATTAAAATTGCCTCTAATGTTCTATCTATGAAACCCCTATGACAAAACAAATCTTATTAGAGGGAAAGCAATACAAATCACATCATTTTGAGTTGGCTTTCTTTTCCTTTTTCTTGCTTTGAGCTGGCTTGCTTTGAGCTGCTTTGCTTGTTTGCTTTGAGTTGGCTTTCTTTTCCTTTTTTTTCATATTCTTGGATGTGTTTTGTTGGCCTTTTTCTATTTTCAAATTTTACTTCATTTTTATTGCTTGAGTAAACAGTACTAAAACAACTGATATCTTTTCCATATGTAGCTTAAATTCTAATGGGGAGGAGTCCTTTCCTAGTCTTCCATCTGAGAAATTCTTTCTTACTGCCTTTACTTAACTATTCAGCCAACTGTCATAGAACTCTGGCGTCACATTCCTTTTGTCCACCAAATTTCATGTACATTGCTTCACTGTCTTTATATGTTTACTATTACAGAGACATATTTAATTAACCTCCTTTTATTCATATTAAAATAGATATGCTCATGTATTTATATGGTTTTGTAAATTTTCCTTTTTATTTATATATAATGTATTTTGTTATATTTATTACATACAACAAATTTTATATATATATATATATATATATATATATATATATACACACACACACACACACACACACACACACATAAGTGTTAGATATATATAACACTTTACCAGGCCATAGTTACAAATTGATTTCTTTTGGTTAATTTTTGCCAGTATTTCTGGGCACTTTCAATTCAACTTTCTTCAGCTCAGATACATTTTCTTCTCTGACGTCTCTGGTTATTTCTTCTTCCCTATCCTAGTTTCTTATCCTGGAATTTATAAGTTAAATTTATTTGCTCTCATGAATATATCTTTCGGTCTTACTACTTATATTAGTACTCTAGTATTTTTAGTCTTTTGTTCTGGTTCAGAAAAAAAATTTTGTTTTTAATTTCTGTTTTATGGATTCAATATTTTACAGTGACCAATATGTTGTTTACTATACCCATACAAATTTTAATTTACAAACAATAATTTTAGCCACCAGTCCTTAATAATTTCAGATTGTCCTCTCTCCATGAACTAATAATGTCTGTAGCTTTAGAGCTGTAGTGCTCAAACTAATTTCAGAAAAAATTTTAAAGTGTCTGTTCCTTACAGTAACTATTTCATAATGAAAGCTTTTCTCTTATTCATCACATTAATCTTCTTTTTTGAATCATTTTTTACATCCTTTAGAGAGGGTGTTTAAGCATATTTAATATGAGAAATGGAAATACTCTAAGATGGTATACAGATTACTGGATATTTCTTTCAAACATAAAGAGAAATAGGAAGCATAGAGGTTTACTATAATTATTGGTCTTTCGAAAAGTTGCCTGTAGCCTGTGGATAGAAGGATGAGGTTTAGAAATATCTGCAGCACTGGATTTTGCCTCAGTGCCAAAAAGATTCTTTTCCATATTTTCCATTACTTTGGAGTAAGTAGGAGTAATACATCTGTATTAAGGTACCTTCTCTAGGAACTTCAATCTGATATTATCTGCACTACACTTAGCAAAAATTATTTCAAAAGTCTGGTGTATGTATATCATCATTCTACCCCTTCTGATTCCATTATGATGCAGATATTTGATTATTTTTACCATTTTTTCCTTAATAATATAATATTTTTGCTTATTATTCTGGCACAGTTTTGTGCATTTTCTTGCTTTGATTTATGTTAGTCTAAACATTCTTTCCTGTATTGCTGTTTCCTTTTACCATTTATCTTTCTAATATGTGTAAGCTTCTTCCTTTTATATTCTTTCAAATATTTTTAAACCTCTTTGCTCTTATTGTTTTTGTATTACATTTTGCTCTCCATGTCCTTATTCTTGTTCTCACTTTACAGTTCAATATACACTTATGATTATATTTTTCACAAGTTTAACATTTTATCCTCATTATTAATATTTTATACCTCTTATTTTTTTGCTTTAAACTTTTATGTCATTGCTTTGTAAACTTTAATTTCCCCTATCTTAATTTTTTTTTTTTTTTTTTTTTTTTTTTGGCCACACTGCAAGGCATGTGGGATCTTAGCTCTCTGACCAGGGATCAAACCCGAGCCCCCTGCATTGGAAGTGAAAAGTCTTAACCACTGGACAGCCAGGGAAGGCCCTACCCCTATTTTAAATCTAATTTACTTTTATTATTTTTTAAAATCCTAGTTTTCTATCTTTGTGGTATTTAAAATTCTATTATTTTAATTCAAGTTTATGCCTTATGACATAAAGGTTTAATCTTTATAGTCATACCCTCATTTATGATTTCACTGTCTCCTCTAGAACATTTAGTTTATTTCTGTATTTTTTACATAATTATTTTTACTTATAATTTTAAAATGACATTAATTAGCCCTTTATTTCTTATTAATGGATTGTCCACTCCAATAGTTCCCCCCAACTTCTAGTTCTTGGTAACTCAGCATATGCACAATTTAATTCTCTCCTGTTCAAGAAGTACATTTTCCAAACAGGAAACAAAGCACATCAAAATAACATGATTTCTTTAAGTGACATAATTTCCTAATGTCCCACATTATCCAGCTCTTATGTAAAGAACTTTATATTCTCAGAATCAATGGTCCTACAGTTTTTAAAATTTGAAAAAATGTCCATATCAAGATGCACTATACTTAGACTTACACATAGTAGAAGTTTACAAATAGAGTGTATCTCTCCCTTCCCCCAATAAAACAACTAGTTTTGCTGAGGAACCACGTTGGGTTGATCTACCCAAGAGCTGACGAAGGTTGACTGCACTTTTCAAGATCCACTAACAGTTTTCTGCCATCATTTTTTTCATCAGTCTGATTCAAATATTCTTACTACCAGTAAATTCACCTCTTTTCTCCACAGGGCCATGGAAGAACCTTCTTGTTATCTGTAGCATCTTACTCAGAAGCCCTCATTATGAGAATAAAGGACAAAGGTTTTCCAGGGGAGAAATAACCCAGGTGATTTTTTTTTCACTTGTCAATTCAGCTGCCGCAATGAAAATATTTAATAATGCTATTAAGTGATGTCCCTTAGGCCATGAGGCTACTTAATCAGAGAACAATTGCCTGGAGGGCAGATGGAAGGTAATAGAAAAAGAATGAAGTAATTTGCCTAGTTCCAAGTTATGTATCTGGAAAGCTGAATACCCATCATTTCCCTAACTATATGATCAGATTGGGACTTAGAGAGCCTACCTACTCTATAGAGGATATGGCTAGGTTTGTGTCTGTTTAATTGATAAGATTTTAAAAGGGCAGCTCAACCCCAGTAGAGTATATCTTTTAATTTCTTTTACTTTGGAAGACACTTCATGGGTAGATCTACAAACTTAGAACTTCTAAATGAAAGCTTCATCACCATCACTATCATCATCATTAAGGCTCCTCTGATCCTTTGTCTATTTCTTCCAAAAGAAAATACAGAATGAATAAGGAGAAACGTCAAAGTGTGACAACTTGCATAGTAACAGAAGAACCAAAATTACATTAAGGCTACTCAGATTTTCTGTTGTGTGGCCTTAAAGAACCTATCTAAAGTGTGTATCTCTATAGCGAGGCTTGTCTTATTTTTTCAGTTTTTTTGTACCTCATAATTAATCACCCGGGAATTAGCATCTTCCCTCAATTTTCTCCTGCATGCCACCTAATAACCATTAGACTTTTCCTTCTAAGTCCTGTTTTGACAAGGGCTGTCTGATATCTTATTGACAATGTGTTTGAATAACATATTTTAAGATCTTCATTGTGTTGGCAAGTAAAAAGTTCAGTACCAGATACGTGTCCTGTTTCTATGATCGTATGCTCCCTAAGAGCATGCATTTTTATATTAACCTCACCTCTGGACACATGGTCTTCCAACCTTTATTTTTATACCAAATTTCTCATTTATTTTTAATATGATTATCTTTTCTTGTATTTTAATAGGCAAATTAAATTACTCTAAGACAGTGGTGCAAATACATGAATATTTGAAGGCTGTAATTGATCCTAAAAAATAAATATATTCTTGAAAGTAAATATGGGGTCTAATATTTTATGCTAATATAATTGAGTTGTTCACTCCCAAGCTTATTGTATATCGTTTTTCTTTTTCTTTTTTTATAAATTTATTTATTTATTTTTGGCTACTTTGGGCCTTTGTTGCTGCATGTAGGCTGTCTCTAGTTGCGGCGAGCAGGGACTACTCTTCGTTGTGGTGTGTGGGCTTCTCATTGCGGTGGCTTCTTCTGTTGCACAGCATGGGCTCTAGGCGAATGGGCTTCAGTAGTTGTGGCACACAGGCTCAGTAGTTGTGGCTCACGGGCTTAGTTATTCTGCAGCATGTGGGATCTTCCTGGACCTGGGCTCAAACCCATGTTCCCTGCATTGGCAGGCGGATTCTTAACCACTGCACCACCGGGGAAGTCCTGTATATTGTTTTTCATTTAAACAATAGGAGTTTAAATTCTGGCACAGAGCTATAAGTGTTACAATTCACCAGAATGCTGTCAACTACATTAATTAACTACATTAGTGTTCTACATTATGACTCATATGAAGACAAATCACAATCTGCAAATGTAATTGAGTTCCAGGTAACAAGCTCACTTCAAAACGTTCAGCAGTTCTAAGCTCATGTAAAACTTCTATTTTTTCAGCTACAAAAATGTATTAGTATAATGTTTGTTATAATTGTCAACTTAAATGGCACTGTGTGGTAAATTTAACTGCATTAATTACATCTTGTTTGTCATCCAGACAATGATAGTGCCATTTATTCTAGTTTCAGGTGTGTGCAGAAGAATGCACAGAAGATTTAGTTCCTCCCCAAAAAGATGTATTGCTATTTATGGTTTTCAAAATTAATATTACAAAACTCAAAATAATTAGAAAGGGATATATAGATCCATATAAATCACCTGGATAGAATAAATGCTAGTATATTAGAATCATTCTTGGATCATTTCATTAAAGAACACATTAACAATATTGGGAAAGAAAAAACCCAGATGTCAAAGTCATTAATTTATAGACTTTTAACTATTAGGAACATTTGCCTTCAGATATATCTGTTGATTAATTATAATTTGTTTACGTTGTTACAGTGAACCAAGTAAATTTATCACTGAAATTTCCCCAGAAGTTGAAGAGAGTTTTGAACCATTTTAGGCACCTTTAATTCTTACCATTCAGACTGTTGCCTTAACTCAGCCAGCTGATGAAGTCGCTTAAGTGCTTTTTCTTGTTTCTTTTCATCTTTCCATGACTTGGAAGCTACATTTCTAGCAAATTCACGTTGCTTTAATTCTTTCAGTCTCTGTGGACAAAAGAAGACAAACAGAAAGGATACTATGAATAAGTAATATATCTTTTTCCATCCAAAAACTTCCTTTTTAAATTTTGTCCTGGATACAAAGGTGAATTTTTGGATAGGGAGAGTAAAAGCACCTTCTCCATCAATTCTATTCTCCGCTCCAAAATAAATTTAGTTGTCAACTGGGTTATTTATCAAAGCTTGTCACAGTCACTGCAGAAATGTGCTGCAAAGTTGGACCCCAGTCCTGACAAGGACCACCCTGGGTATGTATTTGCAATCATCTCTGTGCCTGTGAAAACATAAATGGGGAAAATGTGCAATATATAAATGTGTATAAAGGGAGAGGAAGTTAGGGGATGCACTTTCCTCCATGCACTGTCCCCAGCCCTCTCACTTATAAAACATATTTACTCTCATTCCTGAAAATTGGTGTGATTAAATACACTGGGTGAAATGAGCTTGTTTCAGTAAAGAACATCTGTTATTGTGAAAAGATTTAGTTCAAAGTTCTAAATGCAATTCTTAACTCATTTTTTTTCTGGTGGAGATATTTATCCAATTCAAATTTCTATATTGTATCCAGGAGGAAAAAAATGGGTCGGGATTTAAACTCAGGATAGAGGCTTGGCCTTGCTTGATTTAAATTTAGTCACCACTTCTTTTAATTAATCTTTTCTGTAAAACAATTGGCTTACATGAAGATTGGATGTTACTCACTACCTGTTCAGATTTCTACTTCAGAATCTGTCACTAAGCTCACCTAATGATATTGAACAAATTGAGAAACAGCCACAATCAAATGAGCATCTTTTTTTTTTTTTCTTTTGGCGGTATGCGGGCCTCTCACTGCTGTGGCCTCCCCCGCCGCGGAGCACAGGCTCCGGACGCGCAGGCCCAGCGGCCACGGCTCACGGGCCCAGCCGCTCCGCGGCACATGGGATCCTCCCAGACCGGGGCACGAACCCGCATCCCCTGCATCGGCAGGCAGACTCTCAACCACTGCGCCACGAGGGAGGCCCTCAAATGAGCATCTTGAAGTTTGGGTCTTAATCCTGATTTAAGAGTATGTTTGAAGATTAGCCTTTCTTAACCCATATAAAGTGACTTTACCTGAAATCTGTGCCCATTTAATCTGCTTTTATTTCCCAAATCAAGTATGAAAACATGTTTTCCAGGAATGGCAAAAACTACATAGCTATCAAGTGAGATAATAACTTTGTAGTAGACTATTCCCCGCCACCCCCCCCCATTGAACAAGTGCCAAGACCTTTAACAATCATTAGATTCCTTCTTGAAAGGGAACATACTCAGGGGAGATGATAGCCAAATAACTGCTTCCAGGCTAAGTATTTAAGGAAGGAGGCAGAGTATTCTTTCAAAGAGAGAATATTCTGAGCACAAAGAACAAGTGTTTCACGGAACTAGAAACAGCCACAGGGAGAAGAGTAGTGTCAACCTGAACTCGGTTTTTGACAAAAGCTTCAGAGTCTTTTAAAAACCAGAAGATTTCAAAAAATAAAATGATGGTCCATGTGTTATCAGAAAAAAAAAAAAAAGCATCAACAATTCTCTAGAGCTGATAACAGCACAGGATCTAAACCTTAAAGGATAGACTTGGTCAGAAGACAGAAAGGCTTATAAAAATTTGCATTTCTACTACCCTTCTACTCACACTTCCTCAGCCCCCATGTGCATAATCATCTAGTTCTTGGGGTTAAGGTTTATCTTATGAGTAAAGACCTTTTGGAAATCATGCAACATAATTTAGGAGCCCACAGAGAATGCAGTTCAACTGCATCAAAGAAAGACCACAGTTACTTTGGTAAAGAGGAGAGGGATTTTTTTCTTTTTAACTCTCAGTTGCTTTTGAACATAAAATACTCTACAATATATTTATTTAATATGTGACATTACTAGTATATAAAACCTGAACCACCTAGGAGTGGAAGCTGATTCATTTACTCACAATATCTGATACTTGAATCTCATTATTGGAATCTTGTTTGAAACTTCCAGGTATACCTGTTTCTTTCATTAGCCTTTCAGATTCCAGTACTGTACTCCTATAATTGAGTTATAGAAATGATTGAGAATTTGGTCTCATTCATCCAACAGCAAATACTGTTAACTCCTACTATGTACTAGGGATATAGAAATGTACAAATCAACTATTTTTCCCTCAAGGGAGACAGACAAATGAACAGATACTTTTATAAGATAGTACTGAGTTTCTTAACAGGAGTGGACACAAGATGCTTTGTAAGCACACAGGAAAAGTTAAGAGATTGGGGGGTGGTATGGAGAATTGCTGTGTTGAGGAAGTCAGCAAAGTTAAAATACTTTTAAGGAACACAGAAAACTGGAAGAAGACCTCTAGCCACAGTCTTGGCTTGGCCCATGCCGCGTGCTCAAGAATATGCAAAGGAATCCCCCCAGAGATCTGCAGAGGAAGCCCTTCAAAATTTCAGCATACTGATCAGCAGTGCATGTGTGTGAGGCAAATATTCCAGGCCAAGCAAAGAACCACCTGCAATAACTAAAGAAAACAATGCCTAGCATTCATATAGAACCAGGAATAGTGCCTGTTCTTACCAACAAAATTAGAAAAGCTCTTGGGACATTGAGTAGAGAATTCAGGGAGTCTTGCTTCACTAGAGAATAATTAGCCATAGATTGAACACTATTTTACATTTGCCTAACAAATGATTTTCATCATTTTATCAAGAAGTATAAGTATAAATCTGATTCCAAGTAACATAACTGCATTTCAGAACCAAATTCAAGAATATTTAAAAAATACAAAAATTCACAAACAAGGGAAAATTAATGACATCCAACATACAATCAAAGATTTTTAGACATGCAAAGAAGTGACAAAACACAGCCAAAAATGAGGAAGTCAACCAACTAAAACCAATACAGAACTGACACAGATGATAGAATTGGCAGAACACTGCATTAAGACAGTTATAACTGTATACCATATATTCAAAAAGTAGAAAAGACACAGTGGACAATTGCGTGATTGGAGTCTTTGAAGAAAGGGGAGGGAATATTTGAAAAGATAATGGGTGAAAATATTCCAAATTTTCTGAAAACCATAAATCCACAGATTCCCATCCCCACCCCCCAAAACCTCAAGCGCAAGTAACATGAAGACAACTATGCCAAGGCTCAACATAATCACATTTTTAAACACCAGGAAAAAAGTGAAAAATTTTAAAAGGATCAAGAGAGAAAAGACATATTTCTGTACAGAAGAATAAATACTAGGATGGCAGAAGAATTCTCATTGGAAATAAGCAATTGAGAATACAATGGAGCAACAAATTGAAATTTCTGAAAGAAAATTTAAAACTTTTCAAAATAAAATTCTATACCCAGTGAAAATATCCTTTAAAAAAAAAAAGGTGAGGGCTTCCCTGGTGGCGCAGTTGTTGAGAGTCCGCCTGCCAATGCAGGGGACACGGGTTCGTGCCCCGGTCCGGGAGGATCCCACATGCCGTGGAGCGGCTGGGCCCGTGAGCCATGGCCGCTGAGCCTGTGCGTCCGGAGCCTGTGCTCCACAACGGGAGAGGCCACAAGAGTGAGAGGCCCGCATACCGCAAAAAAAAAAAAAAAAAAAAAGGTGAAATAGAGATGATTTCAAACATTAAAAGCTGAAAGAATTTAACAGCAGCACACCCATATGATAAGAAATAAAGAATATCACTGAAGAAAAGGAAAATATTAACAGGTAGATATATGTGTCTACAAAAAAGAATGAACACCAGAAATAGTAACTATAATGATGAATAGGATATATTCTCTTTATTATTTGAATGTATCTGGACTGTTTTACAAAAAGACAATAGCTATGTTTTTTGGTGTTTTTAAAAAATTTATAAATAAAATATTTGACAATGACAGCTTAAAGCCCAAGAGAGGAGAAATGACATATAATATTGATAGGTCTTACTCTATGCATGAAATAATATAATAACAATTGAAGGTAGACTGTGATAAGTTAAAGAAATATACTGTATATCCTACAGCAACCATTTAAATAACAAAACAATGTGTTTCAGCCAATAGGACACCAAAGAAGATAAAAGAAAATAATTAAATTTACTCAGTCCAAAAGAAAGCATAAAAAAGTAAAAAGGAAATTAAAATAGATGGGACAATTACAAAACAAATAGCAATATCACAAAATCTAAACATATCGCTAACCAAATTAAATGTAAATGGTCTAAACACTGGAATTAAGAGGTACAGAATGACAGTTTCAATAAAAAAGAAGCAAGATCAACTATACATTGACTATAAAAACAAACTTCAAAATAAAGACATGATGAGTTAAAAGAAAAAACTGTAAAGAGATATGTCAACACTAGTCAAAAAAAGACGGAGGGGAGGACCTTCAAGATGGTGGAGGAGTAAAATGTAGAGATCACCTTCCTCCCCACAAATACATCAAAAATACATCTACATGTGGAACAACTCCTACGGAACACCTACTGAATGCTGGCAGAAGACCTCAGACTTCCTAAAAGGCAAGAAACTCCCCACGTACCTAGGTAGAGTAAAAGAAAAAAGAAAAAAAACAGAGACAAAAGAATAGGGATGGGACCTGCACCTCTCGGAGGGAGCTGTGAAGGAGGAAAAGTTTCCACACACTAGGAAGCCCCTTCATTGGCAGAGATGGGGGTGGGCAGGGGGGAAGCTTCAGAGCCACAGAGGAGAGCACAGCAACAGGGGTGCAGAGGGCAAAGCAGAGAGATTCCTGCACAGAGGATTGCTGTTGACCAGCACCCACCAGCCCGAGAGGCTTGTCTGCTCACCCACTGAGGTGAGTGGGGGCTGGGAGCTAAGGTTCGGAATCTGGAGATCAGATCCCAGGGAGAGGACTGGGGTTGGCTGCGTGAACACAGCCTGAAGGGGGCTAGTGCACCACAGCTAGCTGGAACAGAGTCTGGGAAAAAGTCTGGAACTGCCTAAGAGACAAGAGACCATTGTTTCTGCGTGTGTGAGGAAAGGGGATTCAGAGCACCGCTTAAATGAGCTCCAGAGATGGGCATAAGCCACAGCTATCAGCGCAGACAGCAGAGATGGGCATGAAATGCTAAGGCTGCTGCTGCAGCCACCAAGAAGCCTGTGTGCAAGGTCACTATCCACACCTCCCCTCCTGGGAGCCTGTGCAGCCTGCCACTGCCGGGGTCCCGTGATCCAGGGACAACTTCCCCAGAGAACACACACGTGCCTCAGGCTGTTGCAATGTCACGCGGGCCTCTGCCGCTGCAGGCTCGCCCCGCATTCTATACCCCTCCCTCCCCCTGACCTGAGTGAGCCAGAGCCCCCTAATCAGCCGCTTCTTTAACCCCCTCCTGTCTGGGTGAAGAACAGATGCAACAGGGGGACCTATATGCAGAGGCAGGGCCAAATCCAAAGCTGAACCCCGGGAGCTGTGCAAAGAAAGAAGAGAAAAAGAAATTCCTCCAAGCAGCCTCAGGAGCAGCAGATTAAACCTCCACAATCAATTTGATGTACCCTGCATCTGTGGAATACCTGAATAGATGACGAATCATCCCAAAATTGAGATGGTGGACTTAGGGAGCAACTGTAGACTTCGGGTTTGTTTTCTGCATCTAATCTGTTTCTGGTTTTATTTTTATCTTAGTTTAGTACTTAGAACTTATTATTATTGTTAGATTTATTTGTTGATTTGGTTGCTCTCTTTCTTTTTTTTAATATATATATTTTTTTCTTTTTCCCTTTTTGTGAGTGTGTGTATGTGTATGCTTCTCTGTGTGATTTTGTGCATATAGGTTTGCTTTTCCCATTTGTCCTAGGATTCTGTCTGCCTGTTTTTTGGTTTTTTTTTCTTTCTTTACTATACATTTTAGTGCTTGTTACCCTTGGTGGGTTTGTTTATTGGTTTGGTAACTCTCTTCTTTCTTTCTCTTTTCTTTATTACTTTTTTAGAGTTAATATTTTTTTTTATTTTAATAACTTTAAATATTTTTTTCTTTCCTTCTTTCCCCCCCCCTTTTCTTCTGAGCTGTGTGAATGACAGGGTCTTTGTGCTCTGGCTGGGTGTGAGGCATGAGCATCTTAGGTGGGACAGCCGAGCTCAGGACATTGGACCACCAGAGACCTCCCAGCTACACATAATATCAATCATTGAGAGTGCTCCCAGGGATCACCATCTTGATGCTAATACCCAGCTCCACTCAATGACCAGCAATCTCCAGTGGCAGACACCCCATGCCAAAAAAACTAGAAAGACAGGAACACAACCCTACCCATTAGCAGAAAGGCTGCCTAAAATCAAAGTAAGTTCACAGACACGGCAAAGCACACCACCGGACACAGTCCTCCCCACCAGAAAGACAAGGTCCAGACTCATCTACCAGAACACAGGTACCAGTCCGCTCCACCAGGAAGCCTACACAACCCACTGAACCGAACTTACCCACTGGGAGCAGACACCAAAAACAATGGGAACTACGAACCTGCAGCCTGCAAAAAGGAGACCCCAAAGACAGCAAGTTATGCAAAATGAGAAGACAGAGAAATACACAGCACATGAAGGAGCAATGTAAAAACCACCAGACCAAACAAATGAAGAGGAAACAGTCAGTCTACCTGAAAAATAATTCAGAGTAATGATAGTAAAGATGATCCAAAATCTTGGAAATAGAATGGAGAAAATACAAGAAACATTTTAACAGGGACCTAGAAGAACTAAAGAGCAAACAATGATGAACAACAAAATAAATGAAATTAAAAATTATCTGGAAGGAAACAATAGCAGAATAACTGAGGCAGAACCACGGCATAACCAAAGCTATTATTTGAGTTGGGAAAGGTAAAACACCTGATATACAGCAAATGCTCAATGAGTATGAGCTATTATCAATTTACAGGTAAGATTAACAGTTAAATTTTATGGAACTGAACAAGGAACAGGATGAACAAGAAGCCCGTGATTTAACTGGCAATGGGGAGCCATTAAGAGCATTTGACTCATATTCTTATTGAAAGCAGAATGTTTGATTAGTTTTCATCTGGATGGTTTTACAAGATCTGTGGGTGGAGCCTTCTCTAAAGGAAAGGACAGAAAAAGGAAGCATGTTGGGTATATTCCTCACCCTTGTCTTGAATAATTTATAATGGTTAATGGAAATATTTTAATTTTTGGGAATCCAAGATCATATGTCACTACTGAAGAAAATAGTAAATTTTGGATTAAAGCATGATTTGTTGTCAAACTTTTCTTTGATAAAGTTTATTTGAAGCTTGCTGTTGGGTATTAATATTATCCAAAACAGAATTCAATCAGGAAATAGGGTAAAAGACTAGACATCTAGTATTTTCTTGAGGGAAATAGGGACATCTAGTTCATGTCCTTGTATTTGCAAAAGGAATTTAGGGGAAATGGCAAAGCAGATGGTCTTCATGGTCCTGAATGCAGGGTACCTGACATGGTCTTTGCCCAGGTCAGAAGCAATGTGATAAAGGGCTGTCACAGAGGTCAAGGTAAAGAAGAAAAAGTAGTTCTCACGTATCTTCTGCAGCTTTCACAATGCTTTTTATTCTCTCTCAGCAACAAGCGAAATAAGGCTTATGGAAATATACTGGCTTAAAAACATTTATGAAATATGTAGGACTTAATTATTTTATCAGGTTCATTTTAAAAGTGCAAATTAAGCAATCTTTATTTCCCTACCTACCAACAAGAATGCTTGGCACGTGCATTGCAAGTGGAATTCAGCTATGAATAAAGAGGCAAATTGATCAGGGCAGTGAGTCTCCATGTGTTCTGAATAGCAATACTCCCAATATTATTGCTTCCCAGTCAGAACAAGCCTGCGAACAGCATCCCACTCCAGTAACCACTCTCGTTCACCTTCACTGAAGCAGAACACACATGTGAAATGAATTTACGCAAGCGTATCTATCTGCTTTTTCCTCTCTGAAATAGAATAACTCCTTCCACCGCTGAACTTTCATCCATAGATCCCAGGGCACTTTGCAGGCATTAATGTATTTTCTTCACAGCAGAGCAAAACCCCAGTGCAAAAGGTCAAAATGATTACCCTCATTTTAGAGATGAAGAAACAAACATATAGAAGGTTGAATGACTTGATCCACAGAAAAGAAGAGGCCAAGAAAAGAACTGTGACTTGAAAACAGGATGTCTAATCTTCATTAGCATATGGAAAACTCAGAAGTGTTTATGTAAAAGTCTAGAAATTGACAATAGTTCCATTTTGTGAAATTAAAAGTCTATCCAGTTCTGAAGTATTGTTCATTGTTTCAAAATGTCTTGTACCAAAATGATCTCGAAGACATTTATAGATCATTAAACAATAATTGAGAACAGGAGTTGATATAATTTGAACAATATGATCAAGATATAAGCATTAAATTACATAAAAAGTATTATGTGTCAAAAGAATTCTCCATTTTGAAATGGGGCTTTCCTTATTTCCTGCTCTGCTGCATGACATTATCTTTTCTGCGATCTGGTAGCTGTACAAACACAGATAGTGAAATAACCTAAAATATTTTTTTAAGTCTCCCATTGTAGAAGCTGCAGTTCAGGCTACTGACCAGGAGGAGGTGCCTAGAATGAATGCATCTGAGTATAATCTCTAGATGGGATTCCCTGTTCCAAGGACTAATCGTGCCACAAGCAAGCGAAGAATGGCTGAGAAGAAATGAGCCTGGGGCTGATACTCGGTCCCCATCCTCTTCTTTACAAGTGCTAAGTTAAATACTTCACAACAGGATGTGAAGGATTTTTCCTATACATGCTGGAATATGAATTCCTTGTCTCTAAATCTGACTGCTGGTGGTCAGCCAACTGTGCTTTGACCATCAGGACCTGGAGATGCCTTATTGGGCTCATTTTTGGACTCTTGGACGGGCTGAGCCTGATGCTCAGGAGAGATATAGCCAAGCCTGAAGACACCACTGTCTAAGTGCTAGTTTGGGGATGTTTCTGGATTCTAGGACAACCTGCAAAAGTGGCTCAGGTAAAAAAAAAATTCTTACTAACTCAGAGTAGCCTGGGATACCTCCATGGCTTAGGGGGGAGCATATACATAGGTGATTAAGGTATATGCCCCAAGCAAGTCACCAGACCATCCCCTTGCAAGGCCCAGGATTCCCTGAGACGTCCTCAAAGGGCAAATGGATGGCTCTAGTGTTCCCATTATTTCTGAGAAGTTACCCAGATCCTTCCTTTCTCTAGCTATTATCGTCCGGATCCAAGTCAGCAGTGATACAAAGCACGGATTTTTATTTGGTTTTAACTGCAAGGTTTATTATTTTCTGCACCACAGCATAACCAAAGCTAAAGTTGGTAGTGCCTTTGTAAGCCATATTGAATCAGGCAAGAATATAGCCAATACTATGTCAATATCGATTACCTCTAGTGATTATTGTTGTGAAATGATTAACAGCATTACAAAGGAAGCACTTTGTTTTGGTGATTAGAAATGGGACTTGCTTTTTAGACTGGTTTAGTAGTAGAAGTCAAAGGGCTTTTAATCTCCACCCTTCTCCATGTTCATAGCGTGATAAGAACACATCTGCCACATTAGAAAAATATTAATTCCCATGAAGTGTCTGCAGAGAGTATATTCAGGTTTGGAGAAGTCCACCATTTCTGGAATGAGCAAATGAAAATTCGTTAATTAAAGATTATGTCTTGAGTCAATATTTGATTAGACTAATACTTGATCAACAAGGCTTCTGAAAAAATAATTTTGCATTCTATCACAGTCTAGACCATGGAGAATAAGCTCAATGTGAGAAGAAAAAGAAAGACCAGGAAAATCCAGACAATTTTCCTCATGCAACAAAGTTTCAGAATTATTTCCTTAGAGAAAAAGTGGAAAGTGCCGGAATGTTTCATATATTCTTTATAGGCGAGTATGTAAATTACTTATAATTTTTCTTAAAAAGTATTATTCATGCCAAAAAGTGCTTAATTAAGTTTTACAAATCTCTTTCTGAAATACTTCCAAATATCAAAATATAGAGTTAGAATGGGTATCAAAACAAACAGTTACGAGGATTTTTCTGCATGATGCTTATTTCTAACACTCCCAGTTACATGTGGAAAAGACTAAGGCCTTAAGGGAATCTTCCACTTATTTATTTTTAAAGACCAAGAGAATTAATCACATTCCTTGTGGGGGTGTTCTAGGAAGTAAATATTTTTACACTAGGCCCTAGGAGTCTAAAAAAGAAATCTTAAGAGAATCCCATGGCCAGCCTCTGCCCTCCTGGAAGATTGCTTGGTTGCTGTCATGATGCCATCTGTATTTGGCAGGTTATTTTCTGCTCTGCAGCTTTCTTTCCCAGCTGTGTGATGCCTTTATGGTCACCTCCTCCTTGTTCAGTTCATAAAGAAATCTTGACCTAATGCACTCTGACCCAGCTCTCCAGCTGTTTCTTAAAGAGCAATTTCTTGTATTTCAGCACCTTGTACAACCTAACATTATACTGATTTTTAAAAGCTCTTTCAGTTTCCACTTCATCCTCCCACTCTTTCATACCCTAGTTTAGGGTCAGCAATGCCTGCTGAGAATACTGCAGGCAGAAGTAGTTAATCTGAACATACCTGCAAACTAAGACAGTCTTAGTGCAGAGAAAGTGTTCTTGAGATTTTTCTCAATTCCTTACCTAAATGTCGTTCTGAAATAGAACTGTCTTTGAGAAGAAACTATTAAAACAGAGACAGGAACAGACATGAGAAATCAGTGAAATTAGACTCTGGTATAAAATTGAATTTTGGATCATGTGACTCATACAATAAATAGAGATGGTGTTTTAAAGCTAAAGATATCAGTTAGTAATGCGTTGAGCTATATGTATCAGAAACTTGGATACAGTGACATAATCAACTGAGGTTTATTTTACTCTTAACCAAGAATCTATATTCAAGCATACCATGGTACTTATACCTTCTAAGGAAGCCCACAGCCCAATCTTCTTTCAGCTCTCAGTTTCTTGGAGCTTTATCCTCCTGGTTGCAATATACCTGAGAAATATCAGGTATCAAAACTGCATTCCAAGTAGGAGGAAGGAAGAGATAAAGGCAAAAGCTGACTCTACAATTTTTACCTTAGAGACAACAGTTTTGGGGAAGCTGTACCAAGTAGACTTCACTGGAATACGATTTGCTAGGGGGATGTCACATGCTACTGACATTTAAGTAAGGGGTTTGGGAAATTCAAGTTTTTAGCTAGGTATGTGGCCATGCCTCAGATAAATCTGGATTCTGTCAGTAAGGAAAGAGGGTGGAATGGACCAGTGAGTAGGTAACCAGCAGCACCTGTCCTATTGAAGTTGCTAAATATGGGCAAAAGGAATGGGTGCAGTTAGTGTGCAATCAAGCACACTGCTTCTTTCAGGTATAAAATTCCCCTCTACAAGCTCTAAGCCACTGGGCTGCAAAACAGGATAGCAAGAAATTTCCAGATCATTTTATTCCACATCCTTACAGAGGCCTTAATTTAAAATTACTAATTCTCTCAAAAAGATTTGGAATTGATTTTCTACTTAGGTATGCAGTGTTAGAATTAGGAGTCAGTAAATTAAGGCCCATGGGTCAGATTTGGCCTTCAGCTCGTTTTTGTCAATGAAGTATTACTGGAACACAGCCACACCCATTTCTTTACATCTCATCTCTGGTTACTTTAATGGCAGAGGTAAGTCCTTGCAACAGACCCTGTTCTCCACAAATTCAAAAATATTTACTATGTGACCCTTTCCAGAAAGTTTGCCAACCCCAGTGAGAGAAACAGTCCTGTTCTTTTTAGTTCAGGATGAGGGAGGTGTTAATTCCATATTTACACACCACATGAGATATTTTCCCAATGAGAAACAGCCAAGTCAAGGAAAGCAGTAAAGAAGCAGATAGTGGTGGGAAAAAGACACAACGGTATTTGGAGGAATATCCAATCTTATTTAACTGATAGTAATAGAAACTACAGAATGCAGGACCTCCAGTGCTTATGGGATAACTTTTAGTACAGGCATTCCTCAGAGATACTGCAGGTTCAGTTCCAGACCATCACAATAAAGTGAATATCAAAATAAAGCAAGTCACAATCATTTTTTTTGGTTTCCCAGTCCATATAAAAGTTATGTTTACACTCTATTGTACTCTATTAAGTGTGCAATAGCACTATGTCTTAAAAAATGCGCAGACCTTAATTAAAAATACTTTGTTGCTGAAAAAAGGGTAAACGTTATCTGACAGTTTAGGGTTGCTACAAACCTTCAGTTTGTAAAAATATACAATATCTGTGAAGCGCAATAGAACAAGATATGCCTATATTCCTGTTAAGATGTTGACTTAGTTTTAACATTCCCAACTTTCTTACAGGAAGTCTAACTGAATCAAGCCTGACTTTGTTAACAAATCAAGCCTTGAATATTCTCATTGAATAGAATCCCCCAGAACTACTTAAATGCACAATTAATTTTCAGAACGCAGCAGATTGGATCATCACTTATTTCAAGTGTTTCTCTGCCATTGTTCACAGAAAACAACATTAGGCAGATATGAGATTCATGGTCTTTTCTATACTTTGCCTATCTTTGCCTGGAGGCAAAGAAAAGAAATAAGAAAAATAGAGACAGTTAAGTCAAGAGTGTTTGGACGTTACAGAAACAAGGAGCATCATCTCTGAGTAACACTAAAAAAGACTCAGCGGTTTTGGGGTATTTTTGTTTGTTTGTTTTATGCAAGTGAAAATGATAAGTAGTCTTTTAAAATATTTTTATTCTGCTTTTGTGTTTCAAAAGTATAGCTCCATTTATTAAGTGCATTGTGGGAAATTATATCACATGCCTCATTGCTAATTGCAAGAGTCTGGGAAAAGGCTGTAGCTGAGTATGTACTTGAGTAAAAGTGGATTTTAGGCAAAGGCTGTGCGAGCATCTTCTCTTTTAATTTAACTCTTGATTTCTTTACCTCCTGAAATAAACTGGATTTTATTTATTTTTACAGAAGAATTTTTTAAAAAAAATTTTCACTTTCTAGAGAATAAAAACAAATTTTTCTTTAAGTTCACCTTAGTTATTTCACAATAGTTAGTGCTTCTTTGACAAGCAAATAATTTGATTGGCAGTGTATTCTTTGTGAAATTGAAATCATCTAAACAAAATTTTATCAACATCCATAGCTAAACATCCAACATCCATAGCTATTACTACTACTGTTCTTTCTTTTAGTGATTGCAAAAGCTTCTTAGAAAAGGATTCCAAATGAATGTATTACCGCTAAGATCAAACTTACACTTTAGTTCGAAATGGCAAGATACTTCATAAAACTTAAACTTCTGAAACACTGAATTTGTTTCAAAATTAGCTTTCGCAGGTTTTTCAGTAAATTTTGATATGTAAGTAGAATATAAACATAAGTGTACTTTTAGACAGATGTATAACATTTGTATAAAATTTGGCCAGGGTTTAAATGACTTAAAATTTTAAGGAATGCTATTCACTATTTTTTAAATATTATTAAAACGAAGGGGGCTTCCCTGGTGGCGCAGTGGTTGAGAGTCCGCCTGCCGATGCAGGGGACACGGGTTCGTGCCCCGGTCTGGGAAGATCCCACATGCCGTGGAGCGGCTGGGCCCGTGAGCCATGGCCGCTGAGCCTGCGCGTCCGGAGCCTGTGCTCCGCAACGGGAGAGGCCACAGCAGTGAGAGGCCCGCGTATCGCAAAACAACAACAACAACAACAAAAACAAAGGATTAGTTATGTCTATACTTTTTCTAAAACTGTATTATTCATTGTGTGTTTTGTATCTCCAAATATGTTTATTACATGAAACTTCTAGGATGAAATGCAGAAGCACTAAGAAAGGCTACTTATATTTATTTTGACTTTTAAAAATAAAATAATCTCATTCATAAAGAAACATAATACGACCATCAAAGAGACTCCATTTTTCTTACCTTTCAAACTAACAAAGTCATTGTGTTTTATAACACCCAGTAGTATTAGATACATGAGGAACCAGCACATTCATTCACTCTTGGTATGAGTATAAAGTGATGCAATCCCTTCAGAAGGGAATTTGGCAACAGCAATTATATTTCTATAGGTAGTATCCCACTGGCTCAGTAATTCCTTGTCTAGAATGCATCCTTCAGATAAATTTGCACAACTCAACAAAGGCTGTTTCTTGTAATAATATTGATGGAATTAAGTTTAGGGAAAAAAATTGTCTAATTCTTGAGTCCTTGTTCTTAACCACTACTCAAATTGCTTGTGACAGCTTCTTTCTGGGAATGATATGCAAGTTAAAACGATGATCTATAAGCTGTATTGTTTTTATTCCTTGGTATGTAAGTATCTTCTTTACCCTTAGTTCTGAAATTAGCTGAATTAAAATTAAAAAAGAGAAAGTCTTTCACATCACTTCTGCTGTTTTTGTTGCCTTAAGAAATATTTGAGTCTAACGAATTCATCAAACTCAGTGCCTAAAGAATCTATAGCCTCCAAATTTTACCTTCTCAGTGTCAGAGCCACATAATATCACAGCTTTTAATACTTCTATAAAATAAAATAAAATAGAATAGAATATCAGTTGAGATGAGGATGTTTTAAGCAACTAAAAATTAAAATTCACAATTGTGAGTCAAAGTACAGTAGAAATAAGGATTGCAAGACTTGGGTGGAATAAGAGAAGACAGAAATACAGGCAAGGTGGGACTCTTGGCCTTGGCAAAAATATCATGTTTTTTTTCTTTTTTTTTCTATTTCTTTCCTTATGAAGTATTTGACCTGTTTTCACATTTAAATCAAAAAATGCCATGAAAATACAACTATAATGGGATAAGATATTTAGTTAATGTGATTATGCAATTAACTGAAATTTGCAATTCAAGTAAAAAACATTTTCTTTGACATCTGAATTGCTTGTTGATTGGAGATAAATTATGCCTGGAAATGAAATCTGTTTAGATAACTCAGCTATCAACAGCTATTTAATGGTGCTCTTTATTTACCCCTTATTTCATTTAGACTGTTTTTAATCAAATTTCCTAAACCTTATTAACTATGGTAATTCAAAACTTGGACAAAAAATTATTAAATCTATTAGGAGTGATAAGTTCAGAAGGCCACACATTTCATTTTTCCTAAACAAAGTCATCTAACCATTAGTTGATTTATAAATTATTAGAATAAATATGATCATAAAAAAGCACACCATCAGTATTCAGGTATAAATAGGTATGAAACCATGAGTGAATCAATTTCTTATGAAGTTCAAATAGAAGTGGGCTGAAAAAAATCTCATCTTAAAAATTAATACCAGAAATAGGAAAATATGAATATATAAAATAATCTGCTGAAGTTTGAAGCCTTATTAGCAAAGCCCTTATTTTCCTTGGGAATATATAATATTTATGTTTATCATACTTATTATAATGAAATATTGAAAATAACCCAGAAGTCCAACTCTAGAAGATTGGTTAATTAAATTATGAAGACCATGTCTTTTTGCCAAATGTCCCTCTGTAACTCAACAGTCAATGGGGTCTTCGACTTAGGTTGGAAGTCTGTGCTTTAGAAAAAAATCTATCAGCTGCCAGGTCTTTGGGGCTGACACTCCAACTCATCCCTATAGCTGAGTGTTGGAAGGTTCTGCTGAAATACAATCACTGTAATCTGTTAAGAAACAACTCTGTCTGAAGGAAAACACTTTAAAGAGACTGAACATCAGTTCCTCTTTAGATATTTTAGCTAGCAAACATTCTCTTATGGACACACAGAAACACACACATATGCACATACACACACTTTGTGTTTTCATTTTTACCATAAATATACTTGTAATATAAAAGATTGCACTGGAAAAGTTGAACAAGCAAGGAAGATTTTATTCAAGAGGATTGCAACAAAGGAGAGGAACTGTTGCAATCGGGAAGAGACACTGAATGTAACTCCACTGAAACAAAAAGCAGGAGGATTTTCAAAGGCTGGGATGTGCTAATGGAAAAGTATGAGAGAATGCTTCGGGGAGGTCCATCAATGTGAGTAGGCCATCTGTGTTTATCAATTGTCCCTTACTGAAATTAGGCTTTCTTCCTCCCACAGAGACTGGGGCTCTCTCTCCTCTCATGATTACATTTCAAAGGTCTGACTCCCAGGTCTTAAGAAAGACATTTCTGGATTATAGAACCTTTACATCTCAAACTGACAGAGAAAAAATTTATAATTGCAAGTTTTCCAAAGGAAATGCTCTGAGAAAAGGGAGGTCAGGGGCCTATAGTGAGGAAGAAACCTGTCTCAAGTTAATAAAACTGAGGGGAGCATTAAGGCCATTTTGATCAGTAGAGAGTTTGGAAAATGCATTTGCACCACATAGAAAGAATTAAAAATCTTCATTAACCTAATTTATTGGCAAAGATCCCTGTTAACATTTTGGTGTTTTCCCTTTCAAGGTTCATGCATCATGTCTTTATAAATATAAATTTCATCCTTCATGAAGTTTTATAGTCTTTTCCAACCAATTCATAACAGAGCCATGAAACAATTAAAATCAGATGAAAATCTGTCTATAATGACTACAACAAAACAAGAACGGCATCCACTCTCATGAATTATGAGATTTTCACATGTCAGGCATTACTCTAAGCCCTTTACGTAAATAACCTGATTTAATTTCCCCCTAAACCCTGTAACTGCTATTTGTACCCACATCTCACTTTTTTTTTGATATGAGAAAATCGAGGCTAAGAGATGATGAGTAACTTGCTCAGAATTCTACAACTAAAAATCGGTTTTATAAAATGTATTTGAAGTCCATACTGCTTGACCCCTAAGCCCTGGCTGGTAACCTCTACACTCTATTTTCTCTGATAGATTCTTTATGTACTTTGCAACCCATCATTACTTGCCCTTGGAATCATGACATTACCATCCTCACAGGACCAAGACTTTTAAATTACATTTCACAAGTTATATTTTCCATTCCATTTAAACTGTAGTTTTAAAAACATGCACCTATGAAAGCTTTGAAATGTTCACTTGGGATTCAGCATCTGAAACTTAGAATGTCTCTGGGCCAACAACATGAAAACATCTGCCTTCTCCTTGGTTAACAAGTGAAACCTCTGGGATACAATTCAACTTCAGAAAAATTATTATTTAATGGAGTAAGGGTCCAACTCAGGAAATAGCTTTACTTTTTCCAAATGCATGTGAATTACTAATAAGAAAAACCAATTACGCTCCTTAATATTTCAGTCCAATTTAGTAATTCCCAATACAGGTTTGCCACAATCCAGGGTCTTAAAGAAAATCTCAAGGAGTTTTATAAAACGCTGCCAAAGCCCTCAAAGAAAATCAATTTAAATTTACTTTTAAATAAGTCTGATTCAGTACTCTGAGCAGTATGGTATTAAATTCAAGATTATCTAGAAATGGTAAAAACAATTGAGAGTTATCCAGGTTGTTAATGCTGACCTGTGTGAGACACTGATCTAGGAGTTCTGGATGAGAGAAAAAGATACTCACACAGCTACAGGCACACAAAGGGAAAGGAGACAAGGACGTGGTCTCCAACAAGGATGATTTTCTTGTTAGTAACGGAAATCTACTAAAACTGGAGATGATTTCATGGAAGGGCACCAGGTATCTCAATTCAGAGACCTGGCAGGAAGTGTGGTTAGGCTACAAAAGGGACTGACACCAGGAACAAGAAAGCTTTGAACTGAGATGATTTTACCTGTCAACAGAGGATTGAGTGATCTCCATCTCTTCTTCTCTGGGCACTCAAATGCCATTCTTCTATCTCTTCCCAGCATGCCTTTCTCTATTTTGGAATGTATTAGACCCGAACACGGCCACTCCAGGCTCTGGCTTTACTGTGCCGAAACAGACAGATTCTCTAACTCTGATTTCTATGTCAAGAAGGGAAAGAATATACCTTGCAAAACAAGGGCCAGGGGTCCATCCAATCCCAATAACCTTTGACAGAGGGCGTGAGAGCTGTGGCTTAACTCTCATTTAGCAGGAGTTGCAGGTAAAAGTTTGAAAAAAGGAAATAAGCCCTGTAAGAATTGAGTACAGGGCAAAGGAGAAAATGTTCAGCACAGGAAATTGAGTGGTACATACATAATCTTAATGCACAGCAGAATGTGATAAGAAGTATGCAAGAGAGGAGGACAAATTATTATGATAGTGAAAATGTAAGAGGTTATTTTTTGGTCATGTATATGTGACCATATGTGTGTGCGTGCATATGTGTGTATAAAGAACTGTAATACATTTTATTTATTTATTTATTATTATTATTTTTTTGTGGTACGCGGGCCTCTCACTGCTGTGGCCTCTCCCATTGCGGAACACAGGCTCCGGACGTGCAGGCTCAGCAGTCACGGCTCACGGGCCCAGCCACTCCGCGGCATGTGGGATCTTCCCGGACCAGGGTATGAACTCGTGTCCCCTGCATCAGCAGGTGGACTCTCAACCATGGCGCCACCAGGGAAGCCCAAGAACTGTAATACATAACACCACATTTAAGTTGATAGTTCTAACTAGTGTCATGAGCTTTTTTTGTGTACAGTTATAGCATTTAAAGTGGGCCTTCATAAAGATATTGATACCAATCATTAATTTAATGCTTAATTTAGGTCAAACTGTTATAAAATCTATTAATGTATTATGCCATTTAATTTTTAGAGCAAGACTGTAAGATAGATACTATTATTTTCCCCATCTGAGAGAAAGGGAAATTCGCCCTTAGGAGAAGCTAAGAGCTCACTGGAGGCCACATATCTAATAATTTACAGAGGCAGATTCTAGCCCATGTTTCTTTGCTAATTCTCTTACCCACTGTGCATTACTGTCATTCCAAGCCCTGATGATGGTAGACTTTAATTAGAGAGATAGGATTCTAATATGTCTTGTAGAAGATTACAAGAGTAAAGGCAAGAGGATGGTAGAATTCTGGAGTGTTTAAGGAACACTGAGCAACAATTTTTAGCTGAAACATGGGATGTATAAGAGATACCAATCCTGAAAGATAAATCTGTTCCTGAGCACTGTGGGTCATGAAAACCATGTTTATCAGGAGAGAAAATTAATAGAAATTGTTATTGACGGAAGTCAGTGTGATGGTAGTGAAAAGGGTTTACAGGTTGGGTTGGGAGAGGGAATATGATGCCATAAGAATCTGGCAAGGAGACTACTGCATTGTCCTGACAAGATCATCTATTGCAGTACACGTTATTAGATGATATAAATAATAAGCATCTTGCAGCCTTATATGAATGAACTTGGATAACCAAGAGATCACCCAAAGTCTAATAAGGTGGAAAGTTGTCAAAAAAAGTAAGTGTTAAGCTTAAGGCATCTATTACTGTTTCTTGTCTATCAGCTGTTATCACTTCAGAAAAGAAAATAGAAAAGAAAAAACTTGAGAAATACGATTCTCTGAATTCTCTACCTAAATGCAAGACAGTTTTCCTCAACTCCCTATCCATCAGCAAGTCTATTTGACTCTACCTCTAAATTATAGCTTATATTAATAGCTTTTTTATCCAATGCTTCCACTCCAACCCAAGCCATCATCATATCCTTTCCAAATATCTTAGTAATTTTCTAGCTGTGCTCTCACCTTCCAATTTCAATCTCCCTCACATCTATCCACTGTTCATAAAGCAAACAGAGAAATCATTTAAAATATCTTTAGATTAAGCCTCTTGCCTGATTAAAACTTATCAGTGGTTTAGAAATGATCTAAGACTAAAATCCAAAGCCTTTGAATAGCCTGTGAAACTACAAATGATTTAAACACTCTGTCCCTCTCCAGCTTTATATTTTATCATTTTCCTACCCTAGTTATCCCATTCTATTGCTCTTCAGCTATGCTGACTTCTTTCTATTACTTTAATACTCCATAATCTTTCCCAACTCAGGAATCATGTCCTTTCTGGACTATACTCATTTCTCCTTAGATGCCAATATATTTTCATCTTCAGAATCTAGGATTATGCAGTCAGAGACCCATACATTACCAATTAAAAACAGTTGCCATCTCCTTCCCTTAGTCACTAGTACACCATGGAAGAATATTAATTAACTGGTAAAGGGCAAAAACCACTGTGGAGTTTTCCAGATCAAAGAAAGAGCATGCACAAAGTTCCATACACAGAAGTGCACCTATAGGGCTAGAATATAGTTGCAAGCAGAGTAGGGGTGAAAAGTACAGAAAGGTAAGAGATGAGATAGGAGAGGTAGGTTGGGATCTGCAGAGCTTTTTAAGTTAACATAAGGAGGTTAAGCATTATTTTGAACTATACAGTGGTATATGAGAAGGAAGGTAATGAAATGTTCTAAGCAGAGGAGTGTGATATGGCTATAACTGCATTTTAGAAAGATGAGGTTGGTAGCAGAGGGGAGAGGGAAAAATGGGAGCCAAGAAAACTAATGAAGCTTGAGATGATGGGGTCCTGATGTAAAATGAGAAGCAGTGTGAGGAGGGGCTAGCAGAGGGGAATACTTAGACAGCAGAATTAATTGCTGGGATATTACTCACCAATTAAAGATCTATTTGCACTCTTGACACTACTATTTCCAAAATAAATAATTTGTTTCAGTAAGATATTTTCCTTTGGCTAAGGCCATTAGTGGTATAATTAAACAAGTAGCTTAGTTCTTATAATGAAAAGGAGATATTGTAAATAGACTCATACATTTTATGTTTAAGAGCTAAATGGGAGGAAGCAGTTAAACCTCAGACCCTTAGGGAAAATAAAACTAAACCTTATTATCAGGCACTGGAGATTTTAGAGCAGTGAGTCAGGTCAGAAGTGTTTAATCCACAATGAAAATTAGATACTCCCAAAATGAGTACATTGCTGAAGGCACTCAAAATGAAGCAGCTGAGTTTTGTTGTTATTGTTGTCGTTGGAATTTTTGTTTGCATTTTTGAAGGTTTAAAAACATGATATGTTTTTTATTTATTTATTTTTTTTGGCTGCGTTGGGTCTCTGTTGCTGCGCATGGGCTTTCTCTAGTTGCAGCGAGCTGGGGCTACTCTTCATTGTAGTGTGTGGGCTGCTCATTGAGGTGGCTTCTCCTGTTGTGGAGCATGGGCTCTAGGCACATGGGCTTCAGTAGTTGCAGCATGCAGGCTCAGTAGTTGTGGCTTGTGGGCTTAGTTGCTCCACGGCATGTGGGATTTTCCTGGACCAGGGATTGAACCCACGTCCCCTGCATTGGCAGGCAGATTCTTAACCACTGTGCCACCAGGGAACTCCCATGATATGTTTTTAAACTTTAACTTTTAATTTTAACTTTTAACTCCTTCCAAAAACAGGGAAGGAGTTAAAACTTTTTGTTGTCATATATGAATAAAACTTAAGGCAGAATCAGAATCCAGAGTCCCAGAAAGAAGAAACAAGTATTCCCATTTTAAGGATCAATACAGATTTCAAGAGTGACATCACCAAGATGGAGACATAGAAAACTTCAGCCTCTGTCTCCCTTACAAAGTTCAACAACTAGACAGCTATCCAAGAACAAAAACAGCTCTGGGAGAACTTTGGAGTCCACCTAAGAAACTTCAGCAACATGACAAAATGAAAAACTTAGAGTCTGTCATAGAGAGTGAAGTAAGTCAGAAAGAGAAAGACAAATACCGTATGCTAACACATATATATGGAATTTAAGGGAAAAAAATGTCATCAAGAACCTAGGGGTAAGACAGGAATAAAGACACAGACCTACTAGAGAATGGACTTGAGGATATGGGGAGGGGGAAGGGTAAGCTGTGACAAAGTGAGAGAGTGGCATGGACATATATACACTACCAAACATAAAATAGATAGCTAGTGGGAAGCAGCCACATAGCACAGGGAGATCAGCTCGGTGCTTTGTGACCACCTAGAGGGGTGGGATAGGGAGGGTGGGAGGGAGGGAGATGCAAGAGTGAAGAGATATGGGAACATATGTATATGTATAACTGATTCACTATGTTATAAAGTAGAAACTAACACACCATTGTAAAAACAAAAACAAAACAAAAAAAACTAAAGGCAATAAAAAGACTTTTCCAAACTAGCAAAAACTGAGTTAGCTTATCACCACTAAACCTGCCTTACAGAAAAATGCTGAGTGGAATTCTTCAAGGTGAAATTGAATGATACTAACGAGAGACATGAAAACATAAAAATAAATAATACGCTGGTAAAGACAAGTGTATAGTCAGATTCAGAATACTTTAATACTGTAATATGTTGATGTGTATAAAGATTGAAGTATAAACATTGAAAGACAAAAGTATTAAAAAATAGCTATAGCTACAGTCATTTGTTAATGAATAGAAAATATAAACGTATAAAATCAGACATCAAACATATAAAATGGTGGTAGGGGAATAAAAGGGTAAAGATTTTGTAAGCAATCAAAATTAAGTTGTCACTGGCTTAAAATAGACTGCTATAAGATATTTCAAGTAAGCCTCAGGGTAACCACAAAACAAAACCTGTAGTAGATACAAACAAAATAAAGAGAAGGGAATCAAAGTATACCATTATGGGAAATAATCAATTCACAATCAAAAGCAACAAGAGAGGAAGAAAGGAGCAATGAAACTAAAAAGCAGCCAGAAAACAGTTAACAGGATGGAAATAGTAAGCCCTTACCCATAAATAATTATTTTAAATGTAAAATCATTAAATGCTTTAATCAAAAGGCATAAAGTGACTGAATAGATTTTTTAAAAAAAGAACCAACTAGGGGCTTCCCTGGTGGCACAGTGGTTGAGGGCCCGCCTGCTGATGCAGGGGACGCGGGTTCGTGCCCCGGTCTGGGAGGATCCCATATGCCACGGAGCGGCTGGGCCCGTGGGCTGTGGCCGCTGAGCCTGCGTGTCTGGGGCCTGTGCTCCATGGCAGGAGAGGCCACAATGGTGAGAGGGCCGCGTACGGCAAAAAAAAAAAAAGAACCAACTATATGTTCCGTATGAGACATGTACTTCAGCTTGAAAGAAACATTTAGGCTCAAAGGAAGGAATGGAAGAAAGGAAAAAGATGTCCATGCAAATGGAAACCAAAAGAGAGCTAAGGTAGCAACAATAATATAAGAACAAATAGAATTTAAGTCAAAAACTATAACAAGAGACAAAGAAGGTCATTGTATAATGATAAAGGGGTCAATATATTAAGATGATATAAGAACTGTAAATATATATATGCACACATCAGTTCACCTAAATATATTAAGCAAATACTAACAGATGTGAAGGGACTAATAGATAACAATACAGTAATAGTAAATGATCTCAATACCTACCCACAAAAATGGGTAGATTATCCAGACAGAAAATCAGTAAGAAGACTCTGGATTTCAGCTATACTTTACACAAAATGGACCTAACAGACATATACAGAACATTCCATCTGAAAGCAGCAGAACACATGTCCATCTCAAGTGCACACAGAACATTCTCCAGGATAAATCATATGTTAGGTCACAAAACAGGTCTCAGTAAATTTTTAACGATTGAACTTATACCATATCTTTTCCATCATAATGTTATGAAACTACAAATTAATAACAGGAGGAAAGGGAGAAAAATTTTAAGTATGTGGAAATTAAACAACACACTCCTAAACAACCAATGTGACCCATGAAGGTGAAATCAAAAGGAAAATTAAAATATCTTGAAATAAATAAAAATGGAAAGAAAACATGCTAAAACTTATGGGATGCAGCAAAAGCAGTGTTGAGAAAAATTTACAGTGATAAAGAAATTCATTATGAAAAAAGAAAGATCTCAAATAAACAACTGAATTTTTTACCTCAAAGAACTAGAAGACAGAGAACAAGCTAAGCACAAAGTTAGCAAAAGGGAGGATAAATCTCAGATTAGAAATCAATGAGATATAGAATAGAAAAACAACAGCAAAGATCAACAGACTGAGTTGGTAATTTAAAAAAGATAAACAAAATTGGCAAATCTTTAGTTAGAATTACCAAGAAAAAAAGATAAGAGAAATAAAATCAGAAATGAAAGAAGAGACATTACAAATGATACCACAGAAAACCAAACTAGGCTATTATGAAAAATTATACACCAAAAACTTGGACAACTCAGAAGAAATAAATAAGTTTCTAGAAACATTCAACTTACCAATTCCAAATCATGAAGAAACAGAAAATCTTAACAGATCAATAACAAATAAGGAAATTGAATCAGTAACAAAAAAAATCTCCCAACAAAGAAAAGCCCTGGACCAGATGGCTTCAGGGATAAATTCTACCAAACATTTAAACAAGAAATACATAGAGGGCTTCCCTGGTGGCACAGTGGTTGAGAGTCCGCCTGCCGATGCAGGGGACACGGGTTTGTGCCCCAGTCCGGGAGGATCCCACATGCCGCGGAGTGGCTGGGCCTGTGAGCCATGGCCACTGGGCCTGTGTGTCCAGAGCCTGTGCTCCGCAATGGGAGAGGCCACAACAGTGAGAGGCCTGCATACCGCAAAAAAAAAAAAAAAAAAAAGAAACACATAGAATATTCTCAAACTTTTCCGCAAAAACTGAAGAGGAGAAAACACTCCTAAAGTCTTTTTTTAAGACCAGCATTACCCTGATACCAAAGCCAGATATGGATACTACAAGAAATGAAAACTACAGGCTAATATTTCTGACAAATATAGATGTAAAAATTCTCAACAAAATACTAGCAAAGTGAATTCAATAGCACATTAAAGGATCTTACACCATGATCATGTGGGATTCATCCCTGAATACAAGGATGATTCAATATACACAAATCAATAAATGTTATACAGCCCATTGAGTGAAAGACAGAAAATCATATGATCATCTCAATAGATGCAGAAAAAGCATTTGACACAATCAAAATCCTTTCATAATAAAAATTCTCAACAAGTTGGGTATAGAAGGACCATACTTCAACATAATAAAGACCATATATGATAAACCCACAACTAACATCATAGTCAATGTTGAAAGGTTGAAAGCTTTCCTTCTAAAATCAGGAACAAGACAAGGGCATCACTGTCATCATTCTTATAAGACATAGAATTAGAAGTCCTAGATAGAGTAATTAGGCAAGAAAAGGAAATAAAAGGCATCCAAATCAGAAAGGGAGAAATAAAGTTGTCTCTGTTTGTTGATGACATATTCCTGTATACAGAAAATACTAAAGATTTCACCAAAAAACTGTCAGAGGTGATAAATGAATTAAGTAAAGTTTCAGGATACAAAATTAACGTATGAAAATCAGTTGCATTATTATACACTAATAATGAGCTATCCAAAAAACTAGTAAAGAAAACAATCCAGTTTATAGTAGCATTAAAAACCACAAAATTCTTACAAATAAATTTAAACAAGGAAGCAAAAGATTTATGCACCAAAAACTACAGGACATTGAAGAAAGAAATGAAGAAGGCACAAGTGAATGGAAAGATACCCTGTGTTCATGTTCAGAAGAATATCATTAAAATGTCTATGCTACCAAAAGCCATCTATAGATTCAATGCAATTTCTATAAAAATTCCAATGGCATTTTTCACAGAAATAGAAAAACAATCCTAAAATGTATATGTAACTACAAAACCCCAAATAGCAAAAGTATTCTTGAGATAGAAGAAAGTTGGAGGCATCACACTTTCTGATTTCAAGCTATATCACAAAATTATAGTAATCAAAACAGTGGCATACCAACAGACACATAGACCAATGGACACTGGCATAAAAACAGACATGTAGATCAACGGAACAGATTCAAGACCTCAGAAATAAACTCACATATGGTCAACTTATATTTGATAAGGAAGCCAAGAATACTCAAACAGGAAAGAAGTGTCTCTTTGATAAATGGTTTTAGGGAAAGTGGATATTCACAAGCAAAATAATGAAATTGGACTCCTATTCTATACCACATACAAAAATTAACTCAAAATGGATTGAAGACTTAAATGCATAACTCCAGAAAGAAAACACAGAGCGTAAGCTCCTTGGTATCAGTCTTGGCAATGATATTTTTGGATATGTCATCTAAAACATAAGCAACAAATGCAAAAATCAGTAAGTGGGGTTATATCAAATGAAAAAGCTTCTACACAGCAAAAGAAACAGTCAACACAATTAAAAGGCAATGTATGGAATGAGAGAAAATATTTACAAGTTATACATCCAATAAAGGGATAATATCCAAAATACATAGGAAACTCAAAAGCATCAATAAAAAATGAATAATCTGATAAAAATGAACTGAGGACCTGAATAGAGAGTTTTCCAAAGAGTAAATACAAATGTCCAAAAGTATGAAAATATACTTACAATTGTTAATATCGGAGACATGAAAATCAAAACTGTAATGAGATATCACTTCAAATCTCTTAGAATAGCTATTATCATAAAGAAAGAGATAAATGCTGATGAGGATAAAGAGAGAAGGGAACGCTGATGCACCATTGGTGGGAATGTAAATTGGGATAGTCTCTATGGAAAACAGTATGATTCCTCAAGAAATTAAAAATAGAAGTGCAATATGATCCAGCAATATTATTTCTTAGTAATTATCCAAAGAACATGCAATCATTATCTCAAAGTTATATCTGCACTCTCACATTCATTGCAGTATTATTCACAATAGCCAAAACGTGGCAACAACCTAAGTGTCCATCGATGGATGAATGGAAAAAAATGAATTGTGGTATATATAATGGAATATTATTCCACCATAAAAAAGAAGGAAACCCTCCCATTTGTGACAACATGAATGGACCTTAAGGGCATTATGCTAAGTGAAATAAGTCAGAAAAGGAAAGACAAATACTGTATGATCCTACTTATACATAGAATCTAAAAACATCAGACTCATAGAAACAGAGAGTAGAATGTAATAGTTGAAGGTTGGAGGAAATGAGGAAATATTGGTCAAAGTATAAAAACTTTCAGTTATAAGTTCCAGGCTTCTAATGTACAGCATGGTAATTATAGTTGTATTATAGTTATATTATGATATACTTGAAAGTTGTTATGAGTCAAGATTTTGTGTTTCTACCATAACAACAACAAAATGATAATTACATGAAGTAAAGGATGTAACTAACTTTATTGTGGTAAACATTCCACAATATTTATATGTATCAAATTCACATTGTATGCCTTAAAATTACACAATGTTTTATGTCAGTTATATGTCAAAAACTGAAAAATAATCAAGTTTCAACTTCAAAATAACAACATTAAGAAAAAAATAAGGGGGTTATTTTAAATTTCAAAGGAAAACAAGTGAATTCTATGACTGGCAAAATAGCATATTTCAGATAACTGGTATGTAGGCTGTCTAACCTGATAATAGAACATAACATAGAATTCCTACAATAATGCATGAATACTTGGTCGAATAGACCATCTTCCTTGAATATTAATTCCCTCAGTTAAGTCCATGATAAAAGTTTAAAAGCAGACAACTCTTAAGATCTTGGACAAGAATTCACAATGCTGGAAACCTATATAATTGATAGATCATAAGGTTTGGAAAAGAGAGAGGTGAAAACAAGGGCTGAATATTTATTAGGAAATTCGAGAAATTCGACTAGTAATCTTATCAAAGTACAGGGGTATTTTCTGTGAAAATGTGCCATAGGGTACCCAAGCAGTTGCTCTGGAATTATCCCAATTCTAAAACAATTTTTTTTTTTTTTACCATTGATTAATTTTACCTGTTCTGGAACTGGCAACTCTCACATATAGCTGGTAGGAATATAAAATGAGCCAACCACTTTGGAAAGAGTTGTGCCAGCTTTTTGTAAAAGTAAACTATATTTATCCTATGATATAGCAATTCATCCCTAAGTATTTACTGAAAAGAAATTAAAATATATGTACACAAAATTAAATTGAAAAGAACTTGTACAAAATGTTTCAAAGCCATTTTATCATAACATCCAAAAAAATGCAACAATTTCCCACCAATTCAAACTGCTAAATGAATAAACATGTGATATATGCAAATAATGAGATAGTAATACAAAGTATGAACAACTGCTCTCTGCAAAAACATGAGCACATTACAAAGTCATTATTCTGAGCTCAAGAAGCCAAACACAAAATATCACATACTGTATGTTTCCACCTATAAGGAGAACTGAGATGTTGGAAATATCCTGTATATTGATAGCAGTGCTGATTACATTCATTTGTCAAAACATTAAATATGTGAAGCTCACTATATAGAAATTTTACCCCCCCCCAAAAAAAAGAACTATAAACAGAGCATGGATTAGCAGTATTTCAGGTTAGAGGAGACAAGAAAGATATAAATAAATGTAATGCCTGATCCTGGATTGGATCCTAGTCCCAGGTAACAATAGCTCTAAAGGACATTATTGATCCAATTGGTGAAATTTGAATGTGAGCATTAGAAAACAGTGTTATCTCCATCTTCAATTTCCTGACCTTGTAACTCTTCTATGTTTACATAAGCCTTCACCTTCAAAATAAAAACTATCAGAATTCTCAGACAATGACACATCTTGATCTCCTACATAATTACCAGAGATAGAATACGACCCATAGAACTACCATCCTCAGACCAATCAGCAGGAATTTGCAAACACAAAAATTATACACTGCCAAGAATCATCATAATTGAGGAAAACTAGTGCCATGAAACTCTTCACACAGAACTTGAAGAAACACAATTATCATTATCAGTATTGGTTACTAGGCTACAATGGAGCAGTATCATAAATAGTCTGAGGGAAAATGATTTTGAATCTCAAATTTTGTACTTTATTAAATCAGCATTCTTATGTGAAGGCAAAATACAAATATTTTCAAAGATATTGGAGTTAAAATCTAAAATAGACTTCTGGCTTCTGCTTAGAATGTATAAATCTGGCAAGGTCATTGTTCCCATCAGCCATGAGAAAAGGGATAGAAAATCTCAGTGAAGTAAGTTCCGCTTAATTTCATGTTGATTGGTTTTGTTAGCTGTCCTATGACTGCTGTAACAAATTTCCACAAACTTGGTGGCGTAAAAACAACAGAAATATATTATCTCACAATTCTGGCAACCAGAAGTCTGAAATCAGTTTCACTGGGTTGAAATTAAGGTGTTGAGAGGCCCAAATTTCCTCCATGGGGCCTAGGGGAGAATCTGTTCCTTGTTTCTTCCAGCTTCTGGTGGCTGCCAGCCTTCCTTGGCTTGTGGTTGCATTACTCCAGTCTCTGCCTCCATAAAGACAAGGGAGAGGAAGCTCTTCTCTGTGAGGTCAAATTTCTCTCTGTCTCCCCTTATAAGGTTACATATGGTTTCATTTAAGGCCAACTCTGATAGTCCAGGATAAAGTTCCAATGTGAAGATACTTAGTTTAATCACATCTGTAATGGCCCTTTATCCAAATGATGTAGCAAGTATAGGTTGCAGGGATTAGAACCTGATATTTTGGGGGACGATTATTCTGCCTACTACACTTATCACTTGATTTCTTCATTGTTTTGGCTTTTTACCTTGAGGCTTACTTTGAATGCAACGTCTTTATTTTTGTTGTTGTTGGTTTCTTTATTTTTGTCAGCTCTTCCTTTCATCACTTTTTAAGTTACCTGTCCCTGGGTGCTCTATGCTAATCAGGTCTCCTGGTTGCAACTGGACTTTCCATCCCATTATGATATTTCCAATATCACAGGCATGTGCACAGTTCCTAGTCATAAGGTTGATACCCTCCCTGGCTGGCAACTTGTTAAAAGCAGTAGCCACAGTTGGTGGTTTGTCACTGTTGAAGTTATATGTTTTGTCTCCTTTCTTTCCAGTGTGGGGAAGCCTAACTCAAGGCCATATTTCCAGCAGAGTTTTAGACTCTGTCCGAGTTCATTATGTTTATTGCTCTTTACTTTGCAACTGTGGGAATATTTTTTCTTGCTTTTGGATTCAGAATCTACCAGGACTTTGCCATGCTTTGTGTTTCTGATCTATTTGTAACCTATTGAGATATTTATTTCATTTGGAACCCAGCTCTATCATTTGTTGTTGTTGTCTATGTTCATACTATACTTGGCTCTGCCACGTGTTTGAAGCAGAGAGCTGTGTCATAACCTAGGCTTGTCACGTCATCTGGACCAGAAATTTTAGTTGTTTTTATTCTCTTGTGCCCTTTACTGGTATTAACTTGAAAAAAAAACTAGTATTATGAATTATCACAAATTATCCTGATTGAAATACATTCATGTTAATGTAAGATATATATATTTCCTTAGATGATCCACTGTAATTTAGCATTAGTTATAGACATTTAAAATGTTATCATAGCATTTGAGAGAATACTGGTGAAAATCCAGTTCAGCAGAAGTTGGTAAGACTCCCACACAAAATAATTAATGTAGAGCTGTTTTTTTCTTCCTCCCCTGGGAGCTAAATAAAAGATCACTAATGTTTGCAGACCAAGTTAGATAATAAATTCAATACCATGCCAAACTATCGTTTATAGCTATCATAATGGTATGCAGACCTTAAGGAAGTATCCCTTAAAGAAAAATATTCTACAATACAAATCCATTGGCACCAGGATATATGAGTAGGTCCACAGGACATAATTATGCTACTAAATTCTCAACATCAATCATTGAAGTGAAAGGTGCAGGTGGTCATGATATTTCTGAAGTTTACTACAAGACACTAATGATTAAACAAAGATTAGCTATTATATCACAGATATTAAAATGTAAGTATCTTGAAAAAATTCTTTTATATGTTTTTGTTGGTGGATCTTAGCATCAGATATGAATAATAACACATACACACATACAAACACACACACTAGTACTAAACTGAAAAAGTCAATTAAATTTGAAAACCAACCAAAATTATATTCAATTATTTGAGTGTACATTTCTATTGCCTATGCAAGCAAATTTTGGATGTATAAACAACCCCAAAATAAAAACATATACACTAAAACACAGACATAATAATTTTGAGGAAAAGGGAAAATGCAACTTATAAACACCACTTCTACGATTTAGACAATGCTATCTACATTGTTAAACAGACTGATGTGATAAAAAGACTCTGAGGCGTATTAGATTCATGTTAAGTACAAATACACAATAAAGTGTTTTTTAAAGAAAATCAGCAGTTTATTTTAAAAATTAGGTTATGAATTGAAAAAATAGATATTATGTATGAACTATGGAAAGAATTGAAATTTTTACAGGAAATTTCCTTGATTTTTTAAAACAATTTGCAAACAGTATACCATACAATATTTTTCCATAGAGTTGTTTTTAACAGCTTATTATTATTTTTTAATAGATCTTTATTGGAGTATAATTGCTTCACAATACTGTGTTAGTTTCTGTTGTACAACAAAGTCAATCAGCCATATGCATACATATGTCCCCATATCCCCTCCCTCTTAAGCCTTCCTATCCCACCCCTCTAGGTCATCACAAAGCACCAAGCTGATTTCCCTGTGCTATACTGCTGCTTCCCACTAGCTAACTATTTGACATTCAGTATTGTATATATGTCAATGCTACTTTCACTTTGCCCCAGCTTCCCCCTCCCACCCCATGTCCACAACTCCATCCTCTATGTCTACATCTTTATTCCTGCCCTGCAACTAGGTACATCACTACCATTCTTTTTTAGATTCCATATATATGTGTTAGCATATGGTATTTGTTTTTCTCTTTCTGACTTACTTCACTCTGTATGACAGACTCGAGGTCCATCCACCTCACTACAAATAACTAAATTTCGTTTCTTTTCATGGCTGAGTAATATTCCATTGTATATATGCGCCACATCTTCTTTATCCATTCATCTGTTGATGGACATTTAGGTTGTTTTCACATCCTGACTATTGTAAATAGTGCTGCAATGAACATTGTGGTACATGTCTCTTTTTGAATTATGGTTTTCTCAGTGTATATGCCCAGTAGTGGGATTGCTGGGTCATATGGTAGTTCTATTTTTAGTTTTTTAAGGAACCTCCATACTGTTTTCCATACTGGTTGTGTCAATTTACATTCCCACCAACAGTGCAGGAGGGTTCCCTTTTCACCACACCCTCTCCAGCATTTATTGTTTCTAGACTTTTTTTATAACGGCCATGCTGACCGGCATGAGGTGATACCTCATTCTGGCTTTCATTTGCATTTCTCTAATAATTAGTGATGTTGAGCATCTTTTCATGTGCCTCTTGCCATCAGTATGTCGTCCTTGGTGGAATGTCCTTTTTTGTGTGTGTGTGTGTGTGTGTGTGTGTGTTTTGGGTTTTTTTTTGCGGTACACGGGCCTCTCACTGTTGTGGCCTCTCCCGTTGCGGAGCACAGGCTCCGGACGTCCAGGCTCAGCGGCCATGGCTCACGGGCCCAGCAGCTCCGCGGCATGTGGGATCTTCCCAGACCAGGGCACGAACCCGTGTCCCCTGCATCAGCAGGCGGACTCTCAACCACTGCGCCACCAGGGAAGCCCGGAATGTCCATTTTTTAACTGGATTGTTTTTCTTTTTGATATTGAGCTCTATGAGCTGTTTTTCTATTTTGGAGATTAATCCTTTGTCTGTTATTTCATTTGCAAATATTTTCTCCCATTCTGAGGGTTGTCTTTTTGTCTTAAGGTTTCCTTTGTTCTGCAAAATCTTTTAAGTTTAATTAAGTCCCATTTGTTTATTTTTATTTCCATTACTCTAGGAAGTGGGTTAAAAAATCCTGTTCTGGTTTATGTCAAAGAGTGTTTTTCCCATGTTTTCCTCTAAGAGTTTTATAGTGTCTGGGCTTACATTTAGGTCTTTAATCCATTTGGAGTTTTTTTTGTGTATGGTGTTAGGAAGTGTTCTAATTTCATTCCTTTACATGAAGCTGTCCAGTTTTCCCAGGCTGTCTTTTCTCCATTGTATGTTCTTGCCTCCTTTGTCATAAATTAGGTGCCCATATGTGCATGGGTTTATCTCTGGGTATTCTAACCTGTTCCATTCATCTATATTTCTGTTTTTGTGCCAGTACTGTACTGTCTTGATTACTGTAGCTATGTGGTATAGTTTGAAGTCAGGGAGCCTGATCCCTCCAACTCCGTTTTTCATTCTCAAGATTGCTTTGGCTATTCAGGGTCTTTTGTGTTTCCATACAAATTGTAATATTTTTTGTTCTAATTCTGTGAAGAATGCCACTGGTAGTTCAATAGGGATTGCACTGAATCTGTAGAATACTTTGGGTAGTATAGTCATTTTCACAATATTGATTCTTCCAATCCAAGAACATGGTATATTTCTCCATCTGTTTATGTCATCTTTGATTTCTTTCATCTGTGTTTTATAGTTTTCTGAGAACATGTCTTTTGCCTCCTTAGGCAGGTTTATTCCTAGGTATTTTATTCTTTTTGTTGCAATCGTAAATAGGAGTGTTAATTTCTCTTTCTGATTTTTTGTTGTTGGTGTATAGGAATGCTGAGAGAGATTTCTGTGCATTAATTTTGTATCCTGTAACCTTACCACATTCATTAATTAGCTTTAGTAGTTTTTTGGTGGCACCTTTAGGATTTTTTCTGTATAGTATCATGTCATCTGCAAACAGTGACAGTTTTACTCCTTCTTTTCAAATTTGTATTCCTTTTATTCCTTTTTCTTCCCTGATTGCCGTGGCTAGAACTTCCAAAACTATGTTGAATAAGATTGGTGAGAGTGGACATCCTTGTCTTGTTCCTGATATTAGTGGAAATGCTTTCAGTTTTTCACCATTGAGTATGATGTTTGCTGTGGGTTTGTCATATATGGGCTTTATTATGTTGAGGTAAGTTCCCTCTGTGCCTACTTTCTGGAGAGTTTTTATCATAAATGGGTGTTGAATTTTGTCAAAAGATTTTTCTGCATCTATTGAGATGATCATATGGTTTTTATCCTTCAATTTGTTAATATGGTGTATCACATTAATTGATTTGCATATATTGAAGAATCCTTGCATCCCTGGGATAAATGCCACTTGATCATGGTGTATGATCCTTTTAATGTGCTGTCGGACTCTGCCAGTATTTGGTTCAGGATTTTTGCATCCATGTTCATCAGTGATACTGGCCTATAATTTTCTTTTTTTGTGATATCTTTTTTGGGTTTTGGTATTAGGGTGACAGTGGCTTCGTAGAATGAGTTTGGGAGTGTTTCTCCCTCTGCAATTTTTTGGAATAGTTTGAGAAGGATGGGTGTTAGCTCTTCTCTAAATGTTGATAGAATTCGCCTATGAAGCCATCTGGTCCTGGAGCTCTGTTTGTTGGAAGATTTTAAATTTTGGTTTCAATTTCATTACTTGTGATAGGTCTGTTTATATTTTCTAATTCTTACTGGTTCAGTCTTGGAAAACTGTACCTTTCCAAGAATTTGTCCATTTCTTCATGGTTGTCCATTTTACTGGCATATAGTTTTTTTAGTAGTCTCATAATCCTTTGTATTTCTGCAGTGTCAGTTGTGATTTCCCCTTTTTTCATTTATAATTTTATTGATTTGTGTCCTCTCCCTATTTTTTCTTGATGAGTCTGGCTAAAGGTTTATCAATTTTGTTTAACATCTCAAAGAACAAGCTTTTAGTTTTATTGATCTTTACTATTGTTTTCTTCGTTTCTATTGCATTTATTTCTGCTCTGATCTTTATGATTTCTTTCCTTCTACTGACTTTGGGTTTTCTTTGTTCTTCTTTCTCTAGTTGTTTTAAGTGCAGGGTTAGATTTTTTATTTGAGATTTTTCTTGTTTCTTGAGGTTAGATTGAATTGCTATAAACTTCCCTCTTAGAACTGCTTTTGCTGCATCCCATAGGCTTTGGGTCCTCGTGTTTTCATTGTCATTTGTTTCTAGGTATTTTTTTATTTCTTCAGTGATCTCTTGGTTATTTTGTAGTGTACTGTTTAGCCTCCATGTGTTTGTGTTTTTTACAGGTTCTTTCCTGTAATTGATTTCCAGTCTCATAGCATTGTGGTCAGAAAAGATGCTTGATATGATTTCAATTTTCTTAAATTTTCCAAGGTTTGATTTGTGACTCAAGATGTAATCTATCCTGGAGAATGTTCTGTGTGCACTTGAGAATAAAGTGTATTCTGCCACTTTTGGGTGCAATGTTCTATAAGTAACAATTAAATCTATCTGGTCTATTGTGTCATTTAAAGCTTGTATTTCCTTATTTATTTTGTTTGGATGATCTGTCCATTGGTGTAATTTGGGTGTTAAAGTCCCCTACCATTATTGTGTTACTGTCGATTTCTCCTTTCATGGTTGTTAGCATTTGCCTTATGTACTGAAGTGTTTCTATGCTGGGTGCATAAACATTTATAAGTTTTATATCTTCTTCTTGGATTGATCCTTTGGCCATTATGTAGTGTCCCTCCTTATATCTTGTAACAGTCTTTATTTTAAACTTAATTTTATCTGAGTATTGCTACTCCAGCTTTCTTCTGATTTCCATTTGCATGGAATATCTTTTTCCATCTCCTCACTTTCAGCCTGTATGTGTCCCTAGGTCTGAAGTGGGTCTCCTGTAGACAGCATATATATGGGTATTGTTTTCGTATCCATTCAGCCAGTCTGTTTCTTTTGGTTGGGGCATTTAATCCATTTTCATTCAAGGTTATTATCAATATGTATGTTCCTATTACCATTTTGTTAATTATTCTGGGTTTGTTTTTGTGGGTCTTTTTCTTCTCTTGTATTTCCCGCTTAGAGAAGTTTCTTTAGCATTTGTTGTAAAGCTGGTTTGGTGGTGCTGAGTTCTCTTAGTTTTTGCTTATCTGAAAAGCTTTTGAATTCTCCATCAAATCTGAATGAGATCCTTGCTGGGTAGAGTAATCTTGGTTGTAGGTTTTTCTCTTTCATCACTTTAAGCATATTGTGCCACTCTCTTCTGGCCTGCAGAGTTTCTGGTGAGAAATCAGCTCATAACCTTATGGGGATTCCTTTGTATGCTATTTTTTGTTTTTCCCTTGCTGCTTTTAATATTTTTTTCTTTGAATTTAATTTTTGTTAGTTTGATTAATATGTATCTTGGTGTGTTTTTCCTGGGGTTTATCCTGTATGGGACTCTCTGTGCTTCCTGGACTTGGATAACTATTTCCTTTCCCATGTTAGGGAAGTTTTTGACTATAATCTCTTCAAATATTTTCTCAGTCTCTTTCTTTTTCTCTTCTTCTTCTAGGACCCCTATATTTCGAATGTTGGTGCGTTTCATGTTGTCCCAGAGGTCTCTGAGACTGTCCTCAGTTCTTTTCATTCTTTTTTCTTTATTCTGCTCCTTGGCAGTTATTTCCACCATTTTGTCTTCCAGCTCACTTATTCATTCTTCTGCCTCAGTTATTCTGTTATTGATTCCTTCTGGTGTATTTTTCATTTCAGTTATTGTGTTGTTTATCTCTGTTTGCTTGTTCTTTAGTTCTCCCAGATCTTTGTTAGACATTTCTTGTATTTTCTCAATCCGTGTTTCCATTCTATTTCTGAGATTCTGGATCATCTTTACTATCATTACTCTGAATTTTTTTTCAGGTAGATTGCCTATTTCCTCTTCATTTATTTGGCCTTGTAGGTTTTTACCTTGCTTTTTCATCTGTGACATATTATTTTGCTGTCTTTTTTTTTTTTTTTTTTTTATGAGTGGAATTGTGTTCCTGTCTTACTGGTTGTTTGGCCTGAGGCTTCCAACACTGGAGTTTGTAGGCTGTTGGGTAGAGCTGGGTCTTGGTGCTGAGATGAGGACCGCTGTGAGGCCTCACTCTGATGAATATTCCCTGGTCACTGAGGTTCTCTGTTAGCCCAGTGGTTCGGAATTGGAGCTCCCACTACAGGAGCTTCAGCCCGACCCCAAGTTCATGAATCAAGATCCCACAAGCCATGTGGGGTGGCAAAAAAAAAAAGAGAGAACAATAACAAAGTAAATAGACTAGGAAGCTAACAGATACGTTAGAAAGAATATAGATGTATCAACAACTGGGATGTACATCAATACCACAATAGTAAAAAAAGAGGAGGAGGGAAAAGAAAAAAAATGGGGGGAAGGCCTTGGCTGTGGAGGGTGGGGCCTAAGCCAGGGAGGGGTTTGGGTGGTGGGCAGGGCTTATGCTTAGGACCCACAGGGCTGGAAAAGCCCTGGGGCTGCAGGGGTGTGGCTTAAGTTCAAGGAACAGAAGGGACACAGGTGTGTCCCCCACCCCTGGTCTCAGAGGGTGTGGGACATCACCTGGGAGCCCAGCAGGCTTCCCTGGGGGAGAGGGGGCCTTGGATGGCAGGGAACCAGCCTGGGAGCTCAGCCGGATCCCCAGGCTCGAGTGGGTGGGGCAATCAACCTCCACTCCTCTCCCACACTTCCCGGAGGGTCCCTCCTGCCTGCCTCTCCTGATCTCCCCAGCCTCAGGGGCATGCATCCTGTCTGGCATCCACTTCTCCTCTCCCCTCAGTCCCCCCAAATCCTACTGGTTCACTTGGGGGTTCCTCCCATCTCCTTGGATGTCAGGATCCCCCACCAGCAGCTGGCAGGTGCCCTAGATGTGGGCAAATGCTAACTTGGCATCTTCCCACACCACCATCTTATACAGTAAAGTTTTAAAATGATAAGTTCTCCAAATATTTTAATACCAGAAAATTTCAAAATTAATCTAAATATGGTCAAATGTCCAGTTATAGAGGTATTATGATTATAGTCAAATGTCTTTTCAAAGAGCCTCAAGCTCTACTATAAGTCTTAGATTAAATTTTTATGATTTAATTTGATTGTCACAATGTATTTTAAATTTCCCTCTTAAAACATGCATAAAATAGCTTTTAAAATATATCTTTATCTCAGAATTTTCAATTCTATTGTACTCTCAAAAAAGCATAGTTTTGGTAAATTTAAAATTGTTTATATTTTAGTAAATCTCCCCCATAAAAACACAATACAGCTTTTGGGAATTTGCATTCTATACAAATATAACACTCAACTGATATATACTAGATATGCATATATCCAAAAAGTATTTTATGTAGACAGGTTACCTATGTAAGTACACATTGGGTAATTTACCCAAAGCCAACAGGTCACTTTTAGAATGTCTAATAGGTACAGGTAAACTTTCTAGATGCTGGGGAAACATTAGCAACAGGAACAAAGAATAATCTTTGTCCTCATGGCAGTTACTTTCTTGTAGGAGGAAGACAAAAAATAAATTCATAAAAATGTACATATAGCATAAGAGATAATGAAAATTGTAAAAAATAACAAAGCAGGAAATGAGAAATGTGAAATAACAAAGGGATAGGTTGCAAATTTAATAGACAGTCAGAAAAGGCCCTATTGAGATAAATGGAATTGGATCAAAGATCTGAAATAAATCAGGGAATTAACTGTGTAGATACTGGGGAAAGAACATTCCAGGCAGAGAAAACTACAAGTGCCAGAGCACCAAGGACAGAGTAGCTAGTGCTTAGAGAGCAATGAATTAGAAGAAAGGGGTACGAGGGCATGAATCTTTGTCATCTTTGGCTTCTACTTTGAGAGAGGTGCAAAAGAGATGGAGGGTTTTGATCCAATGATAACAATGATTTGATTATTCTTCTGAGAGTAGACTAAGTGAGGAATGGGCAAGAGCAGAAGCAAGTGGACTAGTTGAAAGGCTATTACAGTTATTCAGACAAAGCCAGGGTAATAGCCAAGAAGGTGGTAAGTAGTTGCTACATTTTTATAGTGATAACATGTTTTCCTGATTATATGCAGTAAGAGAGAAAAAGAGAAGTCAATGTTTTTGGCTTGAGAAACTGAAAGGCTGGACTTTCCACTTTCTGAGAAGGGAAAGCCTTGAGGAAAAGTGGGTTTTTGAGGAGAAGGATCAAGAGTACGTTTTTTTGTCTCTTTTAAGGACATTTTAATTTTGAGATGTCTATTAGAAATCCAGAAGCTGATGTTAGTCGGTTAATCCACATAAAAATCTGGAATCAGGAGAGAGGTTCATTCTATAGCTGTAAATTCTGGAGTTTTCTATTCTCCATCTCAATGGGACCAGAAGAAATCACCAAGGGACTACATAAAGGTGGAAGAGAGAGGAGTCCATGGCTTGAGCCCCATGATATTCCAACATTTAGAAGTTGGGAGATAAGAAGAAATACACAAGTCAGACTGAAAAAGAGTGGTCAGTGAGACTGAAGGAGAAGCCAGGTAGAGTAGTGTCCTGGAAGGAAAACTTGAATAAGTAGTTGAGAAGGAAATAAATACAAATAGAGAAGTTGATAGAAGGCTTTGGATGGATGTACAACTTTTCATAACTGGAGGGAAGGCAGAAGAATGATCACAGAAGCAGGCAGCGGGTTATGTGGCTGGGAGTTTGGGAAATTTCTCTTCTAAGTTTGTCTATTTTCTCACTTAAATAGGAAAGATGTTATTAGCTAAGAATAGTGATTGGAGAGGTAGTGTTGGGAGATTTTAGTGCAGAGAAGAGGATGTGAAATAGCCATCTATCAGAGTGGGTGGTTACATAAAGACTGGACTTTTAGTATGACTGCTTTTTATAACTTAGATGCAGATTTGGAAGACCCCTATTTGGACTATTAGGTGCAGAATGCAGTGACTGACTTGAGAATAAAGGGAAGATCTTTTATTGAAATTAACTTGTAATCTTATTGATACAGAAGATAACTGCCCCAAATATGTTGTCATTTTTATCATTCTTCAGAAAGATGTCCATATTTTGTTTTGTTTCTTCTTCAATGTTTTACTTGTTGGAAATTCTGATGACCTAAGAAATGAGAATTAAATGGGAGTTCTGGGGAAAATTTAAATCTACCACTCAAAACACCCCCCCATGTATCTGCATGTCGATAAAACATTAAGTACTTGAGCCTATAATATGTGCTTGGTATCAAGGTGAGATTTACAAGGGAAGCTTCATGAATATGAAAAATATTCCAGAAATAATAGATTAAATTCCATTTATCTTTTTCAGTTGTCAATTTCCTAATCACATTATACCTTGCAAATGAAAAATATCAAACTGAGCAAATTGTTTGAGAGCTTCTGGTGGTAAATATTTATAAACCAGCTAAAAGTGGATGAATTTCTAATATTGAGTTAGAACCTGAACACTTTAAATAATTTTAAGTTGGGAATTAATTGTAATAAAATGAAACATTTAACCAATAACCCCACCTAGCCACTTGCACTTGCCTTTTATCTGTAATCCAGGAGATCTTTTGAAATTCTGATGAAAGTATTCTTTGAAAGAGTGAAAAGAAATTTAGTGCCTTCCTTTCATTAGACTTGGCATGGTTTCCATTTTGACGGCCCTATTGTCTAAAGTTGCCTCTTTGTAGTGAGTAGCATGAGGTTACTGCTTTAGTCTGTTGTTTGAAGTTGACTTTTTCTTTTAAACTCTGATTTTAGTAAAATATCCTCAAAACTACTTATAGGGACACAGTGCTTAGGGTTGTTATAAAAATTGAGAAATAGTCTTTTAATCAGTTAAAACATTTTCTAGAATCAAAAGAAAGAACTGTTTTATTTTTTAAACCTGAAGCTACACAAGCATTTGAAAATCAATTAAATAGCATTTGTTTTTCTCTGCTTCACAAATGCTGTCAGAAAACAGGAAGGCAGTATAAATGCAATGTTTTTCAAAAGCTGAGGAGTAGATAAACAGAATTGGAGTTGGCCTTTCCAGTGTTCTGAGAGAGTTAATTAAATGCTTGTTTGATTTTCTGATGGTGGGTGGTGTGTATACTGTTTCTTAAAAAATCAAAAACTATTTTACCTATAAATCTAAGAGAGAGAAAGAGAGAAGAATACATTTTTTTCTTCTACAACTCTCAGAGAGTTGCTGTGCTACAAATGAAGTTCAAATGATCATTTTAAGAAGTGACAGGAAAATAAGGGATAGTCACAAAATGAAAGTAGCTCTTTTGCCCCTTTCCTGTTTGCCCATTTCTGTTCCCCTCTAACCTTGAAAGACCTAATTATAGGAATGAGATCACTAGGCGATTTAAGCTGACTCCTGACTTTTGCTCTCCTGAATGCACACCATGCCTTGCCTAACCTATTGACTCTTTTCCTAGATTAAAAGAATGAAGTAGTTAAAGAATGACTAGCTCTGTGCCCCACAGCACCCTTAGCAATCCTGCAGGCAGATCACGAGGGCAATATAGCATCTGAAGAGAGAGTCAAGCAATCTTCATGAAATGGAGAATGATGCAGAATCCAACCGCCTGCCTCAATGATTCACTGAGATTCATCCCCCTTTTTCTCCTTTAAAAACTGTCATGGCTGAGCAGAATCTTTGGAGTTGGTCTCCTTGGGACATGAGTCCACCTTCTGTTCAGATTGCTGATTTTTCTGATTAAAACATCTTTCCTTTCTGTTGACACTTACCTCTTGATTATTGGCTTCTGAGCAGTGAGCAGCTGAACCTGAGTTCAGTAACAAAACCTCAATAATCATTTTGTGGAATGTAGTAAAAAATCATACTCTGAGAAGGCATGTCGGATTTTGAACCCTGTCTTTAACTTCAACTACCTTTATTTAGAATTATTAAGAACATTTCTCCAATAATTAAAGCATAGATGTGTATACTGGTGTTTTTGGCTCCTGTATTATTTGTGTTTAAGGAACAGGTTTACCACATTAGGTATCACATCACCACATGATTAAAACATGCATTTTAATGAATAAATTTTAATCGATTTTGAAAAAACCTTCATTTTGCCTGTGAGGTACTCATGGCATAAATTTTTATTCCAACTTAGAAAATATGAAAACGAAGATAAATTAAGTACTATCTAATTCATTTATTCATACGTTCAATGCATAATTTTTGAGTATCTACTATGTGCCAAGCACTTTCTGGTCCTATGAGTATGAGTTCAGTGGGCAAGGGTTTCCTGGCAGAAGGAACAGAATGAGCAAAGAGATGGAGGTGTTAAGAAGCACGACATGTGGGGAAAATGGCAAATATTTTAAGGTGGCTGAAATATGGAATGGGCAGTTGTGGGGCTGTAATGAGGAAGGACAATAATTGAAAATTTTGGTGTTAAGGAGTTTGAACCTTACCCTATAAGCAAGAGACGCATTGAAAGTTCTTAACAATCTTCAGTTTCCTAAAAGACAGACTTATCTGGTAGAAAAATAAATCAGGTAGCATTATGCTTGCTGCCTAGAATGGGGGAAGACTAGAGACTATTGACACAATATGAAGCTATCAAAACAGTTTAAGGAAGTTTTGTTGATAAGACTGTTTCACTGGAAAGTAGGAAATAGACTCCAGATGAGATTTGCTGACATTTTGCATGTGCAGATGAAAAAGAGAGAAGCCAATATTAACTCATCTTCATAGGTGCTTTAATTGAGAATTTGGTAAAGTCATTCGATCATATAGAAACAGAAGAAAAGGGAAAGATTTGGGGTGATTACAGAAAGTCTGATTTATTTATAGATTGTGTTTTTTGCTTGTATCTATTGATAGGCAGTTGGAAAGACTGGCTTGTACTTCAGGATAATGTTCTGGGCAAAAGATAATGAATTTGTGCTTATTGTCATTTAGGGATAATCGAAGCTACAAACAAGTAAATCAATCATGAAAGGAGATTGCATGTTGGAATAAAATAAGAGCACCCTGGGGAAGATTTAAATGAATATATAGAAGAGGAGGAAAAGAAATAAATTCAAAAGGAGGTGCAAGTTAGAAAATTATGCAGGATAGAGATGTATTATATTGGCTAAGAAGCAGTCTTGAACAATGCCAAAGTTGATGTGATCAAGTACTATGAAAAAAGAAAAGCAGTCAGTAATTTTAGGAAGGATGATGTCCTTAATAAAGATAGGAGGAAAATGTTCAGTAGACTTTTGGATCAAAGGGTCCATCTCAGCAAGATGAGTAGCAAGAGTAATGTGAAATGTAGGCAGCATTTATATGGTGAGAGAAAGAGAGAGTCATCTGCAAATAAAGGAATAATTAAATGGGGAGTCATAGAGGAGGGTTGAGAAACAAACATATTTACAGGACTTCTGTTGCTTGTATATTTCTTCCTCCCTTCTTCCAATAAGAAAAACTCTTCTGTTAGAAAAGAACTCTTTCCCCACTATCCATTCTGTTTGATTCTGGCAGTAGTTCTAACCTAGAGTACTAACCTAGAGTTGGACAACTGCAAGTCCTCTCTTTTTCTGAAGGTACTAGCTTGGAGAAATAAAATGTCTATGTCTATAGGGACCCATGTGGAACTAGACCATATTTGGTGGAAGCAAGTTTAACCAAAACACAGAGAGAAGTAGAGTGAGGAGATGGAAGAAAGATATTATCACTTGGGTCCCTGGATGCAGTCACGTGTAAGACTAGGTCTTTCTTTGGCTTCTCAAGTTTGTAAACCAATAAATTTCCATAGATAATTACACTAGTTTGATCTGTCATTTGCAGCCACCAGAATCCTGACAATATCGGCTAATGTCAAATAGCTACTATAAAGAAGGTAAAATACACAAAACAGAACAATTACAATGGATGGAGTAAGTTCATAGACAAGGAGGAGGGGGATCCAATCACCAGAATGGGAAGTATATTTTTGAAAAGAAGTAGGGGCATTCCATAGTCTAGAGGGAACAATAAGAGGAAACAAAGTATCTATATCAACAAAATCAAGGGAGGTAATGCAAGGATATAAAATAGGGTTTAAATCAAGATCTGAAGAATGATAAAATAACCAGTTGGCCAAATCACTCCAAGCAATCAACTCCTCAATTATGAGAAAACTCCTTTTCAAATAGGCAATTTGCCCAATTTAGTAGCATATATCTATTCCAACTGATTTACAAGATATTGATACAACTCAGTATATGCAACTTTAGTAAAATTCTCTGCATTGTCCACATACCCCAAACACACACACACACACACACACACACACACAATCTGTAATCATATTACTAAGTTTATGGAGCCATTTTCCACCCTTTTTTATTTCCTGAAAAGGAGAACTAAATATTTTTTGTAATATTTTTTATAATATAATATATAATATAAAAATTATTTTTTATAATATACTCTACTTATTATAACAGCAATAGTTTTAGAATTAAATAAGGAAACATAATGAGAAAGAATGTGTGGCTAAAGTGGCTAATGAAGTACAAAGTCTGATTCTTCAGAGTGAAAAGTTAGTTCTCTTTGAAGTTAAAAGAGAGATCAATGTTAGGATAACATCTGTAGGAAGGTGATTCATGCAGGAAGAACTGTGGAATTATTTGGACTGTACTTGTCATTTTGATTGCATATGTAGAACGGTATGTCAGAGAAAAGAATGTTCTAGGTTAAATCTACATTTTTGTAACTGGATAGGATCATTGATATGTAGCCCTCCTATAGTTCTTACTGAGGTATATTTATTTATAATCAATGCTACTCAGAAATTTGGGAGTCCATATTATTTATAATATGCATTAACATCTGGCAGTGCAGTCACTCAAAATTCTGAAATGTAAATATGACCTTTATCATGAAGAACAGTTCTTTTTTTCCTAGCTGACGATGGAAAAAGAGTAAAAATAAGTCAACCTTGGTGCAAGACTGGTAATATCAGAAACAGCAACAGCAGGGGTGTTAGGGCAGCTATTCTGGTGGCTTGTAAAAGACAAATAGACAAGTGGCTCAGAAGAGGAATAGAAATGGCCCTGTTTCAGAGGTCAGTGAAAGCCATGAATGACATCTTCAAGAATCTATTTGTAAACCTCAAATCCTCTGACAAATAGTGGGAGGAAAAAAAAAATCTAAATGCAGACAACAGTAGAATACTTGCATCAATTACTTGTGCTCATGGCTGTAGAGAATCTGTAAAACTTTCACTTCTTCCATTAGGTGAGATGTGTGTCATAAAGTGGAGTGACCAGAGGTCTCGCCCTAAAAGGACTGCAATATGGGAACTTACTCTGAGGCCCTAGTGCAAATTAGTGTGACTGCATCCACCCCAGGGCTGGTTTTCATCTTTGCCTGGAACTATTGCCAGGAATCAAGGAACAAACAGATGGTGGGTGGCACTGCAGACAGAAGATGCCTTATTCTTGTTACTCCTATTTCTTAATTAAAGTGGAAAAACAACCTGAATTTTGACAAAATGTTTCTATTATCTTAGAATAATTATTATTGTCATTGTATCATTTTATTCTCTCAAATTACCCTATAAAGGGATTTAAAAATAAGCTCAAATAGAATTAAACAATAAATTCCAGCAATACAAGAAAGGACAGGATTCTATCTTTTCATATTATTTTAAATACCGAATCTTTAACTTGGCATGGATGGCCTTAATCAGTTAGGGCCCAACCTAACTTTCTCCAATCACCTACATTCGTACAGGAACTTCAGCTCTACACAAATTAAGTTTCGAGCTTCTCTTTAGTGTTTCCTTTTCCCCCTCGAGTTCATGCTGGTTTTGTTCCCACTGCCTAACACATCCTTTTTGGACTCATCCATTTATTTGCTGTAATAATTTATCACAAATCACAAATATACACTTGTCCTGTGACTTTTATAACCTATGATCCTGGAAAATAAATTCAGGGTCAGATGCTTCTATTGTCCCCTGGCCTTGCCATTTTGTCTATCTGTCATCAATTGTAGCAGTCTTTCTTCTGACTCTGGAGGTGACCTCATTATCCTTCTCAACCCTCACTTTAGGCAGCCCCTACAAATCAATAGGACATAGCACTTGAGATAAAAATGAGTTATCATTCTAGATCCAATTTTAACATCTCATACACCAGAATAAAGTAATTGCTTAAATCAGATACAAAGGTAGGATATGGGAGGACATGACATGATTTTGTCTTATAAAAAAAAAATACATAACCCCGATCAAAAAAAAAGGAGTCATTCTACGTAAACCAGAAACTCTAGAGAATCCCTGAGTAATAGAAAGCAAAAAGAAAAAGAGCCACAGAGCAAACCACAGTGGTAAATATAGAAGCAACATCATGATAGTCTATACCAGGAGGGTGTGGAGCCCATGAAGAGGAGGGGCCTGGGAAGAAACAAACAGAGTTATTAATTATGGTATCACAGGAGCAGCCAGCTAGGTCACTCTTGGCAACAATGAAGGGAAGTTCTCCAGGTAGAAATGGTAAGTGAAGCAGTTTAGAAAAAGGGAGGCACAAATGAACCCCAAATGGCTAACAGCACTTGTTTGTGAGTACCCAGTCTCAGAAAACCAACTGCCAAGGGATGCCACTCTCACAGTCACTAAAAAAGAGAACAGCCACAAATCAGCTCATGTACATCTCTCTGAACAAAAAAGAGGAGACATTCATATAGGACACCTTGGCTACAGAGCTAAGTGCACAAATAAGCCACAAATATTAAACAACACTGAAAGAGAGATGGAAAATCTAATCAATGGAAAATGTATGCGTGTCCAAAGAGTTAATAGCAATCCAAATAGAGTTTTTAAAATGTATGCTTAATATATATTAACAGAGAGATAGAGGAGGATATCATACCCACAGCAGTTCTTAATCATTATGCTAAACTGCCAGAGCATGAAAATAATAAGCTTGGACAGGAGGCATAATTAAATAAATCATAGTAGAGAAATCCCCATAACTGAAGAAAGACCAGAACTTCTCTGAGAGCAAAAATGATTAAAATATAAAAGAAACCAAAATGACAAATGTCCCATCTCTACTCATTTTTTTTTTCTTTTGTAGAGTCCAGAATAATCAACAAAGTTGACAATGGAAGAATGTGTTTCTGTAATTCACAAGGTGTTTTCATTCCTTTAAAAGATGTACTAAAACTTCTTTCTTCTTTCAAATTCAGATTAATTAGGGAAAGATCCTTAAATCCTAGAGTTGTCTTTTCCAAAAATATTTCTAGATAATCAACATGAAAACATAAATACAAGCATTATAAATGACCCAGAGAGAGTGACTTGGATGCAAAGAAGATCCAAATGACTAAGCTATGGGATAATATACCTCATTATATCTATAAATTTTCTTATTATCTCCACCTGTATTTCATTCCCCAATTACAAGCGTGTTGCCTTGCCTATTTATTCAGCCTCTCTGATTTTTCCTAAATTATTTTGTTACAATGCAACTATGCAGCCAAAATTAATAATCATACCCTGACATTATTACTCATAGCTTCTCTGACATGGTTAAATGTTCATTACTCATTAGCCCAGGAGAGCAGGATTCTGAGCAACTAAGAGGAATAAAGATGTATTTTGATGAGGTATCATTCAAGGTTGGCAAATTTGGATGGGGTGACTATGAGACATCAAAGTCTATATAATGTACCTTAAAGACAGGTAGAGCTTTTCATTGAAACAAACAGTGATTAAAGCCAAAGAGTAGTGACCTCCTTCATATGTAAAGGGCACTGCTGTTAGCTTAATTTCATGTAACTGTTTTCACACCACAAGTAATAGACATTGGATGATGAAATTAGGATTCAGAGATTAGGTTTGTAAGAGATAAAACCAACATGAACTGAAATTGTGATTCCTCTTTCAGTATTCTTCCCGCTACACTGTGAAATACAGCATTTTATTTAGCACCAACTATGCAGAACTTTAAGTATATAATATGCTGATTTCAAAGCAAATTTTAAAAGGATTCATAGAAGGATATTTGATAATTTCCTTTAGGAATTAATTTCAGTATTTAATGTCACTGTGTAATTGAGGGAAATTTCTTCTGCTACAGGAGAGAATCCAGTCTCTTAGCTCAGGTTATTACGTGCGTTTTTAATTAAACTTAGCACAGTTGATGAGAAGAAAACGTTCAAAAATTTGTTCTTTAATGAGCCATTTTATAGAGTACTAACACACTAGGAAAAACAGCAACTTGTCTAACTCAATCACCTGGCCCACGATGGCATTTTACATTCCATAAGCATATGCTATATTAAAAAATAATAATTCTGATATCTATCATAAATTAAAAGTAAACTAAAATTAAACATATGCAGTTTAGAGAATAATAATTTTAAAAGCACCTATGTAATTACTACCAGATTTAAGAAAGTATCATCAGCTGTCAGCACTATAAAGGTGTCTGTTGTAGCAAAACTGCTCCCCTAACCCCCCTAGAGGTAACCCCCCTCTCATCAAGAGGGTAAATCATTCACTTAACTTTCATTATAATTTTACCACCAAGGCATGTAAGACTAGACAGTATTTTATTGCTTCATATGGTTGGCAGATTTATGTGAACGGAGTTACACTGTATGCCTTCTCCTATGAGTTGGCTTTGTTTGGTCAATATTATGCATTTCAGGGTCATCCATCTGGATATACTAGTGACAGAATGTTTATTTTCCACACTTTATAACATTTCACTGTATAACTTCTCCTCAGTACTTTTTGCCAGCTATTTTTGATAGCTTATTTGGGTTGTTTCCAATTTCTTGCCATTACAAACAATTTTGTTAAGAATTTACCCTTATAGATATCCCTTGAAGCAAATGTGAAAGCGTTACTCTAGTCTATATGTATGGGAATAGATTTGCTTGGTCACAAAGCACACTCACGCTAAATTATTTTTAGTTAAAATCACCAAAGTTGTTTTTATCATTTATACTCATCCCAACATTAATATTGAACAAATTATTAATTTTTGCAATCTGGTGGCTATATTTGGGAATTGGGTGTGGTTTTAATGTCAAGTTCCCTGACTACTATTAAAGTTTAGGCATTTAAAAAATAAGTTTATGGAACATTTATATTTCCTGTTCTGCATGATGCCTATTCATGTTTTTCACCCATTTTCCATGAACCACCTGTTCTTACTGTTTGTATACTGAATATTAATTTTAGCGGGAAGCAGCCACATAACACAGGGACATCAGCTGGGTGCTTTGTGACCACCTAGAGGGGTGGGGTAGGGAGGGGAGGATGGAGATGCAAGAGGGAGGAGATATGGGGATATATGTGTATGTATAGCTGATTCACTTTGTTATAAAGCAGAAACACACCATTGTAAAGCAATTATACTCCAATAAAGAGGTTAAACAAAAAAACAAAAACAAAACAAAAAATACAAAATTACTATATTAAAAAAAAACAGTTTTCTGCCAGTTGTAAATACCAGAAATATCTTTTAGATTACTACTTGCATTTTGCTTATCTGTAAAGTGTCTTTATTTTAATTTGTTTTAAATTTTCTTATACTGTTAAAATTATCAATTTCTTCCTTTAGGCTATGTACTTTTTATAATTTGATTTAAAAATTCCCTCCATCACAATTATAAAATATTTTCCTATAGTTATGCATGTCAATCTTTAATCCATCTAATATTTATTTGTGTAGAAATCTAATTTCATTTTATTATTCAAATAGATGACCAAGTTTCCCAATACTAATTTAATAGGCTCTCCTTTTTGCACTGATTTTCAATGCCCACTCTGCTATAAACAAAAATTGCATTCATGAATGAGATGGTTTCTGGACTTGTTATTTTATTCCATTTGTTTACTTGCCTATCTCTTCATCAGCATCATTCTGTCTTAATCACTATAGTTTTTAATAAAACTGGATGCTTAAAAGGAAATTCCCTCACCTTATTTTTCTTCTTTAATGGTTCCCTGGCTGTTTTTGGTCTTTCACTTTTTTATATAGAATCACTTCACCACATTCCACAGAAAATACTGTTGAGTTGTTTTTGTCGTTGTTTTGAGAAAGGGTATCATAAGTTAACAGAGCATTGGCACATATAAAATACTGAAATTTTATATCTAAGATCATGTTGTTTCTTTCCTTTTATTTAGGTGTTTTTTAATATCTTTCAGTAAAATCATATGTATTTTTCTTCCCAAAGAGCTTGCTCATTTTTTGTTAGTTTACTTATTAGGTATTTTATATTTTTGATGTTATTGCAATTACTATCTTTTAATACAATTTCATTCTCCAAATGATTTTTACTGTTGTATAACATGTAGTTTCCTTTTGAATACTGATATCTATCCAACAAGGCTAATTATTTTATTAATTCTATTAATCAGTGTGTTCAATTATGTTATCTAGATATAATGATGGCATTGTTTCTTCCTTTCTAATTTATCTTTATATTTTGTCTTATCTCACTGCATTAGCTTGGATCAATGCAATGTTAAATAGAAATTGTGATACCAGGAACGATTTACTTGTCCCTTATTCCTAATTTTAACTGAGAGCTTTCAACATATACCATTAACATGATGTTATGTATTATCTATTATATTTTAGTAAGAATCATTTACCATTCTAAGGAAGTTCCCTTCTATTTTTAGTTTCCTAGGAATTTTTAACCTGACATGATATTGAATGTTAAAATTTCCCCCTACATCTACTGTAGGAATAAAGAGGTGAATTACATTGATTCATTTTCTAGTAAAAAATGGACTTTGCATTCTTGGGAAAAATCCAGCTTAGATTATATGTTTTTATTTCATAAATGGATTTAGATGCAAATGATGTATTTAGCACTTCTGCTCATGAATAATTTTGGCCTGTAATTTCCCTTTTAATTTTTTATACTCTTTTGGTTTTGTTGTCTTTCTTTTTTTTATATGGTATGGAAGAACTGGTGTAAATTGAAATTATCTGATCAAAAAAACTTGCCTTTGAAACTACATGGACCTCGTATTACTATAACGAGAAGATTAAAAAGAAAGTGTTTTGGTTTTTTTTTTTTTGATGGTGATAAAACCATTCAGATTTACTATTTCTTCTGGAATCAGTTTGGATGAGTTGAATTCTTATAAGAATTTATTCATTGTATCTAAGTTTTATATGTATAGAGTTTTCATAATATCCTTTTATTAGCTGTGTAATACCAATAGCATCTCTAGACATAACTATTTTGTCTTTCAAATTAGTGTGTTTTGGATGTCTTTTTTATTAATCATACAGGGAGTTATATATTTTATTCGTTTATTCAAATAACCCTCTTTGGGCTCTGTTGATCTTCTCTAATGAACTTTTTATTAATTTTTACTTTTTATATTTCCTTGTTTTTCATTTCTTTAAATTATCCTCTTTTTTTAAAATTCAATATCTTAAGTTGGATATCTAGCTTATTATCTTTTAGCCTTATTTCTGCTCTAAATTAAGACCTTAAACTAAAATTTTCCTTTAAGTATTACCTTAGTACATGCCGGAAGTTTGGAAATGCATTTACTTTATATTTATTCAATTATAAATAAATATTTTATTTATTAATTTGATGTTTCCTTGGTTTCACAAAAATTTAGATGTAATTTTAAAAATTTCCAAATGTGTGAAATTTTCTATTTGAAACATAATTGATTTCTGATTTAATACCATTGTGATCAGAGACTGCCTAGAAAGCTTTAAAATATTAGCCAACCATATATGACATCCCTGAGTGCCAGATTCAAAGATACTGGATTTTTTAATATGCATTTAGTGAGGGATAGTGTGGTTTTTCTCAAGAACATGTAGAGCTTTGGGTGGACAGAAGTGGGCTTGAATCCCAACTCTCCCTCTCTTCAGTAGTTAGCACTGTTGACCTTTCCCTTTGCATGGAATAACTCTCCGTTTTAACACACTGCTGGATTCCTTCATCCACTCTGGTCACTCCATATAAAGATTACTGCTGACCTCCCCTGCTTTACCTAAACTTAAAATGTTGGAGTTCCTCAAGGCTGGGTCCTAGGTCCTCTTTTGACTCAACAGTATCTTCCAGGTGATCTTATCCAGTCTTTTGGCTTAAGTCATAGTTATAAGCTGGTGACTTCCAGGAATCTGACCTCATTCTATAGGAGTCATCACACATGTCCACAAAGACAGTGAACTGCAGATGGTTGCCTTTTGGTCTGTGATGCATGACCAACGCAACTACACATGAAAGTGCTATCCTGAGATCTGTATCTCCCTATCTAAGCACTAATTTAGCAGACCCACTTGGAATGGCTCATAAGCACTTGATTAGTACTTAGATCTTTGGAATTATCTTAGGGTGAGAGTTATGACTTGGTTAGAGTTTACCAACTACAGCTCCCTATTCATACACCCTCCTCCATGCTCCACCATTTACCTTAATGAGTTATAGTCATCTTCTGCTTTACTTGGTATTCAAGGAAGAGCCTTCTGGTCTCAAGGTACTGTGATTGCTCAGAATGTAAGTTTCCTTCAGTTATCAGTTGGAGTTAGCTTTTCTCACTAGGACTTACTGGGTGGACTAAAAGTCACTGCCATACTATAAGTGCATAATAAGTATGTGTTGAAAGAAATATTTAGTAAATGAGCAGGCTGGTGTTCTTGAATCCACGCATAAGTAGAGATCAAGATCTGGGAGACAGATGGACAAGGCAGACTTCATGGACTTCTCAGATTTTCTTGCTCTTTTCAGTCCTAAAAATGTGATGCTGGCCAACATCAGAATCTGAAGAGACTTTGTCAGCAAGAGATATAGCTGAAAGAACCCAAAGAGCTAAGGAGCAATACGGAGCTGGGTAGCCCTGCTTTTTGGGTCTGGGATAGAAAAGCTTTTGGGTAAAAATCTCAGTGCTTTAGGTAACTCTGTTACCTGAATTTACTCAAATCTTAAGTAGTTCACTATATGATGCAGAACATTATTGCGACAACCCTTCCTCTTGCATCACCCCCACCTAACACATCCGCAGTTTCCATCTGGATGTTTTTGTTTCAACTCTTCCAGAAGAATTAAAACATCAGTGCACAAACAAAATAATAAAATATTCTCTGCCAGTCAGGAATGTCATTCATTCTGTTCTAAATACAAAAGCAATGTGCTTCTGTAAAGAATCATCTTAAGTGATTTGACCATCGATAACAACAATGAAATAACTGTCCCAAGGGTTTTATCTAACTTAAAGAGGGTTAAATTGCTCATTTCCATGTTGATTAGCATTCATTTTAAAATGTGGCAAATGTAATTCTTCTGTAACCAACATTTAATAACAAATAACTTATCTAGCCATTAAATGTAAAGGGATCACTGTTCTGTTTGCTAGATACTTTTTAGATAGTAATGATTAAAATAAAATTATTTCAAACATACTGTTTCCAAATATTAAAATTGCTGATTTATTTGCTTTCTTTGCCATAAAATAAAATGTTCCCAGTGTGGCAGGTACAGCATTTCTTAATACAGCTCAGCAGTCTTCACAAATGCATATATTTAAAATTAAAAACAAATTGTGTAAGCTGACATTTAAAACTGGAATTTGTTGCCTTAAGGCAAAAGCAATCACTGGCCTGTGCTCAGTGGTATTTGATAATTTAAGTTTTTCTCCTGCAGCATTGCTGTAATACATAGTTATTTAATAAGTAAGTAAAGCACATTATTTAACCCTTTATTAAACTAATAAACTCTATGTCCCAACATTTAGAAGATCAATACGTAAAAAATTAAGTGATAGATTATTATAAACATAAAAAATGAAATAATTAAATGTTATTTTTATGTTCCACATGCTTTGGAAACAGTATGCATTTTGACATCTAGTTTACCCTGCTTTCACTTAAGCAGAAATTAAATAAAATTCAAACATTGTATTACTTTAAGTTGTTTTTACTTTTTTTATGCTGCAAGAGATGACTTAATGTCTTCTTTGTATCTAGAGTCAAAAGTATTCAGAGATTAACCACCAGCAAGTTTAATGTTGGTTACAAATTGGAAATGAAGGAATATGGTTAATTGCATATTATCATAAAAGTAGGGATGATAAATGAGAAGATCAGCAATCAACTATGCTCATTTGAGGCAGTGCGATAGCAAATATCCCATAACTATATAGATTTCATTAAAACCACTTCAATATCTTGCAATAACATTTATTTCCAACACTATTGATAAGTGTAATTTATTATCTAACATTTTAGTGTCTGTATATGCTAAATACTGTTCTAGGTGCTGGAGTTGCAGTAATAAATAATCCAGTCCAACTGATTTAGGATCTTGCTAATGGGATAAACAGGCAGTTAATAGTTCAGTAGATCACATGCTCTGATAGGAATAAATACTGGGAGCTAGGGCAGGTTACAAAAAAGGTAACCCAAAAGCTGTGAGGGAGGAGGACAAGCTTTGTAGAAGACCTATAAATTGAGTTTTACAAGGTGACTAGTAAATAGTCTGGTGAAGAGAAGTTGGTGGAAAGTGTAAAAGATTACAGTAGATTGTTCTTCCATGGGGGAGAAAAGGAAAAATTAAAAGATAGGCTCTTCCATAGCCTTTCATTGAACTTTACCCTTCTCTTTAGTGTTTGCAGTGATTCAAATAGGACTGCAAGAAAAAGATTATTCTCACCCCATGGAAATGTATGACTGCTGATGGAATCACCCATATCAATGACAAAGAAATGTGTGAACTCCTCATAGGTAACCCTTGAATTTTGTGACATTGGTGACCACTGGGATGGCCCTCTCCATCCAGTGTGAAATAACTCATCCTACTGAGATACAGAAGAAACAAAATTATATCTTGGAGAGAGTACTCAGCTGCAAAAGATAACACTTATTTTAACTAGATACAATGATATTAGAGCATGTACTATGAGTTAGGATCTGTACATTAATTCTCCCAAAATTAAGGTGTCCTTACTCCTTTATAGATGAAGGAACTATAACTGCAAGAATAATGCTGAAGCAGATGCTGAGACAAGGATTGGAGGGCAAGAAGTGTATTTAGGAGGGCAAGGGAAAACTGGCAGGGACTAGGGGTGGTGGTAGAAAGTAGGGAAGAAGGCCAATAAAAGGTATACTATTTAACTATTTATCAAGTGAGCAACTGAGGCTTCATCACATGTTTCCCCTGTTATCTGAAAGTAGAACGTTCCTGTGAAAACTTTCGTAAGCTGAAATGGTGTAAAGTGTTACCTTAGGACAATCTTGCTAATGGATGCAAAACACTGAGATAAAGCACAGATGCTCACAGACACAGTCCAAAGATGTGCAGGCTTGACGCTGTGATGCTGAGAGTAGTTCCCAGGGAAGGAGGTTGGTGGCACCGCCCTGCTGCTCGGGCTGTACACTGCCTCTACAAGGACTCACAGCAAAACAAACAATGCTGAACACTATTTTCCCTTTTTGCTTTTTTTTGTAAAAGCGAAAATCCTCTTTGGATTTCTTTCAGTTAGCAGAAAACAGGTACTAATGTAAGTGTTTCCGAAAAGCCAAGTGATGTAATGCAAACTTTCAAAAAGCGGGAGATATCTGTATGGGGAAAGAGATGAAACCCATGTCTGGGAATTCTCCTGTCTACAGAGAAAGGACTGGGATATTTATAGTCAGTAGAGTCATTTGTTTGGGATTCCTGCAGATGGGGCGGTGTTAGTACAGCCTCTTTTATACATAAGAGTGGGCATCTGTGGTTTCAGGTAGAGAAACAAAAACAAACAATTCAGGCATAGCGGTGTAGGTACTGACAGCTGAGAGAAATCCAGGGAACAGTGGAAGTTCTAAATGATGAGGATGGGGCACCGCGGGTGTCTGCTACAGATACTGTACAGTTTGGAATTGTAATTAAAATCCAAATAAAGGCTAAAGCACAACTATGAATGGGCTAAAATGAGTCTATCATGTCTTTAAAACAATATACCAAGCACATTTTGAAATACTGAAGGCTTATCTTCTTAATAACCAGTAGATAAAGCAATTATAGATTACTATTTCATAGGAAAAATTTAAGTGCTGAGTAAGAAATTATGCTCTGCCCCCCGAGGTTTGAGACTATGTTTTAATAATAATACTTGGAGTAGAGAGTTGAAGAAGATGAAAATGAAAGTAGAAAAAAAATCTAAGATAAAGAAAAAAATAAAATAAAAGCAGTTGAGATGTACCAAATATGAAATAAGTGTACAAGCAGATAATATAAGAGCTATGACAATTATAAATCAAACAAGAGGTCAGTGAGGGGAAAATTCATTTCTAAGTTATAAATAGCAGAAGTTATTTAGGGAGACATGAGCTACATGGCCAACTATATACTGATTTTTCACTTAAAAAAAAGTAACCATAAGACAATGCCAGTGGCACAAAACACACTTTTTATAGAAAAAAGAAGAGAGGGGAAAGGCCTTTCACCCCACCATGGGCTTTGTATAAACAATCCCAGGCAAAGCTCATATAATCATGAGGTGATATATAGACATATTCCTTCTAACAATACTTCAGAATTTCTCTTTCTGACTTACTTCACTAATACCGTATGCTAACAAATATATATGGAAATTAAAAAAAAAAAAAAAGGTTGTGATGAAGCTAGGGGCAGGACAGGAATAAAGACCAGACGTAGAGAATGGAGTTGAGGACACAGGGAAGGGTAAAGGTAAGCCAGGACGAAGTGAGAGTAGCATTGACATATATACACTACCAAATGTCAAATAGATAGCTAGTAGGAAGCAGCTGCATAGCACAGGGAGATCAGCTCCGTGCTTTGTAACCACCTAGAGGGGTGGGATAGGGAGGGTGGGAGGGAGACGCAAGAGGGAGGGGATATGGGGATATACATATGCATATAGCTGATTCACTTTGTTATACAGCAGAAACTAACACAACATGGTAAAGCAATTATACTCCAATAAAGATATTAAAAAAAACAAAAAAACAACAATTCAGAACTGCCCACTGAGTGAATCATAGGATTTCTAGCAGTGCGCAAAATTCTCAATGGGACTTCAGCTCTGGCTTCAGCTAATAGCTGGAAGGAAGTCCAGGAACCAAATTAAGAAAGGAAAGGAAGTGTAATTTGATAATTTGATTTGTATTTAAGAAGCTACACAAACTTGGGACTCAGCTTTAAAAATACATGTGGTTCCCAATTAATTATTCAGAATGAAAGTGGTTTTAAAGGGTAGTTTTGATTCAAAATATTTAAAATTTTTTATTTTAATAAATATTAATTTAGGACCTATTACTAAACATTTGTTCTGAGTATACATTGTGGAAAGTGCTAAGAAAACCATTTTATATAGCCAATATTATATATAGCCAATAAAGCCAATATTTTGTCATAACTTCAGAAAAAAATTTAAAAAAAGAAAACCATTTTATTTCAGTTTTGCCAATTGTTTAATTCTTCAAAATAATTATGTTGGCCCAAATTAAGATGGTCATCAGGTTTTTCCTGTGCAAGAAAAATATCTTTATTATCCAAAATCATTAAAAACAAACAAACAAAAACTGTTCTGAAGAATAGGTGACCATGACTGTTAGTATTATGGCCAATTAAGTTATTTTTTTCAGTTATATGTCTGGACCCAGAATTTTTTAATAAAGGGCAGCTTTTACTCTGTTCAAATTTTATGCACATTAGCTTATTCAAAACTGAATCTCAAATGTATTTCAGTTTCTTTAATGATGTATTGAACATATGGACTTCCATAAAGTCTGAAGAGCATTCAGACTTTCTTATAGATCTAGCCCATATTTATCACCATTATTTTGTGGAAAAATCTCATTTTGTTTATTTCCCTTTAGCTTTTGACTCTATGAAGAAGATCTGGCTGCAGTATAAGAAATGAATGCTCAATACACTACTGTCTGCTAATGCTCATAAGATTTTTATACTTCAAAATTCAGATTCTTTGATATTTCTTTGGACTTATCAGATAGCAATTTCCAGTAAAGAAAATTTTGATTATCTTTTTAATTTTTAGGTTTGTCGTTTGATGGTATTTGATGAGCTAGAAAACTGACACTCCCAATAGAAAAGAACAAGATTCTATTATACATAGATTTTTTAAAAAAGCTTTATTATAGAAGTAGTATTTATTTGGATCAAGCACTGCATTGAACAATTTTAATATGATATTTAATTTTTTGGAAATCCTATGAAGTAGGTATCACTTACTGCTTAAAGAGGTTGAGTAGATTTTTAGATCTAGGGTTAGAACCTAGTCTGATTACAAGATTTCTTTTACTCATAGTCAATTCAGTACACTTCTTCCCACTGGGCTGATTATTACAAAACAAAAGGGATTTTACCACAAATAAAAAGAGAAAGAAAAGGGGAAAAATCTAGCACAGAATAATAATTCCAAACGAAAGGAATAAATGTAAGTTTACATACTTCAACCATTAATTGGCTTGTATTTAATAATTCCACTTTGGGAACAAGCTCATTATATTAGCTAGGCATGTGTTTTACAGTTCTTCTTGGGGTATAAGTCAGAGAGCTGTATTATTGAGCTAAAAATTCTAATGGTTATTGACTGAGATGACTTTATGGCTAAGCTGAAGATATAGTTCACTTTTTTTTTTTGCAGTACGCAGGCCTCTCACTGTTGTGGCCTCTCCCGTTGCGGAGCACAGGCTCCGGACGCCCAGGCTCAGCGGCCATGGCTCACAGGCCCAGCCGTTCCGCGGCATGTGGGATCTTCCCGGACCGGGGCACGAACCCATGTCCCCTGCATCGGCAGGCGGACTCTCAACCACTACGCCACCAGGGAAGCCCCTATAGTTCACTTTTTACAAACAGATCAGACCTCATTTCTAACTGTTTTCTGTCTAAAATTGAGTTAAACTCCCTTAAAAAATATTGAGGACTTTACTCTCTGCACTGGAATAGATATAACACTACTTGTTAAGAAAAATCTTGGCTGTGTTTTTCAGTGTTCCTCTAACCTACTCCTTAAAACAGAAGCCCATCTCCACACTGAGATGAACTTAATTTTGTTTCTTTCACAGGACCAAACACAGGGGTATGTCTTTAAACTGTAAATGAAATGACTATATTCATACTTACAAAGAACACCTCAAATTTATGTTTATCAAAAGAAGACTTCACTATGCACTGATTGTTCTGCCCAGAATTACTTTCTAAGTAATGCATAAAACCACATATATTTATACCCTGGCATAATTTCTTTGGTTCTCCCATAGAATTACCTTTATGAAAGCCATTGCTACAGTTGCTCTAAAGATTCAGGCTTGGTGAAAAATCTTTTAGAAAAAAAAAGGTTATCAAATTTGTAGGCATATGGTTGTTCATAACATTCCTTTATTATCCTTTTAATGTCCATGAGATCAGTAGAGATGGCTCCTCTTTCATTTTTAATATTAGTAATTTGTGTCTTCTGTCTCTCTTTTTTTAAGTTAGCTTGGTTAGAGTTGTATCAATTTTATTGATCTTTTTCAGGAACCAGAATTAGGTTTTACTGACTTTATCGCTTTCCTGTTTTTAATTTCATTGGTTTCTGCTCTAATTTTTAAATGTATTTTCTTTTGTTTACTTTGGATTTACTTCACTCTTTTTTCTGTAGTTTTCTAAGGTGGAAGCTTACATTATTGGTTTTAGATCTTTCTTCTAATATAACATTCAATGCTTTAATTTTTTTCTAAGATCTATTTTGGTTGCAGCCCACAAATTTTGATAAATCATATTTTCTTGTAACTTAGGTCAAATATTTAAAATTTTTTCTTTGAGACTTCCTTCTTTGATTCATACTATTTAGAAATACCTTGTTTAATCTCCAATTATTTGGGGGGGTGGTTCCAGTATCTTCCCATTATTGATCTGTACTTTAATTTCATTTTGATCTGAGAGCATATTTTGGGTGATTTCTATTTTTTTATAGTTTGTTGTGTTTTATGACTAGAATATGGTCTATCTTGGTGAATATTCCATGTGAGCTTGAAAAGAGTATGTATTCTGATACTGTTTGATGAAGTATTCTATACACGGCAGTTGAACCTGACAGTATTAAGTTCAACCACGTTCTTACTGCTTTTCTTCCTGTTCAATATATCAATTACTGATAGAGAAGTGTCAGTATCTCCAAGTATAATAGCAGGTTATCTATTTCTCCTTGAAGCTCTATCAGATTGTCTCACATATTTTGATGCTCTGGTGTTAGGCACATACACACGAAGTTTTGTTATGTCCCTTGATGCTTTGATCTCTTTATCATTATGTAATGCCAATCTTTATCCCTGATAATTTTCCTAGATTTAAAGACAGCTTTGTCTAAAATTAATATAGTTACTCCAGTTTTCTTTTGATTAGTGTTAGCATGGCATCTATTTCTCCATCACTTTACTTTTAAAGTGCCTTTATATTTAAAGTGGGTTTCTTCTAAACAAAATATATTTGGGCCTCTCTCTCTTTTACTTAATGAACTCTGACAGTCTCTGTCTTTTAATTGATGAATTCAGAACATTAACATTTAAAGTGATTATCAATATAGTTGGATTAATACCTACCATAGTTGTGAGTCTTTTCTATTCACTGCTCTTGTTTTTATTCTTAACATCTTTATTAGAGTAAAATTGCTTTACAATTTTGTGTTAGTTTCTGCTGTAAAACAAAGGGAATCAACTATATGTATACATATATCCTCATATCCCCTCCCTCTTGTGCTTCACTCCCACGGTCCCTATCCCACCTCTCTAGGTGGTCACAAAGTACCAAGCTGATCTCTCTGGGCTATGCAGCTGCTTCCCACTAGCTATCTATTATACTTTGGTAGTGTACATATGTCTGTGCTACTCTTTCATTTCATCCCAGCTTCCCCTTCTCCTTCCCTGTGTCCTCAAGTCCAACTCTACCTCTGTATCTTTATTCCTGTCCTGCCCCTAGGTTCATCAGAACCTTTTTCTTTTTTTAGATTCCACATATATGTGTTAGCATACGGTATTTGTTTTTCTATTTCTGACTTACTTCACTCCGTATGACAGACTCTAGGTCCATCCACCTCACTACAAATAACTCAATTTCTTTTTATGGTTGAGTAACATTCCATTGTATATATGTGCCACATCCTCTTTATCCATTCATCTGTCGATGGACACTTAGGTTGCTTCCATGTCCTGTCTATTGTAAATAGTGCTGCAATGAACATTGTGGTACATGTCACTTTTTGAATTATGGTTTTCTTAGGGTATATGCCCAATAGTGGGATTGCTTGGTCATATGGTAGTTCTATTTTTAGTTTTTAAGGAACCTCCATACTGTTCTCCATAGTGGCTGTAACAATTTACATTCCCATTAACAGTGCAAGAGGGTTCCCTTTTCTCCACACCCTCTCCAGCATTTATTGTTTGTAGATTTTTTGATGATGGCCACTCTGACCAGTGTGAGATGATACCTCATTATAGTTTTGATATGCATTTCTCTAATGATTAGTGATGTTGAGCACCCTCTCATGTGTTTGTTGGCAATCTGTATATCTTCTCTGCAGAAATGTCAATATAGATCTTCTGCCCACTTTTGGATTGGGTTGTTTGTTTCTTTGATATTGAGCTGCATGAGCTGCTTATAAATTTTGGAGATTAATGCTTTGTCAGTTGCTTCGTTTGCAAATATTTTCTCCCATTCTGAGGGCTGTCTTTTAGTCTTGTTTATGGTTTCCTTGGCTGTGCAAAAGCTTTTAAGTTTCATTAGGTCCCCTTTGCTTGTTTTGGTTTTTATTTCCATTTCTCTAGGAGGTGGGTCAAAAAGGAACTTGCTGTGATTTATGTCATAGAGTGTTCTGCATATGTATTCCTCTAAGAGGTTTATAGTGTCTAGACTGACATTTAGGTCTTTAATCTATTTTGAGTTTATTTTTGTGTATGGTGTTAGGAAATGTTCTAATTTCATGTTTTTGCAGTAGCTGTCCAGTTTTCCCAGCACCACTTATTGAACAGGCTGTCTTTTCTCCATTGTATATTCTTGCCTCCTTTGTCAAAGATAAGGTGACCATATGTGTGTGGTTTATCTTTGGGCTTTCTATCCTGATCCATTGATCTATATTTCTGTTTTTGTGCCAGTACCATACTATCTTAATTACTGTAGCTTTGTAGTATAGCTTGAACTCCGGGAGCCTGATTCCTCCAGTTCCGTTTTGCTTTCTCAAAATTGCTGTGTCTCTTTGGGGTCTTTTGTGTTTCCATACAAATTGTGAAGTTTTTTGGTTTAGTTCTGTGAACAATGCCATTGGTAGTTTGACAGAGATTGCATTGAATCTGTAGATTGCTTTGGGTAGTACAGTCATTTTCACATTGTTGATTCTTCCAATCCAAGAACATGGTATAACTCTCCATCTGTTTGTATCATCTTTAATTTCTTTCGCCAGTGTCTTATACTTTTCTGCATACAGGTCTTTTGTCTCCTTAGGAAGGTTTATTCCTAGGTATTTTATTCTTTTTGTTGCAGTGGTAAAATGGGAGTGTTTCCTTAATTTCTCTTTCACATTTTTCATCATTAGTGTATAGGAATGCCAGAGATTTCTGTTCATTAATTTTGTATCCTGCTACTTTACCAAATTAATTGATTAGCTCTAGTAGTTTTCTGGTAGCATGTTTAGGATTCTCTATGTATACTATCATGTCATCTGCAAACACTGACAGTTTTAGTTTTTCTTTTCAAATTTGGATTACTTTTATTTCTTTTTCTTCTCTGATTGCTGTGGCTAAAACTTATAAAACTATGTTGAATAACAGTGGTGAGCGTGGGCAACTTTGTCTTGTTCCTGATCTTAGTGGAAATGGTTTCAGTGTTTCACCATTGAGAACAATGCTGACTGTGGGTTGGTCATATAAGCCCTCTATTATGTTGAAGTAGGTTCCCTCTATGTCAACTTTCTGGTGGGTTTTTACCATAAATCGGTGTTGAATTTTGTCAAAAGCTTTTTCTGCATCTACTGAAATGATCATATGGTTTTTCTCCTTCAGTTTGTTAATATGGTGTATCACGTTGATTGATTTGCATATATTGAAGAATCATTGTGTTCCTGGGATAAACCCCACTTGATCATGGTGTATGATCCATTTAAAGTGGTGTTGGATTCTGTTTGCTCATATTTGGTTGAGGATTTTTGCATCTATGTTCATCAGTGATATTGGCCTGTAGTTTTCTTTTTTTTGTGACGTCTTTGTCTGGTATTGGTATCAGGGTGATGGTGGCCTTGTAGAAAGAGTTTGGGAGTGTTCCTCCATCTGCTATATTTTGGAAGAGTTTGAGAAGGATAGGTGTTAGCTCCTCTCTAAATGTTTGATAGAATTCACCTGTGAAGCCATCTGGTCCTGCACCTTGGTTTTCTGGAAGATTCTTAATGATGGTTTCAATTTCATTGCTTGTGATTTGTCTGTTCACATTTTCTATTTCTTCCTGGTTCAGTCTTCGAAGATTGTACTTTTCTAAGAATTTGTCCATTTCTTCCAGGTTGTCCATTTTATTGGCATAGAGTTGATTGCAGTAATGTCTCATGATCCTTTGTATTTCTGCAGTGTCGGTTGTTACCTCTCCTTTTTCATTTCTAATTTTGTTGATTTGAGTCTTCTTCCTTTTTTTCTTGATGAGTCTGGCTAATGGTTTTTCAATATTGTTTATCTTTTCAAAGAACCAGCTTTTAGTTTTATTGATCTTTACTATTGTTTCCTTCATTTCTTTTTCATTTAATTCTGACCTGATCTTTATGATTTCCTTCCTTCTGCTAACGTTGGGGCTTTTTTCTTCTTTTTTCTCTTATTGCTTTAGGTGTATGGATAATTTTTTTATTTGAGATTTTTCTTGTTTCTTGAGCTATGATTGTATTGTATAAACTTCCCTCTTAGAACTGCTTTTGCTGCAACCCAAAGGTTTTGGGTCATCATATTTTCACTGTCATTTGTTTCTAGGTATTTTTGGATTTCCTCTTTGATTTCTTCAGTGATCTCTTGGGTATTTAGTAGCATATTGTTTAGCCTCCACGTGTTTGTACTTTTTACACTTTTTTCCTGTAATTGATATTTAATCTCAGCATTGTGATTGGAAAAGCCTCGGACTAGAAATAGGAGAATTGGCTTAAGTGTACAAAGGAACAAATGAGCCATCAGATCCCTAGCCTATTCTGGCAGAAGATGGAGGCTTGCTCTCTAGAGAAAGTGAACCAGCATAGGATCTAGTCTTAGGAACATCTGATTCACCTTAGGCCTAAGCTATAAGACCATTTAAAATGAGGAGGTTAAATGGAAATTTCATACTGGTGAGGCTCCAAGTTTTCTTTCTGTTTATGTCTTTCAAAAATCCATAGATGTTGACAGTGGGAGGTCACCCAATGAAAAAAATGAATTACTGCCCTATCACACCTGCCAAACTCAACCCACACATACAAACCTCCCAGTCAAATCTTTGTTCCCTCAGTTATGAACAAGAATGTCAGATAAACAGCCAAGTACTACAAGATATTTGAGGAAGGCCTCTAGCATGTAAACCATAGGTAAAACCAAATGTGCCCTTGCTCGTTCTCTTGCTCTCTTCTCTGTCTTTCTTTTTTCTCTCCCCACACTCATATACACTCATACAATGTAAAAAAATGTTCAGTAGAAAAATTGGAAGATAAAACTGTGAAAATCTTTATGTTGGCATAAAGACTAATATACAGAAAATAGTAAGATTTGGAAGATTTATGTTGGAATTCTAATATCCAAATAAAAGGACTTTGAAAGAGAAGAAAGAGTAGAGGAGGAGATTATCCAATAAATGATTTTTAAAAACCTCCCAAAACAAATGATATGACTTTCCAAATTGAACTACCCCATGGGGTTCCCTGCACAGTAATTGAAAAGCAACTCACCTCAAAGCAAATCATTGTAGGATATTAAGCTATTAGGAGTCTTTGGAGCACTGTACATCGCCTTATTTCCCAAACTTTGCATTGGGCATTCCCTCTGCCTGGAATACTCTCCCTCAGATAGATGGCTATCATTGACTGTTCCCTTATGTCTTTTAGGTTTTTGTTTATTTTTGTCTTTTCATTAAGGTTTTCACTGAAACCCTTAATTAAAATTCTATTTGCCCCACAGCACTCCCTATACACTATACTCTTTCTGCATAGCAGGTAGAACCATCCAATGTCCTATGTATTTTATATCTTCATTTTCTGTTTTCTCACACTTACTATGATAGTTCCAGAGGAAGGATATGATGGGTTGTTTTCTAAAAGTATTCCCAGTATTTGGAATAGTGTCTGGTACATAGCAGGGACTAAGGAAATGTTTGTTATAAAATAAAATGATGAAGAGGAAAGTCTAAAAGTTTCTGAAAAGAAGGATCAAGAGCCAAAATGACATATAACTTTTCAACAGCAACACTAAAGGCTAAAACCCAGTTGAAAAATAAATAAAATATGAGCATAGAATAAACACATTTATATTTACTGACAGACAAGGGCTCCCAAATTTTACCTTGTGTGTATTTTTCCTTAGGAAGCTTCGGGAGAATAGGTTCCACAAAAAGGAGGAATAAAATAAGATATAGGAAATCATGAGATCAAGGAAACAAGAACTACAATCTAAGAGAGAAACAGAAGCATTCATAGGATGATGATAAAGAGAAGTCCTAAAAGAACAGCTGTGCAGCAGGTCTGGAAGGCAACCGGGTAACACTGGAGCAGAAAGACCCAGGACTTCAGCAGAAGAGGGAGGGGCTGGACAAGGACTGATCTATTATTTCATTTATCTGATGTTTTGTAATCAGACTTTTTTCTTATGTATGGTAAATAGTTCAGAGATGAATTAGAAATAGGCAGTGGTTTTAAAAAATTGAGCAAATATAAAAATAAGGCAGTTTCTAACTCCAGGAAAAAATAGGTATACAAGAAAAAATATATAATTATAAAGTAATCACAGTACCTTATGAGGGTCACATAAAAAAATCTACAAGTCACAGCGTCATAAATTCTGATCATTGACTTAACAACACAATAAAATACAAATCCCTATGGACTGACAAGATATAAGTGAAAACACGAAGGCAGAATAATGTTTATAATATAATCCCATTTTATGTTTATCTTTTATACAAGAGTTTATGACTTGATAATAAGTATTTAGAAACTTATCTAAAAAGATATGGACCAAATTGTAATTAAATGATATTACTTAATGTTCCATACTTATATTCCTTAATTTTTAATATAAACAAGTATCAAAGCATTCCTTTTAAGAATTAATTTTGTATAAAATATAGATTCAAAATGTAATTTAACTTTTACACAGTATTTCAGTTTATGTGCATCATAATTTAGCCACTTTATTTTCATTGTATGTTTAGATTGCTTCTGGTATTTTTCTATTTTAATATCTTCATGTATAAATCTTTGGAATTAATGTGATTATTTTTCTAGAATACATGTCAGATGGAATTGTTCATAGGAAAAATTCACATTTTAAGTCTTTGATAAGTAATCCAAAGCTGAACATCAAAAAATTGAGACAATTTTTATCCCCACAAGCAATGTTTAACTGTATCTATTATCTCATATTTTGTCAACACTGGGTAGTATTCTTTTTTCATATTTGACACCTTTTTTTTGAAAAACTCTCCAAGTTTGTATTTATGTGATTACAAGTGAGGTAGACCATGTGTTCATATGTTGTAAGCCATTGACAGTCTTCTGAATGTACCCCTCTCCTTTCCTCTCCTTGTCACTGCTGTAAATATTTCAGTCATATCTCTTGGGCTCTTAGGCTCCCATCTGACGGCAGAGCCAAGCTCTCTTCCTTGTGTTCCAACCCTTAAACTGCTTCTAGGTTTTTTCTTCTAAATCACAAATCTGATAATATCATTTGCTTGCTTAAAGGCCCATGAAGACTAGAAATTTCCCATAGAGTAAAGTCTAAAATTCTTCAAGTGGAACACTACTTCAGCATTAATATGGGCTTAACTATTTTCTTAAATTATAAAAATGTGTTTTCAAGACAGCCTTTGCTCAATAATTATAAAGAACTTGGGATGAGAGAGCTAATTTTGCTCATTATAGTATTCACTATAACTACCTAAGAAGTAATTAAGGAGTGACATCACCAAGATGGCGACATAGGTGATTGCTGACTTTGTTCCCCTTCAGGAGAAGAACAACTAATAACTATTCAAGAATAAGACATCATTGAGAAAATCCTACAACACAGGGGTGAGGCTGAAGCACCCCTTGCACCACAGAGACCAAGACACTAAATCAGAAGGTGAGAGAAGCAGTTACACATTGATTGTATTGTCCCTCCCCCAGGCCAGTGCAGCACCACATGGAGAGGTCTCCCTTCAGCCTCCAGTTTCTCCAATGAGCAAAGAAAACCCAGGGGGGACAACCAATCCCTACCCCCAGCATTGTGAGTCACTTTGTGGGAGCCCCTACTCTGATCTTGCCCCAGATTGCAAGGGAATCTTCAGGGCTCAACCACTGGGACAGAGAAGTGGGGTGAGGGGTCTTAATGACACTTGGATCTTCGAAGACTGAGGTCATACCTACAGTGCCCAAGTAGTAATCCCAACCAGCAACAAAGTGAAAAGATAACCTATGAAAGGGGAAAAATATTATTGTTATATATCTGATAAGGGGTTAATATCCAAAATATATAAAGAACTCATACAACTCAGTACAAAAACAGATAACTCAACACCTACCATAATTATCACTTCATGATATATGTAAATAAATTGGGAATATGCCAAAAATCACTGAATTGTGCATTTTTAAACAATTAAAATGGTAAATTAAAAAAATCATCATGCTGTAAACTGAAACGTACATGGTGATATATGTCAATTATATCTTAATAAAGGAAAAAAGAAGTGATAAGTCAATGATGGTAGAATATATTGACAAAGGACAGAGTAGCAGAGTCAGTTCTAGGAACTCACTTATTCAGCTACTCGTTCATTTAAAAAAATATTTATTGAGTTATTACTATGTGCTAGACACTGCTCTAAGTTCTAGAAATACAGGGGTACATGGCCAATAGGGCCAACAATGCCCCGCTCTTCTCTTTGCGGAGTTAATGGCAGGGAAGGGGGGAAGGGGCAAAAATTTCAAAAAGTAAATAACTTTTTTTTTTTTTTTTTTTTTTTTACAGAGTATTAAACAATGGTGTGCTGGTATATCAACTCTATGGAAAAATCAAATGAAATATATAAAGCCCTATTTGTAGTGTGTGTGGATCTCCCACCATGGCTGATTTCAATCTACCAGTGGTTTAAGAACCAGCTCACAAATTTCTTGAATATTAAACAGTTGGCTCTGGAGAGCCAGTGTAGGTTGACTCCAACCACCACTGACAGTGCCAATAGGGTATTATTTGGAGAAGTGGCAACATTCTAACTTGATTAGAATGCAAAGGAAAGATCCTACAGAAGAGATGACATTGAGCTAAGACACAAATAAAGAGAGGAATCAGAAAGTTGAAAGTTATCTGAAAAAAACAGCTCTGGAAGAAAGAGGTATGGCAAACACACAAAGGCAGGAAATCACTTAGCACATCTGAAAGACAGAAACAACAAGAACATAGATTTTTAATTTATTTTTCAGTTGGGAGCTCACCTTGAGATCAAAAGGTCTCTTAGCCAGGGTGAAAGCAGTATTTTAGAAGAGGTGAATTATGATTCAGAAGCTAAGATCAGTTTTGGTTCTTTTGTACTTCTTTGCTAATAGAGTTTCCAATTACTGCTGGGTAATTCTTGGGAGAGGGTGGTGGTGCAGATATAGAAATATAAAATCTACCAGAAACCTGGGTTTATAGAATACAAAATACAGCAGGAAATAAGTATTATTCTATTTTACCAACATTTATGGTTCTCAGAGTGTTCATTCTAGACGCTCTAGTCTATATTTCTTCTTCAATCTTGCCAACCCTACAAATTAACTATACTTCTAAATCCTGTTGCCACATTAAGATGACTAGTAGCTTAAATATACTATGCTGAGACTTCCGGGTAAGATGGCGGAAGAGTAAGACGCGGAGATCACCTTCCTCCCCACGGATACACCAGAAATACAGCTACACGTGGAACAACTCCTACAGAACACCTACTGAACGCTGGCAGAAGACCCCAGACCTCCCAAAAGGCAAGAAACTCCCCACATACCTGGGTAGGGCAAAGCGGAGAGATTCCCGCACAGAGGATCGGTGCCGAGCGGCACTCACCAGCCCGAGAGACTTGTCTGCTCCCTCGCCGGGGCAGTCGGCACTGGGAGCTGAGGCGCGGGCTTCGGTCAGAGCGCAGGGAGAGGACTGGGGCTGGCGGCGAGAACTCAGCCTGAAGGGGGCTAATGTGCCACA